>NC_143259.1:19954921-20590209 GCF_984573655.1 Nuphar pumila | reverse complement strand
AGTACAAAAAAATAGATTTTCGAGCTCCATTATGTTTCTAGGGTTATTTTAGGTGTCCATGCCAAATTTGGTTTAATTCCAAGTTCATTTGCTCCATGTGTTAGTTTATCTTTAAATTCAGAAGCGAAAATCAGGCGAAAATCAAGTTAAATTTGATATTTTATGATATTTTTGCCATTTTAGGGTTTTTATCATGTGCATAAGCATGTAGAATCATATTAGGGTTAATTTTAATCTCCTTTGCATTTCATATTTTTCAATTTTGCAAAATTTATTTCAGAAAACCCTGGTTTCAAGGCCATAGTCTTGTTATCAGGGGTATTTTGGTCATTTTGACCTAAATTTCGAAATTTCAATTTCTAATTCTCCAAAATTTCATGCATATCATCATATTTTATCATATTATGTTTGATTTATTTCATTTGATTTTCAAAATTCCAAAATTTACAAAAAAATTCTTTCATAAAACCCTGATTTCAAGGTCATCAGGGGTATTTTGGTCATTTTGAACCCCAATTTCGAATTTTCAAGTTTATTTTCAAAATTTATTCATTATTTATTATGTTTATATCAAAGGGGGGTATGAATTTGAGTTTATATCTGAATAATATCCGATAATTTTTCATATTTTCGGATAAATTCAGAAAAACCTACATTTTTGTGCTAACTTTATTTTCCAGTTTTGCAGGAATATTCAAGAAGAAGACTTAGCCATTTTATTTCTTTTATTTCAATTCAATGTAAAAAATCAATGTAATATTTGGAATAAGAGTTACATTTCTGCTTAGAATAGGGTTGCATTGCATATAGTTTAATTTCTGCAAAATTTTAATATGTGATGTATGATTCATGCACATTATTTCAAATTCACTATGGTTTACACGAATGGCACGTGCACAAGCTTTTATGGAGTTTATAAACTCGGTGGGATTCGTATTTATGGCCATAGTCAGAATACGAAGAAAACCAAGATTTATGATCTTCGTATTAGCCACATTCAGCCTACACACTTAGGCTAACTTCAAAATGCACTGCATTTTTTTAAAGTTTTAAAAGGATTTCCCAATTCCTCAATGAAATTCCCTTTTCAAATTCATATTCATTTATTCATATTATTCAAATTGCATTGTTTTCAAATTCATTTTTCAATTTCAATTAAAAAAAAATCAGTTTTCTCAAGAATTTCCAAGTCTTTCTCAGGATCTGATTTTCTTAAAATCCTAAGTTTTCAAATGACATTTCAAAGCATTTCCCAAGTTCAAATCAAGATTTTCCTATGTTTTCAAATTCTCAAATTTCAAAATCCCAAGTTTTCAGAAATCGATTTTCTCAGATTTTCCAGTTTTCTTGAGAATTCATTTTCCATTTCAAAAGTCATTTTCCAATGAATTTCTTAGATTTTCTCAGAATTCTCAAATCCATTTTCTCAGAAAAGCAATTCCAAATTTCAAAATCGTTTTTCTAAAGTTCAAATTTTCCTGAGAAATCACTTTCCAATGCAAATTTCTGATTTCCAATGAATTTCAATGATTTTCCCGGGAATTCAATTTTCAAGTACTTTTTCAATCAATTTTCAAGCACATTTCAATTTTCCAAAGCAAACATCATATTTTCTCAAACTTGCATTTTTCAAAATTCCATAGCACAAGCATGATTCTTTGTGCATTCTAGGAAAAATAGAGCATAATTTAGATATTTGAGTCAAGTTAAAGCACATAATTGGTCCTTGGTCCAATTACCCCTGGTAAAGGCGTCAGGAACGGTTGAACCTCGTACCGACAGGCGGATCCCATTTCATGGAATTTTCCCGCAAATTTTCAAAACGGAGGCGAGTAAATTTTCAAAACAATTTTCAAAACTTTGGTCGAGTTTGACTCGCGAAATTCGTTTCTCTCTCGCAAGGGAGGGGAAAAAATTTTGCGATGATAACAGGTTTGGCGACCGTGATGGGACCTGTCTTCGTCTGATCAATTATCTGCTTTGACTTAGCTCAATTATCAAAATCATGCTCTTTGAACTGTCAGCTTTTAATTTCTGATATCATGTGAACCTAGGAGCCTAGACTTGAACCCAGCTGACATGGATTGCATGTAGACTAGGCATGGTTTGGTAGGACCATATTGAGGAGAATTATGCATGCTCACTTAGACTTAGGTTTGAAATACAACACTCCTCAATCTAGGACTTGTATGAAAACAATGTTTGCTTCTTCAAAAGTTTTTAAAATTCTATCTCTTTAGGACTTAGAGCCCTCTGTTTGCCTGCATGTGATCATATTTCAAAAACCACCCCACCTATGTCTACCCGGTCTTCACGTTGCTGGGCTCTCTTCTAGAACCATAGTTCGGGACAGAGCCTCACAACTGGGCCACTTATTTGGGCTAACGCCCCCCTGCCACGTACCAAGGGCCATAGTCCAACGTATATCGGCAGGCGCTCAAGGATGTTGGGAAAACACAAGCCTAGTCCCGGAGATGAATTTTTATGCCACGTACATCGAGCCTCGGTTCGAGTATATCGGCATAGCATGATTGGACACAGTTGATCTGAGCCTAGAGTCAGGATTAGGGTCCTAAAGCTCTTTCAAAATTGATGCATTTAGAGTCAGCTTCTTAGGGAATGCTGTATGTGCATAATTGTTTGTAATTGAATGTATGATAGTCACTTTCGCCTTATTTTTTTCATATTTTTTTTTCAATTTTTCCAAAATACCGAACAATTTTCCAAAATACCTCATTTTCCATCTTTTGTGAAATATCTCCTTTTTCTCAAAAACCCTGGATGATTTTTCTAAATTATCCACCTTTTCTTCAAAACTCCAGGAGATTTTCCATTCTTTCGTTCCTCTGGACTTCGAATTTCCAGCTTTCATTTTATCCTGCCTACAATTTTCAAAATTCTTGTATTTTTCCAAAGTCTAATTTCAGTCTTCTTGTCCCTAAGTCCAATGGCATCTAGTTAGCTCGATTCTGTTTTTCCTGAGGGTCACATCTCCTACGAGGTGCGACAAAGTCTTCCTGAGCATCGATCTCTTAGCACCGGACCCTTCTTCCCCCGGTGGTACTATGTCTGGTTCAAAATTTTCTCTCGTATGTTTCCGGACCACTTGAGCGATTGTGGGTTGGAATTCGCATCTGCAGTGGGAAAGTTGACAGTCAACGGCAATCTGATTCATGCACTGGCAGAGCGGTGGAATCCGCGCACTTGCACATTCTGGTTCCCGTGAGGCGAGATGACACTACTGATGAATGAATTTTCAGAGATTATGGGACTGCCTGAGCCAGCCGGTCAACCTGGAGATCCGTTAGAGCAGCAGTTTCTGATCAATGTCAAGGGTCTGGACCCCAAAGATGCCGTAGCTCGCATGACAGGGCGCAAGTCTTGGCCGCTGATTGAAGAAAATGGGAATGAGTACGTGAGTCTGATCGAGATCTACCGACAGTATGGAGAATTCGCAGAAGTCAGCTCGTTGTCCAGTTAAGCTCGAGAGAGAATTCAACATGCGATGGTTTTGTGTACTGTGGGACTTGCTTTCTTTCCAGATGGACAAAATTATGTGGATGTCAGAATAGTTCAACTTTTGAGAAGATGGGGAAGTCGACAGACCAGCCGTCTCTCGATAGCCATGGCCGCGCTTGCTTTTCTATACAGAGGACTGACCCGCTTCACACTTGGAGAGTCCATCCTAGTCGAGGGATGTACCTATGCTTTTCAGTCTTGGTTCCTTCAGCATGTACCGACCAGAGCTAGTTCATTCAGATACAACGGCAAGGAGCTCCTTCCAGTTGCACGGTACCGATTCCTGATCGACTATCTGCAGGAAGAAGAAGTGGTGTGGGACTATTTTGATCGAGAATTATCACCTCCCAGATACACCTATGCATATGGCAAAAGATTCAAGCTACTTGGCCCATTTTCCTGTACCTACTACTATCCAGAGTGATGCATCAGACAATTCTCTCAGAGACAAAAGCGCGTGGAAGCTCGGCTACTATCAGGGGTTATGCCAAAGTTTGACCTTACATCAGCACAATGGTCTGAAACATACCATTCTGCCATATATGGCTGGGATTCTTTCATTATTCTCACTCTCTTCCTTGGTCCTCGTGTCTCTGTTGATCGTTAAGAGTGGTGACAGACTGTCTATATACTCCCTCTTTCTCAAGTCCACTATTAATGCAATCATATTTTTCCTTCAATAAAGAAAAAAAAATCCTTCAATTTTCATTCTATCATGGTTTGATAACCTCGCCTAGATGACAAGGCATATTTGCAGTTGTTCGTTCTCCTTGTAAAGAATGACAACATAATTGTCGTGACTCCAGCGGCGACCCAATCCCTAGTAATGGGATGTTCTTTCAATTATCTATCAAATTCTCATCAAATATTTTTACTATATTCATTTCTATCTTGAATCTTCATCATCGAAATTTAATCATCCATTCTACAAAGAGCATCAGTATTCCCAAGTGGTTCAGATCAGATCAAGCAAGAAGACACCACTGTATCAGGGCATCAATGATTTTAGAAGCAGGCAAGAAGAAATGGATTCTCCAAGATCTGCCAGAAGACAGAGTTTGAATGATAGGGATGGCATTGATCCTACTACATATCAGATGTTCAAGAAAATGATGATTAGGATGATGTCTGAGCAAGCTAAGGACTGTTTCAGAAAGGCTCCCATAAAAAAGAAGACATCTGTCTCCTTCTCTCAGAATACCACTAAAAAGAGCAGTGAGCAATTCAGCGCATGTCTGCCCGATATTTTATTCTCGTTGATGTCCTCTATCATCGTGGATTCAGTTCTAAATATTTCAGATGCCTAGACGAAGATGAAGCCAAAGAAGTTGTCCAGAAGGTTCACGAAGGCATTTGCAGTAGACTCATCGGCTACCAAACTCTTATCAAGCAAATCATCCGGGCATGATATTATTGGAAGACTATGTAGCAAGATTGCTACCATTTTGTGAAGAAGTGTGCTCTATGCCAGATACATGCACCTTTTATTCATGCGCCAGCAACATATTTGCGAATCGCCATCTCTCCATGGCCAGTTTCTATGTGGGCTTTTGATGTTGTAGGCCCCATTACTCCTCTTACTTCAAACAGCTACAAATATTTTCTTGCCGCAACAGAATATTTCACTAAATGGGTCGAAGCTATCACTTTGCGTATAATAGAAGGTCGACACATGGTCTTATTCATCCACAAGAATATTGTTGTTTCGACATACCGCACGATATCGTGTCAGACAATGAGAGTCATTTCAAGAATAAAAGAATGAGGACATTTGATTTAAAGTTCAGAATTCAGCATCGTTTCTCCACTTCTTATTATCCTCAAAGGAATGGTCAGGCAGAGGCGACCAATAAGATTCTGATTCGAATCCTGGAGCGAACCTTGGAAACAGGCCATAATTGGCATGAGAAGATCCATGATGCATTATGGGCATACAGAACCACCATTTGTACTCCAACTAATGCTACTCCGTCAGAACTTGTCTACGGAACTGAAGTAGTACTGCCTCTACATGTTCAGAAACTTGCCTTGAAGTTCGCATCACTGCTGGAGTTATCGCTTGATCAATATCAACAACAACGGCTGGTACAACTTGATTTGCTCAATGAAAGAAGACTCAGAGCAGTAGAGCATGCTCAATCATATCGTCAGAGGATAGCCAGGCAATATGCAAAATTTGTCATTCAAAGGAAATTCTGAGTCAATGATCTAGTGATCAGATCAACGACCTATCTCAAGCACCGCCCGGGTGGCAAATGGTCATCGAATTGGGAAGGGCCCTATATTGTCGAGGAAGCATTACCTCACAATTCATATCTGTTCATCAATGCCGATGGTGTGGAATTATCAGACCCCATCAATGCTCAACATTTGAAAATTTTCTATACTTAAATCCTCTATTCCATCCTTTGTAATTCCTCAATATATTTTCCTCAATAATGGTCAAATCCTTCTTTCCCAGTTACACTGGGTCATTATTTTAAAATTTGTCTTCAAAACATTATGTATGCAGGCAGGATCAAACAAATCTCTCATTTTGCATACATGTGCATTCATTTACATCATTTTGCATACATTTGCATTCATTTACATTTACATGCATTCATTTGCATCCATTTACATTCATTTGCATCAAATTCACTTCCCCTTCAGGTTAAGGGATAAACCTGAGTTTCCCTTTCAGGTTAAGGGATAAACCTGAACTTCCCCTTCAGGTTAAGGGATAAACCTGAACTCCCCCTTCAGGTTAAGGGATAAATCCTGAGACCTCGACAGTTGTCCAAGTCGTCGTGAGGGTGAAGACTGAAAATCTTCTATCAAAATCAATTAGTAAATTCTCAAAAATCCAGTGTTCGTGCTGGAAAGATTTTCAAAATCCAGGGTTCGTGCTGGTAAAAATTTTCTAAATCCAGTGTTTGTGCTGGTAAATTTTCAAAAATCCAGTGTTCGTGCTGGTAAGATTTTCAAAATCCAAGGTTCGTGCTGGTAAATTCTTCTAAATCCAGTGCTCGTATTGGTAATCTCTCAAAATCCAGTGCTCGTATTGGTAATCTCCCAAAATCCAGCGCTCGTACTGGTAATCTTTCAAAACGTAATGCTTGTACTGGTACGTTTTCAAAATCCAGTGCTCGTACTGGTACCCTTTAAAAATCTAACACTCGTGTTGGTGTCTTGCCCATTGGTCGCGTTATTCGATCTCTTAGGTGCAGTCTTCACGATGACCTTTCATCAGAATTCAAGTTCAATATTAATTATGTCAATTTCGACCTTCGAGTCATCCAATTTCTATCCCCGTTCAGGATAAGGGGATAATCCTGAAACCGTTCATAGAAGCAATCCAAGTCTATATAATAGTCCTCGTTCTTCATTGAACTGATAGTGTTCCAAGTGAACTGATAGTCGTTCTTCATTGAACTGATAATATGCCAAGCGAACTGATAGTCGTTCTTCATTGAACTGATAGTGTTCCAAGTGAATTAATAGTCATTCTTCATCGAACTGATAGTGTTCCAAGCGAACTGATAGTCGTTCTTCATTGAACTGATAGTGTTCCAAGTGAACTGATAGTCGTTCTTCATTGAACTGATAATATTCCAAGCGAACTGATAGTCGTTCTTCATCGAACTGATAGTGTTCCAAGTGAACTGATAGTCGTTCTTCATTGAACTGATAGTGTTCCAAATGAACCAATGTTGTTCGTAGGCTGAATACCTATCGAACCCATGTTGTTCCTAGTGAACCAATGTCGTTCTCAATTGAACCAATGTCGTTCTTAGGCTGAATCCCTATCGAACCCATGTCGTTCCTAGTTAACCAATGTCGTTCTCAATTGAACCAATGTCGTTCTTAGGCTGAATCCCTATTGAACCCAGGTCGAACCCCTGCGAAACCAATGCCGTTCTCAATAGAACCAATGTCGTTCTTAGGAGGAATCCCTATAGAACCCATGTCATTCTCAGTAAACCAATTCACAATTTTGACCTTTTTAGCCAATCAATTTCCAATTTCCAATTTCCAATTTCCAATTTCTAATTTCCAATTTCCAATTATCAATTTCCAATTTCCAATTTCCAATTTCCAATTTCAAAATTTCAAAATTTCAAATTTTCTAAATTCCAATTTCATACCAATTCCAATCATTTCCTCTTGCGAGAGACCCTTTGTACAGGGAGAGTTCAAGGGAGCTCGTTCTTTTCGCATGCTATCCTTTGTTCACCTAGCCCCTTTTCAGGGAGAGTTTGAAGGGACTCGCGTCTATGTGAACCGTTTGCAAAACAAATTTCCAATTTCATACAAGGAACCCTTAATTCAGGGAGAGCTTCGACGGAAGCTCGCTTTCCTTGTAACCGCAATTTCAAACTAGGCCATTTCATCATGAAGGACCCTCTTTTCAGGGAGAGTGTGATGGACTCGTTCCTTCATGATCAATTCACCGACCTCATCATTATCGGCCCCCTTTCCATAAGAGAAGCCTAATGTTAGGAAGTTTTGACGAAAGCTTAATTTCTCTTCGAAAGTTCGTTTTGCAAACACCTCCTCTTCAGGGAAGAGAGGAGTAATTCCTATTTCCAATTTCTGAATCTTCTCCTTTGGGGAAAGGAGAAGAAAATTTTTGTCATGGGTGCGTTGCGTTGTGCTTCAGATGCTTGCTCTCACCAAGGATTTCAAGAACATTTTGCCAATTTGTCATTAAATATTTGTTGATTTCAAAATTTTTATTATACAAAAACATTACTTCAGAATACCTTCAGTATTACTTTCGAAAGGACAAAGCTTTCATGAAGAAGGATTCAAAATTCAAAATTTTTCTATTGGCCAACCAAAAGGATGAAGAATAAATCCCCGATATGGCCAGCAAAGGAAATTCAATATTGTTGCAAAGCCATAAGTGATCGGTATTGATCACAGTCAATGGCATATTTTTAAAGATCATTCTTGGAAAATAAAGCAGTCGAAATATCCTGGGTGATACAGAAAAATCCATTCAATCCCTACATCTCCTCAATCACCTAAAGCTGCAATTAAATATCTGCAAAAGGGATCTCTCAACTGTCGTCAAGATGAAGGCGAATTAGGCGAGTAGACCCCCGAAGCCAAAGAAGATTCGAATCATCTCCAAGATGACGGAGTTTGTGACGGATCCTTCCAGGGAAAGTTCAAAGCACCGTCAAGATGAAGGCGACTGCGATGGGCCTCCCGACAAACCCTAAAGGATATTTAATTTCTGCTATCATCAAGAGATTTCCAACCAAAGAGCCATTAACCGTCAATATAATCCCTGAGAGAAAAGAAGGATCGGAGCATCTCTGAGATGAAGGAGTTTGTGACGTACCCTTCTAAAAAAAAAAAGAGAGAGAGAAAAGTCAGGACATCTCCAAAATGAAGGATGATGTAATAAAATCCCCAAAAAAAAAAATCCAAGAGAGCTTCAATTCTGCCAAAAAAGAAAAAAGTGGACAGAAAGATAATCATGAGGAAAGAATCCCAGGATATCAGACCGCCAAATTTGCCAAAGAATCCTCTTTAAATTTTGTGAAATTCTATTATCAATATTCTTTCACCAATTGCTTTCACAATGTCAAGAATACTCTCTTTTTTGCTCATATCAAGGAAATTGATAGCTTCCTTGAAAGAAAGTCAATTGCAAAAAATCTGAATTTGAATCTTGATTCTACGAAGTTAAGCCCAGTCGAAGGTAATACTTCAGGTAGAAAAGAGGGATTATTTTCAAAACAAAGTGCATCATTTTAAATTATTTTGAATCAACAATAATTTTCAAACATTCTGACAATATTTTCTAGCCATCCTGACCTGAAGCGCGAGTTTGAGGTTTATCTTTGGCGCACCCTGACATCAGTTGTTATCCCTTTTAAGGACTTGATAACGGGAGTTTTCAAGATTCCTTCCCTTCTGTTGGTATAATCTGAGCGCATGGGCTCTCAGATTCGCACACTTCCCTGTGTCCCCACTGTCCCACCATAGACAGTCCAATTTCGGCTTGAGGTTAAGCCACCAATTCCAGCAAAAGGTCACCAATTTCAAAAGTTATTTAGTCTCAGCAATGAGGCGCCCAAAATCAAACCCCTTTTCAAGCTTTAGGGACCCCAATTTCATCCTTTTGCAAAACCCCTATCGGATTTATTGTGCGGAAATCCGAAGGTTCCATCATGGTTTCTTCCTTCGAGGATTCTATTCATTTCTTCCCAATCAGGATAAGGGTACAAACCTGAGCCTCCTTTGATGAGGTATTTCATTTTCCTTCCCAATCAGGATAAGGGTACAAACCTGAGCCTCCTTTGATGAGGTATTTCATTTTCTGCCCAATCAGGATAAGGGTATAAACCTGAGCCTCCTTTGATGAGGTATTTCATTTTCTGCCCAATCAGGATAATGGTATAAACCTGAGCCTCCTTTGATGAGGTATTTCATTTTCTTCCCAATCAGGATAAGGGTACAAACCTGAGCCTCCTTTGATGAGGTATTTCATTTTCTGCCCAATCAGGATAAGGGTACAAACCTGAGCCTCCTTTGATGAGGTATTTCATTTTCTGCCCAATCAGGATAAGGGTACAAACCTGAGCCTCCTTTGATGAGGTATTTCATTTTTCCTCCCAATCAGGATAAGGGTACAAACCTGAGCCTCCTTTGATGAGGTATTTCATTCTCTGATCAGGTTGAGGGTTAAACCTGAGCTTCGTTTCTACACGAGGTATTTCCTGTCCCATCCAGGTTAAGGGCAAAACTTGAATATCACTTCTTTTGAAGTAAATTCTTTTCTCTTCATTCTCCATTTCATATCTACCATTTTCATCAGGGCTAAATCTCTTCATATCCAGTCAGATCCTTCTAACTGGGGCATTTTTATAGCCCAAATTTGGTGTGTTTTTCTTTGCCACTAAGCTCGTCTTCAAGCCGGCTTAGTAGCAAAGAGGGGCATCTGTAAACACCCCAAATTTTCCTCACTCATTCTCAAACAATCCTCCTTGTTCAGTGCCAACCCTGTTAGGTCAGTGTAGGAGTCAAACCTCGAGTCAGTTTCAGAAAAGCACCATTTTACCCATTTTCATTAGGAAAATTACCATTTTACCCCTAGGTCATCCCGAACCCCAGTCAGTCGGAGTCAACCAAGCTCATTGGTCAGTTCAAGACAGTTAGAATATCAGTCATCTCAAGCTCATCTGAGCTCACAATGAACAGACCATTTTCATTTCTGACCATTCCTGCCAAAATGGGATCATTTCTTCAAAAATGAGCTCATTTCTCACTCGAATCCAAGCCAATTGTCTCAAAGTCAGTCATTCCCAGTCAGTCATGTTCCCCAGAGTCTAACTTGAGCTCACCAGAAGTTCAAGTGCTCCAATTTCAGTTCAAAACCATTTCCAAGTGTCTAGGAGCCCATTTTAGTCCATTTCAACTCTTTCAGCTGAAATTGAGCCGAGTTCAGTCAGTTGAGTTAGTGTTTGAGACTTGATTTTAGTTCATCTCAGTATTACTGACCTTTGTTTTAGCTCAAACCCAGTTCAGGTTCGTAATTCACTTCATTCCAATGACCATTCCATACCATTTCTCTAAAAATGATTGCTTTTCTTGAAAATTCAGTCGGAAAGGTCAGTTGAGTCAGTGCCTAGTCAGTTCATTTGAGTTCTGAAACTCTAAAACCCAGCTCAATCCAGTTCATTTCAGTTTAATCTAGCTCAAACCCTAATTTCCAGTGTCACTCTAGCTTGGCAGAGCTCGAAAATCATTTCTTCAACCATTTTGCAAATTTTATCAGTTTTTATGCTTTTTGAACTGGTACAACTGTCAATCGGGGTCTAATATCCAAAATTCTTCATTCAGGGTTAGCATTTTGCATAGCATTTCATGTCATTTCTCATAATTTCATATCATTTCTTAGCATTTCATAACATTTCATCACATTTCATTCCATTTTCGAAGTCCAGAACTCCAGTTTTATAAATTTCAATCCAGATTGAGTTTTAAAAACTTTTTAAAAATCAATTTCAAACCCCGGGTTTCCAAAATTGACATTTTTACCCCCGGGAGTCTAAATTTGGAAATATTTTCTCAAGAACAATAATCTGGATTTATTTCAAACTCAAAATTTTCAAATTCTACACTTGATTTGCTTTGCAACGAGCTATTAAACTTCAAAATCTAAGCTCGTTTCAAAAACTGCCAAAAATAGCTCATTTCGTTTGGAAATATTTTCTCGAGAAAAACAATCTGGATTTCTTTCAAAATTACATTTTCAAATTCTACACTGGATTTGCTTCGCAACGGGGTATTGAACTTCAAAATCCGAGCTCGTTTAAAAAAACTGCCAAAAATAGCTCGTTTCGTCTAGAAACCTTCTGAAAAGACTATTTTACCCCTCTAATCTTCAAAATGAATTTCAAAATTGAAATTTGGACCCGCTCTGAGATGGCCCATTCATTTGCATTTTTATTTTATTAAAAAAAAAAGATGCTTCTTTTTATTTATTTATTTTTGTTTTTTTTTTATTTTTATTTATTTTATATTTTTATTTTTTTAGAGAGGAGGTGGGACCCACAAGGTGGTCACCCAAGCCTCCAGCCCCACTTTTCATTTTCTCATTTTTTTTTCCTTTTTCCCTCCTTTTCTTTCTTTCCTTTCTTTTTCCCTTTTCTTTCTTTTTCTTCTTCCTCTTCTTTCCTTCTTCCCTTCCTTCCTCCCTTCTTTTCCCTCTTGCCCAGCCATTCACGTAGAGGCCCTTTCCTTTTCCTTCTCTAATTAAAACTAAAACTTAGGGAAAGATAGGATCTTTCCCTAAGTTAAGAAAACCAAAAAAAAGAAAACAACGGCTGCTCCTCTCCGATCTCTCTCTCTCTCTCTCTCTCTCTCTCTTTGGAAGCCATCTTCCACCTTCACTAAGGGTAGCCACATCCAGTTGCAGCCTCCTTCAGCAGCATACCAGCCGGTGCATCATCAACTCCTTCTACTTCCAGCCAAGCCTTCTCCATTGCTTCAACCACCACCCAAGGTGGTAACCGGTCCAGCCACATCAACTCCAGCCGGTAACCTCAACCTCCAGCCACCTGTCCAGTCTTTCACAGAAACAAATTCCTTGCAGCAACCTTCCACTATTCCAAAGTCATCAGCCCACAACCGTTCCAGCAGCTGCATCTTCTTTGTGGCAAAGGACGCCTAACAAAGGGCACCGTACCATCTTACGGTTCCTGCAGCAAGGAGCAACCCCTTTGATCTAGCTTCAGTCACCTCCAAGTTGCAGCTACGTCTCCAACGTGCATCAAGATCCCAAGGTAAGACCCCTATCATCATTATTTTATGCTAAATCTATAGGTTAACGTTTTGATTGTCTCATGTTATGAGGCTATATCGAGGAAAAGGATCCGTCCGATCTATGGATCGGATCCTTTCCCATCAATAGCCAATATCAAGTCAACTTCGTATATCCCTGTTTTTCTTCATTTTAAACATTATTTTTATGTTAAATATGCATTTTAGGCATCTCATTAATTTAGTTTTATTGTTTTATTAGTAGTTTATTTGATGTCCTTAAGATTCGTATTAAAACTTGTAGATGTTAATTTCAGCATAAGTTGCAGTCATTATTTTACATAGATTTTCGTTTCAAAAAATCAAAAAAAAAATATTTATAGTTATATTTATTTGTCCATGATCTCATATTAAAAATCTAGATCCGTTTGAGTTTCGGAACCCTATCAAAAAAATCAAACCCTAAATATAGTTTTCTGTCATCCAAAAATTTCAATTCCTGCTTTAGCAGACAAAAACCTTCGGATTCACACTTGTGTGGGATTTGAATCATTCTCTAAAAATCACAGTAGATTCATGATTGAATCTACTAATGATCTGGAAATTTTGAGTTTTTTCCAATTAGTTTTGACCTCTGTAAAAAATCGGATTTCTCAGACCCCTGGGAAAATATCGATTTTCTTTTGTCAGGGTATAGATAGACCTTAATGCACCAAGTCCATACAATCTGTAATCCGTCTGCAAAAAACTTTCAACATGAAAGTTTTTCCTAACATATTTCCCTATCATTTCCCAAAATTTGGAGATTTTTGGATCTGTTTCATTATTTTTCCCGGATTTTCTTTTTCTGTCTAACAGATTCCAATGTCCAGAAATTCCAGAGATTTAGGTCTCTGATAACAGTGTGGCCTTTTCCAAACCGTAACCCTAATCCCAATGGTGTTAAAATATCAAATATTCCTATGTTTGTCAGAGACATTTTACCACAATTTCAGCTATTTTCGAATCTGTCTGCCATTTTTCCCATATTTTCTACCAAAACCTATCTGTTTCCTTCATTTACTAGAGTCGCCGGATTCCGATCCGACTTGCCAGAGTGGTACAGCTCCGACCATAGGTCAAAACCAGAAAGTGTAAAAGGCAACAATCCTTGACTTACTGTCATCTGTCATTCCATAAAATTTGGGAAATTTTTATGGAAGTTTGATATCCTAAATCCCCTTTAGAATCAATATTTTAGGCAAAAATCATGAAATTTAGGGTTTTTATTTGAATTTTCATATTTAAAAGTACAAAAAAAATAGATTTTCGAGCTCCATTATGTTTCTAGGGTTATTTTAGGTGTCCATGCCAAATTTGGTTTAATTCCAAGTTCATTTGCTCCATGTGTTAGATTATCTTTAAATTCAGAAGCGAAAATCAGGCGAAAATCAAGTTAAATTTGATATTTTATGATATTTTTGCCATTTTAGGGTTTTTATCATGTACATAAGCATGTAGAATCATATTAGGGTTAATTTTAATCTCCTTTGCATTTCATATTTTTCAATTTTGCAAAATTTATTTCAGAAAACCCTGGTTTCAAGGCCATAGTCTTGTTATCAGGGGTATTTTGGTCATTTTGACGTAAATTTCGAAATTTCAATTTCTAATTCTCCAAAATTTCATGCATATCATCATATTTTATCATATTATGTTTGATTTATTTCATTTGATTTTCAAAATTCCAAAATTTACAAAAAAATTCTTTCATAAAACCCTGATTTCAAGGTCATCAGGGGTATTTTGGTCATTTTGAACCCCAATTTCGAATTTTCAAGTTTATTTTCAAAATTTATTCATTATTTATTATGTTTATATCAAAGGGGGGTATGAATTTGAGTTTATATCTGAATAATATCCGATAATTTTTCATATTTTCGGATAAATTCAGAAAAACCTACATTTTTGTGCTAACTTTATTTTCCAGTTTTGCAGGAATATTCAAGAAGAAGACTTAACCATTTTATTTCTTTTATTTCAATTCAATGTAAAAAATCAATGTAATATTTGGAATAAGAGTTACATTTCTGCTTAGAATAGGGTTGCATTGCATATAGTTTAATTTCTGCAAAATTTTAATGTGATGTATGATTCATGCACATTATTTCAAATTCACTATGGTTTACACGAATGGCACATGCACAAGCTTTTATGGAGTTTATAAACTCGGTGGGATTCGTATTTATGGCCATAGTCAGAATACGAAGAAAACCAAGATTTATGATCTTCGTATTAGCCACATTCAGCCTACACACTTAGGCTAACTTCAAAATGCACTGCATTTTTTTAAAGTTTTAAAAGGATTTCCCAATTCCTCAATGAAATTCCCTTTTCAAATTCATATTCATTTATTCATATTATTCAAATTGCATTGTTTTCAAATTCATTTTTCAATTTCAATTAAAAAAAAATCAGTTTTCTCAAGAATTTCCAAGTCTTTCTCAGGATCTGATTTTCTTAAAATCCTAAGTTTTCAAATGACATTTCAAAGCATTTCCCAAGTTCAAATCAAGATTTTCCTATGTTTTCAAATTCTCAAATTTCAAAATCCCAAGTTTTCAGAAATCGATTTTCTCAGATTTTCCAGTTTTCTTGAGAATTCATTTTCCATTTCAAAAGTCATTTTCCAATGAATTTCTTAGATTTTCTCAGAATTCTCAAATCCATTTTCTCAGAAAAGCAATTCCAAATTTCAAAATCGTTTTTCTAAAGTTCAAATTTTCCTGAGAAATCACTTTCCAATGCAAATTTCTGATTTCCAATGAATTTCAATGATTTTCCCGGGAATTCAATTTTCAAGTACTTTTTCAATCAATTTTCAAGCACATTTCAATTTTCCAAAGCAAACATCATATTTTCTCAAACTTGCATTTTTCAAAATTCCATAGCACAAGCGTGATTCTTTGTGCATTCTAGGAAAAATAGAGCATAATTTAGATATTTGAGTCAAGTTAAAGCACATAATTGGTCCTTGGTCCAATTACCCCTGGTAAAGGCGTCAGGAACGGTTGAACCTCGTACCGACAGGCGGATCCCATTTCATGGAATTTTCCCGCAAATTTTCAAAACGGAGGCGAGTAAATTTTCAAAACAATTTTCAAAACTTTGGTCGAGTTTGACTCGCGAAATTCGTTTCTCTCTCGCAAGGGAGGGGAAAAAATTTTGCGATGATAACAGGTTTGGCGACCGTGATGGGACCTGTCTTCGTCTGATCAATTATCTGCTTTGACTTAGCTCAATTATCAAAATCATGCTCTTTGAACTGTCAGCTTTTAATTTCTGATATCATGTGAACCTAGGAGCCTAGACTTGAACCCAGCTGACATGGATTGCATGTAGACTAGGCATGGTTTGGTAGGACCATATTGAGGAGAATTATGCATGCTCACTTAGACTTAGGTCTGAAATACAACACTCCTCAATCTAGGACTTGTATGAAAACAATGTTTGCTTCTTCAAAAGTTTTTAAAATTCTATCTCTTTAGGACTTAGAGCCCTCTGTTTGCCTGCATGTGATCATATTTCAAAAACCACCCCACCTATGTCTACCCGGTCTTCACGTTGCTGGGCTCTCTTCTAGAACCATAGTTCGGGACAGAGCCTCACAACTGGGCCACTTATTTGGGCTAACGCCCCCCTGCCACGTACCAAGGGCCATAGTCCAACGTATATCGGCAGGCGCTCAAGGATGTTGGGAAAACACAAGCCTAGTCCCGGAGATGAATTTTTATGCCACGTACATCGAGCCTCGGTTCGAGTATATCGGCATAGCATGATTGGACACAGTTGATCTGAGCCTAGAGTCAGGATTAGGGTCCTAAAGCTCTTTCAAAATTGATGCATTTAGAGTCAGCTTCTTAGGGAATGCTGTATGTGCATAATTGTTTGTAATTGAATGTATGATAGTCACTTTCGCCTTATTTTTTTCATATTTTTTTTTCAATTTTTCCAAAATACCGAACAATTTTCCAAAATACCTCATTTTCCATCTTTTGTGAAATATCTCCTTTTTCTCAAAAACCCTGGATGATTTTTCTAAATTATCCACCTTTTCTTCAAAACTCCAGGAGATTTTCCATTCTTTCGTTCCTCTGGACTTCGAATTTCCAGCTTTCATTTTATCCTGCCTACAATTTTCAAAATTCTTGTATTTTTCCAAAGTCTAATTTCAGTCTTCTTGTCCCTAAGTCCAATGGCATCTAGTTAGCTCGATTCTGTTTTTCCTGAGGGTCACATCTCCTACGAGGTGCGACAAAGTCTTCCTGAGCATCGATCTCTTAGCACCGGACCCTTCTTCCCCCGGTGGTACTATGTCTGGTTCAAAATTTTCTCTCGTATGTTTCCGGACCACTTGAGCGATTGTGGGTTGGAATTCGCATCTGCAGTGGGAAAGTTGACAGTCAACGGCAATCTGATTCATGCACTGGCAGAGCGGTGGAATCCGCGCACTTGCACATTCTGGTTCCCGTGAGGCGAGATGACACTACTGATGAATGAATTTTCAGAGATTATGGGACTGCCTGAGCCAGCCGGTCAACCTGGAGATCCGTTAGAGCAGCAGTTTCTGATCAATGTCAAGGGTCTGGACCCCAAAGATGCCGTAGCTCGCATGACAGGGCGCAAGTCTTGGCCGCTGATTGAAGAAAATGGGAATGAGTACGTGAGTCTGATCGAGATCTACCGACAGTATGGAGAATTCGCAGAAGTCAGCTCGTTGTCCAGTTAAGCTCGAGAGAGAATTCAACATGCGATGGTTTTGTGTACTGTGGGACTTGCTTTCTTTCCAGATGGACAAAATTATGTGGATGTCAGAATAGTTCAACTTTTGAGAAGATGGGGAAGTCGACAGACCAGCCGTCTCTCGATAGCCATGGCCGCGCTTGCTTTTCTATACAGAGGACTGACCCGCTTCACACTTGGAGAGTCCATCCTAGTCGAGGGATGTACCTATGCTTTTCAGTCTTGGTTCCTTCAGCATGTACCGACCAGAGCTAGTTCATTCAGATACAACGGCAAGGAGCTCCTTCCAGTTGCACGGTACCGATTCCTGATCGACTATCTGCAGGAAGAAGAAGTGGTGTGGGACTATTTTGATCGAGAATTATCACCTCCCAGATACACCTATGCATATGGCAAAAGATTCAAGCTACTTGGCCCATTTTCCTGTACCTACTACTATCCAGAGTGATGCATCAGACAATTCTCTCAGAGACAAAAGCGCGTGGAAGCTCGGCTACTATCAGGGGTTATGCCAAAGTTTGACCTTACATCAGCACAATGGTCTGAAACATACCATTCTGCCATATATGGCTGGGATTCTTTCATTATTCTCACTCTCTTCCTTGGTCCTCGTGTCTCTGTTGATCGTTAAGAGTGGTGACAGACTGTCTATATACTCCCTCTTTCTCAAGTCCACTATTAATGCAATCATATTTTTCCTTCAATAAAGAAAAAAAAATCCTTCAATTTTCATTCTATCATGGTTTGATAACCTCGCCTAGATGACAAGGCATATTTGCAGTTGTTCGTTCTCCTTGTAAAGAATGACAACATAATTGTCGTGACTCCAGCGGCGACCCAATCCCTAGTAATGGGATGTTCTTTCAATTATCTATCAAATTCTCATCAAATATTTTTACTATATTCATTTCTATCTTGAATCTTCATCATCGAAATTTAATCATCCATTCTACAAAGAGCATCAGTATTCCCAAGTGGTTCAGATCAGATCAAGCAAGAAGACACCACTGTATCAGGGCATCAATGATTTTAGAAGCAGGCAAGAAGAAATGGATTCTCCAAGATCTGCCAGAAGACAGAGTTTGAATGATAGGGATGGCATTGATCCTACTACATATCAGATGTTCAAGAAAATGATGATTAGGATGATGTCTGAGCAAGCTAAGGACTGTTTCAGAAAGGCTCCCATAAAAAAGAAGACATCTGTCTCCTTCTCTCAGAATACCACTAAAAAGAGCAGTGAGCAATTCAGCGCATGTCTGCCCGATATTTTATTCTCGTTGATGTCCTCTATCATCGTGGATTCAGTTCTAAATATTTCAGATGCCTAGACGAAGATGAAGCCAAAGAAGTTGTCCAGAAGGTTCACGAAGGCATTTGCAGTAGACTCATCGGCTACCAAACTCTTATCAAGCAAATCATCCGGGCATGATATTATTGGAAGACTATGTAGCAAGATTGCTACCATTTTGTGAAGAAGTGTGCTCTATGCCAGATACATGCACCTTTTATTCATGCGCCAGCAACATATTTGCGAATCGCCATCTCTCCATGGCCAGTTTCTATGTGGGCTTTTGATGTTGTAGGCCCCATTACTCCTCTTACTTCAAACAGCTACAAATATTTTCTTGCTGCAACAGAATATTTCACTAAATGGGTCGAAGCTATCACTTTGCGTATAATAGAAGGTCGACACATGGTCTTATTCATCCACAAGAATATTGTTGTTTCGGCATACCGCACGATATCGTGTCAGACAATGAGAGTCATTTCAAGAATAAAAGAATGAGGACATTTGATTTAAAGTTCAGAATTCAGCATCGTTTCTCCACTTCTTATTATCCTCAAAGGAATGGTCAGGCAGAGGCCACCAATAAGATTCTGATTCGAATCCTGGAGCGAACCTTGGAAACAGGCCATAATTGGCATGAGAAGATCCATGATGCATTATGGGCATACAGAACCACCATTTGTACTCCAACTAATGCTACTCCGTCAGAACTTGTCTACGGAACTGAAGTAGTACTGCCTCTACATGTTCAGAAACTTGCCTTGAAGTTCGCATCACTGCTGGAGTTATCGCTTGATCAATATCAACAACAACGGCTGGTACAACTTGATTTGCTCAATGAAAGAAGACTCAGAGCAGTAGAGCATGCTCAATCATATCGTCAGAGGATAGCCAGGCAATATGCAAAATTTGTCATTCAAAGGAAATTCTGAGTCAATGATCTAGTGATCAGATCAACGACCTATCTCAAGCACCGCCCGGGTGGCAAATGGTCATCGAATTGGGAAGGGCCCTATATTGTCGAGGAAGCATTACCTCACAATTCATATCTGTTCATCAATGCCGATGGTGTGGAATTATCAGACCCCATCAATGCTCAACATTTGAAAATTTTCTATACTTAAATCCTCTATTCCATCCTTTGTAATTCCTCAATATATTTTCCTCAATAATGGTCAAATCCTTCTTTCCCAGTTACACTGGGTCATTATTTTAAAATTTGTCTTCAAAACATTATGTATGCAGGCAGGATCAAACAAATCTCTCATTTTGCATACATGTGCATTCATTTACATCATTTTGCATACATTTGCATTCATTTACATTTACATGCATTCATTTGCATCCATTTACATTCATTTGCATCAAATTCACTTCCCCTTCAGGTTAAGGGATAAACCTGAGTTTCCCTTTCAGGTTAAGGGATAAACCTGAACTTCCCCTTCAGGTTAAGGGATAAACCTGAACTCCCCCTTCAGGTTAAGGGATAAATCCTGAGACCTCGACAGTTGTCCAAGTCGTCGTGAGGGTGAAGACTGAAAATCTTCTATCAAAATCAATTAGTAAATTCTCAAAAATCCAGTGTTCGTGCTGGAAAGATTTTCAAAATCCAGGGTTCGTGCTGGTAAAAATTTTCTAAATCCAGTGTTTGTGCTGGTAAATTTTCAAAAATCCAGTGTTCGTGCTGGTAAGATTTTCAAAATCCAAGGTTCGTGCTGGTAAATTCTTCTAAATCCAGTGCTCGTATTGGTAATCTCTCAAAATCCAGTGCTCGTATTGGTAATCTCCCAAAATCCAGCGCTCGTACTGGTAATCTTTCAAAACGTAATGCTTGTACTGGTACGTTTTCAAAATCCAGTGCTCGTACTGGTACCCTTTAAAAATCTAACACTCGTGTTGGTGTCTTGCCCATTGGTCGCGTTATTCGATCTCTTAGGTGCAGTCTTCACGATGACCTTTCATCAGAATTCAAGTTCAATATTAATTATGTCAATTTCGACCTTCGAGTCATCCAATTTCTATCCCCGTTCAGGATAAGGGGATAATCCTGAAACCGTTCATAGAAGCAATCCAAGTCTATATAATAGTCCTCGTTCTTCATTGAACTGATAGTGTTCCAAGTGAACTGATAGTCGTTCTTCATTGAACTGATAATATGCCAAGCGAACTGATAGTCGTTCTTCATTGAACTGATAGTGTTCCAAGTGAATTGATAGTCATTCTTCATCGAACTGATAGTGTTCCAAGCGAACTGATAGTCGTTCTTCATTGAACTGATAGTGTTCCAAGTGAACTGATAGTCGTTCTTCATTGAACTGATAATATTCCAAGCGAACTGATAGTCGTTCTTCATCGAACTGATAGTGTTTCAAGTGAACTGATAGTCGTTCTTCATTGAACTGATAGTGTTCCAAATGAACCAATGTTGTTCGTAGGCTGAATACCTATCGAACCCATGTTGTTCCTAGTGAACCAATGTCGTTCTCAATTGAACCAATGTCGTTCTTAGGCTGAATCCCTATCGAACCCATGTCGTTCCTAGTTAACCAATGTCGTTCTCAATTGAACCAATGTCGTTCTTAGGCTGAATCCCTATTGAACCCAGGTCGAACCCCTGCGAAACCAATGCCGTTCTCAATAGAACCAATGTCGTTCTTAGGAGGAATCCCTATAGAACCCATGTCATTCTCAGTAAACCAATTCACAATTTTGACCTTTTTAGCCAATCAATTTCCAATTTCCAATTTCCAATTTCTAATTTCCAATTTCCAATTATCAATTTCCAATTTCCAATTTCCAATTTCCAATTTCAAAATTTCAAAATTTCAAATTTTCTAAATTCCAATTTCATACCAATTCCAATCATTTCCTCTTGCGAGAGACCCTTTGTACAGGGAGAGTTCAAGGGAGCTCGTTCTTTTCGCATGCTATCCTTTGTTCACCTAGCCCCTTTTCAGGGAGAGTTTGAAGGGACTCGCGTCTATGTGAACCGTTTGCAAAACAAATTTCCAATTTCATACAAGGAACCCTTAATTTAGGGAGAGCTTCGACGGAAGCTCGCTTTCCTTGTAACCGCAATTTCAAACTAGGCCATTTCATCATGAAGGACCCTCTTTTCAGGGAGAGTGTGATGGACTCGTTCCTTCATGATCAATTCACCGACCTCATCATTATCGGCCCCCTTTCCATAAGAGAAGCCTAATGTTAGGAAGTTTTGACGAAAGCTTAATTTCTCTTCGAAAGTTCGTTTTGCAAACACCTCCTCTTCAGGGAAGAGAGGAGTAATTCCTATTTCCAATTTCTGAATCTTCTCCTTTGGGGAAAGGAGAAGAAAATTTTTGTCATGGGTGCGTTGCGTTGTGCTTCAGATGCTTGCTCTCACCAAGGATTTCAAGAACATTTTGCCAATTTGTCATTAAATATTTGTTGATTTCAAAATTTTTATTATACAAAAACATTACTTCAGAATACCTTCAGTATTACTTTCGAAAGGACAAAGCTTTCATGAAGAAGGATTCAAAATTCAAAATTTTTCTATTGGCCAACCAAAAGGATGAAGAATAAATCCCCGATATGGCCAGCAAAGGAAATTCAATATTGTTGCAAAGCCATAAGTGATCGGTATTGATCACAGTCAATGGCACATTTTTAAAGATCATTCTTGGAAAATAAAGCAGTCGAAATATCCTGGGTGATACAGAAAAATCCATTCAATCCCTACATCTCCTCAATCACCTAAAGCTGCAATTAAATATCTGCAAAAGGGATCTCTCAACTGTCGTCAAGATGAAGGCGAATTAGGCGAGTAGACCCCCGGGGCCAAAGAAGATTCGAATCATCTCCAAGATGACGGAGTTTGTGACGGATCCTTCCAGGGAAAGTTCAAAGCACCGTCAAGATGAAGGCGACTGCGATGGGCCTCCTGACAAACCCTAAAGGATATTTAATTTCTGCTATCATCAAGAGATTTCCAACCAAAGAGCCAATAACCGTCAATATAATCCCTGAGAGAAAAGAAGGATCGGAGCATCTCTGAGATGAAGGAGTTTGTGACGTACCCTTCTAAAAAAAAAAGAGAGAGAAAAAAGTCAGGACATCTCCAAAATGAAGGATGATGTAATAAAATCCCCAAAAAAAAAATCCAAGAGAGCTTCAATTCTGCCAAAAAAGAAAAAAGTGGACAGAAAGATAATCATGAGGAAAGAATCCCAGGATATCAGACCGCCAAATTTGCCAAAGAATCCTCTTTAAATTTTGTGAAATTCTATTATCAATATTCTTTCACCAATTGCTTTCACAATGTCAAGAATACTCTCTTTTCTGCTCATATCAAGGAAATTGATAGCTTCCTTGAAAGAAAGTCAATTGCAAAAAATCTGAATTTGAATCTTGATTCTACGAAGTTAAGCCCAGTCGAAGGTAATACTTCAGGTAGAAAAGAGGGATTATTTTCAAAACAAAGTGCATCATTTTAAATTATTTTGAATCAACAATAATTTTCAAACATTCTGACAATATTTTCTAGCCATCCTGACCTGAAGCGCGAGTTTGAGGTTTATCTTTGGCGCACCCTGACATCAGTTGTTATCCCTTTTAAGGACTTGATAACGGGAGTTTTCAAGATTCCTTCCCTTCTGTTGGTATAATCTGAGCGCATGGGCTCTCAGATTCGCACACTTCCCTGTGTCCCCACTGTCCCACCATAGACAGTCCAATTTCGGCTTGAGGTTAAGCCACCAATTCCAGCAAAAGGTCACCAATTTCAAAAGTTATTTAGTCTCAGCAATGAGGCGCCCAAAATCAAACCCCTTTTCAAGCTTTAGGGACCCCAATTTCATCCTTTTGCAAAACCCCTATCGGATTTATTGTGCGGAAATCCGAAGGTTCCATCATGGTTTCTTCCTTCGAGGATTCTATTCATTTCTTCCCAATCAGGATAAGGGTACAAACCTGAGCCTCCTTTGATGAGGTATTTCATTTTCTTCCCAATCAGGATAAGGGTACAAACCTGAGCCTCCTTTGATGAGTTATTTCATTTTCTGCCCAATCAGGATAAGGGTACAAACCTGAGCCTCCTTTGATGAGGTATTTCATTTTCTGCCCAATCAGGATAAGGGTACAAACCTGAGCCTCCTTTGATGAGGTATTTCATTTTTCCTCCCAATCAGGATAAGGGTACAAACCTGAGCCTCCTTTGATGAGGTATTTCATTCTCTGATCAGGTTGAGGGTTAAACCTGAGCTTCGTTTCTACACGAGGTATTTCCTGTCCCATCCAGGTTAAGGGCAAAACTTGAATATCACTTCTTTTGAAGTAAATTCTTTTCTCTTCATTCTCCATTTCATATCTACCATTTTCATCAGGGCTAAATCTCTTCATATCCAGTCAGATCCTTCTAACTGGGGCATTTTTATAGCCCAAATTTGGTGTGTTTTTCTTTGCCACTAAGCTCGTCTTCAAGCCGGCTTAGTAGCAAAGAGGGGCATCTGTAAACACCCCAAATTTTCCTCACTCATTCTCAAACAATCCTCCTTGTTCAGTGCCAACCCTGTTAGGTCAGTGTAGGAGTCAAACCTCGAGTCAGTTTCAGAAAAGCACCATTTTACCCATTTTCATTAGGAAAATTACCATTTTACCCCTAGGTCATCCCGGACCCCAGTCAGTCGGAGTCAACCAAGCTCATTGGTCAGTTCAAGACAGTTAGAATATCAGTCATCTCAAGCTCATCTGAGCTCACAATGAACAGACCATTTTCATTTCTGACCATTCCTGCCAAAATGGGATCATTTCTTCAAAAATGAGCTCATTTCTCACTCGAATCCAAGCCAATTGTCTCAAAGTCAGTCATTCCCAGTCAGTCATGTTCCCCAGAGTCTAACTTGAGCTCACCAGAAGTTCAAGTGCTCCAATTTCAGTTCAAAACCATTTCCAAGTGTCTAGGAGCCCATTTTAGTCCATTTCAACTCTTTCAGCTGAAATTGAGCCGAGTTCAGTCAGTTGAGTTAGTGTTTGAGACTTGATTTTAGTTCATCTCAGTATTACTGACCTTTGTTTTAGCTCAAACCCAGTTCAGGTTCGTAATTCACTTCATTCCAATGACCATTCCATACCATTTCTCTAAAAATGATTGCTTTTCTTGAAAATTCAGTCGGAAAGGTCAGTTGAGTCAGTGCCTAGTCAGTTCATTTGAGTTCTGAAACTCTAAAACCCAGCTCAATCCAGTTCATTTCAGTTTAATCTAGCTCAAACCCTAATTTCCAGTGTCACTCTAGCTTGGCAGAGCTCGAAAATCATTTCTTCAACCATTTTGCAAATTTTATCAGTTTTTATGCTTTTTGAACTGGTACAACTGTCAATCGGGGTCTAATATCCAAAATTCTTCATTCAGGGTTAGCATTTTGCATAGCATTTCATGTCATTTCTCATAATTTCATATCATTTCTTAGCATTTCATAACATTTCATCACATTTCATTCCATTTTCGAAGTCCAGAACTCCAGTTTTATAAATTTCAATCCAGATTGAGTTTTAAAAACTTTTTAAAAATCAATTTCAAACCCCGGGTTTCCAAAATTGACATTTTTACCCCCGGGAGTCTAAATTTGGAAATATTTTCTCAAGAACAATAATCTGGATTTATTTCAAACTCAAAATTTTCAAATTCTACACTTGATTTGCTTTGCAACGAGCTATTAAACTTCAAAATCTAAGCTCGTTTCAAAAACTGCCAAAAATAGCTCATTTCGTTTGGAAATATTTTCTCGAGAAAAACAATCTGGATTTCTTTCAAAATTACATTTTCAAATTCTACACTGGATTTGCTTCGCAACGGGGTATTGAACTTCAAAATCCGAGCTCGTTAAAAAAAACTGCCAAAAATAGCTCGTTTCGTCTAGAAACCTTCTGAAAAGACTATTTTACCCCTCTAATCTTCAAAATGAATTTCAAAATTGAAATTTGGACCCGCTCTGAGATGGCCCATTCATTTGCATTTTTATTTTATTAAAAAAAAAAAGATTCTTCTTTTTATTTATTTATTTTTGTTTTTTTTTTATTTTTATTTATTTTATATTTTTATTTTTTTAGAGAGGAGGTGGGACCCACAAGGTGGTCACCCAAGCCTCCAGCCCCACTTTTCATTTTCTCATTTTTTTTTCCTTTTTCCCTCCTTTTCTTTCTTTCCTTTCTTTTTCCCTTTTCTTTCTTTTTCTTCTTCCTCTTCTTTCCTTCTTCCCTTCCTTCCTCCCTTCTTTTCCCTCTTGCCCAGCCATTCACGTAGAGGCCCTTTCCTTTTCCTTCTCTAATTAAAACTAAAACTTAGGGAAAGATAGGATCTTTCCCTAAGTTAAGAAAACCAAAAAAAAGAAAACAACGGCTGCTCCTCTCCGATCTCTCTCTCTCTCTCTCTCTCTCTCTTTGGAAGCCATCTTCCACCTTCACTAAGGGTAGCCACATCCAGTTGCAGCCTCCTTCAGCAGCATACCAGCCGGTGCATCATCAACTCCTTCTACTTCCAGCCAAGCCTTCTCCATTGCTTCAACCACCACCCAAGGTGGTAACCGGTCCAGCCACATCAACTCCAGCCGGTAACCTCAACCTCCAGCCACCTGTCCAGTCTTTCACGGAAACAAATTCCTTGCAGCAACCTTCCACTATTCCAAAGTCATCAGCCCACAACCGTTCCAGCAGCTGCATCTTCTTTGTGGCAAAGGACGCCTAACAAAGGGCACCGTACCATCTTACGGTTCCTGCAGCAAGGAGCAACCCCTTTGATCTAGCTTCAGTCACCTCCAAGTTGCAGCTACGTCTCCAACGTGCATCAAGATCCCAAGGTAAGACCCCTATCATCATTATTTTATGCTAAATCTATAGGTTAACGTTTTGATTGTCTCATGTTATGAGGCTATATCGAGGAAAAGGATCCGTCCGATCTATGGATCGGATCCTTTCCCATCAATAGCCAATATCAAGTCAACTTCGTATATCCCTGTTTTTCTTCATTTTAAACATTATTTTTATGTTAAATATGCATTTTAGGCATCTCATTAATTTAGTTTTATTGTTTTATTAGTAGTTTATTTGATGTCCTTAAGATTCGTATTAAAACTTGTAGATGTTAATTTCAGCATAAGTTGCAGTCATTATTTTACATAGATTTTCGTTTCAAAAAATCCAAAAAAAAATATTTATAGTTATATTTATTTGTCCATGATCTCATATTAAAAATCTAGATCCGTTTGAGTTTCGGAACCCTATCAAAAAAATCAAACCCTAAATATAGTTTTCTGTCATCCAAAAATTTCAATTCCTGCTTTAGCAGACAAAAACCTTCGGATTCACACTTGTGTGGGATTTGAATCATTCTCTAAAAATCACAGTAGATTCATGATTGAATCTACTAATGATCTGGAAATTTTGAGTTTTTTCCAATTAGTTTTGACCTCTGTAAAAAATCGGATTTCTCAGACCCCTGGGAAAATATCGATTTTCTTTTGTCAGGGTATAGATAGACCTTAATGCACCAAGTCCATACAATATGTAATCCGTCTGCAAAAAACTTTCAACATGAAAGTTTTTCCTAACATATTTCCCTATCATTTCCCAAAATTTGGAGATTTTTGGATCTGTTTCATTATTTTTCCCGGATTTTCTTTTTCTGTCTAACAGATTCCAATGTCCAGAAATTCCAGAGATTTAGGTCTCTGATAACAGTGTGGCCTTTTCCAAACCGTAACCCTAATCCCAATGGTGTTAAAATATCAAATATTCCTATGTTTGTCAGAGACATTTTACCACAATTTCAGCTATTTTCGAATCTGTCTGCCATTTTTCCCATATTTTCTACCAAAACCTATCTGTTTCCTTCATTTACTAGAGTCGCCGGATTCCGATCCGACTTGCCAGAGTGGTACAGCTCCGACCATAGGTCAAAACCAGAAAGTGTAAAAGGCAACAATCCTTGCCTTACTGTCATCTGTCATCCCATAATATTTGGGAAATTTTTATGGAAGTTTGATATCCTAAATCCCCTTTAGAATCAATATTTTAGGCAAAAATCATGAAATTTAGGGTTTTTATTTGAATTTTCATATTTAAAAGTACAAAAAAAATAGATTTTCGAGCTCCATTATGTTTCTAGGGTTATTTTAGGTGTCCATGCCAAATTTGGTTTAATTCCAAGTTCATTTGCTCCATGTGTTAGTTTATCTTTAAATTCAGAAGCGAAAATCAGGCGAAAATCAAGTTAAATTTGATATTTTATGATATTTTTGCCATTTTAGGGTTTTTATCATGTACATAAGCATGTAGAATCATATTAGGGTTAATTTTAATCTCCTTTGCATTTCATATTTTTCAATTTTGCAAAATTTATTTCAGAAAACCCTGGTTTCAAGGCCATAGTCTTGTTATCAGGGGTATTTTGGTCATTTTGACCTAAATTTCGAAATTTCAATTTCTAATTCTCCAAAATTTCATGCATATCATCATATTTTATCATATTATGTTTGATTTATTTCATTTGATTTTCAAAATTCCAAAATTTACAAAAAAATTCTTTCATAAAACCCTGATTTCAAGGTCATCAGGGGTATTTTGGTCATTTTGAACCCCAATTTCGAATTTTCAAGTTTATTTTCAAAATTTATTCATTATTTATTATGTTTATATCAAAGGGGGGTATGAATTTGAGTTTATATCTGAATAATATCCGATAATTTTTCATATTTTCGGATAAATTCAGAAAAACCTACATTTTTGTGCTAACTTTATTTTCCAGTTTTGCAGGAATATTCAAGAAGAAGACTTAGCCATTTTATTTCTTTTATTTCAATTCAATGTAAAAAATCAATGTAATATTTGGAATAAGAGTTACATTTCTGCTTAGAATAGGGTTGCATTGCATATAGTTTAATTTCTGCAAAATTTTAATATGTGATGTATGATTCATGCACATTATTTCAAATTCACTATGGTTTACACGAATGGCACGTGCACAAGCTTTTATGGAGTTTATAAACTCGGTGGGATTCGTATTTATGGCCATAGTCAGAATACGAAGAAAACCAAGATTTATGATCTTCGTATTAGCCACATTCAGCCTACACACTTAGGCTAACTTCAAAATGCACTGCATTTTTTTAAAGTTTTAAAAGGATTTCCCAATTCCTCAATGAAATTCCCTTTTCAAATTCATATTCATTTATTCATATTATTCAAATTGCATTGTTTTCAAATTCATTTTTCAATTTCAATTAAAAAAAAATCAGTTTTCTCAAGAATTTCCAAGTCTTTCTCAGGATCTGATTTTCTTAAAATCCTAAGTTTTCAAATGACATTTCAAAGCATTTCCCAAGTTCAAATCAAGATTTTCCTATGTTTTCAAATTCTCAAATTTCAAAATCCCAAGTTTTCAGAAATCGATTTTCTCAGATTTTCCAGTTTTCTTGAGAATTCATTTTCCATTTCAAAAGTCATTTTCCAATGAATTTCTTAGATTTTCTCAGAATTCTCAAATCCATTTTCTCAGAAAAGCAATTCCAAATTTCAAAATCGTTTTTCTAAAGTTCAAATTTTCCTGAGAAATCACTTTCCAATGCAAATTTCTGATTTCCAATGAATTTCAATGATTTTCCCGGGAATTCAATTTTCAAGTACTTTTTCAATCAATTTTCAAGCACATTTCAATTTTCCAAAGCAAACATCATATTTTCTCAAACTTGCATTTTTCAAAATTCCATAGCACAAGCGTGATTCTTTGTGCATTCTAGGAAAAATAGAGCATAATTTAGATATTTGAGTCAAGTTAAAGCACATAATTCGTCCTTGGTCCAATTACCCCTGGTAAAGGCGCCAGGAACGGTTGAACCTCGTACCGACAGGCGGATCCCATTTCATGGAATTTTCCCGCAAATTTTCAAAACGGAGGCGAGTAAATTTTCAAAACAATTTTCAAAACTTTGGTCGAGTTTGACTCGCGAAATTCGTTTCTCTCTCGCAAGGGAGGGGAAAAAATTTTGCGATGATAACAGGGAGGAAATTATCATCTAAAAATGAAAACGTCCCATTACGAGGGATCGGGTTGTCACCCAAAATTTGCGACAACCGCATTGTTTTTCTGAAAAGGATGAATAAGTAAAACATGAACAAAGACTAATTTTGAAAAGGACATATCCTGACAAAAGATGTTTTATTACAAAAGAGCTAAAAAACTTTTGAAAGTAGATGGCAAAGATTTAAGATTTTGAAGAATTTGCAGGCAGAATAAAAAAAGAATTAGAAAAAATTAAGAGAAGGAAAGGAAAATACACCTGGGTTTTAAAACAAAGAGGAAATTTTGAATAATATATACCCAGGATTGTTAGAAAAATATATAAGGGAAATAAAAAATATGACATATTTAGATATAGACAAACAAGGATGCACACATAGCACTCCCTAGAAGCTGACTCTAAAATGCAATAATTTGAAATGGCTTGTAGGACCTTAATCCTAACTCTAAGGTTCAAATCATCTGATTCCAATCAAGATATGCCGATATACTCAAGCCGAAGCTCGAAGTACGTGGCATAGAAATATTTCTCTGGTTCTAAGGTAATGGATTCCCAACATCCTTGAGCACCTACCGATATACCTCGGACTATGGCCCTTAGGTATGTGGTAGGGGGGCGTGAATCCAAATAAGTGGTCTAGTTGTGAGGCTCTCTTTCGAACTATAGTTCAGTGAGACAGCCTAGCAACGTGAAGATCGGGATAATATAGGTAAGGAGATTTTCAAAATATGCTCAACATGCAAGAAATCAGATGGCTCTAATGCAAGTCCTAAAGAGATAGATTAGAATGAAGAGAAGCATACACTTGCATACATTGTTTTGCATTCAATCCCTAAAATTGAGGAGAGTTGTATTTCAGACCTAAGTCTAATGTGAGCATGGAATAATCTCCTAAATATGATCCTACCAAACCATATTTAGATCCTATATGCAATGATGTCAGCTTAGGACAGAGTCTAGGCTCCTAAGGTTTGCATGGAAATATAGCTGACATTTGAAGAATAAAGACTTAGATAATATCAAAGCAAAAGAAAAAGGCATAATTCGACCGGACGAAGACGTGTCCCATCACGGTAGCCAAAATTGTGATAATCGCAAAATTTTTTCTCTCGTAATATTCTCTCTTTTCCTTCTCTTTTCCTTTCTGACCTCTATTTCCTCCTTTTTGAAGGGAGAAAATAAAAGACGGAAAGAAGGAGATAAGAGAAAAGAAAAGAAAAGAAATGAAGAGAAGATGAACTCTTTTGCGGGGTCTCACTTGACCTTAATTTTGAAAATATTTAAGAAAATAACTCGCCTCTGTTTTGAAATATTTGCGGGAAAACTAGGAGACGGGATCCCCACGTCGGTATGAGGTTCGACCATTCCTGGCGCCTTTACCAGGGGTAATCGAACCAAGGGTCGAATTCATGACTTTTGCTTTGCTAAGAAATTATCTAAGAATGTATTCTAAGTCTAAATGCACAAAGAATCATGCTTGTGCAATGCAAGGATGTGTGCTCCTTTTGAAAAATGATTTTGAAAATTTTCAAGTGTTTCTGAGATGAAAATAGAGTGAAGAAATGGTTTTTTACTCAAAACTTAAGATTTTAAAGTTCTAAGTTTTTGGAATAATCAGAGTTTGAGAATAAATCTTGACTTTGAAAGGAATGATTCTAAAATTGAAAAAAAAAGAAGAAAGGAAATTTCAAAGTCATAAATGGACTTTGAATCAGAATAGGGATGAATTGGAATTGAATTCTAACTTTTGAAATTTTAAAAAATGTAGCGAATCTAAAATAGAGTTGAGAAATAGAATTGATTTGAAAGTTTGGAATTCAAGATGGAGTTTGAATCCAAAGTATGGATTCTAAATAAAGTTCAGAATTGAATTCTGGATTTAGAATCTGGAAATAGGAATTGGGTTTAAAATCTGAAATGAAAATGGAATTGGATTTTGGAATTTGAGATTTGAGATGGAATTGGATATTACATCCTAAATGGAATTGGATCTGAAGTCTGAGATCCAAAGTAGAATTGGTTCTGGATCCTAACATGGATTCGGATCTGAAGTCTAAGATCCGAAAATAGAATCGGGTTCTGGACCCTAGAATGGATTTTGGATCTGAAATCTGAGATTCAAAAGTAGAATTGGAATCTGGATCCTAAAATGAATTTTGGATCTAAAATCTGAGATCCAAAGTAGAGTTGGGTTCTGGATCCTAAATGGAATTTTGGTCTGTAATCTGAGATCCAATATAGAATTGGGATCTAGATCCTAAATAAAATTTGGATCCGAAGTCTGAGATCCAAAAATGAAGTTGGATTCTGGATCCTAGAATGGATTTTGGATCTGAAATCTAAGATCCAAAGTAGAACTGAGTTCTGGATCCTAAATGAAATTTGGATCTGTAATCTGAGATCCAATGTAGAATTGGGATCTAGATCCTAAATGGAATTTGGATCTTAAGCCAGAGATCCAAAGTGGAATGGGGATCTGGATCCTAGAATGGATTTTGGATCTGAAGTCTGAGATCCAAAAATGAAGTTGGATTCATACTTGGAAATCTGGATCCAAGTTGAGATTAGGATCTAACTTGGGTTTTTGGAATTTCAAAAATTGATTTGAGGATGAATTTCAAAGTCAAATTGGACTTTGAATTTGAAACTTGAATTTGGAATTTAGAAAATGAATCAAGAATTTCAAAGTTAATTCAAACTTTAAATTTGGTTTCAAAGTCAAAATTTGGACTTTGAAGATGAGATAGAATTGATGAGTTTGAAGTAGAAATTAAAGAAAAGATGTTCAAAATCACTTGGGTTTTTTAAAAGAATTTTTGAAAATATGATGCAATTCTATCCTGAATGATGAATGAATTTAAAAAATTTGAAATTGGATTTTTGAAAATTATATTTCATTGTTCAAATGAATTTAAAATGAGATTGAAGATATAATACATCTCTAACTATGGTCATTGAATGTATTATATAATAGCTACATTCAAATTCAAGTGAAGAATAAAATATATTTTGGTGCTTTCATAGAATTTAAAATGAAATTAACTCTCAATATACCATGACTATGGCCATTGGTATATATATTGAATTAATTTTAAATTAAATTCTGATAAAAGAGGAAAATATTTAAAGGAAATACGATAATTTTTTGAAAAAGGATCCAATGTGGATCTAGTGTTATTTTATAAAAGATAAAAATCCTAAGTTTTGTTCACATCCCGACTATGACCATTAATGTGAATCATCAATTTAGAATTAATTACCTCTTACGAAATGGTGCACGTGTCATTCGTGTTCTCATTCGTGAATTTTGCAAATAAAAAGGAAAAATGACATGAAACGAACAATTTTGAAGGATGTACATGATCATACATTCTAATTTAGTGTGAGGAATGTAAATTCTACATCATTGAATGGATCCTAAATTAAGGAGGAAAAACAAATCGTTCCCATATAACTCCTGCAGAATTTGAGTTAGTCATATGTAAAATATGAGAAGAAGAAAAAAAAAGGGCTAAAATGCATAAGATGACGCCTAAATGAGAAAAATATACAAAAAGCAAGAGTGTATATACCAAATCCTAAACTAACCATGAATTCTAGGACATCTGTATAATACATTGTCTTAATAAAGAGCACCTATTGCAATACATGTAACAGAGTGATCATGATATGGTAATGGATGTTGTGATATTTCTTGCAACAGGTGGCAGCCAATGAGTGGTAAAAGTGTAAAAGGTTGTGGAGTAAGTATCTGACCATAGGTAGTACAATGGGAGGCTAACAGGGTGTTATGCATTATGTGGCAGGTATGGTGGTTACTATTGCAACAACAGCATGTAAAGGAAGTAGGTGCAAGGTGAGGACTAATATAACTGTATGAGGGTAGAGTGGGTAGCAGTAGTACGCTGTGCTCTTATGGAAATGGAGATAATGCATATATGGTGGCGCTGGAATAGATGGAGCGATGCGATACAAGTTGTGAACAAGTGTAGATGGAGTGATAAGGTGCAACTGAAGCATAGGGGTTGTTGTGAAATATGGTATGGTGTTAGCAGTTGTGTGTTGTAACAAATGGTAAAAGAGGGGGGGGGGTGTTATTATCTGATACAGCAAATGAGGTTATGTGCTGTGCAATGAAAATGTTGGAAATGTGCTACGTAGTGCAACAGTGCGGTGACAGGTGAGTATTAGATGCAGTAGCTGAAGGTATGGGCAGCAGGACATGGAATAAAGTGGATGCCAATGTGACGACAATAAGTGGCTGACGCATATAGTGAAAACACTGATGTGAAGTGGTGTTGGTAAATGAAGTAGTAGGATGGTATGCAGAAGGGACTTATTGAAACTATAGATTTCAGAGGAAAACACTCTTATTGTAAATGCAATTAAAGAATGTTGATGGACAGATGGAGATTTGTTCACCAATACCACGTCCCTATCTGAATGATATATTACCTACTTGAAGGTTGCTCATGCTATGTACAAGAATTAAATGCCCATCTCCTTGAATATGGAAACCAGCCTTCTAAGGAAGGTAAGTAACATGTACCTTCAACATCTTCCACTAAATTAACATGTAATAAAACCATGAGCTTTTGGGAAATCTCAGCTAGAATGCCAATCTCATGCAAATGAAAAACATGGGTTACCAATAACAACCGTACGAAATGTAAAAAAAATCAGAGCATTTACCAAGAGCAACTTCTCTCATTTATATCAAACCTGAACTACAAGTGTTCAGATCTTGGCTTGAAGATGTTCTGGGACTCGATTCGGGTGCCTCAGAGCAATCTAATGCCTAACAGTGACCAATTTTCACTGTTGCACCTTGATGGAGCATGAACTACTAGATTATCAAATGTATTCCCATTCACTGCTATCAATTGCTACTCCCTGTTGTATGCTGATTTTTTAATCGAATGCCATCAAACGCTTAATCAGCTTTAACAGATGCCAATAGATGTGAATCAGACCTGGATTAATCTATGTGTGGCCACCATTCATCGCAGAGATTATGCAACTGATATTATGATGATGTAGAAATCAATAACGAACTGAAATAACTCAGATTGGGAGGAAGAGGTTCTTCCTCTGTGCCACCACCCGATGGATCAAATCCCTTCAGCCAATGAGTGAGAGAAGAAAACAGGAAAAAAGGGGGGGGGGAGGGAGGAAGAAGGGAAGCGTGAAGAAGTTGTGGAGGGGTGAAGACGATGAGTTTAGGGTTCCCATGCGTGTTTCTTTTGAAGGGGGAGAAGGAGGTTCGGGAGAAAATCGGTTGGTGATCAAGGGTAGAGGATGAAGAGGGCAAAGGCAGATGGAGGGCGATGGAGAGGTTGCGATGGGGTTTTTGCCATGGAGGGTTTCGGTGAGGGTGAAAGAAAAAGGGGGAGAGAAGAGCCGCCTTCGTCCGAAGGATCTTCAAGAAAAACCGATTCAAAGGGGGGTCCTTTTCTTTATAGAATTTTCCAAAGGGAGGCTTCTAAAAAAAAGTGTTGTCATAGACCCAATTTTCAAAAAGGCGCTTTCAAAAGTTTTTCATAAAAAGTGTTTTTAAAATGATTTTTTTAGCAAAATTGACTTAAAAGGTTTAAACTCATTCGTTTTTCTTATAATTTTCCCACTTTTTTTTTTGGTTTTTGCGTTATCTTTCAATTTTTTTGTATTTTTTAGAATAAAATTCTAAAGTTTGTGAGAAAACAAAGATTAAAACTAATTTTTTTGTGTTTTTGCAAAAATATTTACAAAAGAGAATTTTTCTGAGAATTTAAAAGCTATTTTGAGAAAATTTCTTCAGAAATGAGTTTGGATCCGGATTTTGGAAGAAATATGGATTTAAAGTACTAGATTCGGATCCAGATTTAATTTTGAATATAGCTTTATGGAATTTAATTCAGAAAATCTGAAGAATGACTTGATTTTCTCAGAAAACGGGGTTAGGGGCAAAAGGGTCATTTTTACAAAACTTTGAAAAATTTGGGGTGTTCACACTATGGCTGCACAAACAGAAAAAATGCATAGAAAATTACAAAAATTGGAAAATAAAAGCAACACGCAAATGGGGTTTTATCTAAAAGAAGGGGAAAAGGAAGACTAACCGTGCATAGGTTGTTTGACGAAGGAGGGGGTAGGGGGTGAGCGGACTATGCCTCAGCACTGCGCCTAAAGGGGCCTCAAGGATGCTGTCAAACTCCACTTTGTTGCTGTCTGCTGGGAACCACAGGAGGTGGTGCTCCGAAATGGTGAAAATTTGTGGCAATGGAGACGAAGAGAGCCGAAAGGGGGAAGGGTCAGCTGGATGTGGAGGAGCATACGGCACCCCTACCTCAGCTGGCGCACTCCTTTATTGCTGCTACCTGAAAATACACAAACATGGGCCGTTAGTTCCAGCAAGGGGCGAAGAAGGGAAGATATGAGAGATGAAATGGAAGATGGAGAGGTGGCGACTCCATGGATTTGCTTGGAGCTCTTGCAAAACCGAGGAAGGAAGTGAGATGGGCATAGAGGCGGCTGAGGAAGAAAATGAGAGAGGAAGAATCAGGTTTTAGGGCACAGAAACCAAGGCAAAGATGCCTATTAGGGTTTTAAAACATGTTTTTATAGCAAAAGCTCGATTTTTGGCATTTTTCAAAAGAAGGATTAAAATAAAACATATTGTTTGGCACCCTTTTTAGAGGGGGTTTCTGCAAATCTCTTCTAAAAATCGTGAATGGGTTGAGGTGGGTTGGATCGTGGAAGTTTGGCCCAGATCCAAGGTCCAGATGGCCTAATTGGATCCGTTTCTGACCCGCTTCGCCCCGAGGTCTAGCCCAATGCACTGTAAATGCGATATCTGTCTCGTTTTAAGTCTGATTCGAACGAAATTCGAATCGTAACTCAATGACATCTATATGCATCTAAGTGTGGGTTCTAAACCTATAAATTATGTGTTTATGCCCTAAAAGTATATTATAATTATGTGTAATTTACGCATCATCACTCACCAAGCTTCACTACACTCCCATCACTACTTTGTTGCTTACTAAACCGACATTCCATGTATTCTGTCTTACTCTTACTCAACTTAAAACCTCTTGCTTCTAATGTTTGTCTCCATAATTCTAACTTAGCATTAACCCCAGCTCTAGATTCATCAAGCAAAACAATATCATCAGCAAACAACATACACCATGGCACATTTTCTTGAATTGATCTCGTAAGCTCATCCATCACTATAGCAAATAGGAAAGTGCTTAAAGCAGATCCTTGATGTAACCCAACCGTTATAGGAAAATTGGTTGTCACCCCTCCACAAGTGCGGACATTGGTTACTACTTCATACATATCTTTAATTATACTAATGTACTTGAGAGAAACACCTTTCTTCATCATTGTCCACTAGAGAACGTCCCTAGGTACTCTATCGTATGCCTTCTCCAAATCAATAAAAACCATATGCAAATCTTTGTTCCTCTCTCTATTTCTCTCAATAAGTTGTCTAAGAAGATGTATAGCTTCCATAGTTGATCTTTCAGGCATAAAACCAAATTGATTCTCTGATATCATGACAACCTTCCTCAACCTAGACTCAATCACCCTCTCCCAAAGTTTCATAGTATGACTCATGAGTTTTATACCACGATAGTTTGTGCAATCTTGTATATCACCCTTATTTTTATATAGAGACACCAAAGTACTCTTCCTTCACTCATTAGGCATCTTATTTGTCCGCCAAATCTTGTTAAAAAGATGTGTCAACCATTCTAAACCTTTCTCTCCCAAGCATTTCCAAGCCTCGATAGGTATACCATCTGGGCCAACTGCCCTTCTTGATTTCATTTTCTTTAAAGCCTCTATAATTTCTTTCTTTTGAATCTTGCGCATGAAGTCACGATTCATCTCATGAAAAGGAATGGAGAAGTCTCCAAGATCCTGAGCATGACTTTCATTAAATAGCTTATCAAAATAATTTTTTCATCTCTCCTTAATCTCCTCATCTTTGACTAAAACCCTTTGTGTTTCATCTTTGATACATCTAACCATACCCAGATCCCTCAATTTCCTATCTCTCATCTTTGCAAGCCTATAAATATCCTTCTCGCCCTCTTTGGTATCCAACTTGTCATAAACCTTCTTATATACCTTATCTCTTGCGTTTCGAACTACTTTTTTAGCTTCCTTCTTTGCTATCATATACTTCTCCAAATTCTCATTATCACGACTCTTAGATTTCTATAATACTCTCTTTTAACCTTAATAGCTAATTTGACATCTTTGTTCCATCACGATGTATCCTTACCTAGCGGTGCACCACCTTTAGACTCACCCAATACCACCTTAGCCACCTTTCTCATGCCACCCGCTATCTTATTCTACATTGATTCTGAATCCTCCTCGAGACACCAATCAACTTTCTTAACTACCTGCTCTACAAACATTCCTTGTTTAGCTCCTTTCAGTGTCCACTACTTAATTCTAGGATCTATCCTATGTCTATCCCTTTTGCAACATTGTCTAATTCTAAGATCTAAAATTAAGACTCTATGTTGTGTAGCTACACTTTCTTCAGGTATAACCTTACAATCGATGCAACAGCCCCTATCTCTCTTTCTAAGTAAGAAAAAATCTATCTGACTCGTATTAACCCCACTTTTAAATGTTACTAGGTGAGACTCCCTCTTCCTAAACCAAGTGTGAACTCCCCAAATTTTTTTCAAAGTTTTGTAAAAATGACCCTTTTGCCTCTAACCCCGTTTTTCTGAGAAAATCAAGTTATTTCTTCAGATTTCTGGATTAAATTCCACATTGATATATTCAAATTCAGCTTCGGGTCTGAACTCAGTATTTTAAATCCAAATCTGAGCCCCATTGTCTGATTTCCAAAATAAAATCACAAAAATACCAAAAAATGATTTTGAAAGGCTCGAGCAGCTCATCCGACACTCTGTTGGATCCTTGACCCTATATTTCTCAGTTCGAAGTTATAAACCTCGATTATTTCTCAAAAATTCAGACATAAACCCATTTCTGAAGAAATTTTCTCAAAATAGCTTTAAAATTCTCAGAAAAAATTCCTTTGGTGAATATTTTTACAAAAACACAAAAAAAAAATTAGTTTTAAAATCTTTAACTTCTCGTAAAGCTTTAGGATTATTCTAAAAATACAAAAAAATCAAAAAATAACATGAAAAACCAAAAAAATTGGAAAAATTACAAGAAAAGCAAATAATCCTCAAGGTTTTAAAAAGCTTTTTGCTGAAAACCTCAGTTTTTGAACTATTTTTTTTAAAAAAAAAAAAAGTTTCCTTTTAATGGACCTCCCTCTTGAAAAAGGGGAAAATGGCAAAACGGTTGCAGACTCGCCCTTCTCCCGCGTATCTGTCTTCTGGAAGCCTCCATCGCAGAATGGCTCTCCCACCATTGATCCTCAAACAAACCCCTTCATTCTCCATCGTAGATCTTCAAACGGCCTCCTCCTCTCTCAGCCTTCGATGCTCAACCAATTCTTCTTCTCGAACCCTCCATTTCCCTTTAAGAATGAGCCTCCATCGCTTCTGTAGAGGATCGATCTTTTTTTTTGCAATCCATCTACTTCGCCCATCATCAGCATCTTCGTTGCTGAGATCTACTCTGCAATACCCCCATCCCCTTTTCTTCGCACATCATCCATCTTCACCCCACCTTGAGGCAGGAAATTCCCTTTCAGCATCTATCCTTTTCGGAATTGATTCCTACAGCACTCAGGAAATAGAGGTTGCAGCAACCATCCGGAGTCCCGTTAAATCTGAACCTTCGGTTACGCTCTACGCTTCCCCTTGGTTGCGAAGAAAGCGCAGTTCAACAAACCACGAAAGAGGGAAGCCATTTTCCTTGATCTTAAGCTCGGTTGATTCAAGTATACGATAATCTCTCTAAGGGGCGTCTCCCCTGCAATTGCTAGAAAGTGACTCAATCCTCCACCAAAAATCAGGTAGAAACCCCTCTGCCATTCCTTTTTTTTTTAGATACCTGTTTGCATTATTGCTTTCATTTTATTCAACCTTCCCCATCTCATTAACGCACTATAGAAGGGTGGATGTTGTCTATAACAACATCGCCCCTTCCCCTTTGTGCAATATCAATGGAATGCCCCATTCCAATATATATATATATATTTCTTTCTTTCTTCTTTTTACGTTTGATGGATATTTTTAGATTCTTTGGAGCTTTGTCTCTTATAAGACTCATGTCATTCTCTTAGATGTTATCGTATGAGATTGATGGACTGGGAATAATCTGAAGCTTTCTAAAACCTATAATCGACCATCGTTTTGAGATAGTTCCTGTCTTGATGTGTGCTAATTAACTTCATGTTTATCTCATCTGGCTATAGCATCTCCAGATTCTGTGATTTTACCAATTCAAAATCCTCTATTTTGAGAATCAATCAAGAACTTCTGCACGGTTTATGATGAATATCTGCAAAATTCCGTGGTTTCAGGTTTGTGCTGGTGTCGTAACCCTTAAATTTCATATAAAGATATTCTCTTAAAAGTCTTTTGTAATTGCTGATTAAACCTACGATTGTGGATTCCAAATCGTATAAAATATGATCATCCTTATGTTATGGGGGTTGACAGCTCGACCCCCTGTTATGGGGTGATTGTGTTTTAAATTTCCTCTGACATTGCAGTTTACGTTTGGCGTGGAATAGTTTGATTGTCTCTAGCGACAGATATCTTCTGTGCTTTCTGCATAGGTATGAATATCATGCCTTCATTTACTTAGTTCAGACGATAAAACTCATGCTCATCTAATATTCCATTTTGGTTCTGTCCTTTAATACACTCCATTAACCAAGCATACATCGGAGTCATTATTTTGTCTTTTTCTCTTCTATCTGCTCCATTCTCATGACATCAATATTGTTATATTACCAATGGACCTCTCATTAGTCTTTTGTTTTGATATCATGTTACTTCCGAATGCATCATTTTTTTTCTCTTTTCTTTTGCTTTTCTTTCTTTTGTACTGTCAAATATGAAATCCGACCTATACATGCTTTCTGTAAATATCGTTATATATTGCATTGTTGGTCGATATTCAAGAGTCTGTTAGCTTCGTTTCTCAGCACCACATATCAGCTCATCTTTACACTCCCTCGCACAATTTGTTGTTACAGCATATGTGATACTTTCGTGGTACTTCACCACTTAACATCTGCAAAGCACATTGTTCAGCACCATCCACGTGTGCTCCTCCCATGAGATGGCAGATCCTGCCAAGCCCTAAATGGCTAAGAAAGGATTGAGAGCATTGATGTCAGAGGAACATGAATTTCCTTGTTTGCGCAAGTAAAATCAGACATCAATGGCTGTCAGTATATTGAATAAGACTGGACATACACCTTGTCTGGTATTCCTGATTGATGGTGGGATATCTGGGGTTCTATTCAAGAATCATTTTTTTCTCTCTTTTCAAGCCCATGGCAACTGCGGTAAGTTTGAAAAAAACCTTACATGGGAGGAAGCTGCCATTCCAAAAGCTGAGATTCAGAAGTTTTCTGCTGGGGGTAAATCTTGTTGATAAAATTGACAGGAAAGATAAAAGGGAATGAATTATAAGCTCCCAGCATCCAACCTTTGCCCTTTGAAATGTCAGTGGAGAGATTTTCTTTTGGGGTGTAACCAGTCCTGTGTCACATCTGTCAGATGAGGGTAATTGGCCCTGTGGTTTCGCTTGGGTAAAACATTTGGCTTCGGCAGGAACAATCATCAAAGATTGGAGATGTCCTGAATCGACGAATACATTATCTGCTTTATTCTCAAACTAATATTCCTGAAGAATGCTTTCACCTTGTTCACTGTATGGAAGGTTTTGGGATAACATTTTCAATACAAGGATAAGAACTTAAAAATTGCAGGAGTCTCTTCTCTTTTCTGTCGAAATGATGTTTCTTTGGCCGAGAACTCGCATCAGTTTCCTAAAATATTTTTGTTATATATTATACTCCATGCTGTATAAAGTATTGTAGCATCACCACATTATAGGGTATTGCACTACCATTACACTGATATGTTATTCATGACACTATGCATTCATTCCTTCCTTGTCCCACATTCAGCATCTAGGTTTAACCATTTGTCCACACTATGTTATATACAACATCTTCTCAACAGTCCATGATACTTCATCAGTACTATCACCCTCAGCTGTTACACCTGCCACCTATTTACAGCAGTGCCTAGCACTGCTGTAACCACTTTCTCATCCCCAGCAGTGCCCAGGCACTGCTATGATTCATGCACCGAGGCCCAGGCCTCTTCTCTAATGCTGGTATACCGGCTGATTTCTCACATTCGCTAGATCACTGTGTATGCACATGGTATACCATTCACTACCCAATAAGTAAACTGTGTAAAAAGACATTTTCTCATTTACTCCAAGGCAAAATTTTTGAATGTCATAAATAGTTTCTCACCTGATGTTCTATATTCATGTATGTATATGTCCATATTCATATGCATGTATATATATACATATATATCCATGTATACTCCTATATTTTCCCAAGTTATTGATACATATATACCTATGTATATGCGTATATATATATATACCCGTATACATATATATGCATGTATATAGATGTATATATATATCATTTCCCATTTTTTTCATCATGCATAAATACTTTGGACATCTACGTGATATATACAATTTCCTTTATTTTTCTTCTATTATTCAAGTCTTTTGCAGGAAATATGTGGAAAATATCATCATTGAAAGTTGTAAATTCAATTTTGTGTATTGTAATAGTTAGACCTTAATGAAAATTTACATTCCTTGCTTTAGGTAGAATGAATGAGCATCATAGAATACCATGAATTGTTTATTCCATGCATTTTTTTCTTTATTTCTCAAATTCTCACAATGGTGAAACACGAATGGCACGTGCACCATTTCATAAAAGGTAAGTTAATTCTAAGTTGATGATTTACACCAACGGCCATAGTCGGGGTGTAAACAAGACTTAGTATTCTTATCTTTTATGAAATAACACTGGATCCACACTGGATCCTCTTTCAAAAATCATCATATTCTTCAAATATTTTACCTTTTATCAGAGTTTAACTTAGAATTAATTCAATATATATACCAATGGCCATAGTCAGGGTATATTGAGAGTTAATTCCATTCTAAACTCTATAAAAGCACAAAAATGTGTTTCATTCTTTACTAGAATTTTAATATAGATTACTATATAATACATTCAATGACCATAGTCAAGGATGTATTATATTTTCAATCTTATTTTAATTCATTTAAAGAATGAAATAGCTTTTCAAATTCCAATTTCAAAATTATTCAAATTCATTCATCATATAGGATAGAATTGCATCATATTTTCAAAACTTCCTTTTTCAAAAACTCCAAGTGATGTTAATATCTTCTTCAATCTATCTTCGATCCTTATCAAATCCAATTCATCCTTTTCATTTTCAAAATTCAATTTCATTTTCAATCTCAAAGTTCAATTTAACTTTGAGATTTCAAAGTCATTTTATTCAAATTCAAATCAAAGTTCAAAGTTCAAAGTTCAAATTGACTTTGAAATTCCAAATTCATTTTATATTCACATTTTCAATCAAAATCAAAGTTCAAATTAACTTTGAGATTCTTGATTCATTTTCAGAATTTAACTCCAAATCCATTTTAGGATCTAGGATTCAACACTCATGTTAGATCTCAGACTCCAGATCCAATTCCTCCTCAGGATCCAGACTCCGATTTCACTTTGGATCTTAGACTTCTAGTCCAAATTCCATCTTAGGGTCTAGAACCCAACTCTACATTGGATCTCTGATTTCAGATCCAAATCCATCTTAGGATCCAGAGCCTAACTCTACCTTGGATCTCAGACTTCAGATCCAAATTTATCTTAGGATCCAGACTCAAACTTCACTTTGGATCTCAGACTTCAGATCCAAAACCTTTCTAGGATCCAGAACCCAATCCTACATTAGATCTCAGACTTCAGATCCAATTCCATCTTGGGATCCAGAATCCAACCCTATCATGGATCTCAGATTTTGAATCCAAATATCATCTTGGATTCCAAATCTTGAATCCGATTCCATTCAAAAATCCAAATCCAAAATTCCATTTAAATTCCAATTCTTAAAACCAATTCCACTTCATTCTAAGATTTCAAGGTCAAATTCCCATTTCGGATCCTAAATCCAAAAATTCAACTTTGAATCCTATTTAGAATCTAGATATTGGATTCAGATTTCATCTTGAAAAAAATCCAACTTTTAAATCAATTCCATTTCTCAATTTTGTTCAAATTTCCCAACTCTATCTTTCCTTCTGATTCAATTCCATTTTCATTTCTATTCTAAATCAAAGTCCATTTATGACTCAGAAAATTTCTTTCTTCTTTTATCTCAAAAACTTCAAAAACCATCTCTTTCCAGATCTAGATTCATTTTTCCAAGCTCCTGATTATTCTAAAAACTTAGAACTTTAATCTTAAGTTCTAAGTTAGAAAACATTTCTTCACTTTATCGGATTCACTCGGGATTTCTTCAAAACATTTTCAAAAGGAGCATACATCTTTGCATTTGCACAAGCATGATTCATTGTGCATTTTAGACCTAGGATAAATACTTAGATAATTTCTTAGCAAAGCAAAAGGCATTAATTCGACCCTTGGTTCGATTACCCCTGGTAAAGGCGCCAGGAACGGTCGAACCTCGTACCGACGAGCGGATCCCGTCTCCCAGTTTTTCCCGCAAATATTTCAAAAACGGAGGCGAGTTATTTCAAGTATTTTTAAAATTAAGGTCAAGTGAGACCCGCAAAAGAGTTCCTCTTCTCTTCTCTTCTTTCTTTTCTCTTCTCTCTTTCTTTCCGTCTTTTATCTTTCTCCCTTCAAAAAGGAGGAAAATAAGGGATTAGAAAGGAAAAGAGAAGGAAGAGAGAGAACATTATGAGAGGAAAAATTTTGCGATGATCACAGGTTTGGCGACCGTGATGGGACTCGTCTTCGTCCGGTCAAATTTAATGCCTTTTCTTTTGCTTTGACATTATCTAAGTCTTTTATTCTTCATATGTCAGCTTCATTTCCATGCAAACCTTAGGAGCCTAGATATTGTCCTAAGCTGACATCATTGCATATAGGATTTAAGTATGGTTTGATAGGACCATATTGAGGAGATTATTCCATGATCACATTAGACTTAGGTTTTTAATACAACTCTCCTCAATTTTAGGGATTGAATGTGAACAATGTATGCAAGTGTATGCTTCCTTTCATTTAAATCTATCTCTTTAGGGCTTGCATTAGAGCCATCTGATTGTTTTTGCATGTTGAACATGTTTTCAAAAACATCCCTTACCTATATTGTCTCGGTCTTCACGTTGCTGGACTGTCTCACTGAACCATAGTTCGGGAGAGAGCCTCACAACTGGACCACTTATTTGGGTTCGCGCCCCCCTACCACGTACCTAAGGGCCATAGTCCGAGGTATATCGGTAGGTGCTCAAGGATGTTGGGAAGCCATTACCTTAGAACTGGAGAAATATTTCTATGCCACGTACTTCGAGCTTCGGCTTGGGTATATCGGTGTATCTTGATCGGAATCAGATAATTTGGACCTTAGAGTTAGGATTAAGGTCCTACAAGCCATTTCAACTATTGCATTTAGAGTCAGCCTTTAGGGAGTGCTGTGTGCGCATCCTTGTTTGTGCAGCTTTAGTTGTATGATAAATTCTCTTATTCTCTCGTATATGTATCAAACCTTTTTCAAAAAAAAACTGGGTGTATTATTCAAAACTTACCCTTATTTCCAAAAACCCCAGGTGTATATTTTTCTCTACCTACATTTTCTTTTTCTCTTTTAGATCAAATTTTCTTCAAAACCCTGGAAAATTCTTTTAAAATCCCCTCAATCTTTCAAATTTTCCAGGTTTGATTCTTTAAAAAGTCTATCTGTAAGTCCTGCATTCTATCTGATTCTCTTCCTCTTTTTGCCTCAGTATCACTCCGATGGCATCTGAATCTCCCGATACTATCTTTCTTTGGGATCATGTCTTCTATCAAATAAGGGATGGAACCCCAGATCTGCGGGTCATCCAGTCTCGTACTTTCTTCCCACGGTGGTATTATTCTTGGTTCGCCACCTTCTCACGTATGTTCCCAGACCACTTGGATGACTGCGGGTTGGAGATGGCATCAGCGGTAGGCAAGCGAGTCATCAATGGAGCGTTGATTCAGGCCATGGCAGAACGGTGGAATCCACGTACCTGCACATTCTGGTTTCCTTGGGGGGAAATGACTCTACTGATGGATGAGTTCAATGATATTATGGGATTGCTCGAACCAGCTGGTCAGCCAGATGATCCTGCCGAGCAACAGTTTTTGATCAACATCAAAGGGGTAGATGTTCGAGAAGCCTTGGCCAGAGCAACGGGGAGCAGATCTTGGCCTCTCACTGAGATCAGTGGAAATCAGTTCATCGACCTATTTGAACTATATCAAAAGTATGGAGCCTACAAAGAGGTTGACACTCTGTCTCGAGCAACGAAGGACAGGATTCAGCATGCCATGATCCTGTGTACAGTGGGGTTAGCTTTCTTCCAAGATGGTCAGAATTTCATAGATATCAGAGTCGCTCAGCTCTTTCGAAGATGGGGAAGCAAGCAGACCCGCCAACTTTCAGTCTCCATGGCCGCATTAGCCTTCCTTTACAGAGGCTTGGCTCGATTTGCTCTTGGGGAGACCATTCTGGTAGAAGGATGCACTTACGCCTTGCAGTCGTGGTTCCTACGCCACGTTCCCTCGAAGGCCAGTTCTTTCAAATTCAACAGTAAGCAGCCGAAGACAGTCATCCAATGCCGAGCTCTGATCGAGAAGCTGCATCAGGAGGAGATCACCTGGGATTTTTTTGACAGAAGAGAGACTATTCCTCGATACACTTATGCCCGTGACAAGCGCTACAAGTTGATGGGCCCTTTCTTTTGTGTCAATTATCAGCCGGAACGATGTCTGAGGCAGTTTTCACAGCGGCAGGTTTGTGCCAACACCCGTTTCCCGACAGGCAACGTGTCAGAATTCAACCTGCAGTCGGATCAGTGGTCTGGGGCATATCATGTCGCTAAATATACCTGGAACTCCTTTATTTCTCTGTCTATATTTCCTGGGCCAAATGTATCATCTGAATATCGAGAGTGGTGGCAAACTGTCTGCCCACCCTCTCTTTGTCCTTGAAAGTTAAAAATATCAATAAAATTTTACTTTTTGGCCAAAAATGTTGTTTTCTGTATTTTGTTTATAGCGCAAATAAAAGTCACAAATTTTGGATGACGACCTAATCCCGGGTAAAAGGGATATTCCTTCCGTATTTCTTCAATATATCTTATCATGGTTGACGACCCCGCCTAGGTAACAAGGCACATTTCTCTGTTATCATCAAATGGTAACACAATTATCACAAATCGTGTGATGACCCAATCCCGGGTAATGGGATAATCTCTTCAAATTGTCTACCAAATCCCCTCATTTCTTGCTTTTTTTCAAAGAAATTGTGATTTTTAAAAAAAAGGGGCTTCTCCATACTCTAACCATTCCCATATTCTGCAGGAAAGCTTTGGCATCTGAAAATGGTTCAGACAAGGGCTGATAAGAGGGTCGCTCAACAGCACAGTGACAGCGAGCTAGAGGAGATGAATTCTCCCCGATTATCCAAAAAGCATGACTCTGGAGATGAGAGTGATGTTGATCCAGCCATGTATCGGGTTTTTCAGAAAATGATGACCAAGATGATGGCTGAGCAGGCCAAAGCTGTTCCCAAGAAGGCAGCTTCTAAAAGCAAAGCTAAGAAAAAGCCCATAAAGAAGCCGGTTAAGATCAGCAAGCAGAAAGTACAGCGTGACAGCACCTCTGAGGGTTCTGGGTCAGAAGAAGTCTCTGAGGAAGAAGAGCAGCTGATCTACATCCCAAAACATCTGCGGCAGCCCAAGAGACCGGTAGAAGAGCCAGTGTCAGTGAACAAGCCCAAGCATGGGGCCCCCGCAGAAGACTCGATCCAGGCACTGTCCAAAATCGTCAAAGACCTGCAAGTCCGGGATAAGGGGAAAAGGTCATACACTAGGCAGGATTTCTACCTTGGTTTGGAAGGAGACATCAATTTGGAGAGCCTCCCCCGAAAATTCATTAAATTCGATGGATCCGGAGATCCCAAGGCCCACCTTGCCATGTTCTTCGCGGAATGCGCCCGATTCAGCGAAGACAACCGCGCCCTCTTCCTCTGTTTCCCCCGCAGTTTGGAGGGAATAGCTGCCAAGTGGTATGCTGAGCACGTCAATCCCATCGAACTAAGGGATTTTGACAAAGTCGTCAACATGTTCGTTGAACGCTTCCTATTCAACACGGAAGCTCTGCCCACCATGAACCACCTATGCAACCTGAAGCAAGAGCCCAATGAAAAGGCTAGGGATTTTATCCACAAGTGGAGAAGCCTGTGCAACAAAATGAGAAACCCTATCTCTGAGGAACATGCCCTCCAAGTCATCCTCAATAATTTCTCTCAGCCCCTAAAAAGCCTTCTCTTCCCATACCCCTCCAAATCCTTTATCGAACTGACGGAGCGAGCAGAATGGCTCGAGATGGGGGTAGAGAACGGGATGTATGAAGGTGTCGCCTTAGCCAAGAATATCCCAGACCCAAAGAAGAAGGCACACTTCACCTACTCCGCCGAGGTTCCAGGGGATGATCAGGGCAGTAGCAGTAAACAGGGCAGTGGCAGTGGCACAAAGCCCGAGCAAAGCAGGGGAAGAAAGGGCAAATTCTTCAAGAACAATGACAAGCCTCTCTCGACAGGTCCTCAACAAAAGGGGGATCTTCAAGAAAAGCCCAAACATATAAAGTGGAGTAGGGATCGAAAGTTCACCCCCTCGACCAGCCTTTGGAGAAAATCCTGGAATACTTGCTGTCTCACGGGATGGTAAAACTTCCCAAGGTGGCAGATCCACCAGTGCTCATGGGAAGATTTAAGGAACAATACTGCAAGTTCCATAGAGCGATGGGCCACGACACTGAGTATTGCTTCGTCCTGAAGCATCTGATTCAGGATTGTATTGATAAAAGCATCCTCATCGAGGATGAAGAGGAGGGCAAAATGGACATCTTGTCCGCCCCATTTCTGAAGCACTCGACATCAACCATTTCAGAAGATTCTTTTCTCCCACAGAGTCACATACATCCTTGCTCCAGCGAAGAAATAAGTTTGCAGCATCAGGTGATGGTTCTACATCAGAATCAACCTGCATTTCAGAGAGGGGATATCCTCTCATTTTTAAATATTAGAAACATGTCAGTTGAGAGTGGAAAAATCCAAGTTTTTCCAAAAAGATTTGTGAAAAGGGAAGCCTGCACAGAGGAAGCAGAAACCTCAGAAGCAGCAGAAGAGCGGGCCAAAAGCCTTCAGAAGCCTATTACAACACTCTCCAACATCTTCATCTTTGAGTTGACTCACGACTCTCCCCAGCATAAAGAAAAACTAGATGATCTACTAAGAAAGATCAAAGTAAAGCCGGGCACCACGCCCGAAGACATGGCGCAGATTGTAAATCAAGCAATGACAAACGCGCCTATTACCTTTTCAGATGAGGACTTGCCTAAGCCTCATTCATTCCACAACAATGCATTATACATCGTGGTCAGGACCAGGGGCATGACTGTCCCGCACGTACTTGTTGACGGGGGCAGCAGTCTGAATATTTGCCCAGAAATGACAGCGAAAGCATTGGGATTAAAAGAGGAAGAATATGTGCCTGATCCCATCACCATCTATGGCTTCGATAATCATGGGCAAACTGCCAAAGGCAAAGTCTTTTTGGAGATCTTCATCAATTACTCCGTGCACACGGTATTGTTCCATGTTGTCAATGTGCCACCAACTTACAATCTGTTGTTGGGACGAACCTGGATCCACAATGCCAATGCAGTTCCGTCGACCCTCCACCAATGCATAAAGTAGTCTAAGGGCGGAATGATTACCACTGTTTTGGGCGAAGACCCTGAAGAAAGGCTGCCACAGCCTATGATTCCTCGTCCCACATTTACAGCAAACATTCCTAGCATTCGGGAGGCAGAGGACATTAATCTCAGTGACAGTCTAGAGATGTTGAAGCTAAAAGATGTCATGGGAGAGGAAAATGTCGCAGCCACGGTCCAATGGCAGGGACCTTGTTTCTTCAAGCTAGGAGGACGCATCAATTACACCTCCTTCAGGGATCATCCCTTATTTCCTCAGTTTTCTAAAGCAAGAAAGGGATTCGATCTGTTGATAAAACATGGATACCAGCCATTCCGAGGCATGGGGAAAGATGAAGACGGCATGATAGAGCCCATTATTCCAGTTCGGCATGCAGACAGTTCAGGGTTGGGGTTCACCGGCCAGTATTCCAGCAAAAAGACAGTTTTTGTCAAAGGAAACAAGTGAAGATGATGCCTTAGTTTTCCTGCTTTCTTTTATTCTCTTTTTATCTTGTAGGGGCAATACAGTCCCATCTTTTGTTAAAGTCTTGTAAATACTTTACTTCAATCAATGAAAGATCAAAATTTTCCCTTCAAGTATCCATCAATTCCTTCTTATACTTTGTCTATGTCATTGCTCTTGCTTTATACAAAATTTTTTATTTGACTCGTACTTTCTCTTAAAAACAACCTCTTTTGGCATTTTTCAGGACCATTAACTCCTGAATCAATGACAAGATTTATTATCAATCCCAAGTATCTAAAATTGGCGAGGTTTCCTGAGATGAAAGACAGAGCAGAAGTCAGTCAGGCAACAGAGCAGACCGAAGAGCCAGCTGAATTTGATTCCACCATTCAAGAATTGCCAGAATTTGCTCACATTCAGAAGTAGGATGAACCATCATCTTTAGTTCAAGATCCAACTGAGGATATCAACATTGGATCGGAAGATGATCCGAAAATTCTCAAAATCGGGTCGAGTCTAAGCGAAATTGAAAAGGCTAGACTCATCCAATTCCTCAAAAAGCATCAGGAAGTGTTTGCCTAGACTTACGAAGATATGCCAGGATTGGATACCAAACTGGTTGAGCATCAACTCAAGCTGAAACCAGAAGCCAGACCAATCAAGCAAAAACTGAGGAAGTTAGACCCTCGAATTGAACAACAAGTCAAAGAAGGACTTGAAGATTTGTTAAAGGCAGGCTTCATCCGGGCCATTGATTATCCAGATTGGTTGGCAAATATCGTAGCAGTCCCTAAAAAGAACGGAAAAGTTCGGATTTGCATTGATTTCAGGGACCTCAATAAAGCCACCCCGAAAGATGATTATCTGCTTCCCAATATTGACCTGTTGATCGATAGTACAGCGGGTCATGCCATGTTTTCTTTCATGGACGGATATTCAGGTTATAATCAGATTAAGTTGGTCGTTCGTGATCAGTCAAAGACTTCATTTACTACCCCATGGGGAACCTTCTGCTATACGGTGATGCCATTTGGGCTCAAGAATGCCGGGGCCACCTATCAAAGGGCGATAGCCGTTATTTTCCACGATCAAATGCACAAAAATATGGATGCATATGTGGATGACATTCTGGTTAAGTCTAAAGAAGAAGAGGATCACCTTGATGCTCTTAGTCAAGTCTTTGAAAGACTCATTCTTTATAAGTTAAGACTTAACCCTCATAAATGTGTTTTCGGAGTAGAGTCCGGAAAACTGCTTGGATTCATCATCAGCAAGAAAGGAATCGAAGTGGATCCGACTAAAGCAAAAGCCATTATTGACATGCCGCCTCCAACTAATCTCAGGGAACTGCGAAGCCTTCAAGGGCGTATTCAGTCTATTCGCAGGTTCATCTCCAATTTGGCCATGAGATGCGAGCCTTTTAACCATTTGCTAAGAAAATGAGTTAAATTCGAATGGGGATCAGAATGTCAACTCTCGTTTGAGCGCATCAAGCAGTATCTCCTCAATCCACCAGTTTTGAAGCCGCCAAAGCTGGAAAAGCCTCTCTTACTATACATTTCTGTCAATCAGAATGCCTGTGGTGGATTCCTCACTCAATATGAAGAGGGCAGCCTGATAGAGCACGCCATCTACTATGTTAGCAAAACTTTCATTGATTATGAAAAAAAGTATTATCAGATGGAGAAGACTTGTCTGGCTCTGGTTTGGATGTGCCAGAAATTGAGACATTACTTATTGGCTTCTGAAATCAAGTTTCTATCGAAACTTAATCCTCTTAGATACATTTTTGAACAGCCGTTTCTCACTGGACGGATTGCGAAGTGGCAAGTCCTTCTGATGCAATATGACTTAGAATATGTCTCTTAAAAGTCGATTAAGGGCCAAGTGATCGCAGATCAGTTGGCAGATTTCTCTCTGACAGAAGAAATTAAAACAGAAGATGATTTTCCTGACGAGCACATCTATAATGTCCAGCAGCCCCCAGTTTGGAACTTGTTCTTCGATGGCTCTAAAAATATGTCTGGCATCGGGATTGGAGTCCTGTTGATCACTCCAGAAAAAGAAATGATCCCTTATTCTCTCAAGCTTGGTTTTCAATGCACTCATAACATGGCCGAGTATGAAGCTCTAATACAAGGCCTCAAAATTCTGCAAAGCTTCAATATCAAGAGAGTGCATGCTTTTGGCGATTCACTACTTGTTGTCAGTCAAGTTAACACTGAATGGCAAGTGAAAGATTTCAAATTGATTTCGTATCAGAAGATCGTCCTAGCTCTTGTAGACAGCTTCGAAGAATTTCAGCTCAATCATATCAGAAGAGAGCATAATCAGATAGCTGATGGTTTAGCCAGCCTAGGCTCCATTTTATCCTTCAAAGATGGTGAGTCATGTCGTTCTTTTGAAGTTGGCAGACTTGAGCAACCTGCTTTCGCTTCAATTATGCAAGTAAACCAGGTTAATCAGAAGGAGAAGCCTTGGTATCAAAATATCAAAAATTTCATTAAGATTGGTGAATTTCCACCAGAGATGCCAAAAAGGGAGCAACGTGCAATTTAGCGTATGTCTACCCGTTATTTCATTCTGGCCAATGTCCTCTACCGCCGTGGGTTCAGTTCTGAATATGCCAGATGCTTAGACAAAGAAGAAGCTATGGAAGTTATCCAAGAAGCACATGAAGGGATTTGTGGTGGCCATGTCGGCTATCAAACTCTCGTCAAACAGATCGTTCGAGCAGGGTACTATTGGAATACCATGCAGCAGGACTGTCATAGATTTGTGAAGAAGTGCATCAAGTGCCAATTGCACACACCTTATATTCATGCTCCGGCCGCATATCTACAATCAGTTGTTTCTCCTTGGCCATTTTCTATGTGGGCTTTTGACGTCGTCGGCCCGATTACTCCTTCTGCTTCCAACGGACACAAATACTTTCTGGCTGCGACAGAGTATTTCACAAAATGGGTTGAAGCTGTTACTCTACGCACAGTAGAAGGCCGCCATGTGGTTTCTTTCATTCATAAGAACATCCTTTGCCGCTTCGGCATACCACATGATATTGTCTCAGATAATGGAACCCATTTCAAAAATGAGAGGATGAAAACCTTTTGTTCTAAATTCAGGATTTGCCATCACTTCTCAGCTCCTTATTATCCTCAAGGGAATGGCCAGGCAGAGGCCACCAATAAAATTTTGATCCGTATTTTGGAAAGGACTGTGAAGACAGGTCGAGACTGGCATGAGAAAATTCATGACGCGCTTTGGGCATATCGAACCACCATTCGGACTCCGACTAATGCCACTCCTTCAGAACTTGTTTACGGGACTGAAGTGGTGTTACCTCTCCATATCCAAAAGCCCGCTCTCAAATTCGCTTCTCTCATAGAATTGCCACTTGATCAGTATCAGCAGCAGAGATTGGTGCAGCTAGATTTACTGGATGAAAAGAGGCTCAAAGCAGCAAAGCACGCTCAAGCTTATCGACAGAGGATAGCTCGACATTATGCCAAGTCTGTCATTGAGAGAAAATTTCGAGTTAACGATTTGGTGCTCAGATCAACAGCTCATCTCAAGCATCGACCACGGGGCAAGTGGTCACCCAATTGGGAAGGCCCTTATGTGGTTAAGGAAGCACTTCCTCGCAATTCATATCGTCTAATCAATGCAGATGGAGTGGAAATGTCAGATCCCATCAATGCTCTGCATCTGAAGAAATATTATACCTAGAATTTTTATTCTAAAGCCTTTGTACTATTCAAAGAGCCATTTCAATAAAATAATGATCTTCTATCAATTCTTACATTCTTCTCCATGATACTGGGGCATTTTTATTTCATTTTTATAATTGTCTTCTTCCATCATATGCAGGCAGGATTAGACGAAAGTTCTTCTCCTCAAATTTTGTTAATTCTTAATTGATCTTGTGATCTTTATTGTCTTTTCATTTGATTCATTTTGCTTTGATCAGATTTACATCAAGCTAATGCTCGTTTATGTCAAGTTTTAACAAATTTTTCAATCTTATTAAAATTTTCTCTACCTTTATCTTCAAATTACCCCTTCAGGTTAAGGGATAAACCTGATGCCTCCTTTCAATGAGGTATTCTCTTTATTATTTCCCCGTTCAGGATAAGGGGATAAATCCTGAATTATCTTCTAAAAACTCATTTTGAAAATCTAGCTCATCTTCAAGACCCAGCTCTCGCACTGGTTATTTCTCAAAATTGAGCTCATTTGGAAAATCCGGTTCTCACACCGGTAACCTTCTAAAATCAGTCTTCTGACCAAAGACCTTTCTCCTTCTAAATTCAAGTTCTGACTTAAATCTCCCAAAACTTCATGTATTTTCAAAAGATCCAGCTTCTGTCGGTCATGTATTTCCAAAGGATCCAGCATCTCGCTGGTCATGTATTTCCAAAAGATCCAGCATCTCGCTGGTCATGTATTTCCAGAGGATCCAGCATCTCGTTGGTCCTGTATTCCAAAAGATCCAGCTCTCGCTGGCCGCGTATTCCAAAAGATCAAACCCTTAGGGTGCGACTCCTCAATTCTATCATTCTCAAACCTTCAAGATCTTCAATCTTTTAAAATTCTATCAGTTTCCCAACCTCTGGTTGTAGTATCTTCAAAATCTTATCATTTCCTCAAACCGTCGGATTATAACCTCCCAAATTCAATCACTTTCAAAACATCAGATTAAATCCTTCATTTTCAAATCCAGTTTTTATAAACTGGTAGGGATTTTCAAATCCAGTTTTACAACTGGTCGGGATTTTCAAATCCACTTTTATAACTGGTCGGGATTTTCAAATCCAGTTTCTATAACTGGTCGGGATTTTCAAATCCAGTTGTTATAACTGGTCGGGATTTTTAAATCCAGTTTTTATAAACTGGTCGGGATTTTCAAATCCAGTTTTTATAACTGGTCGGGATTTTCAAATCCAGTTTTATAACTGGTCGGGATTTTCAAATCGAGTTTTATAACTGGTCGGGATTTTCAAATTCAGTTTTATAACTGGTCGGGATTTTCAAATCCAGTTTTATAACTGGTCGGGATTTTCAAATCCAGTTTCTATAACTGGTCGGGATTTTTAAATCCAGTTGTTATAACTGGTCGGGATTTTCAAATCCAGTTTTTATAACTGGTCGGGATTTGAAATCCAGTTTTCATAACTGGTCGGGATTTGAAATCCAGTTTTCATAACTGGTCGGGATTTGAAATCTAGTATTTTTCACTGGTCAGGATTTAAAATCCAGTTTTCATAATTGGTCGGGATTTGAAATCCAGTATTTTTCATTGGTCAGGATTTGAAATCCAGTGTTTTCACTGGTCGGGATTATCAAAAATCCAGTTTCTCATAAACTGGTCGGGATTTCTAAAACCTAATGTATTTCATCAATCTGATTCTTACACCATTTCTTTAAATTACAGCTAAGTGTCTCATCAAAATCTATATTGAGTGATTATTTCACAAGAAATTCGTGAAAACTTTGCCAATTTGCTAAAAGCATTTGTCGATTCTAAATATTCTTACTGCACAAAGAGAATTCTCTCATATTACCTCTACTATTTCTTTCAAAAGGTGAAACTTTTTGTAAAAAAGAGGTAAAATTCAAATCTTTTCCTGTTGATCAACCAAAAGGATGTAAGAAATGTCCTCGATATGATCAATAAAAGAAATCTTCAATGATGTTGAAAAGCCAGAAGCGAATTGATATTGATCTTAGCTATGACGCATGTTTTAAATGACTTTCTGGCAATCAGGCAGTGGAAATATCTCGAGCTATAGAAAGAATCCACTCGACCCATATCTTCTCATTCGTTTAAAGTTGCAAATCAAATATCCGCAAAAGGGATCTCTCAACTATCGTCAAGATGAAGACGAATACGCGAGCAGACCCCCGGGGCCAAAGAAGATTTGGATCATCTCCGAGATAAAGGAGTTTGTGACGGATCCTTCCAGGGAAAGTTCATATCACCGTCGAGATGAAGGCGAGTGTGATGAACCTACTAACAAACCCTAAAAGATATTTGATTTCTGCTATCATCTAAAGACCTTTTGAGCCAGTGAGATCAATAGAACCCCTGAGATAAAAGAAGGATCGGAGCATCTCCAAGATGAAGGAGTTTGTGACGTGCCCTTCCCTGAAAAAGAAAAAAAGTCAGGACATCCAAATGAAGGATGATGAGAAAAACCCGAGAAAGCCCAATGACTCAAAAAGAGTGCAAAAAGAGCATCGTGGGAAAACACCCAGATATCAAACTGCCGAAGTTGCCAGAAGTCATCTTTTCTCATGCAAAATTCTTTTATCTATATCTCTTCATTTCCTGCTTTTATGAAATTAAGAATATTTCTTTTATTCTCATATAAGGGAAATGGATAGCTTCCTTGAAGAAAATCATCAGTGCTAAATTTTTGAATTTGACTCTTAAAACCGAGGAGCTAACCTCATTAGAGAAAATACTCTAGGTAAAAGAGGGAATATCTTTGCACATACATGCACATTTAGAAGCAATTGAATCTGCTATGATTTTATCTTATTGGCAGAATTTTTTAGCTATTCCAAAAATAAAATAAACACTCAATATCCATTTTGATGCAACTTAGCATTGTCTATATCTTCCAGAAGAGTTGCCTCATTCAGTTGAAGTATCTCTTCCTGTCCCATCGCGGTTTCTTCAGTCAAGGATTTTGTATGGTGTTTTCCCACTCAGGTTAAGGGTTAAACCTGAACCATTTGCGAAAGATCATTTATTTCAAAAGCTATTTCAGTCTCAGCAATAAGACGCCCAATTTCTTCCCCTTTTCAAAAGCTTTAGGGAACCCTATATTTCCTCCTTTCGCAAAAACCCCTTTCGGATTTGTTCGTTCAAACTCCGAAGGTCCCATCGTGCTTTCTCCATTTTGAGAAACCCGTATGGTAGATTTCCTATCCAGATTAAGAGTCAACCCGGAACCTCGCTTCACGAGGTATCTTCCTTGCAGGTTTGGGGTAAACCTGAGACTCGTTCCAATGAGATCCCTCGTTTTGACAAGATGATTTCTTCCAGTCCCATCATGGCTCCTCCCTCAAGGAACCCATACTTCATACATTCATCCAAAGAAAGGATCATACTCGGACCTCATTTCGCAAGGCATTTTCTGAAATGTCCCATCAAGATCCCCGTGTATCCCTTTCCTCATTTCCAAATTCATTTTTTGATATATCTTTGTCCCATCCAGGTCAAGGGCTAAAACCTGAATCATTCTAAAGAGAGTATCTTGTCTCATTCATGAGACCTGATCAAAATGCTCATTTTTCACCATTTCGGGATTTCACCAAAAGTCCCATCATGATTTCCTCATTTTCTACTCAATCATATCATCTTCGAGGATTTTGTCTCCCCAAAACCATTCAGGATAAGGTTTCAAAGCTTGAAAAACCATATTTTCAAAATAATTCTTTCACACCCAGTTCAGACCTGCTGACTGGGGCATTTTCAAAATTTGGGGTGTTGTCTTTGCCACTAAGCTCGGCTCTCAATCGGCTTAGTAGCAAAGAGGGGCATCTGTGAACACCCCAAATTTTTTTTCAAAGTTTTGTAAAAATGACCCTTTTACCCCTAACCCCATTTTTCTGAGAAAATCAAGTTATTTCTTCAGATTTCTGGATTAAATTCCACATTGATATATTCAAATTCAGCTCCGGGTTTGAACTCAGTATTTTAAATCCAAATCTGAGCCCCGTTGTCCGATTTCCAAAATAAAATCACAAAAATACCAAAAAATGATTTTGAAAGGCTCGAGCAGCTCATCCGGCACTCTGTTGGATCCTCGACCCTATATTTCTCAGTTCGAAGTTATAAACCTCGATTATTTCTCAAAAATTCAGACATAAACCCATTTCTGAAGAAATTTTCTCAAAATAGCTTTAAAATTCTCAGAAAAAATTCCTTTGGTGAATATTTTTACAAAAACACAAAAAAAAAAATTAGTTTTAAAATCTTTAACTTCTCGTAAAGCTTTAGGATTATTCTAAAAATACAAAAAAAATCAAAAAATAACATGAAAAACCAAAAAAAAATGGAAAAATTACAAGAAAAGCAAATAATCCTCAAGGTTTTAAAAAGCTTTTTGCTGAAAACCTGAGTTTTTGAACTATTTTTTTTTTAAAAAAAAAAGTTTCCTTTTAATGGACCTCCCTCTTGAAAAAGGGGAAAATGGCAAAACGGTTGCAGGCTCGCCCTTCTCCCGCGTATCTGTCTTCTAGAAGCCTCCATCGCAGAATGGCTCTCCCACCATTGATCCTCAAACAAACCCCTTCATTCTCCATTGTAGATCTTCAAACGGCCTCCTCCTCTCTCAGCCTTCGATGCTCAACCAATTCTTCTTCTCGAACCCTCCATTTCCCTTTAAGAATGAGCCTCCATCGCTTCTGTAGAGGATCGATCTTTTTTTTTGCAATCCATCTACTTCGCCCATCATCAGCATCTTCGTTGCTGAGAGCTACTCTGCAATACCCCCATCCCCTTGTCTTCGCACATCATCCATCTTCACCCCACCTTGAGGCAGGAAATTCCCTTTCAGCATCTATCCTTTTCGGAATTGATTCCTACAGCACTCAGGAAATAGAGGTTGCAGCAACCATTCGGAGTCCCGTTAAATCTGAACCTTCGGTTACGCTCTACGCTTCCCCTTGGTTGCGAAGAAAGCGCAGTTCAACAAACCACGAAAGAGGGAAGCCATTTTCCTTGATCTTAAGCTCGGTTGATTCAAGTATACGATAATCTCTCTAAGGGGCGTCTCCCCTGCAATTGCTAGAAAGTGACTCAATCCTCTACCAAAAATCAGGTAGAAACCCCTCTGCCATTCCTTTTTTTTTAGATACATGTTTGCATTATTGCTTTCATTTTATTCAACCTTCCCCATCTCATTAACGCACTATAGAAGGGTGGATGTTGTCTATAACAACATCGCCCCTTCCCCTTTGTGCAATATCAATGGAATGCCCCATTCCAATATATATATATATATATATATATATATATATATATATATATATATATATATATATATATATATATCTTTCTTCTTTTTACGTTTGATGGATATTTTTAGATTCTTTGGAGCTTTGTCTCTTATAAGACTCATGTCATTCTCTTAGATGTTATCGTATGAGATTGATGGACTGGGAATAATCTGAAGCTTTCTAAAACCTATAATCGACCATCGTTTTGAGATAGTTCCTGTCTTGATGTGTGCTAATTAACTTCATGTTTATCTCATCTGGCTATAGCATCTCCAGATTCTGTGATTTTACCAATTCAAAATCCTCTATTCTGAGAATCAATCAAGAACTTTTGCACGGTTTATGATGAATATCTGCAAAATTCCGTGGTTTCAGGTTTGTGCTGGTGTCGTAACCCTTAAATTTCATATAAAGATATTCTCTTAAAAGTCTTTTGTAATTGCTGATTAAACCTACGATTGTGGATTCCAAATCGTATAAAATGTGATCATCCTTATGTTATGGGGGTTGACAGCTCGACCCCCTGTTATGGGGTGATCTGTGTTTTAAATTTCTTCTGACATTGCAGTTTACGTTTGGCGTGGAATAGTTTGATTGTCTCTAGCGACAGATATCTTCTGTGCTTTCTGCATAGGTATGAATATCATGCCTTCATTTACTTAGTTCAGACGATAAAACTCATGCTCATCTAATATTCCATTTTGGTTCTGTCCTTTAATACACTCCATTAACCAAGCATACATCGGAGTCATTATTTTGTCTTTTTCTCTTCTATCTGCTCCATTCTCATGACATCAATATTGTTATATTACCAATGGACCTCTCATTAGTCTTTTGTTTTTATATCATGTTACTTCTGAATGCATCATTTTTTTTTCTCTTTTCTTTTGCTTTTCTTTCTTTTGTACTGTCAAATATGAAATCCGACCTATACATGCTTTCTGTAAATATCGTTATATATTGCATTGTTGGTCGATATTCAAGAGTCTGTTAGCTTCGTTTCTCAGCACCACATATCAGCTCATCTTTACACTCCCTCGCGCAATTTGCTGTTACAGCATATGTGATACTTTCGTGGTACTTCACCACTTAACATCTGCAAAGCACATTGTTCAGCACCATCCACGTGTGCTCCTCCCATGAGATGGCAGATCCTGCCAAGCCCTAAATGGCTAAGAAAGGATTGAGAGCATTGATGTCAGAGGAACATGAATTTCCTTGTTTGCGCAAGTAAAATCAGACATCAATGGCTGTCAGTATATTGAATAAGTCTCGACATACACCTTGTCTGGTATTCCTGATTGATGGTGGGATATCTGGGGTTCTATTCAAGAATCATTTTTTTCTCTCTTTTCAAGCCCATGGCAACTGCGGTAAGTTTGAAAAAAACCTTACATGGGAGGAAGCTGCCATTCCAAAAGCTGAGATTCAGAAGTTTTCTGCTGGGGGTAAATCTTGTTGATAAAATTGACAGGAAAGATAAAAGGGAATGAATTATAAGCTCCCAGCATCCAACCTTTGCCCTTTGAAATGTCAGTGGAGAGATTTTCTTTTGGGGTGTAACCAGTCCTGTGTCACATCTGTCAGATGAGGGTAATTGGCCCTGTGGTTTCGCTTGGGTAAAACATTTGGCTTCGGCAGGAACAATCATCAAAGATTGGAGATGTCCTGAATCGACGAATACATTATCTGCTTTATTCTCAAACTAATATTCCTGAAGAATGCTTTCACCTTCTTGTTCACTGTATGGAAGGTTTTGGGATAACATTTTCAATACAAGGATAAGAACTTAAAAATTGCAGGAGTCTCTTCTCTTTTCTGTCGAAATGATGTTTCTTTTGGCCGAGAACTCGTATCAGTTTCCTAAAATATTTTTGTTACATATTATACTCCATGCTGTATAGAGTATTGTAGCATCACCACATTATAGGGTATTGCACTACCATTACACTGATATGTTATTCATGACACTATGCATTCATTCCTTCCTTGTCCCACATTCAGCATCTAGGTTTAACCATTTGTCCACACTATGTTATATACAGCATCTTCTCAACAGTCCATGATACTTCATCAGTACTATCACCCTCAGCTGTTACACCTGCCACCTATTTACAGCAGTGCCTAGCACTGCTGTAACCACTTTCTCATCCCCAGCAGTGCCCAGGCACTGCTATGATTCATGCACCGAGGCCCAGGCCTCTTCTCTAATGCTGGTATACCGGCTGATTTCTCACATTCGCTAGATCACTGCGTATGCACATGGTATACCATTCACTACCCAATAAGTAAACTGTGTAAAAAGACATTTTCTCATTTACTCCAAGGCAAAATTTTTGAATGTCATAAATAGTTTCTCACCTGATGTTCTATATTCATGTATGTATATGTCCATATTCATATGCATGTATATATATACATATATATCCATGTATACTCTTATATTTTCCCAAGTTATTGATACATATATACCTATGTATATGCGTATACATATATATGCATGTATATAGATGTATATATATATCATTTCCCATTTTTTTCATCATGCATAAATACTTTGGACATCTACGTGATATATACAATTTCCTTTATTTTTCTTCTATTATTCAAGTCTTTTGCAGGAAATATGTGGAAAATATCATCATTGAAAGTTGTAAATTCAATTTTGTGTATTGTAATAGTTAGACCTTAATGAAAATTTACATTCCTTGCTTTAGGTAGAATGAATGAGCATCATAGAATACCATGAATTGTTTATTCCATGCATTTTTTTCTTTATTTCTCAAATTCTCACAATGGTAAAACACGAATGGCACGTGCACCATTTCATAAAAGGTAAGTTAATTCTAAGTTGATGATTTACACCAACGGCCATAGTCGGGGTGTAAACAAGACTTAGTATTCTTATCTTTTATGAAATAACACTGGATCCACACTGGATCCTCTTTCAAAAATCATCATATTCTTCAAATATTTTACCTTTTATCAGAGTTTAACTTAGAATTAATTCAATATATATACCAATGGCCATAGTCAGGGTATATTGAGAGTTAATTCCATTCTAAACTCTATAAAAGCACAAAAATGTGTTTCATTCTTTACTAGAATTTTAATATAGATTACTATATAATACATTCAATGACCATAGTCAAGGATGTATTATATTTTCAATCTTATTTTAATTCATTTAAAGAATGAAATAGCTTTTCAAATTCCAATTTCAAAATTATTCAAATTCATTCATCATATAGGATAGAATTGCATCATATTTTCAAAACTTCCTTTTTCAAAAACTCCAAGTGATGTTAATATCTTCTTCAATCTATCTTCGATCCTTATCAAATCCAATTCATCCTTTTCATTTTCAAAATTCAATTTCATTTTCAATCTCAAAGTTCAATTTAACTTTGAGATTTCAAAGTCATTTTATTCAAATTCAAATCAAAGTTCAAAGTTCAAATTGACTTTGAAATTCCAAATTCATTTTATATTCACATTTTCAATCAAAATCAAAGTTCAAATTAACTTTGAGATTCTTGATTCATTTTCAGAATTTAACTCCAAATCCATTTTAGGATCTAGGATTCAACACTCATGTTAGATCTCAGACTCCAGATCCAATTCCTCCTCAGGATCCAGACTCCGATTTCACTTTGGATCTTAGACTTCTGGTCCAAATTCCATCTTAGGGTCTAGAACCCAACTCTACATTGGATCTCTGATTTCAGATCCAAATCCATCTTAGGATCCAGAGCCTAACTCTACCTTGGATCTCAGACTTCAGATCCAAATTTATCTTAGGATCCAGACTCAAACTTCACTTTGGATCTCAGACTTCAGATCCAAAACCTTTCTAGGATCCAGAACCCAATCCTACATTGGATCTCAGACTTCAGATCCAATTCCATCTTGGGATCCAGAATCCAACCCTATCGTGGATCTCAGATTTTGAATCCAAATATCATCTTGGATTCCAAATCTTGAATCCGATTCCATTCAAAAATCCAAATCCAAAATTCCATTTAAATTCCAATTCTTAAAACCAATTCCACTTCATTCTAAGATTTCAAGGTCAAATTCCCATTTCGGATCCTAAATCCAAAAATTCAACTTTGAATCCTATTTAGAATCTAGATATTGGATTCAGATTTCATCTTGAAAAAATCCAACTTTTAAATCAATTCCATTTCTCAATTTTGTTCAAATTTCCCAACTCTATCTTTCCTTCTGATTCAATTCCATTTTCATTTCTAATCTGAATCAAAGTCCATTTATGACTCAGAAAATTTCTTTCTTCTTCTTTTATCTCAAAAACTTCAAAAACCATCTCTTTCCAGATCTAGATTCATTTTTCCAAGCTCCTGATTATTCTAAAAACTTAGAACTTTAATCTTAAGTTCTAAGTTAGAAAACATTTCTTCACTTTATCGGATTCACTCGGGATTTCTTCAAAACATTTTCAAAAGGAGCATACATCTTTGCATTTGCACAAGCATGATTCATTGTGCATTTTAGACCTAGGATAAATACTTAGATAATTTCTTAGCAAAGCAAAAGGCATTAATTCGACCCTTGGTTCGATTACCCCTGGTAAAGGCGCCAGGAACGGTCGAACCTCGTACCGACGAGCGGATCCCATCTCCCAGTTTTTCCCGCAAATATTTCAAAAACGGAGGCGAGTTATTTCAAGTATTTTTAAAATTAAGGTCAAGTGAGACCCGCAAAAGAGTTCCTCTTCTCTTCTCTTCTTTCTTTTCTCTTCTCTCTTTCTTTCCGTCTTTTATCTTTCTCCCTTCAAAAAGGAGGAAAATAAGGGATTAGAAAGGAAAAGAGAAGGAAGAGAGAGAACATTATGAGAGGAAAAATTTTGCGATGATCACACCAAGTGTTTGCTAAGATCATATCATAGGACAAACCAAAATCTAAAATCCTTTCTCCACTTTCGTTTCTTTCTCCTATACCATAGCCTCCATGGATACTCTCAAATCCATCCCTACTAATGCCTACATGCCCATTAAGGTCACCGCCGATGAAAAACCTTTCTCCATAAGATATCCCTTGTACTACTCCATCTAAATCTTCCCAAAATTGATGCTTAATGGAATCATCTAAACCTACTTGAGGTGCATAAACACTAATAATATTAATAATATCCGTACCTAATACTAATTTAATAAGTAAAATCCTATCACCCTTCCTACGGACCTCAACTACATTATCTATAAACTCACGACTCATAACAATCCCTACTTCATTCCTATTTCTATTTATTCCTGTATACCAAATCTTATATCCCCAAGGTTCTATCACTTTTGCTTTTTCATCTACCCATTTGGTCTCTTGTAGACATAAAATATCAATCTTTCTGACTATAGTCATAAAATGTATTATAAAATAATCTATATTTAAATTCAGATGAAAAATAAAACACATTTTTGTGCCTTTATAGAGTTTGAAATGAAATTAACTCTCAATATATTTTGACTATGGCCATTGATATATGTTTTGAGTTAATTTCAAGTTAAACTCTGATAAAGAAAAAAAAAATCAGAAAATATGATGATTTTTTAAAGAGATCTGGTGTGGATCCAACGTTATTCCATAAAAGATAAAAATTCTAAGCATTGTTCACTTTTTGACTATGGCCTTCAATGTGAGTAATTTGCTTAGGATCAAATACCTCTTATTAGAATGGTGCATGTGTCATTCGTGTTCCCATTCATGGATTTTTGAGAAAATAAGAGAAAATAAAATGAAACAGGCAGTTCATGACATCTATATGCACATTCATTCTAATCTAATGCTGGAAATGTACAGGTCTCATTATAATCTAGCTATTACAATTCCGAAATTGAAATTGAAATTGAAATTACAATTTCTAAGCTAAGAAAGGAAATCATATTTTCCATACATTCCCTGCAAAACTGGGTTAGTACAAGGTAAAGATGATGAAAGACATTATAGTCCCAAATGTGAATGCTTATGCTTGCTCTAAATGAAAAATGCATACATAATGTCTAAAAGGTCAGGCCTAAACTAATGGGAAAATGTATGATATTCCTGGACTATGTGAAAGCTTGTAGGAAAATATATATGCATAGGAATTGGCTGCTAGAGGGTGTGCATTGAAGGTACAGATGGGAGCATACATGATAGTGGATATTAGTGAAGGAGATACAACTGATGATTCAGTAGCATTGCTGAGTGCTAAGGTGGAGTTGTGAAGGGAAACCGAGATGTTAGTGAGGTAAGTGATTTAAAGGTGAAGGTTGTATGGATGTGACGCGGTAAGGTGCTACTGTAGAATTGGATGGCAATGAGTATAGGGAAGTTGTGCAAGAGATACAAGGGATTTGTGTGGAGGAAAATGTTGAGGGAAAGTGCTGGAGTGAGTTGATGGTGAAGGTATGCATACAAATAGATGATGTGCTGGGATGAAACTTGAGCTGGGAATGGTGATAGTAGAACACGGCTAGCAGGAGATATTGTAAATAGGTAATGAAAGGGTGACAGTGGTGGAAATACAAACAATAGGTGACAACATAGATATGGCTGGAATATGAAAAATGGTTAATGTTGCTATGAAGGCAACGGGTAACGATTGAAGGTTGCTGTTAGTGGTGGAATGCAATGAGGTAAGTGCAAATAATTGATCCATGTTGTGACTATGGTAGGTATAATGGTGAATGAAGATGGAATATGTGCAGGGTGTTGAAAGCTTTAGTGAAGATGGGTATTAGGTGTCGGGAACGTAATGAAGATAGTGAAGTGTTAGTGAGATAGTGATGATCGGACAAAGGTGTTGTGATAGGTAAATGTTGTGATACAACAAATCCTGACAATGATGGTATTGTGTGAAAGGGTTAATGGAGTATGCTGGGATGTTTGGTTGGATTTTTGTGAATGGGTATTTTTAAAACAATATTTTCAATAAAAGCATTTGGAAAATCGTCAACCAAAGATAATAAAAACCGACTTTCCACAGAAGTGGTGAGTACGGGTCAAATCCACAGGGAACGAGATATATTCTGGATTAAATCTAAAATAGCAATTTATTAATATCACAGAGTTTACACTGCGTTAATATTACAATTCTAATTAAATAACAATCAAAAAATGAAAATAAACTAAAACAGGTAGTTAAGTCTTCTTCAAATCGCCAGGGGTAAATCTGTCTTTTCACCATATGTGCATCTGCCTTCGCATTGGAAATACACCTGTAAATCTGTTTCTAACTTATCAACCTACAACAATGAAAACAAAACATCAATAACAATCACTAATTAATTCTAACTTACATCTATAATTATTTCTAAACTAATTCTGAAATTAAACTACAATTAAACCAACAAAGAAAACTAAACAATTATTTCTAACTAAACTGAGTAAGCAAATCAATCCTAGTTAGTCTAACTACAGTTAATTCACTAATTACATGCTATAAAATACTAAAAACTATGTAAATTCAAACAACTAGTTAAATGACAGTTTTGTCCATAAATAGTGCAAAAGTGGATTCTGACAGCTTTTCGCAAACAAATGAGTTGAGGGGGAAAACGAAGTCCAAATTTCACGAAACCTCTTTTGTTCTATTCTTGACAGATTCAAGAATCTGGAAAATTTTACAGATTTGAAAAAATCATTTTGGAACTCTAGATATAAGTGTTTCAAATTCAGAAAAAATCTGGAAATCGCAAGGTCCCGAAACTGAAAAACCCGAAAAAGCTGTTTTTGGAAAACACTTAAAAATCAGACCAAATCAACTCGAAATGAGCTGGTTTTTGGTCTGCCGACAGTGAACAGACAGTTGAAGAGAATAGAAGAAAAATTCTGAGAAAACTTTAAAAAATTTCACATGAAATGACGAGTGCAAGATACGGTAGAAATCGAGTTTTGAAATCAGTGCACTATTCATTTGCACGAATCCACTAATGACATTGTGACTTCAAAGCATATACAAAAACAGTCCTTATTACTCTAAACTATTGTTAAACTATAGAAAACAACAACAACTAAATTACTTAGAAAAACTTATAATTGAACTAAACAAATTAATACTCAATCTATTCTAAACAAACCGCCAAGACTACTCTATCCTAAACTAAAGTAGAATTCTAATTAAAATATCTATATGGATGAATCTAATTAATCCTAATGTAATCCCTCTAAGATAAACTAACTAATTAACTAACTACTCAACTATTAACTCTAAAACATACTTGAACACGACATCAACCTACTGTTAGTTTAACTAGGGTTAGTAACTAACTAGGGTTAGTAACTAACTAGGGTTAGCTAGGGGCGATTTTAGAGTAGATCTTTGAATTGGTTCCACGCCACCCTAGATTGACTAAATGTAAACACCCCAAATTTTCACTCACCTCCCCGATAGTTTCACCAAGCATCATCATTCAGCCTTTGAAATCGCCGGAGGGCAAAATGGTCATTTTCTAAGTTTGGACCTTGTAAAAGTCCAAATTTCATCTGAAACTCTCAAAGTCTCCCTATTTTAGCTCAGATGTTCAAAATTTTATTCCTGACAGGAGACAGGCATCTCCAAGTCTTGGTTCAAGATTATATTGCATAAGACATGTCATTGTATAGCATTGCATGAGCATTTCATATCACTGCACTGCACAGCATGTCATTTCGAGGTCCAGAACTCTCGATTTCAAAATTTCCAATCCAGATTAGAATTTCAACTCTTTTCAAAATTGATTTCAAAACTCTGGGTCTTTAAAATTATCAGTTCTTCCCATTTTACCCCTAGGGCTCTGAATTTTAAAATATTTCCTCAGGAAAATGATCTGGATAGTTTTAATATGGATTTCAGCCACCTTATCTCAGATTTTGCCCTTTTGACAATTTCAAATATCTTCCTTTTGCAAAATTGCCCTACAGGGGCCAACTCTTTCCAAAAATTCCTGTTTTACCAATTAGCCCAGATTTTATGAAAATTCCAAAAAGCGGTTGTTGTCTTGTTCTTATTTCAAAAAAAAAACAATGTGGGACCCACACTGAGGTGGTGTCACATAGACTTTTCTTTTGAAAAACCTGAACCTTGAAAAACCCAAAAAAATAGGAACCTTGTCCCCTAGATTGGTGCCACTTGTCCTTTCTCTCTCCTCCCATTTACCTGCCATGTGTCATCACAGGGTTCACCTAGAGTTGGCGCCACATGTCACCTTCTCTCTTCTGCCACCCTTTGACACATGTCAGTGTGGGACCACCTTAAGATGCTGCCACATGTCATTAGTCATCCTCTTTATTTTATGCCACGTGTCAATGTCTACCATCTTCACCCTGTGCCAGGTGTCATTCCAAGGTCACCATGAGATGCCACGTGTCATGTGTTGTCCTGTTCAGAAAAAGTAGAACTTGTCTCACGTAAGCTGGCACAATTTGAATTATGTCTCCTACAAGTGACACATGTCACTCTCTCCTTTCCTTAGGAAAAGCAAGCGACACGTGTCAATCTCTGCTCCTTTCAGAAAAAGCAGAGGACACATGTCTCCCTCCTATTTTTCTCAGAAAAGTAGATGACACATGTCATCTCCAGCTTCCTTTAGAAAAAGTAGAAGACACATGTCACTCCCTGCTTTTCTCAGAAAAAGCAAGTGACACATGTCACCCTCTGCTCTTCTCAGAAAAAGCAAGGGACACGTGTCTCTCTCTGCTTTCTTCAGAAAAAGCAAGTGACACTTGTCACTTTCTGCCTCCTTCAGAGAAAGCTAGAATTCAAATGTTCAAACTCCAGTCTGAGGTGGCGCAAATCCTGAACTTCACCTTTTCTATTTTGTGTGAGATGGTGCCACGTGTCCCTTTTCCTCCCTCTTGCCACATGTCATTGTAGGAGCCATCCTGAGGTGGTGCCACATGGCAGTCTCTCCTTTCCTCTAGAAAAAGTAGAAATTTAAATTTCAAACTCTCTCTGAGGTGGCACCATCTGAATCCTCTGCCTTTCCTTCTGACACATGTCAATGAAGATGCTCTGAGATGGCGCCACATGTCAGTCTCTCCTTTCATCAGAAAAAGTAGAATTCAAACCCCTCTGAGGTGGCGTCTTCTGCTTCCTCTGCTCCTACCTTCTAACACATGGCAATGTGGATGCTCTGAGATGGCGCCACATGGAAGTCTCTCCTCCTTCCAGAATAAAGCAGAATTTGAATTTCAAACTCCAAGACAACACCCTCTGAGATGGCGCCACATGTCCATCCTCCATTCCTCCAGGGCCAACCTCCATTTGAAATTCAAATTCTCCTCTGAGGTGGCGCCATTTGAGAAGGCCTCTCCAGATAGCTGACACTTGTCCGCCACATGTCCAGACCTCCCTGCATCAGAAAAAGTAGAAACCCCCCCCCTATGAGGTGGCGCATTTTGCTTCCTCCCTTCATGTTCTCCTGCCACATGGCATCGTAGGAGCCACTCTGAGGAAATGCCACATGTCAGCCTCTCCTTTCCTGCATAAAAGTAAAATTTGAATTCCTCTGAGGTGGCACAGTCTGCTTCCTCCACTCCTGGCCTTCTGACACATATCAAGAGCCTCCAGAGGTGGCTCCACATGGCATGCTCCTACTGATTCCAACTTTACACCTCAGAACACCTTTTGAGGTGGTGCCAATCCAGAGTCCCACTTGGCTTCAAATTTTATTTTTATTTTATTTTTAATAAAAGTATCCCACCATGAGGTGGCGCCACCTAAGGGCTCCCTGCAAAAGCCAAATTCGAATTTCAAAACCCCCAGATAGCACCCTCTGAGATGGCGCCACATGGAGGGCTCAGATTGAGCCTGTTTGAAATTCAAATTTTTCAAAAAAATCTATAAAAACAAGGCTCCATGCCCAGCATAGGGAGACCATCTTTTTGGACTTGGAAATTCGACCTAACCTTCTTGAGAAACCCGATTTTGAACTTTGGAATTCACGCCCCTTTTGGCTCAGTGGAGAAGGTGCAGTGGATCGAACTTGGTGGATCATTCGAAGCCCGAAGCGAAGGACGAACGAAGCTTGTGATAGCCGTCCCTTTCAAGAGCTTCTACGCTGCGTAACGAAGCAAGGTGCACCTCTTTTCCCCTTGATTTGATTCCATAATTCGATTCGGGAGTCGTTTGAAGAAAGAGCTCATCCGAGAGATGGATGGAGCTATTCTCATAAAACGACATATATAAAAATACTCAATTATGCTTCTTTGATGATTTTTAACATTCATGCATTTAGCTAGATTTAATTTGCATTTTATTTCATTAATTTAGCACGTTTTATGAATTAATTAGGATTAATTTAGCATTTATTTCAATTCTGCTTATTTTCAGTAGGTCTCTGTTTTTGTCAGTCAGTCCACACGTCATCTCATGAATTTATGTTTTATTAAAAATCCCAAAAAAATCACGTAATTCGCCCTAAAGTTTCCCTGAACTTTTGCCAAAAATTCGGAGGCATTTGAATTTGTTTACTGTGGTAAACATTCAAAATAGCAAGTTGGGTTTTTTTTACCCGGGATGCGTTTTGAAAATCATTTGCCAACGTTTAAAATCGATATATCCCTCATGGGAGATCAGATTTTCGATCTGAAAAATGTGATGAATTCGGAACAATGTCTAGTTTTTAATATGATTTTTTAAGATTTTTTTGATTTTTTTTAATGTCTGACAAAAATCTGAGAGTTTGGGACACGTGTCAGAGCCTAATTTGGGCCTTTGAGATCTTGGATCGACTTAGAGCTATGGTTTCTCTATGTGTGTTGCTCAAAATCCAAAACTATAAAAAGTGAAAATTGTGTTCGAGATGTCCTCTGTTTTCATCTAAAAGCCTGTGATTTTTAGAATAGTGTTGATACCTGCTTCAGATTGTTTTTGTCAGTCTCCTGTTTTGCTATATTTGTCTGTTCTATTAGTTTAGGCATGAATAGTTATATTTTTATCTGTGTTTCTGTTGATCAAATGCCGAAGTCATAAACATGAAAGTTGTTCATGTAGGTGTTGTTCATAGCTCTGATTAATTTAATAAATTTCCATGGCTGTTTTATATTTATTTGGCATTTTACATCAGATTAGGGTGATTTTTACCTCTGTCAGAACTAAATCCCTGTTATTGAACTCACCATGGCTCAAATCCCGAGGCTGTAAAAACCAAAAATGTTCCATTTAGGGTCTTTTAGCAGTCTGCAAAATATCAGAAGTTTTCATGTGTAAATCTTGCATTATCATGTTAAGCATTGCATTTGGTTCGGATCCATAGGCAAAATCCACCATTTTAGGACTTTCTTTGAATTGTAGCATTTAAATCATATCATTTCGTGATTTTTAGCATTCTAGGCTGTTTATCAGAGTAAGTAGACGCTACATACCGAATTTGGTGCAATTTGGAATCCATTTGAGGTTCGGATTAGCCACAATACCAAAATAGGGTCCCGCAGGACCCGGATCCAAGCGAAAAACAAGCGAAAATCATTATTTTTGATAAATTGCAAAATACCAAATTCTGATTTTACAGTCTTAATGTGTCTAGCAGCATGTCATCATATCTCTTACTGCATTTCATCATCATTTGATTCAATTTGAACTTCAAAATCTCAATTTTACCAAGTTTTCCTTCAAAAAAACCCTGATTTTAAAGGTATAACTTTATAATTAGGGGTATTTTGGTCATTTTGACCACCAATTCCGAATTTCAAACTGTTTTCCACTGAATTCCCTGCATTTACATCATTTCAAAACATCAAGGAAGCATGAGAATAGGGTTTATATCCAATTAAATCCAATAATTTCATAATATTATTGGAAAATCTTGGAAAAACCCACATATTTGAGCTAACTTTATTTCAAGCTTGGCAGAGACATTCCAAAGAAGGAGCTGAAGTCTGCAAATTTCTTTTATTTCCTTTATTTAGTGATGTAATAATGTAAATTTTGGAATAAGAGAGTTAATTTCCTGCTTAGACTAGGATGCATATCATATAGTTTGAATTTATGCAAATATCCTGCTTATATGATTCATGCATTATTATTTCAAAAGCACTATGGATGTTCACGAATGGCACGTGCACCAACTCTTAGGGAGTTGATGAACTCGGTGGAATCCATATTTACGGCCCTAGTCGGAATATGGATGAGACCCAGATCCCTCATCTTTCTACTAGTCACATTGAGCCTACACTCTTAGGCTATCTTAAAATGCATGTCATATTTCCAAAGTTTTCAAAATCATGTGCATCAAATCAACTAAATTCTGAACATATTCATGGCCACAGTCAGGATATGTGAAGGATTTATCTTGACTTAATGCATATTTTTCCAATAAATCTCTTAGAAAATCTTTTCAAAGTGCATTCATCCACTTATGTCATTTGCATCATAAAATCATTGATTTTCTCAAGATTTTCTCAAGAAAACTTCATTCTCAAGAAGTCGATTTCTCAAGAAATTCTAAGAATTTTTCAAAATCGGTTTTCCAAAGACAAGTTTTTCCATAGTTTTCCATGGAAAATGTTATTTTCTTAAGAGCTTCAAAAGAATTTTCCAATCTTTCTCCAAGTCAAAATCGATTTCCAAGTATTTCAGGGTTAAGATTCTCAGGTTTTCAACTTCCCAAGTTTTAATTTTCCTTTTCTACAAGGGATTTCCAATGAATTTCCATCATTTTCCTAAGAAAACTCTCAAAGTCCAAGTTTTCCTAAGAAGTGTTTCCCTTCTCAAATGTTCACACTTTTCCTAAGAACTACTTACATTTCTCAGGACTTCCAATCATTCATGATTTTCCCTTTATAAACTTTCTCGAGATTTCAAGTCTTTTCATCAGAGTTTCCTGAGAAATTGACCTCTTTCCTGAGAAATGTTTTCAACTCCAAAGTTTTCTCAAGCATACATCATGTTTCCAACTTGCATTTTCCAAAATCTCATAGCACATGCCTGAATTCTCTGTGCATCTAGGATAGAACATAACTTTGATGATTTAACTAAGTCAAGCATAGTTTTGGTCCTTGGTTCGATTACCCCTGTTAAAGGCGGCAGGAACGGTCGAACCTCGTACCGACAGGTCGAGCCCCATCCCATGGATTTTCCCGCAATTTTTAAAAACAGAGGCGAGTAATTTCAAAACAATTTCCAAAACCCGGTCAAAGTTTGAATCACGAAAGCATTTTCCCTCTTTCTCTTCCTCGAGGAAGGGAAGTCGGGGCAAAAATTTCGCGACGATAACAGGTTTGGCGACCGTGATGGGACCTGTCCTTGTCTGACCTAAATTATGCTTGACTTAGTTTAATTATCAAAATTATGTTCACAAAATGTCAGCTCTTTTACTTTCAATATCATGTGAGCCTAGGAGCCTAGATTCTGACCTAGCTGACATTGATTGCATATAGCTTAGGCATGGTTTGGTAGGACCATATTGAGGAGATATTTTCATGCTCACATAAACTTAGGTCTAAACACAACTCTCCTCAATTTAGGATCTGAATGCAAACAATGTATGCTTCTTCAAAAGATTTTCAAAAGTCTATCTCTCTAGGACTTAGAGCCCTCTATTTCTTGCATGTGATCATTTTTTTAAACCCCCATTACCTATCATTACCTGGTCTTTACGTTGCTGGGCTCTCTTCCAGAACCCTAGTTCGGGACAGAGCCTCACAACTGGGCCACCTATTTGGGTTAACACCCCCCTACTACGTACCGCGGGCCACAGTCCGAAGTATATCGGTAGGCGCTCAAGGATGTTGGAAAACCTTACCTTAGAACCGGAGTGGAAATTCTATGCCACGTACCTCGGATCTCGATTCGGGTATATCGGCATAACTGGATTGGACAAAGATGATCTGAACTTAGAGTTAGGATTAAGGTCCTACAGCTGTTTTCAAAATGATGCATCTAGAGTCAGCTTCTTAGGGAGTGCTGAATGTGCATAAATGTTTATGCAGGATGTGAGTTTGTATACTACTTTTATTTCTCTCATATTTTTTCCAAAAATATCTTTCCAAATATCCATATTCTCATCTTTTCCTTTATTTTCTAAAACCCTGGATGGTTTTTCCCAAATATTCAATTTCTTTTAAAACTCCAGGTGATTTTTCATTCTCCCGTTCTACTGGATCTCGAATTTCCAGCTGCATTTTTATCCTGCCTGCGATTTTCCAAAATCATATGTTTTCTCTCATTGGATTTCAATCCTTTTATCTATTTGCAAAATTCTTCATCTTATTTTCCTCATGCATACCTTGATTATTGTGGTGAAAACTGTTTACTCACTTGCCTTCTCCTTATTCTAAATCCGTTTGTGGATTGTTTTTCCAAAAGATATCTCTTTCCTTCAAAAATGGTGTTTTCCTCGTGGTTGACGACCTCGCCTAGGTAACAAGGCACATTTTCCGTTGTTCATTTCTCTTACAAAGAATGACAACATAATTGTCGTGACTCCAACGATGACTCCATCCCTAGTAATGGGATATTCTTCTAATCGTCCACCATATAATTTTCTTCCCAATCCAAAAATTTCCTCAGAGTCTAATCAAGACCTTATCCTGCAGAGAGCCTTCGCAACATTTGATGGTTCAGACAAGGTCAGGGAAGAAGACCGCACCAATTCAGCGTATCAGTTACTCATCAACATCAGAAGGAGAGATGAATTCGCCAAGGTCAGACAAAGACCAAGAGCAGCCAGAAGATGATGGTATCGACCCTCAGATATACGCAATGTTTCAGAAGATGATGAGTGAGCAGGCTGGCACCAGCTCAGACAAAAATCCATTCAGTCAGAGAATTAGAGATCGTGTGGCCAAGAGGTCAACCAAGTCCTCTGAGGAGAATGTTCAAGATATTTCAGACGAAGATGATACCGATGAAGAATATGAGGTGCCTCCAGCATTTCAGAAACGTGGCCAAAGGAGGAGTCACAAATCAAAAAGTCAGGTTGCAGAAGAGCCCCTGCAAGCACAATTCAGGGAAATGGCCAGAGTGGTCAAGGATCTGCAAGCCCGCGACAAGGGCAAGAAAGTCTTCACCAGCGAGGACTTCTACGACGGTTTAGAAGGGGATGATGATCTGGAGAATCTTCCCCGAAAATTCATCAAGTTTGATGGTTCTGGCGACCCAAAAGCCCATCTCGCCATGTTCTTCGCTGAATGCTCTAGGTTCAAGAGAGACAACAAAGCATTGTTCTTATGCTTTCCCCGCAGCCTGGAAGGAGTCGCGGCCAAATGGTACGCGGAACATGTCAATCCTATAGAACTGAAAGAGTTCGACAAAGTCGTGAATTTGTTCGTTGAACGATTCTTGTTCAATACTGAAGCGCTCCCAACATTGAGCCATCTCTGCAATCTAAGGCAGAATGAAAATGAAAAGGCAAGGGACTTCATTCGCAGATGGAGAGAGACCTGCAACAAAATGAGGGATCCTATATCAGAAAGACATGCTTTATCATTGATCCTCAATAATTTTTTGCAACCTCTGAGAGGATTAATTTCTACCTCACCATCCAAATCTTTCGTTGAACTCATTGAACGAGCAGAATGGCTCGAGTTGAGTGTGGAGAATGGAGTCTATGAAGGCTTCACATTTTCCAAGAACAACCCTCAAGGTGAACAAAAGAAGAAGGCTCACTTCACTTTTGCGGCTAAATCTTTCAATAATAGCAAAGGCAACAAGAATGATCATGGCAACAGTTTTGAGGGAATCGAGAAACAAAAGGGGAAGGACATCAACAGTGATAAACCTCTCCAATCCAGCCCTCAGCATCAAAAGAAAGATCAGAAAAAATCAAAGCGCAAGGACTGGAGAACTGATCGAGAATTCACCCCTTTAGATCAGACACTCGAGAGTATCCTCGAGTATATGCTTGAGAAAGACCTTGTCCGGTTGCCTAAAGCTGCTGATCCTCCAACAATTATGGGCAGATTCAAAGAACAATTTTGCAAGTTTCATCGAGCAGTAGGGCATGATACAGAAAGCTGCTTCGTCCTTAAGAACATTGTTCAAGACTGCATTGACAAGAAGCTCCTCGTTGAAGATGAAAAGGAAGACTAGTCATCCTGACAAAGATTTTTTCTACAATCATTCAAGAAGATGACAATGCCAACAATTTCCCATTTTTCATCTTGCTTTTTCAAAAGAATAATGTAATCCCATTCTCTTTCCTTGATTTTAAAGCATCAATAAAGTCATCAAATTTTTTTCAATAGCTTGGTGTCGTCTTATTTACTTCCTCTTCCTTTTCATAATGTCTCTCTTGTGAGGAATGATCTTGAGGACATCTATCAGTCAAGAAACTTGTCGCCTTATTCATCAATTGTCCTTCTTCTATTCAAAACTTTCTCCCTAGTTACACTGGGGCATTTTTTTGAAAAATTTATCTTTACCTCAAAACATCCTGTATGCAGGCAGGATAAACCATTCTCTCATTTTGCATATATATGCACTCATTTGCATTCATTTGCACTTCATTTGCATTTCATGTGCATGTGCATTGCATTTGCATTGACTATGCACCCAATTCCATTCCCCTTCAGGTTAAAGGATAAACCTGAATCATTTTCCATAATTCTTCAATTTCGACCCTCGGGTCATCCAATTCTTCAATTTCGACCTCCGGGTCACCCAATTCCCAATTTTAAAATCACCAAAATTCTCAATTTCGATCGCCAGGTCATCCAATTTTCATTCCCCGTTCAGGATAAGGGGATAATCCTGAAACCATTCATAGAAGCAATCCAACTCTATATAATGGTCCTTGTTCTTCATTGAACTGATAGTGTTCCTATGTGAACTGATAGTCGTTCTTCATCGAACTGATAGTGTTCCAAACGAACTGATAGTCGTTCTTCACTGAACTGATAGTGTTCCAAGCGAACTGATAGTCGTTCCAAGCGAACTGATAGTCGTTCCAAATGAACTGATAGTCGTTCTTCATTGAACTGATAGTCGTTCTTCATCGAACTGATAGTGTTCCAAGTGAACTGATAGTTGTTCTTCATCGAACTGATAGTGTTCCAACCAAACTGATAGTGTTCCAAGTGAACTGATAGTCGTTCTTTATTGAACTGATAGTGTTCCAAGCGAACTGATAAGTGTTCCAAGCGAACTGATAGTGTTCCAAGCGAACTGATAGTCGTTCCAAGCGAACTGATAGTCGTTCCAAGTGAACTGATAGTCGTTCTTCATTGAACTAATAGTGTTCAAGTGAACTGATAGTCGTTCTTCATTGAACTGATAGTGTTCTAAGTGAACTGATAGTCGTTCTTCATTGAACTGATATTGTTCCAAGTGAACTGATAGTCGTTCTTCATTGAACTGATATTGTTCCAAGTGAACTTATAGTCGTTCTTCATTGAACTGATATTGTTCCCAGTAAACTGATAGTCGTTCTTCATTGAACTGATAGTATTCCAAGCGAACTGATAGTCGTTCTTCATCGAACTGATAGTGTTCCAAGTGAACTGATAGTCATTCTTCATCAAACTGATAGTGTTCCAAGTGAACTGATAGTCGTTCTTCATTGAACTGATAGTATTCCAAGCAAACTGATAGTCGTTCTTCATTGAATTGATAGTGTTCCAAGCGAACTGATAGTCGTTCTTAATTGAACTGATATTATTCCCACCGATGGTTGTTCTTAATTGAACTGATATTGTTCCCAGCAAACCGATGGGCGTTCTTAATTGAACTGATATTGTTTCCAGCGAACCGATGGTCGTTCTTAATTGAACTGATATTGTTCCCAGTGAACTGATAGTCACCTCCTTTGAGGAAAAGAGAGGAGAATTTTCGTCACGGATGCGTTAAGCTGGACCTCATGTGCTCTCTTTCATCAAGGATTTCAAGAAAATTTTGTCAATTTGTCAATCAATTGTTGATTTCAGAATCTTTATTGCATAAATTTTTATTTCAGTTTACCTTCAGCATTACTTCCAAAAGAGTGAAGCTTCTGCGAAAAGAGATTCAAACTTTAAATTCTTTCTATTGGCTAACCAAAAGGATGAAGGATAAATCCTCGATATGGCCAAAAAAAAGAAGATTCAATGTTATTGAAAATTCGTAGATGATCGATATTGATCGCAGTCAATGGCGCATCTTTAAAGACTATTCTTGTAAAATGAGGCAGTGGAAATATCCTGAGCGCTGGAAAAAGAGAGAATTCATCCAAGCCCTGTCTCCTTAAAATCACCTAAGCTGCAATTAAGTATCCGCAAAAGGGATCTCTCACCTGTCGTCAAGATGAAGGCGAATTAGAAGAGTAGACCCCCGGGGTCAAAGAAGATTCGAAACATCTCCAAGATGACGGAGTTTGTGACGGATCCTTCCAGAGAAAGTCCAAAGCATTGTCGAGATGAAGGCAGATGCGATGAACCTCTCGACAATCCCTAAAAGATATTTAATTTTAGCTATCACCCAAAGATCTCCAAACCCATCGCCCAAGAAGGATCGAAACATCTCCAAGATGAAGGAGTTTGTGACGTACCCTTATACCAAAAGAGAGAAAGAGAGGAGAAAGAAAGAGAAAAAAAAAAGTCAGAACATCTCCAAAATGAAGGAGAATGTAACCAAAACACCAGAGAGCCAAAAGAGTGCAGAAAGATTATCAAGAGAGAAGCTCTCAGGATATCAAACTGCCAAATCTATCAAGAATCCTCTTTAATCTTGTGAAAATCTATTATCAATACTCTTTCATCAATTGCTTTCATAATATCAAATTCTCTTTCTTGTTCATATCAAGGAAATTGATAGCTTCCTTGAAGAAGGTCAATTGCAAACAATTTGGGTTTCCAATTTCAATTCTACGAAGTGAACCTTGTTTGGAGGTAATGCTTTGGGTAGAAAAGAAAGAATATCTTTGCAGCCATGTGCAACATTTTCAAAAACTTGAAATCAACAACAAAATTCTCAATATTTTGATAATATTTTCTAACTATCTTGACGTGAAGTGAGAGCTCGATATCCGTCTTCGATGCATCTTGACACCAATTTTAAATCCCTCCTAAGGACTTGATTCCTTCCCTTCTTTGAGAGCATGATCTCTCAGATTGCACACTTCCCTGTGTCCCCACTGTCCCACCATAGACAGTCCCATTTCGGTTCGAGGTCGAACCACCGATCATTTCCCGCAAAAGGCAATTTCAAAAGCTGATTTTAGTCTCAGCGATGAGACGCCCAAAATCAACCCCTTTTCAAGCTTTAGGGACCCCATTTTCCTTCCTTTTGCAAAACCCCTGTTGGATTTATTGTGCAAAATCCAAAGGTTCCATCATGGTCTCTTCCTTCGAGGATTCCATTCATCTTCTGCCCGATCAGGATAAGGGTATAAACCTGAGCCTCAATCAAAGAGGTATTTCATCTTCTGCCCGATCAGGATAAGGGTATAAACCTGAGCCTCAATCAAAGAGGTATTTCATCTTCCGCCCGATCAGGATAAGGGTACAAACCTGAGCCTCAACCAATGAGGTATTTTCATTTTTCGCCCGATCTGGATAAGGGTACAAACCTGAGCCTCATTAAAAGAGGTATTTCATTTTCCGCCCGATCAGGTTAAGGGTACAAACCTGAGTCTTATGTTATGAGATATTCCATCCCCAATCAGGTTAAGGGCCAAACCCGAGCTTCGTTCCATACGAGGTATTTCTGTCCCATCCAGGTTAAGGGCATAAAACCTGAATTTCGCTCTCACAGAGTGAGTCTTTTCTCTCCATTCTTCGTTTCATATCTACCATCTTCTTCGGGCTAATTTCTTCACACCCAGGCAGATCCTTCTAACTGGGGCATTTTATGTATAGCCCAAATTCGGTGTGTTTTCTTTGCCACTAAGCTCGGCCATGAGCCGGCTTAGTAGCAAAGAGGGGCATCTGTAAACACCCCAAATTTTCACTCACCTCCCCGACAGTTTCACCAAGCATCATCATTCAGCCTTTGAAATCGCCGGAGGGCAAAATGGTCATTTTCTAAGTTTGGACCTTGTAAAAGTCCAAATTTCATCTGAAACTCTCAAAGTCTCCCTATTTTAGCTCAGATGTTCAAAATTTTATTCCTGACAGGAGACAGACATCTCCAAGTCTTGGTTCAAGATTATATTGCATAAGACATGTCATTGTATAGCATTGCATGAGCATTTCATATCACTGCACTGCACAGCATGTCATTTCGAGGTCCAGAACTCTCGATTTCAAAATTTTCAATCCAGATTAGAATTTCAACTCTTTTCAAAATTGATTTCAAAACCCTGGGTCTTTAAAATTATCAGTTCTTCCCATTTTACCCCCAGGGCTCTGAATTTTAAAATATTTCCTCAGGAAAATGATCTGGATAGTTTTAATATGGATTTCAGCCACCTTATCTCAGATTTTGCCCTTTTGACAATTTCAAATATCTTCCTTTTGCAAAATTGCCCTACAGGGGCCAACTCTTTCCAAAAATTCCTGTTTTACCAATTAGCCCAGATTTTATGAAAATTCCAAAAAGCGGTTGTTGTCTTGTTCTTATTTCAATAAAGAAGCAATGTGGGACCCACACTGAGGTGGTGTCACATAGACTTTTCTTTTGAAAAACCTGAACTTTGAAAAACCCAAAAAAATAGGAACCTTGTCCCCTAGATTGGTGCCACTTGTCCTTTCTCTCTCCTCCCATTTACCTGCCATGTGTCAGCATAGGGTTCATCTAGAGTTGGTGCCACATGTCACCTTCTCTCTTCTGCCACCCTTTGACACGTGTCAGTGTGGGACCACCTTAAGATGCCGCCACATGTCATTAGTCATCCTCTTTATTTTATGCCACGTGTCAATGTCTACCATCTTCACCCTGTGCCAGGTGTCATTCCAAGGTCACCATGAGATGCCACGTGTCATGTGTTGTCCTGTTCAGAAAAAGTAGAACTTGTCTCACGTAAGCTGGCACAATTTGAATTATGTCTCCTACAAGTGACACATGTCACTCTCTCCTTTCCTCAGGAAAAGCAAGCGACACGTGTCAATCTCTGCTCCTTTCAGAAAAAGCAGACGACACATGTCTCCCTCCTATTTTTCTCAGAAAAGTAGATGACACATGTCATCTCCAGCTTCCTTTAGAAAAAGTAGAAGACACATGTCACTCCCTGCTTTTCTCAGAAAAAGCAAGTGACACATGTCACCCTCTGCTCTTCTTAGAAAAAGCAAGGGACACGTGTCTCTCTCTGCTTTCTTCAGAAAAAGCAAGTGACACATGTCACTTTCTGCCTCCTTCAGAGAAAGCTAGAATTCAAATGTTCAAACTCCAGTCTGAGGTGGCGCAAATCCTGAACTTCACCTTTTCTATTTTGTGTGAGATGGTGCCACGTGTCCCTTTTCCTCCCTCTTGCCACATGTCATTGTAGGAGCCATCCTGAGGTGGTGCCACATGGCAGTCTCTCCTTTCCTCTAGAAAAAGCAGAAATTTAAATTTCAAACTCTCTCTGAGGTGGCACCATCTGAATCCTCTGCCTTTCCTTCTGACACATGTCAATGAAGATGCTATGAGATGGCACCACATGCCAGTCTCTCCTTTTATCAGAAAAAGTAGAATTCAAACCCCTCTGAGGTGGCGTCTTCTGCTTCTTCTGCAACTACCTTCTGACACATGGCAATGTGGATGCTCTGAGATGGCGCCACATGGAAGTCTCTCCTCCTTCCAGAATAAAGCAGAATTTGAATTTCAAACTCCAAGACAACACCCTCTGAGATGGCGCCACATGTCCATCCTCCATTCCTCCAGGGCCAACCTCCATTTGAAATTCAAATTCTCCTCTGAGGTGGCGCCATTTGAGAAGGCCTCTCCAGATAGCTGACACTTGTCCGCCACATGTCCAGACCTCCCTGCATCAGAAAAAGTAGAAAAACCCCCCCTATGAGGTGGCGCATTTTGCTTCCTCCCTTCATGTTCTCCTGCCACATGGCATCGTAGGAGCCACTCTGAGGAAATGCCACATGTCAGCCTCTCCTTTCCTGCATAAAAGTAAAATTTGAATTCCTCTGAGGTGGCACAGTCTGCTTCCTCCACTCCTGGCCTTCTGACACATATCAAGAGCCTCCAGAGGTGGCACCACATGGCATGCTCCTACTGCTTCCAACTTTACACCTCAGAACACCTTTTGAGGTGGCGCCAATCCAGAGTCCCACTTGGCTTCAAATTTTATTTTTATTTTATTTTTAATAAAAGTAGCCCACCATGAGGTGGCGCCACCTGAGGGCTCCCTGCAAAAGCCAAATTCGAATTTCAAAACCCCCAGATAGCACCCTCTGAGATGGCGCCACATGGAGGGCTCAGATTGAGCCTGTTTGAAATTCAAATTTTTCAAAAAAATCTATAAAAACAAGGCTCCATGCCCAGCATAGGGAGACCATCTTTTTGGACTTGGAAATTCGACCTAACCTTCTTGAGAAACCCGATTTTGAACTTTGGAATTCACGCCCCTTTTGGCTCAGTGGAGAAGGTGCAGTGGATCGAACTTGGTGGATCATTCGAAGCCCAAAGCGAAGGACGAACGAATCTCGTGATAGCCGTCCCTTTCAAGAGCTTCTACGCTGCGTAACGAAGCAAGGTGCACCTCTTTTCCCCTTGATTTGATTCCATAATTCGATTCGGGAGTCGTTTGAAGAAAGAGCTCATCCGAGAGATGGATGGAGCTATTCTCATAAAACGACATATATAAAAATACTCAATTATGCTTCTTTGATGATTTTTAACATTCATGCATTTAGCTAGATTTAATTTGCATTTTATTTCATTAATTTAGCATGTTTTATGAATTAATTAGGATTAATTTAGCATTTATTTCAATTCTGCTTATTTTCAGTAGGTCTCTGTTTTTGTCAGTCAGTCCACATGTCATTTCATGCATTTATGTTTTATTAAAAATCCCAAAAAAATCACGTAATGCGCCCTAAGGTGTCCCTGAAATTTTGCCAAAAATTCGGAGGCATTTGAATTTGTTTACTGCGGTGAACATTCAAAATGGCAAGTCGGGTTTGTTTTACAAGGGATGCGTTTTGAAAATCATTTGCCGATGTTTAAAATCGAGATATCCCTCATGAGAGATCCGAGTTTCAATCCGAAAAATGTGATGAATTCGGAACAATGTCTAGTTTTTAATATGATTTTTTATGATTTGTCTGATTTTTTTTAATGTCTGAAAAAAATCCGAGAGTTTGGGACACATGTCAGAGCCTAATTTGGGCCTTTGAGATCTTGGATCGACTTAGAGCTATGGTTTCTCTTTGTGTGTTGCTCCAAATCCAAAACTATAAAAAGTGAAAATTGTGTTCGAGATGTTCTCTGTTTTCATCTAAAAGCCTGTGATTTGTATAATAGTGTTGATACCTGCTTCGGATTTTTTTTGTCAGTCTCCTGTTTTGCTATGTTTGTCTGTTCTGTTAGTTTAGGCATGAATAGTTATATTTTTCTCTGTGTTTCTGTTGATCAAATGCCGAAGTCATAAACATGAAAGTTGTTCATGTAGGTGTCGTTCATAGCTCTGATTAATTTAATAAATTTCCATGGCTGTTTTATATTTGTTTGGCATTTTACATCAGATTAGGGTGATTTTTACCTCTGTCAGAACTAAATCCCTGTTATTGAACTCACCATGGCTCAAATCCCGAGGCTGTAAAAACCAAAAATGTTCCATTTAGGGTCTTTTATTAGTCTGAAAAATATCAGAAGTTTTCATGGTGTAAATCTTGCATTATCATGTTAAGCATTGCATTTGGTTCGGATCCATAGGCAAAATCCACCATTTTAGGACTTTCTTTGAATTGTAGCATTTAAATCATATCATTTCGTGATTTTTAGCATTCTAGGATGTTTATCAGAGTAAGTAGATGCTTCATACCGAATTTGGTGCAATTTGGAATCCATTTGAGATTCGGATTAGCCACAATACCAAAATAGGGTCCCGCAGGACCCAGATCCAAGCGAAAAACAAGCGAAAATTATTATTTTTGATAAATTGCAAAATACCAAATTCTGATTTTACAGTCTTAATGTGTCTAGCAGCATGTCATCATATCTCTTACTGCATTTCATCATCATTTGATTCAATTTGAACTTCAAAATCTCAATTTTACCAAGTTTTCCTTCAAAAAAACCCTGATTTTAAAGGTATAACTTTATAATTAGGGGTATTTTGGTCATTTTGACCACCAATTCCGAATTTCAAACTATTTTCCACTGAATTCCCTGCATTTACATCATTTCAAAACATCAAGGAAGCATGAGAATAGGGTTTATATCCAATTAAATCCAATAATTTCATAATATTATTGGAAAATCTTGGAAAAACCCACATATTTGAGCTAACTTTATTTCAAGTTTGGCAGGGACATTCCAAAGAAGGAGCTGAAGTCTGCAAATTTCTTTTATTTCCTTTATTTAGTGATGTAATAATGTAAATTTTGGAATAAGAGAGTTAATTTCCTGCTTAGACTAGGATGCATATCATATAGTTTGAATTTATGCAAATATCCTGCTTATATGATTCATGCATTATTATTTCAAAAGCACTATGGATGTTCATGAATGGCACGTGCACCAACTCTTAAGGAGTTGATGAACTCGGTGGAATCCATATTTACGGCCCTAGTCGGAATATGGACGAGACCCAGATCCCTCATCTTTCTACTAGTCACATTGAGCCTACACTCTTAGGCTATCTTAAAATGCACATCATATTTCCAAAGTTTTCAAAATCATGTGCATCAAATCAACTAAATTCTGAACATATTCATGACCACAGTCAGGATATGTGAAGGATTTATCTTGACTTAATGCATATTTTTCCAATAAATCTCTTAGAAAATCTTTTCAAAGTGCATTCATTCACTTATGTCATTTGCATCATAAAATCATTGATTTTCTCAAGATTTTCTCAAGAAAACTTCATTCTCAAGAAATCGATTTCTCAAGAAATTCTAAGGATTTTTCAAAATCGGTTTTACAAAGACAAGTTTTTCCACAGTTTTCCCTGGAAAATGTTATTTTCTTAAGAGCTTCAAAAGAATTTTCCAATCTTTCTCCAAGTCAAAATCGATTTCCAAGTATTTCAGGGTTAAGATTCTCAGGTTTTCAACTTCCCAAGTTTTAATTTTCCTTTTCTACAAGGGATTTCCAATGAATTTCCATCATTTTCCTAAGAAAACTCTCAAAGTCCAAGTTTTCCTAAGAAGTGTTTCCCTTCTCAAATGTTCACACTTTTCCTAAGAACTACTTACATTTCTCAGGACTTCCAATCATTCATGATTTTCCCTTTATAAACTTTCTCGAGATTTCAAGTCTTTTCATCAGAGTTTCATGAGAAATTGACCTCTTTCCTGAGAAATGTTTTCAACTCCAAAGTTTTCTCAAGCATACATCATGTTTCCAACTTGCATTTTCCAAAATCTCATAGCACATGCCTGAATTCTCTATGCATCTAGGATAGAACATAACTTTGATGATTTAACTAAGTCAAGCATAGTTTTGGTCCTTGGTTCGATTACCCCTGTTAAAGGCGGCAGGAACGGTCGAACCTCGTACCGACAGGTCGAGCCCCATCCCATGGATTTTCCCGCAATTTTTAAAAACGGAGGCGAGTAATTTCAAAACAATTTCCAAAACCCGGTCAAAGTTTGAATCACGAAAGCATTTTCCCTCTTTCTCTTCCGCGAGGAAGGGAAGTCGGGGGAAAAATTTTGCGACGATAACAGGTTTGGCGACCGTGATGGGACCTGTCCTTGTCTGACCTAAATTATGCTTGACTTAGTTTAATTATCAAAATTATGTTCACAAAATGTCAGCTCTTTTACTTTCAATATCATGTGAGCCTAGGAGCCTAGATTCTGACCTAGCTGACATTGATTGCATATAGCTTAGGCATGGTTTGGTAGGACCATATTGAGGAGATATTTTCATGCTCACATAGACTTAGGTCTAAACACAACTCTCCTCAATTTAGGATCTGAATGCAAACAATGTATGCTTCTTCAAAAGATTTTCAAAAGTCTATCTCTCTAGGACTTAGAGCCCTCTATTTCTTGCATGTGATCATTTTTTCAAACCCCCATTACCTATCATTACCTGGTCTTCACGTTGCTGGGCTCTCTTCCAGAACCTTAGTTCGGGACAGAGCCTCACAACTGGGCCACCTATTTGGGTTAACACCCCCCTACTACGTACCGCGGGCCACAGTCCGAAGTATATCGGTAGGCGCTCAAGGATGTTGAAAAACCTTACCTTAGAACCGGAGTGCAAATTCTATGCCACGTACCTCGGATCTCGATTCGGGTATATCGGCATAACTGGATTGGACAAAGATGATCTGAACTTAGAGTTAGGATTAAGGTCCTACAACTGTTTTCAAAATGATGCATCTAGAGTCAGCTTCTTAGGGAGTGCTGAATGTGCATAAATGTTTATGCAGGATGTGAGTTTGTATGCTACTTTTATTTCTCTCATATTTTTTCCAAAAATATCTTTCCAAATATCCATATTCTCATCTTTTCCTTTATTTTCTAAAACCCTGGATGGTTTTTCCCAAATATTCAATTTCTTTCAAAACTCCAGGTGATTTTTCATTCTCCCGTTCTACTGGATCTCAAATTTCCAGCTGCATTTTTATCCTGCCTGCGATTTTCCAAAATCATATGTTTTCTCTCATTGGATTTCAATCCTTTTATCTATTTGCAAAATTCTTCATCTTATTTTCCTCATGCATACCTTGATTATTGTGGTGAAAATTGTTTACTCACTTGCCTTCTCCTTATTCTAAATCCGTTTGTGGATTGTTTTTCCAAAAGATATCTCTTTCCTTCAAAAATGGTGTTTTCCTCGTGGTTGACGACCTCGCCTAGGTAACAAGGCACATTTTCCGTTGTTCATTTCTCTTACAAAGAATGACAACATAATTGTCGTGACTCCAACGACGACTCCATCCCTAGTAATGGGATATTCTTCCAATCGTCCACCATATAATTTTCTTCCCAATCCAAAAATTTCCTCAGAGTCTAATCAAGACCTTATCCTGCAGAGAGCCTTCGCAACATTTGATGGTTCATACAAGGTCAGGGAAGAAGACCGCACCAATTCAGCGTATCAGTTACTCATCAACATCAGAAGGAGAGATGAATTCGCCAAGGTCAGACAAAGACCAAGAGCAGCCAGAAGATGATGGTATCGACCCTCAGATATACGCAATGTTTCAGAAGATGATGAAGAGGATGATGAGTGAGCAGGCTGGCACCAACTCAGACAAAAATCCATTCAGTCAGAGAATTAGAGATCGTGTGGCCAAGAGGTCAACCAAGTCCTCTGAGGAGAATGTTCAAGATATTTCAGACGAAGATGATACCGATGAAGAATATGAGGTGCCTCCAGCATTTCAGAAACGTGGCCAAAGGAGGAGTCACAAATCAAAAAGTCAGGTTGCAGAAGAGCCCCTGCAAGCACAATTCAGGGAAATGGCAGAGTGGTCAAGGATCTGCAAGCCCGCGACAAGGGCAAGAAAGTCTTCACCAGCGAGGACTTCTACGACGGTTTAGAAGGGGATGATGATCTGGAGAATCTTCCCCGAAAATTCATCAAGTTCGATGGTTCTGGCGACCCAAAGGCCCATCTCGCCATGTTCTTCGCTGAATGCTCTAGGTTCAAGAGAGACAACAGAGCATTGTTCTTATGCTTTCCCCGCAACCTGGAAGGAGTCGCGGCCAAATGGTACGCGGAACATGTCAATCCTATAGAACTGAAAGAGTTCGACAAAGTCATGAATTTGTTCGTTGAACGATTCTTGTTCAATACTGAAGCGCTCCCAACATTGAGCCATCTCTACAATCTAAGGCAGAATGAAAATGAAAAGGCAAGGGACTTCATTCGCAGATGGAGAGAGACCTGCAACAAAATGAGGGATCCTATATCAGAAAGACATGCTTTATCATTGATCCTCAATAATTTTTCGCAACCTCTGAGAGGATTAATTTCTACCTCACCATCCAAATCTTTCGTAGAACTCATTGAACGAGCAGAATGGCTCGAGTTGAGTGTGGAGAATGGAGTCTATGAAGGCTTCACATTTTCCAAGAACAACCCTCAAGGTGAACAAAAGAAGAAGGCTCACTTCACTTTTGCGGCTAAATCTTTCAATAATAGCAAAGGCAACAAGAATGATCATGGCAACAGTTTTGAGGGAATCAAGAAACAAAAGGGGAAGGACATCAACAGTGATAAACCTCTCCAATCCAGCCCTCAGCATCAAAAGAAAGATCAGAAAAAATCAAAGCGCAAGGACTGGAGAACTGATCGAGAATTCACCCCTTTGGATCAGACACTCGAGAGTATCCTCGAGTATATGCTTGAGAAAGACCTTGTCCGGTTGCCTAAAGCTGCTGATCCTCCAGCAATTATGGGCAGATTCAAAGAACAATTTTGCAAGTTTCATCGAGCAGTAGGGCATGATACAGAAAGCTGCTTCGTCCTTAAGAACATTGTTCAAGACTGCATTGACAAGAAGCTCCTCGTTGAAGATGAAAAGGAAGACTAGTCATCCTGACAAAGATTTTTTCTACAATCATTCAAGAAGATGACAATCCAACAATTTCCCATTTTCCATCTTGCTTTTTCAAAAGAATAATGTAATCCCATTCTCTTTCCTTGATTTTAAAGCATCAATAAAGTCATCAAATTTTTTTCAATAGCTTGGTGTCGTCTTATTTACTTCCTCTTCCTTTTCATAATGTCTCTCTTGTGAGGAATGATCTTGAGGACATCTATCAGTCAAGAAACTTGTCGCCTTATTCATCAATTGTCCTTCTTCTATTCAAAACTTTCTCCCTAGTTACACTGGGGCATTTTTTTGAAAAATTTATCTTTACCTCAAAACATCCTGTATGCAGGCAGGATAAACCATTCTCTCATTTTGCATATATATGCACTCATTTGCATTCATTTGCACTTCATTTGCATTTCATGTGCATGTGCATTGCATTTGCATTGACTATGCACCCAATTCCATTCCCCTTCAGGTTAAAGGATAAACCTGAATCATTTTCCATAATTCTTCAATTTCGACCCTCGGGTCATCCAATTCTTCAATTTCGACCTCCGGGTCACCCAATTCCCAATTTTAAAATCACCAAAATTCTCAATTTCGATCGCCAGGTCATCCAATTTTCATTCCTCGTTCAGTATAAGAGGATAATCCTGAAACCATTCATAGAAGCAATCCAACAATCTATAATGGTCCTTGTTCTTCATTGAACTGATAGTGTTCCTATGTGAACTGATAGTCGTTCTTCATCGAACTGATAGTGTTCCAAACGAACTGATAGTCGTTCTTCACTGAACTGATAGTGTTCCAAGCGAACTGATAGTCGTTCCAAGCGAACTGATAGTCGTTCCAAACGAACTGATAGTCGTTCTTCATTGAACTGATAGTCGTTCTTCATCGAACTGATAGTGTTCCAAGTGAACTGATAGTTGTTCTTCATCGAACTGATAGTGTTCCAACCAAACTGATAGTGTTTCAAGTGAACTGATAGTCGTTCTTTATTGAACTGATAGTGTTCCAAGCGAACTGATAAGTGTTCCAAGCGAACTGATAGTGTTCCAAGCGAACTGATAGTCGTTCCAAGCAAACTGATAGTCGTTCTTCATTGAACTGATAGTAATCCAAGCAAACTGATAGTCGTTCTTCATTGAATTGATAGTGTTCCAAGCGAACTGATAGTCGTTCTTAATTGAACTGATATTATTCCCACCGATGTTTGTTCTTAATTGAACTGATATTGTTCCCAGCAAACCGATGGGCGTTCTTAATTGAACTGATATTGTTTCCAGCGAACCGATGGTCGTTCTTAATTGAACTGATATTGTTTCCAGTGAACTGATAGTCACCTCCTTTGAGGAAAAGAGAGGAGAATTTTCGTCACGGATGCGTTAAGCTGGACCTCATGTGCTCTCTTTCATCAAGGATTTCAAGAAAATTTTGTCAATTTGTCAATCAATTGTTGATTTCAAAATCTTTATTGCATAAATCTTTATTTCAGTTTACCTTCAGCATTACTTCCAAAAGAGTGAAGCTTCTGCGAAAAGAGATTCAAACTTTAAATTCTTTCTATTGGCTAACCAAAAGGATAAAGGATAAATCCTCGATATGGCAAAAAAAAAGAAGATTCAATGTTATTGAAAATTCGTAGATGATCGATATTGATCGCAGTCAATGGCGCATCTTTAAAGACTATTCTTGTAAAATGAGGCAGTGGAAATATCCTGAGCGCTGGAAAAAGAGAGAATTCATCCAAGCCCTGTCTCCTTAAAATCACCTAAGCTGCAATTAAGTATCCGCAAAAGGGATCTCTCACCTGTTGTCAAGATGAAGGCGAATTAGAAGAGTAGACCCCCGGGGTCAAAGAAGATTCGAAACATCTCCAAGATGACGGAGTTTGTGACGGATCCTTCCAGAGAAAGTCCAAAGCATTGTCGAGATGAAGGCAGATGCGATGAACCTCTCGACAATCCCTAAAAGATATTTAATTTTAGCTATCACCCAAAGATCTCCAAACCCATCGCCCAAGAAGGATCGAAACATCTCCAAGATGAAGGAGTTTGTGATGTACCCTTATACCAAAAGAGAGAAAGAGAGGAGAAAGAAAGAGAAAAAAAAAAGTCAGAACATCTCCAAAATGAAGGAGAATGTAACCAAAACACCAGAGAGCCAAAAGAGTGCAGAAAGATTATCAAGAGAGAAGCTCTCAGGATATCAAACTGCCAAATCTATCAAGAATCCTCTTTAATCTTGTGAAAATCTATTATCAATACTCTTTCATCAATTGCTTTCATAATATCAAATTCTCTTTCTTGTTCATATCAAGGAAATTGATAGCTTCCTTGAAGAAGGTCAATTGCAAACAATTTGGGTTTCCAATTTCGATTCTACGAAGTGAACCTTGTTTGGAGGTAATGCTTTGGGTAGAAAAGAAAGAATATCTTTGCAGCCATGTGCAACATTTTCAAAAACTTGAAATCAACAACAAAATTCTCAATATTTTGATAATATTTTCTAGCTATCCTGATGTGAAGTGAGAGCTCGATATCCGTCTTCGATGCATCCTGACACCAATTTTAAATCCCTCCTAAGGACTTGATTCCTTCCCTTCTTTGAGAGCATGAACTCTCAGATTGCACACTTCCCTATGTCCCCACTGTCCCACCATAGACAGTCCCATTTCGGTTCGAGGTCGAACCACCGATCATTTCCCGCAAAAGGGAATTTCAAAAGCTGATTTTAGTCTCAGCGATGAGACGCCCAAAATCAACCCCTTTTCAAGCTTTAGGGACCCCATTTTCCTTCCTTTTGCAAAACCCCTGTTGGATTTATTGTGCAAAATCCAAAGGTTCCATCATGGTCTCTTCCTTCGAGGATTCCATTCATCTTCTGCCCGATCAGGATAAGGGTATAAACCTGAGCCTCAATCAAAGAGGTATTTCATCTTCTGCCCGATCAGGATAAGGGTATAAACCTGAGCCTCAATCAAAGAGGTATTTCATCTTCCGTCCGATCAGGATAAGGGTACAAACCTGAGCCTCAACCAATGAGGTATTTTCATTTTTCGCCCGATCAGGATAAGGGTACAAACCTGAGCCTCATTAAAAGAGGTATTTCATTTTCCGCCCGATCAGGTTAAGGGTACAAACCTGAGTCTCATGTTATGAGATATTCCATCCCCAATCAGGTTAAGGGCCAAACCCGAGCTTCGTTCCATATGAGGTATTTCTGTCCCATCCAGGTTAAGGGCATAAAACCTGAATTTCGCTCTCACAGAGTGAGTCTTTTCTCTCCATTCTTCGTTTCATATCTGCCATCTTCTTCGGGCTAATTTCTTCACACCCAGGCAGATCCTTCTAACTGGGGCATTTTATGTATAGCCCAAATTTGGTGTGTTTTCTTTGCCACTAAGCTCGGCCATGAGCCGACTTAGTAGCAAAGAGGGGCATCTGTAAACACCCCAAATTTTCACTCACCTCCCCGACAGTTTCACCAAGCATCATCATTCAGCCTTTGAAATCGCCGGAGGGCAAAATGGTCATTTTCTAAGTTTGGACCTTGTAAAAGTCCAAATTTCATCTGAAACTCTCAAAGTCTCCCTATTTTAGCTCAGATGTTCAAAATTTTATTCCTGACAGGAGACAGGCATCTCCAAGTCTTGGTTCAAGATTATATTGCATAAGACATGTCATTGTATAGCATTGCATGAGCATTTCATATCACTGCACTGCACAGCATGTCATTTCGAGGTCCAGAACTCTCGATTTCAAAATTTTCAATCCAGATTAGAATTTCAACTCTTTTCAAAATTGATTTCAAAACCCTGGGTCTTTAAAATTATCAGTTCTTCCCATTTTACCCCCAGGGCTCTGAATTTTAAAATATTTCCTCAGGAAAATGATCTGGATAGTTTTAATATGGATTTCAGCCACCTTATCTCAGATTTTTCCCTTTTGACAATTTCAAATATCTTCCTTTTGCAAAATTGCCCTACAGGGGCCAACTCTTTCCAAAAATTCCTGTTTTACCAATTAGCCCAGATTTTATGAAAATTCCAAAAAGCGGTTGTTGTCTTGTTCTTATTTCAATAAAGAAGCAATGTGGGACCCACACTGAGGTGGTGTCACATAGACTTTTCTTTTGAAAAACCTGAACTTTGAAAAACCCAAAAAAATAGGATCCTTGTCCCCTAGATTGGTGCCACTTGTCCTTTCTCTCTCCTCCCATTTACCTGCCATGTGTCAGCATAGGGTTCACCTAGAGTTGGCGCCACATGTCACCTTCTCTCTTCTGCCACCCTTTAACACGTGTCAGTGTGGGACCACCTTAAGATGCCGCCACATGTCATTAGTCATCCTCTTTATTTTATGCCACGTGTCAATGTCTACCATCTTCACCCTGTGCCAGGTGTCATTCCAAGGTCACCATGAGATGCCACGTGTCATGTGTTGTCCTATTCAGAAAAAGTAGAACTTGTCTCTCCTGAGGTGGCACCATTTGAATTATGTCTCCTACAAGTGACACATGTCACTCTCTCCTTTCCTCAGGAAAAGCAAGCGACACGTGTCAATCTCTGCTCCTTTCAGAAAAAGTAGAGGACACATGTCTCCCTCCTATTTTTCTCAGAAAAGTAGATGACACATGTCATCTCCAGCTTCCTTTAGAAAAAGTAGAAGACACATGTCACTCCCTGCTTTTCTCAGAAAAAGCAAGTGACACATGTCACCCTCTGCTCTTCTCAGAAAAAGCAAGGGACACGTGTCTCTCTCTGCTTTCTTCAGAAAAAGCAAGTGACACATGTCACTTTCTGCCTCCTTCAGAGAAAGCTAGAATTCAAATGTTCAAACTCCAGTCTGAGGTGGCGCAAATCCTGAACTTCACCTTTTCTATTTTGTGTGAGATGGTGCCACGTGTCCCTTTTCCTCCCTCTTGCCACATGTCATTGTAGGAGCCATCCTGAGGTGGTGCCACATGGCAGTCTCTCCTTTCCTCTAGAAAAAGCAGAAATTTAAATTTCAAACTCTCTCTGAGGTGGCACCATCTGAATCCTCTGCCTTTCCTTCTGACACATGTCAATGAAGATGCTATGAGATGGCACCACATGCCAGTCTCTCCTTTTATCAGAAAAAGTAGAATTCAAACCCCTCTGAGGTGGCGTCTTCTGCTTCTTCTGCAACTACCTTCTGACACATGGCAATGTGGATGCTCTGAGATGGCGCGACATGGAAGTCTCTCCTCCTTTCAGAATAAAGCAGAATTTGAATTTCAAACTCCAAGACAACACCCTCTGAGATGGCGCCACATGTCCATCCTCCATTCCTCCAGGGCCAACCTCCATTTGAAATTCAAATTCTCCTCTGAGGTGGCGCCATTTGAGAAGGCCTCTCCAGATAGCTGACACTTGTCCGCCACATGTCCAGACCTCCCTGCATCAGAAAAAGTAGAAACCCCCCCTATGAGGTGGCGCATTTTGCTTCCTCCCTTCATGTTCTCCTGCCACATGGCATCGTAGGAGCCACTCTGAGGAAATGCCACATGTCAGCCTCTCCTTTCCTGCATAAAAGTAAAATTTGAATTCCTCTGAGGTGGCACAGTCTGCTTCCTCCACTCCTGGCCTTCTGACACATATCAAGAGCCTCCAGAGGTGGCTCCACATGGCATGCTCCTACTGCTTCCAACTTTACACCTCAGAACACCTTTTGAGGTGGCGCCAATCCAGAGTCCCATTTGGCTTCAAATTTTATTTTTATTTTATTTTTAATAAAAGTAGCCCACCATGAGGTGGCGCCACCTGAGGGCTCCCTGCAAAAGCCAAATTCGAATTTCAAAACCCCCAGATAGCACCCTCTGAGATGGCGCCACATGGAGGGCTCAGATTAAGCCTGTTTGAAATTCAATTTTTTCAAAAAAATCTATAAAAACAAGGCTCCATGCCCAGCATAGGGAGATCATCTTTTTGGACTTGGAAATTCGACCTAACCTTCTTGAGAAACCCGATTTTGAACTTTGGAATTCACGCCCCTTTTGGCTCAGTGGAGAAGGTGCAGTGGATCGAACTTGGTGGATCATTCGAAGCCCGAAGCGAAGGACGAAAGAAACTCGTGATAGCCGTCCCTTTCAAGAGCTTCTACGCTGCGTAACGAAGCAAGGTGCACCTCTTTTCCCCTTGATTTGATTCCATAATTCGATTCGGGAGTCGTTTGAAGAAAGAGCTCATCCGAGAGATGGATGGAGCTATTCTCATAAAACGACATATATAAAAATACTCAATTATGCTTCTTTGATGATTTTTAACATTCATGCATTTAGCTAGATTTAATTTGCATTTTATTTCAATAATTTAGCACGTTTTATGAATTAATTAGGATTAATTTAGCATTTATTTCAATTCTGCTTATTTTCAGTAGGTCTCTGTTTTTGTCAGTCAGTCCACACGTCATTTCATGCATTTATGTTTTATTACAATTTCCTAAAAAAATCACGTAATGCGCCCTAAGGTGTCCCTGAAATTTTGCCAAAAATTCGGAGGCATTTGAATTTGTTTACTGCGGTGAACATTCAAAATGGCAAGTCGGGTTTTTTTTACTCGGGATGCATTTTGAAAATCATTTACCGACGTTTAAAATCGAGATATCCCTCATGGGAGATCCGATTTTCGATCAGAAAAATGTGATGAATTCGGAACAATGTCTAGTTTTTAATATGATTTTTTAAGATTTTTCTGATTTTTTTTAATGTCTGACAAAAATCCGAGAGTTCGGGACACGTGTGAGAGCCTAATTTGGGCCTTTGAGATCTTGGATCGACTTAGAGCTATGGTTTCTCTTTGTGTGTTGCTCAAAATCCAAAACTATAAAAAGTGAAAATTGTGTTCGAGATGTCCTCTGTTTTCATCTAAAAGCCTGTGATTTTTAGAATAGTGTTGATACCTGCTTCAGATTGTTTTTGTCAGTCTCCTGTTTTGCTATATTTGTCTGTTCTGTTAGTTTAGGCATGAATAGTTATATTTTTATCTGTGTTTCTGTTGATCAAATGCCGAAGTCATAAACATGAAAGTTGTTCATGTAGGTGTCTTTCATAGCTCTGATTAATTTAATAAATTTCCATGGCTGTTTTATATTTGTTTGGCATTTTACATCAGATTAGGGTGATTTTTACCTCTGTCAGAACTAAATCCGTGTTATTGAACTCACCATGGCTCAAATCCCGAGGCTGTAAAAACCAAAAATGTTCCATTTAGGGTCTTTTAGCAGTTTGCAAAATATCAAAAGTTTTCATGGTGTAAATCTTGCATTATCATGTTAAGCATTGCATTTGGTTCGGATCCATAGGCAAAATCCACCATTTTAGGACTTTCTTTGAATTGTAGCATTTAAATCATATCATTTCGTGATTTTTAGCATTCTAGGCTGTTTATCAGAGTAAGTAGATGCTTCATACCGAATTTGGTGCAATTTGGAATCCATTTGAGGTTCGGATTAGCCACAATACCAAAACAGGGTCCCACAGGACCCGGATCCAAGCGAAAAACAAGCGAAAATCATTATTTTTGATAAATTGCAAAATACCAAATTCTGATTTTACAGTCTTAATGTGTCTAGCAGCATGCCATCATATCTCTTACTGCATTTCATCATCATTTGATTCAATTTGAACTTCAAAATCTCAATTTTACCAAGTTTTCCTTCAAAAAAACCCTGATTTTAAAGGTATAACTTTATAATTAGGGGTATTTTGGTCATTTTGACCACCAATTCCGAATTTCAAACTGTTTTTCACTGAATTCCCTGCATTTACATCATTTCAAAACATCAAGGAAGCATGAGAATAGGGTTTATATCCAATTAAATCCAATAATTTCATAATATTATTGGAAAATCTTGGAAAAACCCACATATTTGAGCTAACTTTATTTCAAGCTTGGCAGGGACATTCCAAAGAAGGAGCTGAAGTCTGCAAATTTCTTTTATTTCCTTTATTTAGTGATGTAATAATGTAAATTTTGGAATAAGAGAGTTAATTTCCTGCTTAGACTAGGATGCATATCATATAGTTTGAATTTATGCAAATATCCTGCTTATATGATTCATGCATTATTATTTCAAAAGCACTATGGATGTTCACGAATGGCACGTGCACCAACTCTTAGGGAGTTGATGAACTCGGTGGAATCCATATTTACGGCCCTAGTCGGAATATGGATGAGACCCAGATCCCTCATCTTTCTACTAGTCACATTGAGCCTACACTCTTAGGCTATCTTAAAATGCACATCATATTTCCAAAGTTTTCAAAATCATGTGCATCAAATCAACTAAATTCTGAACATATTCATGGCCACAGTCAGGATATGTGAAGGATTTATCTTGACTTAATGCATATTTTTCCAATAAATCTCTTAGAAAATCTTTTCAAAGTGCATTCATTCACTTATGTCATTTGCATCATAAAATCATTGATTTTCTCAAGAAAACTTCATTCTCAAGAAATCGATTTCTCAAGAAATCGATTTCTCAAGAAATTCTAAGGATTTTTCAAAATCGGTTTTACAAAGACAAGTTTTTCCACAGTTTTCCCTGGAAAATGTTATTTTCTTAAGAGCTTCAAAAGAATTTTCCAATCTTTCTCCAAGTCAAAATCGATTTCCAAGTATTTCAGGGTTAAGATTCTCAGGTTTTCAACTTCCCAAGTTTTAATTTTCCTTTTCTACAAGGGATTTCCAATGAATTTCCATCATTTTCCTAAGAAAACTCTCAAAGTCCAAGTTTTCCTAAGAAGTGTTTCCTTTCTCAAATGTTCACACTTTTCCTAAGAACTACTTACATTTCTCAGGACTTCCAATCATTCATGATTTTCCCTTTATAAACTTTCTCGAGATTTCAAGTCTTTTCATCAGAGTTTCCTGAGAAATTGACCTCTTTCCTGAGAAATGTTTTCAACTCCAAAGTTTTCTCAAGCATACATCATGTTTCCAACTTGCATTTTCCAAAATCTCATAGAACATGCCTGAATTCTCTGTGCATCTAGGATAGAACATAACTTTGATGATTTAACTAAGTCAAGCATAGTTTTGGTCCTTGGTTCGATTACTCGTGTTAAAGGCGGCAGGAACGGTCGAACCTCGTACCGACAGGTCGAGCCCCATCCCATGGATTTTCCCGCAATTTTTAAAAACGGAGGTGAGTAATTTCAAAACAATTTCCAAAACCCGGTCAAAGTTTGAATCACGAAAGCATTTTCCCTCTTTCTCTTCCGCGAGGAAGGGAAGTCGGGGGAAAAATTTTGCGACGATAACAGGTTTGGCGACCGTGATGGGACCTGTCCTTGTCTGACCTAAATTATGCTTGACTTAGTTTAATTATCAAAATTATGTTCACAAAATGTCAGCTCTTTTACTTTCAATATCATGTGAGCCTAGGAGCCTAGATTCTGACCTAGCTGACATTGATTGCATATAGCTTAGGCATGGTTTGGTAGGACCATATTGAGGAGATATTTTCATGCTCACATAGACTTAGGTCTAAACACAACTCTCCTCAATTTAGGATCTGAATGCAAACAATGTATGCTTCTTCAAAAGATTTTCAAAAGTCTATCTCTCTAGGACTTAGAGCCCTCTATTTCTTGCATGTGATCATTTTTTCAAACCCCCATTACCTATCATTACCTGGTCTTCACGTTGCTGGGCTCTCTTCCAGAACCCTAGTTCGGGACAGAGCCTCACAACTGGGCCACCTATTTGGGTTAACACCCCCCTACTACGTACCGCGGGCCACAGTCCGAAGTATATCGGTAGGCGCTCAAGGATGTTGAAAAACCTTACCTTAGAACCGGAGTGGAAATTCTATGCCACGTACCTCGGATCTCGATTCGGGTATATCGGCATAACTGGATTGGACAAAGATGATCTGAACTTAGAGTTAGGATTAAGGTCCTACAGATGTTTTCAAAATGATGCATCTAGAGTCAGCTTCTTAGGGAGTGCTGAATGTGCATAAATGTTTATGCAGGATGTGAGTTTGTATGCTACTTTTATTTCTCTCATATTTTTTCCAAAAATATCTTTCCAAATATCCATATTCTCATCTTTTCCTTTATTTTCTAAAACCCTGGATGGTTTTTCCCAAATATTCAATTTCGTTCAAAACTCCAGGTGATTTTTCATTCTCCCGTTCTACTGGATCTCGAATTTCCAGCTGCATTTTTATCCTGCCTGCGATTTTCCAAAATCATATGTTTTCTCTCATTGGATTTCAATCCTTTTATCTATTTGCAAAATTCTTCATCTTATTTTCCTCATGCATACCTTGATTATTGTGGTGAAAACTGTTTACTCACTTGCCTTCTCCTTATTCTAAATCCGTTTGTGGATTGTTTTTCCAAAAGATATCTCTTTCCTTCAAAAATGGTGTTTTCCTCGTGGTTGACGACCTCGCCTAGGTAACAAGGCACATTTTCCGTTGTTAATTTCTCTTACAAAGAATGACAACATAATTGTCGTGACTCCAACGACGACTCCATCCCTAGTAATGGGATATTCTTCCAATCGTCCACCATATAATTTTCTTCCCAATCCAAAAATTTCCTCAGTCTAATCAAGACCTTATCCTGCAGAGAGCCTTCGCAACATTTGATGGTTCAGACAAGGTCAGGGAAGAAGACCGCACCAATTCAGCGTATCAGTTACTCATCAACATCAGAAGGAGAGATGAATTCGCCAAGGTCAGACAAAGACCAAGAGCAGCCAGAAGATGATGGTATCGACCCTCAGATATACGCAATGTTTCAGAAGATGATGAAGAGGATGATGAGTGAGAAGGTTGACACCAGCTCAGACAAAAATCCATTCAGTCAGAGAATTAGAGATCGTGTGGCCAAGAGGTCAACCAAGTCCTCTGAGGAGAATGTTCAAGATATTTCAGACGAAGATGATACCGATGAAGAATATGAGGTGCCTCCAGCATTTCAGAAACGTGGCCAAAGGAGGAGTCACAAATCAAAAAGTCAGGTTGCAGAAGAGCCCCTGCAAGCACAATTCAGGGAAATGGCCAGAGTGGTCAAGGATCTGCAAGCCCGCGACAAGGGCAAGAAAGTCTTCACCAGCGAGGACTTCTACGACGGTTTAGAAGGGGATGATGATCTGGAGAATCTTCCCAGAAAATTCATCAAGTTCGATGGTTCTGGCGACCCAAAAGCCCATCTCGCCATGTTCTTCGCTGAATGCTCTAGGTTCAAGAGAGACAACAGAGCATTGTTCTTATGCTTTCCCCGCAGCCTGGAAGGAGTCGCGGCCAAATGGTACGCGGAACATGTCAATCCTATAGAACTGAAAGAGTTCGACAAAGTCGTGAATTTGTTCGTTGAACGATTCTTGTTCAATACTGAAGCGCTCCCAACATTGAGCCATCTATGCAATCTAAGGCAGAATGAAAATGAAAAGGCAAGGGACTTCATTCGCAGATGGAGAGAGACCTGCAACAAAATGAGGGATCCTATATCAGAAAGACATGCTTTATCATTGATCCTCAATAATTTTTCGCAACCTCTGAGAGGATTAATTTCTACCTCACCATCCAAATCTTTCGTTGAACTCATTGAACGAGCAGAATGGCTCGAGTTGAGTGTGGAGAATGGAGTCTATGAAGGCTTCACATTTTCCAAGAACAACCCTCAAGGTGAACAAAAGAAGAAGGCTCACTTCACTTTTGCGGCTAAATCTTTCAATAATAGCAAAGGCAACAAGAATGATCATGGCAACAGTTTTGAGGGAATCAAGAAACAAAAGGGGAAGGACATCAACAGTGATAAACCTCTCCAATCCAGCCCTCAGCATCAAAAGAAAGATCAGAAAAAATCAAAGCGCAAGGACTGGAGAACTGATCGAGAATTCACCCCTTTGGATCAGACACTCGAGAGTATCCTCGAGTATATGCTTGAGAAAGACCTTGTCCGGTTGCCTAAAGCTGCTGATCCTCCAGCAATTATGGGCAGATTCAAAGAACAATTTTGCAAGTTTCATCGAGCAGTAGGGCATGATACAGAAAGCTGCTTCCTCCTTAAGAACATTGTTCAAGACTGCATTGACAAGAAGCTCCTCGTTGAAGATGAAAAGGAAGACTAGTCATCCTGACAAAGATTTTTTCTACAATCATTCAAGAAGATGACAATGCCAACAATTTCCCATTTCCCATCTTGCTTTTTCAAAAGAATAATGTAATCCCATTCTCTTTCCTTGATTTTAAAGCATCAATAAAGTCATCAAATTTTTTTCAATAGCTTGGTGTCGTCTTATTTACTTCCTCTTCCTTTTCATAATGTCTCTCTTGTGAGGAATGATCTTGAGGACATCTATCAGTCAAGAAACTTGTCGCCTTATTCATCAATTGTCCTTCTTCTATTCAAAACTTTCTCCCTAGTTACACTGGGGCATTTTTTTGAAAAATTTATCTTTACCTCAAAACATCCTGTATGCAGGCAGGATAAACCATTCTCTCATTTTGCATATATATGCACTCATTTGCATTCATTTGCACTTCATTTGCATTTCATGTGCATTGCATTTGCATTGACTATGCACCCAATTCCATTCCCCTTCAGGTTAAAGGATAAACATGAATCATTTTCCATAATTCTTCAATTTCGACCCTCGGGTCATCCAATTCTTCAATTTCGACCTCCGGGTCACCCAATTTCCAATTTTAAAATCACCAAAATTCTCAATTTCGATCGCCAGGTCATCCAATTTTCATTCCCCGTTCAGGATAAGGGGATAATCCTGAAACCATTCATAGAAGCAATCCAACAATCTATAATGGTCCTTGTTCTTCATTGAACTGATAGTGTTCCTATGTGAACTGATAGTCGTTCTTCATCGAACTGATAGTGTTCCAAACGAACTGATAGTCGTTCTTCACTAAACTGATAGTGTTCCAAGCGAACTGATAGTCGTTCCAAGCAAACTGATAGTCGTTCCAAATGAACTGATAGTCGTTCTTACTCGAACTGATAGTCGTTCTTCATCGAACTGATAGTGTTCCAAGTGAACTGATAGTTGTTCTTCATCGAACTGATAGTGTTTCAACCAAACTGATAGTGTTCCAAGTGAACTGATAGTCGTTTTTTATTGAACTGATAGTGTTCCAAGCGAACTGATAAGTGTTCCAAGCGAACTGATAGTGTTCCAAGCGAACTGATAGTCGTTCCAAGCGAACTGATAGTCGTTCCAAGTGAACTGATAGTCGTTCTTCATTGAACTAATAGTGTTCAAGTGAACTGATAGTCGTTCTTCATTGAATTGATAGTGTTCCAAGTGAACTGATAGTCGTTCTTCATTGAACTGATATTGTTCCAAGTGAACTGATAGTCGTTCTTCATTGAACTGATATTGTTCCAAGTGAACTGATAGTCGTTCTTCATTGAATTGATATTGTTCCCAGTAAACTGATAGTCGTTCTTCATTGAACTGATAGTATTCCAAGCGAACTGATAGTCGTTCTTCATCGAACTGATAGTGTAACAAGTGAACTGATAGTCATTCTTCATCAAACTGATAGTGTTCCAAGTGAACTGATAGTCGTTCTTCATTGAACTGATAGTATTCCAAGCAAACTGATAGTCGTTCTTCATTGAATTGATAGTGTTCCAAGCGAACTGATAGTCGTTCTTAATTGAACTGATATTATTCCCACCGATGGTTGTTCTTAATTGAACTGATATTGTTCCCAGCAAACCGATGGGCATTCTTAATTGAACTGATATTGTTTCCAGCGAACCGATGGTCGTTCTTAATTGAACTAATATTGTTCCCAGTGAACTAAATTCTTTGAGGAAAAGAGAAAAGAATTTTCATCACGGATGCGTTAAGCTGGACCTCATGTGCTCTCTTTCATCAAGGATTTCAAGAAAATTTTGTCAATTTGTCAATCAATTGTTGATTTCAAAATCTTTATTGCATAAATCTTTATTTCAGTTTACCTTCAGCATTACTTCCAAAAGAGTGAAGCTTCTGCGAAAAGAGATTCAAACTTTAAATTCTTTCTATTGGCTAACCAAAAGGATGAAGGATAAATCCTCGATATGGCAAAAAAAAAAGAAGATTCAATGTTATTGAAAATTCGTAGATGATCGATATTGATCGCAGTCAATGGCGCATCTTTAAAGACTATTCTTGTAAAATGAGGCAGTGGAAATATCCTGAGCGCTGGAAAAAGAGAGAATTCATCCAAGCCCTGTCTCCTTAAAATCACCTAAGCTGCAATTAAGTATCCGCAAAAGGGATCTCTCACCTGTCGTCAAGATGAAGGCGAATTAGAAGAGTAGACCCCCGGGGTCAAAGAAGATTCGAAACATCTCCAAGATGACGGAGTTTGTGACGGATCCTTCCAGAGAAAGTCCAAAGCATTGTCGAGATGAAGGCAGATGCGATGAACCTCTCGACAATCCCTAAAAGATATTTAATTTCAGCTATCACCCAAAGATCTCCAAACCCATCGCCCAAGAAGGATCGAAACGTCTCCAAGATGAAGGAGTTTGTGACGTACCCTTATACCAAAAGAGAGAAAGAGAGGAGAAAGAAAGAGAAAAAAAAAAGTCAGAACATCTCCAAAATGAAGGAGAATGTAGCCAAAACACCAGAGAGCCAAAAGAGTGCAGAAAGATTATCAAGAGAGAAGCTCTCAGGATATCAAACTGCCAAATCTATCAAGAATCCTCTTTAATCTTGTGAAAATCTATTATCAATACTCTTTCATCAATTGCTTTCATAATATCAAATTCTCTTTCTTGTTCATATCAAGGAAATTGATAGCTTCCTTGAAGAAGGTCAATTGCAAACAATTTGGGTTTCCAATTTCGATTCTACGAAGTGAACCTTGTTTGGAGGTAATGCTTTGGGTAGAAAAGAAAGAATATCTTTGCAGCCATGTGCAACATTTTCAAAAACTTGAAATCAACAACAAAATTCTCAATATTTTGATAATATTTTCTAGCTATCCTGACGTGAAGTGAGAGCTCGATATCCGTCTTTGATGCATCCTGACACCAATTTTAAATTCCTCCTAAGGACTTGATTCCTACCCTTCTTTGAGAGCATGAACTCTCAGATTGCACACTTCCCTGTGTCCCCACTGTCCCACCATAGACAGTCCCATTTCGGTTCGAGGTCGAACCACCGATCATTTCCCGCAAAAGGCAATTTCAAAAGCTGATTTTAGTCTCAGCGATGAGACGCCCAAAATCAACCCCTTTTCAAGCTTTAGGGACCCCATTTTCCTTCATTTTGCAAAACCCCTGTTGGATTTATTGTGCAAAATCCAAAGGTTCCATCATGGTCTCTTCCTTCGAGGATTTCATTCATCTTCTGCCCGATCAGGATAAGGGTATAAACCTGAGCCTCAATCAAAGAGGTATTTCATCTTCTGCCCGATCAGGATAAGGGTATAAACCTGAGCCTCAATCAAAGAGGTATTTCATCTTCCGCCCGATCAGGATAAGGGTACAAACCTGAGCCTCAACCAATGAGGTATTTTCATTTTTCGCCCGATCTGGATAAGGGTACAAACCTGAGCCTCATTAAAAGAGGTATTTCATTTTCCGCCCGATCAGGTTAAGGGTACAAACCTGAGTCTTATGTTATGAGATATTCCATCCCCAATCAGGTTAAGGGCCAAACCCGAGCTTCGTTCCATACGAGGTATTTCTGTCCCATCCAGGTTAAGGGCATAAAACCTGAATTTCGCTCTCACAGAGTGAGTCTTTTCTCTCCATTCTTCGTTTCATATCTACCATCTTCTTCGGGCTAATTTCTTCACACCCAGGCAGATCCTTCTAACTGGGGCATTTTATGTATAGCCCAAATTCGGTGTGTTTTCTTTGCCACTAAGCTCGGCCATGAGCCGGCTTAGTAGCAAAGAGGGGCATCTGTAAACACCCCAAATTTTCACTCACCTCCCCGACAGTTTCACCAAGCATCATCATTCAGCCTTTGAAATCGCCGGAGGGCAAAATGGTCATTTTCTAAGTTTGGACCTTGTAAAAGTCCAAATTTCATCTGAAACTCTCAAAGTCTCCCTATTTTAGCTCAGATGTTCAAAATTTTATTCCTGACAGGAGACAGACATCTCCAAGTCTTGGTTCAAGATTATATTGCATAAGACATGTCATTGTATAGCATTGCATGAGCATTTCATATCACTGCACTGCACAGCATGTCATTTCGAGGTCCAGAACTCTCGATTTCAAAATTTTCAATCCAGATTAGAATTTCAACTCTTTTCAAAATTGATTTCAAAACCCTGGGTCTTTAAAATTATCAGTTCTTCCCATTTTACCCCCAGGGCTCTGAATTTTAAAATATTTCCTCAGGAAAATGATCTGGATAGTTTTAATATGGATTTCAGCCACCTTATCTCAGATTTTGCCCTTTTGACAATTTCAAATATCTTCCTTTTGCAAAATTGCCCTACAGGGGCCAACTCTTTCCAAAAATTCCTGTTTTACCAATTAGCCCAGATTTTATGAAAATTCCAAAAAGCGGTTGTTGTCTTGTTCTTATTTCAATAAAGAAGCAATGTGGGACCCACACTGAGGTGGTGTCACATAGACTTTTCTTTTGAAAAACCTGAACTTTGAAAAACCCAAAAAAATAGGAACCTTGTCCCCTAGATTGGTGCCACTTGTCCTTTCTCTCTCCTCCCATTTACCTGCCATGTGTCAGCATAGGGTTCATCTAGAGTTGGTGCCACATGTCACCTTCTCTCTTCTGCCACCCTTTGACACGTGTCAGTGTGGGACCACCTTAAGATGCCGCCACATGTCATTAGTCATCCTCTTTATTTTATGCCACGTGTCAATGTCTACCATCTTCACCCTGTGCCAGGTGTCATTCCAAGGTCACCATGAGATGCCACGTGTCATGTGTTGTCCTGTTCAGAAAAAGTAGAACTTGTCTCCCCTGAGGTGGCACCATTTGAATTATGTCTCCTACAAGTGACACATGTCACTCTCTCCTTTCCTCAGGAAAAGCAAGCGACACGTGTCAATCTCTGCTCCTTTCAGAAAAAGCAGATGACACATGTCTCCCTCCTATTTTTCTCAGAAAAGTAGATGACACATGTCATCTCCAGCTTCCTTTAGAAAAAGTAGAAGACACATGTCACTCCCTGCTTTTCTCAGAAAAAGCAAGTGACACATGTCACCCTCTGCTCTTCTCAGAAAAAGCAGGGGACACGTGTCTCTCTCTGCTTTCTTCAGAAAAAGCAAGTGACACATGTCACTTTGTGCCTCCTTCAGAGAAAGCTAGAATTCAAATGTTCAAACTCCAGTCTAAGGTGGCGCAAATCCTGAACTTCACCTTTTCTATTTTGTGTGAGATGGTGCCACGTGTCCCTTTTCCTCCCTCTTGCCACATGTCATTGTAGGAGCCATCCTGAGGTGGTGCCACATGGCAGTCTCTCCTTTCCTCTAGAAAAAGCAGAAATTTAAATTTCAAACTCTCTCTGAGGTGGAACCATCTGAATCCTCTGCCTTTCCTTCTGACACATGTCAATGAAGATGCTCTGAGATGGCGCCACATGTCAGTCTCTCCTTTCATCATAAAAAGTAGAATTCAAACCCCTCTGAGGTGGCGTCTTCTGCTTCCTTTGCTCCTACCTTCTGACACATGGCAATGTGGATGCTCTGAGATGGCGCCACATGGAAGTCTCTCCTCCATCCAGAATAAAGCAGAATTTGAATTTCAAACTCCAAGACAACACCCTCTGAGATGGCGCCACATGTCCATCCTCCATTCCTCCAGGGCCAACCTCCATTTGAAATTCAAATTCTCCTCTGAGGTGGCGCCATTTGAGAAGGCCTCTCCAGATAGCTGACACTTGTCTGCCACATGTCCAGACCTCCCTGCATCAGAAAAAGTAGAAAAACCCCCCCCTATGAGGTGGCGCATTTTGCTTCCTCCCTTCATGTTCTCCTGCCACATGGCATTGTAGGAGCCACTCTGAGGAAATGCCACATGTCAGCCTCTCCTTTCCTGCATAAAAGTAAAATTTGAATTCCTCTGAGGTGGCACAGTCTGCTTCCTCCACTCCTGGCCTTCTGACACATATCAAGAGCCTCCAGAGGTGGCGCCACATGGCATGCTCCTACTGCTTCCAACTTTACACCTCAGAACACCTTTTGAGGTGGCGCCAATCCAGAGTCCCACTTGGCTTCAAATTTTATTTTTATTTTATTTTTAATAAAAGTAGCCCACCATGAGGTGGCGCCACCTGAGGGCTCCCTGCAAAAGCCAAATTCGAATTTCAAAACCCCCAGATAGCACCCTCTGAGATGGCGCCACATGGAGGGCTCAGATTGAGCCTGTTTGAAATTCAAATTTTTCAAAAAAATCTATAAAAACAAGGCTCCATGCCCAGCATAGGGAGACCATCTTTTTGGACTTGGAAATTCGACCTAACCTTCTTGAGAAACCCGATTTTGAACTTTGGAATTCATGCCCCTTTTGGCTCAGTGGAGAAGGTGCAGTGGATCGAACTTGGTGGATCATTCGAAGCCCGAAGCGAAGGACGAACGAAGCTCGTGATAGCCGTCCCTTTCAAGAGCTTCTACGCTGTGTAACGAAGCAAGGTGCACCTCTTTTCCCCTTGATTTGATTCCATAATTCGATTCGGGAGTCGTTTGAAGAAAGAGCTCATCCGAGAGATGGATGGAGCTATTCTCATAAAACGACATATATAAAAATACTCAATTATGCTTCTTTGATGATTTTTAACATTCATGCATTTAGCTAGATTTAATTTGCATTTTATTTCATTAATTTAGCACGTTTTATGAATTAATTAGGATTAATTTAGCATTTATTTCAATTCTGCTTATTTTCAGTAGGTCTCTGTTTTTGTCAATCAGTCCACACGTCATTTCATGCATTTATGTTTTATTAAAAATCCCAAAAAAATCACGTAATGCGCCCTAAGGTGTCCCTGAAATTTTGCCAAAAATTCGGAGGCATTTGAATTTGTTTACTGCGGTGCACATTCAAAATGGCAAGTCGGGTTTTGTTTACTCGGGATGCGTTTTGAAAATCATTTGCCGACGTTTAAAATCGAAATATCCCTCATGGGAGATCCGATTTTCGATCCGAAAAATGTGATGAATTCGGAACAATGTCTAGTTTTTAATATGATTTTTTAAGATTTTTCAGATTTTTTTTAATGTCTGACAAAAATCCGAGAGTTCGGGACACGTGTCAGAGCCTAATTTGGGCCTTTGAGATCTTGGATCGACTTAGAGCTATGGTTTCTATTTGTGTGTTGCTCCAAATCCAAAACTATAAAAAGTGAAAATTGTGTTAGAGATGTCCTCTGTTTTAATCTAAAAGCCTGTGATTTTTATAATAGTGTTGATACCTGCTTCGGATTTTTTTTGTCAGTCTCCTGTTTTGCTATATTTGTCTGTTCTGTTAGTTTAGTCATGAATAGTTATATTTTTCTCTGTGTTTCGGTTGATCAAATGCCGAAGTCATAAACATAAAAGTTGTTCATGTAGGTGTCGTGCATAGCTCTGATTAATTTAATAAATTTCCATGGCTGTTTTATATTTGTTTGGCATTTTACATCAGATTAGGGTGATTTTTACCTCTGTCAGAACTAAATCCCTGTTATTGAACTCACCATGGCTCAAATCCCGAGGCTGTAAAAACCAAAAATGTTCCATTTAGGGTCTTTTAGCAGTCTGCAAAATATCAGAAGTTTTCATGTGTAAATCTTGCATTATCATGTTAAGCATTGCATTTGGTTCGGATCCATAGGCAAAATCCACCATTTTAGGACTTTCTTTGAATTGTAGCATTTAAATCATATCATTTCGTGATTTTTAGCATTCTAGGCTGTTTATCAGAGTAAGTAGACGCTACATACCGAATTTGGTGCAATTTGGAATCCATTTGAGGTTCGGATTAGCCACAATACCAAAACAGGGTCCCACAGGACCCGGATCCAAGCGAAAAACAAGCGAAAATCATTATTTTTGATAAATTGCAAAATACCAAATTCTGATTTTACAGTCTTAATGTGTCTAGCAGCATGTCATCATATCTCTTACTGCATTTCATCATCATTTGATTCAATTTGAACTTCAAAATCTCAATTTTACCAAGTTTTCCTTCAAAAAAACCCTGATTTAAAAGGTATAACTTTATAATTAGGGGTATTTTGGTCATTTTGACCACCAATTCCGAATTTCAAACTGTTTTCCACTGAATTCCCTGCATTTACATCATTTCAAAACATCAAGGAAGCATGAGAATAGGGTTTATATCCAATTAAATCCAATAATTTCATAATATTATTGGAAAATCTTGGAAAAACCCACATATTTAAGCTAACTTTATTTCAAGCTTGGCAGGGACATTCCAAAGAAGGAGCTGAAGTCTGCAAATTTCTTTTATTTCCTTTATTTAGTGATGTAATAATGTAAATTTTGGAATAAGAGAGTTAATTTCCTGCTTAGACTAGGATGCATATCATATAGTTTGAATTTATGCAAATATCCTGCTTATATGATTCATGCATTATTATTTCAAAAGCACTATGGATGTTCACGAATGGCACGTGCACCAACTCTTAGGGAGTTGATGAACTCGGTGGAATCCATATTTACGGCCCTAGTCGGAATATGGACGAGACCCAGATCCCTCATCTTTCTACTAGTCACATTGAGCCTACACTCTTAGGCTATCTTAAAATGCACATCATATTTCCAAAGTTTTCAAAATCATGTGCATCAAATCAACTAAATTCTGAACATATTCATGGCCACAGTCAGGATATGTGAAGGATTTATCTTGACTTAATGCATATTTTTCCAATAAATCTCTTAGAAAATCTTTTCAAAGTGCATTCATTCACTTATGTCATTTGCATCATAAAATCATTGATTTTCTCAAGATTTTCTCAAGAAAACTTCATTCTCAAGAAATCGATTTCTCAAGAAATTCTAAGGATTTTTCAAAATCGGTTTTACAAAGACAAGTTTTTCCACAGTTTTCCCTGGAAAATGTTATTTTCTTAAGAGCTTCAAAAGAATTTTCCAATCTTTCTCCAAGTCAAAATCGATTTCCAAGTATTTCAGGGTTAAGATTCTCAGGTTTTCAACTTCCCAAGTTTTAATTTTCCTTTTCTACAAGGGATTTCCAATGAATTTCCATCATTTTCCTAAGAAAACTCTCAAAGTCCAAGTTTTCCTAAGAAGTGTTTCCCTTCTCAAATGTTCACACTTTTCCTAAGAACTACTTACATTTCTCAGGACTTCCAATCATTCATGATTTTCCCTTTATAAACTTTCTCGAGATTTCAAGTCTTTTCATCAGAGTTTCCTGAGAAATTGACCTCTTTCCTGAGAAATGTTTTCAACTCCAAAGTTTTCTCAAGCATACATCATGTTTCCAACTTGCATTTTCCAAAATCTCATAGAACATGCCTGAATTCTCTGTGCATCTAGGATAGAACATAACTTTGATGATTTAACTAAGTCAAGCATAGTTTTGGTCCTTTGTTCGATTACTCCTGTTAAAGGCGGCAGGAACGGTCGAACCTCGTACCGACAGGTCGAGCCCCATCCCATGGATTTTCCCGCAATTTTTAAAAACGGAGGCGAGTAATTTCAAAACAATTTCCAAAACCCGGTCAAAGTTTGAATCACGAAAGCATTTTCCCTCTTTCTCTTCCGCGAGTAAGGGAAGTCGGGGGAAAAATTTTGCGACGATAACAGGTTTGGCGACCGTGATGGGACCTGTCCTTGTCTGACCTAAATTATGCTTGACTTAGTTTAATTATCAAAATTATGTTCACAAAATGTCAGCTCTTTTACTTTCAATATCATGTGAGCCTAGGAGCCTAGATTCTGACCTAGCTGACATTGATTGCATATAGCTTAGGCATGGTTTGGTAGGACCATATTGAGGAGATATTTTCATGCTCACATAGACTTAGGTCTAAACACAACTCTCCTCAATTTAGGATCTGAATGCAAACAATGTATGCTTCTTCAAAAGATTTTCAAAAGTCTATCTCTCAAGGACTTAGAGCCCTCTATTTCTTGCATGTGATCATTTTTTCAAACCCCCATTACCTATCATTACCTGGTCTTCACGTTGCTGGGCTCTCTTCCAGAACCCTAGTTCGGGACAGAGCCTCACAACTGGGCCACCTATTTGGGTTAACACCCCCCTACTACGTACCGCGGGCCACAGTCCGAAGTATATCGGTAGGCGCTCAAGGATGTTGAAAAACCTTACCTTAGAACCGGAGTGGAAATTCTATGCCACGTACCTCGGATCTCGATTCGGGTATATCGGCATAACTGGATTGGACAAAGATGATCTGAACTTAGAGTTAGGATTAAGGTCCTACAGCTGTTTTCAAAATGATGCATCTAGAGTCAGCTTCTTAGGGAGTGCTGAATGTGCATAAATGTTTATGCAGGATGTGAGTTTGTATGCTACTTTTATTTCTCTCATATTTTTTCCAAAAATATCTTTCCAAATATCCATATTCTCATCTTTTCCTTTATTTTCTAAAACCCTGGATGGTTTTTCCCAAATATTCAATTTCTTTCAAAACTCCATGTGATTTTTCATTCTCCCGTTCTACTGGATCTCGAATTTCCAGCTGCATTTTTATCCTGCCTGCGATTTTCCAAAATCATATGTTTTCTCTCATTGGATTTCAATCCTTTTATCTATTTGCAAAATTCTTCATCTTATTTTCCTCATGCATACCTTGATTATTGTGGTGAAAACTGTTTACTCACTTGCCTTCTCCTTATTCTAAATCCGTTTGTGGATTGTTTTTCCAAAAGATATCTCTTTCCTTCAAAAATGGTGTTTTCCTCGTGGTTGACGACCTCGCCTAGGTAACAAGGCACATTTTCCGTTGTTAATTTCTCTTACAAAGAATGACAACATAATTGTCGTGACTCCAACGACGACTCCATCCCTAGTAATGGGATATTCTTCCAATCGTCCACCATATAATTTTCTTCCCAATCCAAAAATTTCCTCAGAGTCTAATCAAGACCTTATCCTGCAGAGAGCCTTCGCAACATTTGATGGTTCAGACAAGGTCAGGGAAGAAGACCGCACCAATTCAGTGTATCAGTTACTCATCAACATCAGAAGGAGAGATGAATTCGCCAAGGTCAGACAAAGACCAAGAGCAGCCAGAAGATGATGGTATCGACCCTCAGATATACGCAATGTTTCAGAAGATGATGAAGAGGATGATGAGTGAGCAGGCTGGCACCAGCTCAGACAAAAATCCATTCAGTCAGAGAATTAGAGATCGTGTGGCCAAGAGGTCAACCAAGTCCTCTGAGGAGAATGTTCAAGATATTTCAGACGAAGATGATACCGATGAAGAATATGAGGTGCCTCCAGCATTTCAGAAACGTGGCCAAAGGAGGAGTCACAAATCAAAAAGTCAGGTTGCAGAAGAGCCCCTGCAAGCACAATTCAGGGAAATGGCCAGAGTGGTCAAGGATCTGCAAGCCCGCGACAAGGGCCAGAAAGTCTTCACCAGCGAGGACTTCTACGACGGTTTAGAAGGTGATGATGATCTGGAGAATCTTCCCCGAAAATTCATCAAGTTCGATGGTTCTGGCGACCCAAAAGCCCATCTCGCCATGTTCTTCGCTGAATGCTCTAGGTTCAAGAGAGACAACAGAGCATTGTTCTTATGCTTTCCCCGCAGCCTGGAAGGAGTCGCGGCCAAATGGTACGCGGAACATGTCAATCCTATAGAACTGAAAGAGTTCGACAAAGTCGTGAATTTGTTCGTTGAACGATTCTTGTTCAATACTGAAGCGCTCCCAACATTGAGCCATCTCTGCAATCTAAGGCAGAATGAAAATGAAAAGGCAAGGGACTTCATTCGCAGATGGAGAGAGACCTGCAACAAAATGAGGGATCCTATATCAGAAAGACATGCTTTATCATTGATCCTCAATAATTTTTCGCAACCTCTGAGAGGATTAATTTCTACCTCACCATCCAAATCTTTCGTAGAACTCATTGAACGAGCAGAATGGCACGAGTTGAGTGTGGAGAATGGAGTCTATGAAGGCTTCACATTTTCCAAGAACAACCCTCAAGGTGAACAAAAGAAGAAGGCTCACTTCACTTTTGCGGCTAAATCTTTCAATAATAGCAAAGGCAACAAGAATGATCATGGCAACAGTTTTGAGGGAATCAAGAAACAAAAGGGGAAGGACATCAACAGTGATAAACCTCTCCAATCCAGCCCTCAGCATCAAAAGAAAGATCAGAAAAAATCAAAGCGCAAGGACTGGAGAACTGATCGAGAATTCACCCCTTTGGATCAGACACTCGAGAGTATCCTCGAGTATATGCTTGAGAAAGACCTTGTCCGGTTGCCTAAAGCTGCTGATCCTCCAGCAATTATGGGCAGATTCAAAGAACAATTTTGCAAGTTTCATCGAGCAGTAGGGCATGATACAGAAAGCTGCTTCGACCTTAAGAACATTGTTCAAGACTGCATTGACAAGAAGCTCCTCGTTGAAGATGAAAAGGAAGACTAGTCATCCTGACAAAGATTTTTTCTACAATCATTCAAGAAGATGACAATGCCAACAATTTCCCATTTTCCATCTTGCTTTTTCAAAAGAATAATGTAATCCCATTCTCTTTCCTTGATTTTAAAGCATCAATAAAGTCATCAAATTTTTTTCAATAGCTTGGTGTCGTCTTATTTACTTCCTCTTCCTTTTCATAATGTCTCTCTTGTGAGGAATGATCTTGAGGACATCTATCAGTCAAGAAACTTGTCGCCTTATTCATCAATTGTCCTTCTTCTATTCAAAACTTTCTCCCTAGTTACACTGGGGCATTTTTTTGAAAAATTTATCTTTACCTCAAAACATCCTGTATGCAGGCAGGATAAACCATTCTCTCATTTTGCATATATATGCACTCATTTGCATTCATTTGCACTTCATTTGCATTTCATGTGCATGTGCATTGCATTTGCATTGACTATGCACCCAATTCCATTCCCCTTCAGGTTAAAGGATAAACCTGAATCATTTTCCATAATTCTTCAATTTCAACCCTCGGGTCATCCAATTCTTCAATTTCGACCTCCGGGTCACCCAATTCCCAATTTTAAAATCACCAAAATTCTCAATTTCGATCGCCAGGTCATCCAATTTTCATTCCTCGTTCAGGATAAGAGGATAATCCTGAAACCATTCATAGAAGCAATCCAACTCTCTATAATGGTCCTTGTTCTTCATTGAACTGATAGTGTTCCTATGTGAACTGATAGTCGTTCTTCATCGAACTGATAGTGTTCCAAACGAACTGATAGTCGTTCTTCACTGAACTGATAGTGTTCCAAGCGAACTGATAGTCGTTCCAAGCGAACTGATAGTCGTTCCAAACGAACTGATAGTCGTTCTTCATTGAACTGATAGTCGTTCTTCATCGAACTGATAGTGTTCCAAGTGAACTGATAGTTGTTCTTCATCGAACTGATAGTGTTCCAACCAAACTGATAGTGTTCCAAGTGAACTGATAGTCGTTCTTTATTGAACTGATAGTGTTCCAAGCGAACTGATAAGTGTTCCAAGCGAACTGATAGTGTTTCAAGCGAACTGATAGTCGTTCCAAGCAAACTGATAGTCGTTCTTCATTGAACTGATAGTAATCCAAGCAAACTGATAGTCGTTCTTCATTGAATTGATAGTGTTCCAAGCGAACTGATAGTCGTTCTTAATTGAACTGATATTATTCCCACCGATGTTTGTTCTTAATTGAACTGATATTGTTCCCAGCAAACCGATGGGCGTTCTTAATTGAACTGATATTGTTTCCAGCGAACCGATGGTCGTTCTTAATTGAACTGATATTGTTTCCAGTGAACTGATAGTCACCTCCTTTGAGGAAAAGAGAGGAGAATTTTCGTCACGGATGCGTTAAGCTGGACCTCATGTGCTCTCTTTCATCAAGGATTTCAAGAAAATTTTGTCAATTTGTCAATCAATTGTTGATTTCAAAATCTTTATTGCATAAATCTTTATTTCAGTTTACCTTCAGCATTACTTCCAAAAGAGTGAAGCTTCTGCGAAAAGAGATTCAAACTTTAAATTCTTTCTATTGGCTAACCAAAAGGATAAAGGATAAATCCTCGATATGGCAAAAAAAAAGAAGATTCAATGTTATTGAAAATTCGTATATGATCGATATTGATCGCAGTCAATGGTGCATCTTTAAAGACTATTCTTGTAAAATGAGGCAGTGGAAATATCCTGAGCGCTGAAAAAAGAGAGAATTCATCCAAGCCCTGTCTCCTTAAAATCACCTAAGCTACAATTAAGTATCCGCAAAAGGGATCTCTCACCTGTTGTCAAGATGAAGGCGAATTAGAAGAGTAGACCCCCGGGGTCAAAGAAGATTCGAAACATCTCCAAGATGACGGAGTTTGTGACGGATCCTTCCAGAGAAAGTCCAAAGCATTGTCGAGATGAAGGCAGATGCGATGAACCTCTCGACAATCCCTAAAAGATATTTAATTTTAGCTATCACCCAAAGATCTCCAAACCCATCGCCCAAGAAGGATCGAAACATCTCCAAGATGAAGGAGTTTGTGACGTACCCTTATACCAAAAGAGAGAAAGAGAGGAGAAAGAAAGAGAAAAAAAAAAGTCAGAACATCTCCAAAATGAAGGAGAATGTAACCAAAACACCAGAGAGCCAAAAGAGTGCAGAAAGATTATCAAGAGAGAAGCTCTCAGGATATCAAACTGCCAAATCTATCAAGAATCCTCTTTAATCTTGTGAAAATCTATTATCAATACTCTTTCATCAATTGCTTTCATAATATCAAATTCTCTTTCTTGTTCATATCAAGGAAATTGATAGCTTCCTTGAAGAAGGTCAATTGCAAACAATTTGGGTTTCCAATTTCGATTCTACGAAGTGAACCTTGTTTGGAGGTAATGCTTTGGGTAGAAAAGAAAGAATATCTTTGCAGCCATGTGCAACATTTTCAAAAACTTGAAATCAACAACAAAATTCTCAATATTTTGATAATATTTTCTAGCTATCCTGATGTGAAGTGAGAGCTCGATATCCGTCTTCGATGCATCCTGACACCAATTTTAAATCCCTCCTAAGGACTTGATTCCTTCCCTTCTTTGAGAGCATGAACTCTCAGATTGCACACTTCCCTGTGTCCCCACTGTCCCACCATAGACAGTCCCATTTCGGTTCGAGGTCGAACCACCGATCATTTCCCGCAAAAGGGAATTTCAAAAGCTGATTTTAGTCTCAGCGATGAGACGCCCAAAATCAACCCCTTTTCAAGCTTTAGGGACCCCATTTTCCTTCCTTTTGCAAAACCCCTGTTGGATTTATTGTGCAAAATCCAAAGGTTCCATCATGGTCTCTTCCTTCGAGGATTCCATTCATCTTCTGCCCGATCAGGATAAGGGTATAAACCTGAGCCTCAATCAAAGAGGTATTTCATCTTCTGCCCGATCAGGATAAGGGTATAAACCTGAGCCTCAATCAAAGAGGTATTTCATCTTCCGCCCGATCAGGATAAGGGTACAAACCTGAGCCTCAACCAATGAGGTATTTTCATTTTTCGCCCGATCAGGATAAGGGTACAAACCTGAGCCTCATTAAAAGAGGTATTTCATTTTCCGCCCGATCAGGTTAAGGGTACAAACCTGAGTCTCATGTTATGAGATATTCCATCCCCAATCAGGTTAAGGGCCAAACCCGAGCTTCGTTCCATATGAGGTATTTCTGTCCCATCCAGGTTAAGGGCATAAAACCTGAATTTCGCTCTCACAGAGTGAGTCTTTTCTCTCCATTCTTCGTTTCATATCTGCCATCTTCTTCGGGCTAATTTCTTCACACCCAGGCAGATCCTTCTAACTGGGGCATTTTATGTATAGCCCAAATTTGGTGTGTTTTCTTTGCCACTAAGCTCGGCCATGAGCCGGCTTAGTAGCAAAGAGGGGCATCTGTAAACACCCCAAATTTTCACTCACCTCCCCGACAGTTTCACCAAGCATCATCATTCAGCCTTTGAAATCGCCGGAGGGCAAAATAGTCATTTTCTAAGTTTGGACCTTGTAAAAGTCCAAATTTCATCTGAAACTCTCAAAGTCTCCCTATTTTAGCTCAGATGTTCAAAATTTTATTCCTGACAGGAGACAGGCATCTCCAAGTCTTGGTTCAAGATTATATTGCATAAGACATGTCATTGTATAGCATTGCATGAGCATTTCATATCACTGCACTGCACAGCATGTCATTTCGAGGTCCAGAACTCTCGATTTCAAAATTTTCAATCCAGATTAGAATTTCAACTCATTTCAAAATTGATTTCAAAACCCTGGGTCTTTAAAATTATCAGTTCTTCCCATTTTACCCCCAGGGCTCTGAATTTTAAAATATTTCCTCAGGAAAATGATCTGGATAGTTTTAATATGGATTTCAGCCACCTTATCTCAGATTTTTCCCTTTTGACAATTTCAAATATCTTCCTTTTGCAAAATTGCCCTACAGGGGCCAACTCTTTCCAAAAATTCCTGTTTTACCAATTAGCCCAGATTTTATGAAAATTCCAAAAAGCGGTTGTTGTCTTGTTCTTATTTCAATAAAGAAGCAATGTGGGACCCACACTGAGGTGGTGTCACATAGACTTTTCTTTTGAAAAACCTGAACTTTGAAAAACCCAAAAAAATAGTATCCTTGTCCCCTAGATTGGTGCCACTTGTCCTTTCTCTCTCCTCCCATTTACCTGCCATGTGTCAGCATAGGGTTCACCTAGAGTTGGCGCCACATGTCACCTTCTCTCTTCTGCCACCCTTTAACACGTGTCAGTGTGGGACCACCTTAAGATGCCGCCACATGTCATTAGTCATCCTCTTTATTTTATGCCACGTGTCAATGTCTACCATCTTCACCCTGTGCCAGGTGTCATTCCAAGGTCACCATGAGATGCCACGTGTCATGTGTTGTCCTATTCAGAAAAAGTAGAACTTGTCTCTCCTGAGGTGGCACCATTTGAATTATGTCTCCTACAAGTGACACATGTCACTCTCTCCTTTCCTCAGGAAAAGCAAGCAACACGTGTCAATCTCTGCTCCTTTCAGAAAAAGTAGAGGACACATGTCTCCCTCCTATTTTTCTCAGAAAAGTAGATGACACATGTCATCTCCAGCTTCCTTTAGAAAAAGTAGAAGACACATGTCACTCCCTGCTTTTCTCAGAAAAAGCAAGTGACACATGTCACCCTCTGCTCTTCTCAGAAAAAGCAAGGGACACGTGTCTCTCTCTGCTTTCTTCAGAAAAAGCAAGTGACACATGTCACTTTCTGCCTCCTTCAGAGAAAGCTAGAATTCAAATGTTCAAACTCCAGTCTGAGGTGGCGCAAATCCTGAACTTCACCTTTTCTATTTTGTGTGAGATGGTGCCACGTGTCCCTTTTCCTCCCTCTTGCCACATGTCATTGTAGGAGCCATCCTGAGGTGGTGCCACATGGCAGTCTCTCCTTTCCTCTAGAAAAAGCAGAAATTTAAATTTCAAACTCTCTCTGAGGTGGCACCATCTGAATCCTCTGCCTTTCCTTCTGACACATGTCAATGAAGATGCTCTGAGATGGCGCCACATGTCCATCTCTCCTTTCATCAGAAAAAGTAGAATTCAAACCCCTCTGAGGTGGCGTCTTCTGCTTCCTCTGCTCCTACCTTCTGACACATGGCAATGTGGATGCTCTGAGATGGCGCGACATGGAAGTCTCTCCTCCTTTCAGAATAAAGCAGAATTTGAATTTCAAACTCCAAGACAACACCCTCTGAGATGGCGCCACATGTCCATCCTCCATTCCTCCAGGGCCAACCTCCATTTGAAATTCAAATTCTCCTCTGAGGTGGCGCCATTTGAGAAGGCCTCTCCAGATAGCTGACACTTGTCCGCCACATGTCCAGACCTCCCTGCATCAGAAAAAGTAGAAACCCCCCCCCCTATGAGGTGGCGCATTTTGCTTCCTCCCTTCATGTTCTCCTGCCACATGGCATCGTAGGAGCCACTCTGAGGAAATGCCACATGTCAGCCTCTCCTTTCCTGCATAAAAGTAAAATTTGAATTCCTCTGAGGTGGCACAGTCTGCTTCCTCCACTCCTGGCTTTCTGACACATATCAAGAGCCTCCAGAGGTGGCTCCACATGGCATGCTCCTACTGCTTCCAACTTTACACCTCAGAACACCTTTTGAGGTGGCGCCAATCCAGAGTCCCATTTGGCTTCAAATTTTATTTTTATTTTATTTTTAATAAAAGTAGCCCACCATGAGGTGGCGCCACCTGAGGGCTCCCTGCAAAAGCCAAATTCGAATTTCAAAACCCCCAGATAGCACCCTCTGAGATGGCGCCACATGGAGGGCTCAGATTAAGCCTGTTTGAAATTCAAATTTTTCAAAAAAATCTATAAAAACAAGGCTCCATGCCCAGCATAGGGAGATCATCTTTTTGGACTTGGAAATTCGACCTAACCTTCTTGAGAAACTCGATTTTGAACTTTGGAATTCACGCCCCTTTTGGCTCAGTGGAGAAGGTGCAGTGGATCGAACTTGGTGGATCATTCGAAGCCCGAAGCGAAGGACGAAAGAAACTCGTGATAGCCGTCCCTTTCAAGAGCTTCTACGCTGCGTAACGAAGCAAGGTGCACCTCTTTTCCCCTTGATTTGATTCCATAATTCGATTCGGGAGTCGTTTGAAGAAAGAGCTCATCCGAGAGATGGATGGAGCTATTCTCATAAAACGACATATATAAAAATACTCAATTATGCTTCTTTGATGATTTTTAACATTCATGCATTTAGCTAGATTTAATTTGCATTTTATTTCAATAATTTAGCATGTTTTATGAATTAATTAGGATTAATTTAGCATTTATTTCAATTCTGCTTATTTTCAGTAGGTCTCTGTTTTTGTCAGTCAGTCCACACGTCATTTCATGCATTTATGTTTTATTACAATTTCCTAAAAAAATCACGTAATGCGCCCTAAGGTGTCCCTGAAATTTTGCCAAAAATTCGGAGGCATTTGAATTTGTTTACTGCGGTGAACATTCAAAATGGCAAGTCGGGTTTTTTTTACTCGGGATGCATTTTGAAAATCATTTGCCGACGTTTAAAATCGAGATATCCCTCATGAGAGATCCGATTTTCGATCAGAAAAATGTGATGAATTTGGAACAATGTCTAGTTTTTAATATGATTTTTTAAGATTTTTCTGAATTTTTTTAATGTCTGACAAAAATCCGAGAGTTCGGGACACGTGTGAGAGCCTAATTTGGGCCTTTGAGATCTTGGATCGACTTAGAGCTATGGTTTCTCTTTGTGTGTTGCTCAAAATCCAAAACTATAAAAAGTGAAAATTGTGTTCGAGATGTCCTCTGTTTTCATCTAAAAGCCTGTGATTTTTAGAATAGTGTTGATACCTGCTTCAGATTGTTTTTGTCAGTCTCCTGTTTTGCTATATTTGTCTGTTCTGTTAGTTTAGGCATGAATAGTTATATTTTTATCTGTGTTTCTGTTGATCAAATGCCGAAGTCATAAACATGAAAGTTGTTCATGTAGGTGTCTTTCATAGCTCTGATTAATTTAATAAATTTCCATGGCTGTTTTATATTTGTTTGGCATTTTACATCAGATTAGGGTGATTTTTACCTCTGTCAGAACTAAATCCGTGTTATTGAACTCACCATGGCTCAAATCCCGAGGCTGTAAAAACCAAAAATGTTCCATTTAGGGTCTTTTAGCAGTTTGCAAAATATCAAAAGTTTTCATGGTGTAAATCTTGCATTATCATGTTAAGCATTGCATTTGGTTCGGATCCATAGGCAAAATCCACCATTTTAGGACTTTCTTTGAATTGTAGCATTTAAATCATATCATTTCGTGATTTTTAGCATTCTAGGCTGTTTATCAGAGTAAGTAGATGCTTCATACCGAATTTGGTGCAATTTGGAATCCATTTGAGGTTCGGATTAGCCACAATACCAAAACAGGGTCCCGCAGGACCCGGATCCAAGCGAAAAACAAGCGAAAATCATTATTTTTGATAAATTGCAAAATACCAAATTCTGATTTTACAGTCTTAATGTGTCTAGCAGCATGCCATCATATCTCTTACTGCATTTCATCATCATTTGATTCAATTTGAACTTCAAAATCTCAATTTTACCAAGTTTTCCTTCAAAAAAACCCTGATTTTAAAGGTATAACTTTATAATTAGGGGTATTTTGGTCATTTTGACCACCAATTCCGAATTTCAAACTGTTTTTCACTGAATTCCCTGCATTTACATCATTTCAAAACATCAAGGAAGCATGAGAATAGGGTTTATATCCAATTAAATCCAATAATTTCATAATATTATTGGAAAATCTTGGAAAAACCCACATATTTGAGCTAACTTTATTTCAAGCTTGGCAGGGACATTCCAAAGAAGGAGCTGAAGTCTGCAAATTTCTTTTATTTCCTTTATTTAGTGATGTAATAATGTAAATTTTGGAATAAGAGAGTTAATTTCCTGCTTAGACTAGGATGCATATCATATAGTTTGAATTTATGCAAATATCCTGCTTATATGATTCATGCATTATTATTTCAAAAGCACTATGGATGTTCACGAATGGCACGTGCACCAACTCTTAGGGAGTTGATGAACTCGGTGGAATCCATATTTACGGCCCTAGTCGGAATATGGATGAGACCCAGATCCCTCATCTTTCTACTAGTCACATTGAGCTTACACTCTTAGGCTATCTTAAAATGCACATCATATTTCCAAAGTTTTCAAAATCATGTGCATCAAATCAACTAAATTCTGAACATATTCATGGCCACAGTCAGGATATGTGAAGGATTTATCTTGACTTAATGCATATTTTTCCAATAAATCTCTTAGAAAATCTTTTCAAAGTGCATTCATTCACTTATGTCATTTGCATCATAAAATCATTGATTTTCTCAAGAAAACTTCATTCTCAAGAAATCGATTTCTCAAGAAATTCTAAGGATTTTTCAAAATCGGTTTTACAAAGACAAGTTTTTCCACAGTTTTCCCTGGAAAATGTTATTTTCTTAAGAGCTTCAAAAGAATTTTCCAATCTTTCTCCAAGTCAAAATCGATTTCCAAGTATTTCAGGGTTAAGATTCTCAGGTTTTCAACTTCCCAAGTTTTAATTTTCCTTTTCTACAAGGGATTTCCAATGAATTTCCATCATTTTCCTAAGAAAACTCTCAAAGTCCAAGTTTTCCTAAGAAGTGTTTCCCTTCTCAAATGTTCACACTTTTCCTAAGAACTACTTACATTTCTCAGGACTTCCAATCATTCATGATTTTCCCTTTATAAACTTTCTCGAGATTTCAAGTCTTTTCATCAGAGTTTCCTGAGAAATTGACCTCTTTCCTGAGAAATGTTTTCAACTCCAAAGTTTTCTCAAGCATACATCATGTTTCCAACTTGCATTTTCCAAAATCTCATAGAACATGCCTGAATTCTCTGTGCATCTAGGATAGAACATAACTTTGATGATTTAACTAAGTCAAGCATAGTTTTGGTCCTTGGTTCGATTACTCGTGTTAAAGGCGGCAGGAACGGTCGAACCTCGTACCGACAGGTCGAGCCCCATCCCATGGATTTTCCCGCAATTTTTAAAAACGGAGGTGAGTAATTTCAAAACAATTTCCAAAACCCGGTCAAAGTTTGAATCATGAAAGCATTTTCCCTCTTTCTCTTCCGCGAGGAAGGGAAGTCGGGGGAAAAATTTTGCGACGATAACAGGTTTGGCGACCGTGATGGGACCTGTCCTTGTCTGACCTAAATTATGCTTGACTTAGTTTAATTATCAAAATTATGTTCACAAAATGTCAGCTCTTTTACTTTCAATATCATGTGAGCCTAGGAGCCTAGATTCTGACCTAGCTGACATTGATTGCATATAGCTTAGGCATGGTTTGGTAGGACCATATTGAGGAGATATTTTCATGCTCACATAGACTTAGGTCTAAACACAACTCTCCTCAATTTAGGATCTGAATGCAAACAATGTATGCTTCTTCAAAAGATTTTCAAAAGTCTATCTCTCTAGGACTTAGAGCCCTCTATTTCTTGCATGTGATCATTTTTTCAAACCCCCATTACCTATCATTACCTGGTCTTCACGTTGCTGGGCTCTCTTCCAGAACCCTAGTTCGGGACAGAGCCTCACAACTGGGCCACCTATTTGGGTTAACACCCCCCTACTACGTACCGCGGGCCACAGTCCGAAGTATATCGGTAGGCGCTCAAGGATGTTGAAAAACCTTACCTTAGAACCGGAGTGGAAATTCTATGCCACGTACCTCGGATCTCGATTCGGGTATATCGGCATAACTGGATTGGACAAAGATGATCTGAACTTAGAGTTAGGATTAAGGTCCTACAGATGTTTTCAAAATGATGCATCTAGAGTCAGCTTCTTAGGGAGTGCTGAATGTGCATAAATGTTTATGCAGGATGTGAGTTTGTATGCTACTTTTATTTCTCTCATATTTTTTCCAAAAATATCTTTCCAAATATCCATATTCTCATCTTTTCCTTTATTTTCTAAAACCCTGGATGGTTTTTCCCAAATATTCAATTTCTTTCAAAACTCCAGGTGATTTTTCATTCTCCCGTTCTACTGGATCTCGAATTTCCAGCTGCATTTTTATCCTGCCTGCGATTTTCCAAAATCATATGTTTTCTCTCATTGGATTTCAATCCTTTTATCTATTTGCAAAATTCTTCATCTTATTTTCCTCATGCATACCTTGATTATTGTGGTGAAAACTGTTTACTCACTTGCCTTCTCCTTATTCTAAATCCGTTTGTGGATTGTTTTTCCAAAAGATATCTCTTTCCTTCAAAAATGGTGTTTTCCTCGTGGTTGACGACCTCGCCTAGGTAACAAGGCACATTTTCCGTTGTTAATTTCTCTTACAAAGAATGACAACATAATTGTCGTGACTCCAACGACGACTCCATCCCTAGTAATGGGATATTCTTCCAATCGTCCACCATATAATTTTCTTCCCAATCCAAAAATTTCCTCAGAGTCTAATCAAGACCTTATCCTGCAGAGAGCCTTCGCAACATTTGATGGTTCAGACAAGGTCAGGGAAGAAGACCGCACCAATTCAGCGTATCAGTTACTCATCAACATCAGAAGGAGAGATGAATTCGCCAAGGTCAGACAAAGACCAAGAGCAGCCAGAAGATGATGGTATCGACCCTCAGATATACGCAATGTTTCAGAAGATGATGAAGAGGATGATGAGTGAGAAGGCTGGCACCAGCTCAGACAAAAATCCATTCAGTCAGAGAATTAGAGATCGTGTGGCCAAGAGGTCAACCAAGTCCTCTGAGGAGAATGTTCAAGATATTTCAGACGAAGATGATACCGATGAAGAATATGAGGTGCCTCCAACATTTCAGAAACGTGGCCAAAGGAGGAGTCACAAATCAAAAAGTCAGGTTGCAGAAGAGCCCCTGCAAGCACAATTCAGGGAAATGGCCAGAGTGGTCAAGGATCTGCAAGCCCGCGACAAGGGCAAGAAAGTCTTCACCAGCGAGGACTTCTACGACGGTTTAGAAGGGGATGATGATTTGGAGAATCTTCCCAGAAAATTCATCAAGTTCGATGGTTCTGGCGACCCAAAAGCCCATCTCGCCATGTTCTTCGCTGAATGCTCTAGGTTCAAGAGAGACAACAAAGCATTGTTCTTATGCTTTCCCCGCAGCCTGGAAGGAGTCGCGGCCAAATGGTACGCGGAACATGTCAATCCTATAGAACTGAAAGAGTTCGACAAAGTCGTGAATTTGTTCGTTGAACGATTCTTGTTCAATACTGAAGCGCTCCCAACATTGAGCCATCTATGCAATCTAAGGCAGAATGAAAATGAAAAGGCAAGGGACTTCATTCGCAGATGGAGAGAGACCTGCAACAAAATGAGGGATCCTATATCAGAAAGACATGCTTTATCATTGATCCTCAATAATTTTTCGCAACCTCTGAGAGGATTAATTTCTACCTCACCATCCAAATCTTTCGTTGAACTCATTGAACGAGCAGAATGGCTCGAGTTGAGTGTGGAGAATGGAGTCTATGAAGGCTTCACATTTTCCAAGAACAACCCTCAAGGTGAACAAAAGAAGAAGGCTCACTTCACTTTTGCGGCTAAATCTTTCAATAATAGCAAAGGCAACAAGAATGATCATGGCAACAGTTTTGAGGGAATCAAGAAACAAAAGGGGAAGGACATCAACAGTGATAAACCTCTCCAATCCAGCCCTCAGCATCAAAAGAAAGATCAGAAAAAATCAAAGCGCAAGGACTGGAGAACTGATCGAGAATTCACCCCTTTGGATCAGACACTCGAGAGTATCCTCGAGTATATGCTTGAGAAAGACCTTGTCCGGTTGCCTAAAGCTGCTGATCCTCCAGCAATTATGGGCAGATTCAAAGAACAATTTTGCAAGTTTCATCGAGCAGTAGGGCATGATACAGAAAGCTGCTTCCTCCTTAAGAACATTGTTCAAGACTGCATTGACAAGAAGCTCCTCGTTGAAGATGAAAAGAAAGACTAGTCATCCTGACAAAGATTTTTTCTACAATCATTCAAGAAGATGACAATGCCAACAATTTCCCATTTCCCATCTTGCTTTTTCAAAAGAATAATGTAATCCCATTCTCTTTCCTTGATTTTAAAGCATCAATAAAGTCATCAAATTTTTTTCAATAGCTTGGTGTCGTCTTATTTACTTCCTCTTCCTTTTCATAATGTCTCTCTTGTGAGGAATGATCTTGAGGACATCTATCAGTCAAGAAACTTGTCGCCTTATTCATCAATTGTCCTTCTTCTATTCAAAACTTTCTCCCTAGTTACACTGGGGCATTTTTTTGAAAAATTTATCTTTACCTCAAAACATCCTGTATGCAGGCAGGATAAACCATTCTCTCATTTTGCATATATATGCACTCATTTGCATTCATTTGCACTTCATTTGCATTTCATGTGCATGTGCATTGCATTTGCATTGACTATGCACCCAATTCCATTCCCCTTCAGGTTAAAGGATAAACCTGAATCATTTTCCATAATTCTTCAATTTCAACCCTCGGGTCATCCAATTCTTCAATTTCGACCTCCGGGTCACCCAATTCCCAATTTTAAAATCACCAAAATTCTCAATTTCGATCGCCAGGTCATCCAATTTTCATTCCTCGTTCAGGATAAGAGGATAATCCTGAAACCATTCATAGAAGCAATCCAACTCTCTATAATGGTCCTTGTTCTTCATTGAACTGATAGTGTTCCTATGTGAACTGATAGTCGTTCTTCATCGAACTGATAGTGTTCCAAACGAACTGATAGTCGTTCTTCACTGAACTGATAGTGTTCCAAGCGAACTGATAGTCGTTCCAAGCGAACTGATAGTCGTTCCAAACGAACTGATAGTCGTTCTTCATTGAACTGATAGTCGTTCTTCATCGAACTGATAGTGTTCCAAGTGAACTGATAGTTGTTCTTCATCGAACTGATAGTGTTCCAACCAAACTGATAGTGTTCCAAGTGAACTGATAGTCGTTCTTTATTGAACTGATAGTGTTCCAAGCGAACTGATAAGTGTTCCAAGCGAACTGATAGTGTTCCAAGCGAACTGATAGTCGTTCCAAGCAAACTGATAGTCGTTCTTCATTGAACTGATAGTAATCCAAGCAAACTGATAGTCGTTCTTCATTGAATTGATAGTGTTCCAAGCGAAGTGATAGTCGTTCTTAATTGAACTGATATTATTCCCACCGATGTTTGTTCTTAATTGAACTGATATTGTTCCCAGCAAACCGATGGGCGTTCTTAATTGAACTGATATTGTTTCCAGCGAACCGATGGTCGTTCTTAATTGAACTGATATTGTTTCCAGTGAACTGATAGTCACCTCCTTTGAGGAAAAGAGAGGAGAATTTTCGTCACGGATGCGTTAAGCTGGACCTCATGTGCTCTCTTTCATCAAGGATTTCAAGAAAATTTTGTCAATTTGTCAATCAATTGTTGATTTCAAAATCTTTATTGCATAAATCTTTATTTCAGTTTACCTTCAGCATTACTTCCAAAAGAGTGAAGCTTCTGCGAAAAGAGATTCAAACTTTAAATTCTTTCTATTGGCTAACCAAAAGGATAAAGGATAAATCCTCGATATGGCAAAAAAAAAGAAGATTCAATGTTATTGAAAATTCGTAGATGATCGATATTGATCGCAGTCAATGGCGCATCTTTAAAGACTATTCTTGTAAAATGAGGCAGTGGAAATATCCTGAGCGCTGGAAAAAGAGAGAATTCATCCAAGCCCTGTCTCCTTAAAATCACCTAAGCTGCAATTAAGTATCCGCAAAAGGGATCTCTCACCTGTTGTCAAGATGAAGGCGAATTAGAAGAGTAGACCCCCGGGGTCAAAGAAGATTCGAAACATCTCCAAGATGACGGAGTTTGTGACGGATCCTTCCAGAGAAAGTCCAAAGCATTGTCGAGATGAAGGCAGATGCGATGAACCTCTCGACAATCCCTAAAAGATATTTAATTTTAGCTATCACCCAAAGATCTCCAAACCCATCGCCCAAGAAGGATCGAAACATCTCCAAGATGAAGGAGTTTGTGACGTACCCTTATACCAAAAGAGAGAAAGAGAGGAGAAAGAAAGAGAAAAAAAAAAGTCAGAACATCTCCAAAATGAAGGAGAATGTAACCAAAACACCAGAGAGCCAAAAGAGTGCAGAAAGATTATCAAGAGAGAAGCTCTCAGGATATCAAACTGCCAAATCTATCAAGAATCCTCTTTAATCTTGTGAAAATCTATTATCAATACTCTTTCATCAATTGCTTTCATAATATCAAATTCTCTTTCTTGTTCATATCAAGGAAATTGATAGCTTCCTTGAAGAAGGTCAATTGCAAACAATTTGGGTTTCCAATTTCGATTCTACGAAGTGAACCTTGTTTGGAGGTAATGCTTTGGGTAGAAAAGAAAGAATATCTTTGCAGCCATGTGCAACATTTTCAAAAACTTGAAATCAACAACAAAATTCTCAATATTTTGATAATATTTTCTAGCTATCCTGATGTGAAGTGAGAGCTCGATATCCGTCTTCGATGCATCCTGACACCAATTTTAAATCCCTCCTAAGGACTTGATTCCTTCCCTTCTTTGAGAGCATGAACTCTCAGATTGCACACTTCCCTGTGTCCCCACTGTCCCACCATAGACAGTCCCATTTCGGTTCGAGGTCGAACCACCGATCATTTCCCGCAAAAGGGAATTTCAAAAGCTGATTTTAGTCTCAGCGATGAGACGCCCAAAATCAACCCCTTTTCAAGCTTTAGGGACCCCATTTTCCTTCCTTTTGCAAAACCCCTGTTGGATTTATTGTGCAAAATCCAAAGGTTCCATCATGGTCTCTTCCTTCGAGGATTCCATTCATCTTCTGCCCGATCAGGATAAGGGTATAAACCTGAGCCTCAATCAAAGAGGTATTTCATCTTCTGCCCGATCAGGATAAGGGTATAAACCTGAGCCTCAATCAAAGAGGTATTTCATCTTCCGCCCGATCAGGATAAGGGTACAAACCTGAGCCTCAACCAATGAGGTATTTTCATTTTTCGCCCGATCAGGATAAGGGTACAAACCTGAGCCTCATTAAAAGAGGTATTTCATTTTCCGCCCGATCAGGTTAAGGGTACAAACCTGAGTCTCATGTTATGAGATATTCCATCCCCAATCAGGTTAAGCGCCAAACCCGAGCTTCGTTCCATATGAGGTATTTCTGTCCCATCCAGGTTAAGGGCATAAAACCTGAATTTCGCTCTCACAGAGTGAGTCTTTTCTCTCCATTCTTCGTTTCATATCTGCCATCTTCTTCGGGCTAATTTCTTCACACCCAGGCAGATCCTTCTAACTGGGGCATTTTATGTATAGCCCAAATTTGGTGTGTTTTCTTTGCCACTAAGCTCGGCCATGAGCCGGCTTAGTAGCAAAGAGGGGCATCTGTAAACACCCCAAATTTTCACTCACCTCCCCGACAGTTTCACCAAGCATCATCATTCAGCCTTTGAAATCGCCGGAGGGCAAAATGGTCATTTTCTAAGTTTGGACCTTGTAAAAGTCCAAATTTCATCTGAAACTCTCAAAGTCTCCCTATTTTAGCTCAGATGTTCAAAATTTTATTCCTGACAGGAGACAGGCATCTCCAAGTCTTGGTTCAAGATTATATTGCATAAGACATGTCATTGTATAGCATTGCATGAGCATTTCATATCACTGCACTGCACAGCATGTCATTTCGAGGTCCAGAACTCTCGATTTCAAAATTTTCAATCCAGATTAGAATTTCAACTCTTTTCAAAATTGATTTCAAAACCCTGGGTCTTTAAAATTATCAGTTCTTCCCATTTTACCCCCAGGGCTCTGAATTTTAAAATATTTCCTCAGGAAAATGATCTGGATAGTTTTAATATGGATTTCAGCCACCTTATCTCAGATTTTTCCCTTTTGACAATTTCAAATATCTTCCTTTTGCAAAATTGCCCTACAGGGGCCAACTCTTTCCAAAAATTCCTGTTTTACCAATTAGCCCAGATTTTATGAAAATTCCAAAAAGCGGTTGTTGTCTTGTTCTTATTTCAATAAAGAAGCAATGTGGGACCCACACTGAGGTGGTGTCACATAGACTTTTCTTTTGAAAAACCTGAACTTTGAAAAACCCAAAAAAATAGGATCCTTGTCCCCTAGATTGGTGCCACTTGTCCTTTCTCTCTCCTCCCATTTACCTGCCATGTGTCAGCATAGGGTTCACCTAGAGTTGGCGCCACATGTCACCTTCTCTCTTCTGCCACCCTTTAACACGTGTCAGTGTGGGACCACCTTAAGATGCCGCCACATGTCATTAGTCATCCTCTTTATTTTATGCCACGTGTCAATGTCTACCATCTTCACCCTGTGCCAGGTGTCATTCCAAGGTCACCATGAGATGCCACGTGTCATGTGTTGTCCTATTCAGAAAAAGTAGAACTTGTCTCTCTTGAGGTGGCACCATTTGAATTATGTCTCCTACAAGTGACACATGTCACTCTCTCCTTTCCTCAGGAAAAGCAAGCGACACGTGTCAATCTCTGCTCCTTTCAGAAAAAGTAGAGGACACATGTCTCCCTCCTATTTTTCTCAGAAAAGTAGATGACACATGTCATCTCCAGCTTCCTTTAGAAAAAGTAGAAGACACATGTCACTCCCTGCTTTTCTCAGAAAAAGCAAGTGACACATGTCACCCTCTGCTCTTCTCAGAAAAAGCAAGGGACACGTGTCTCTCTCTGCTTTCTTCAGAAAAAGCAAGTGACACATGTCACTTTCTGCCTCCTTCAGAGAAAGCTAGAATTCAAATGTTCAAACTCCAGTCTGAGGTGGCGCAAATCCTGAACTTCACCTTTTCTATTTTGTGTGAGATGGTGCCACGTGTCCATTTTCCTCCCTCTTGCCACATGTCATTGTAGGAGCCATCCTGAGGTGGTGCCACATGGCAGTCTCTCCTTTCCTCTAGAAAAAGCAGAAATTTAAATTTCAAACTCTCTCTGAGGTGGCACCATCTGAATCCTCTGCCTTTCCTTCTGACACATGTCAATGAAGATGCTCTGAGATGGCGCCACATGTCCATCTCTCCTTTCATCAGAAAAAGTAGAATTCAAACCCCTCTGAGGTGGCGTCTTCTGCTTCCTCTGCTCCTACCTTCTGACACATGGCAATGTGGATGCTCTGAGATGGCGCGACATGGAAGTCTCTCCTCCTTTCAGAATAAAGCAGAATTTGAATTTCAAACTCCAAGACAACACCCTCTGAGATGGCGCCACATGTCCATCCTCCATTCCTCCAGGGCCAACCTCCATTTGAAATTCAAATTCTCCTCTGAGGTGGCGCCATTTGAGAAGGCCTCTCCAGATAGCTGACACTTGTCCGCCACATGTCCAGACCTCCCTGCATCAGAAAAAGTAGAAACCCCCCCCTATGAGGTGGCGCATTTTGCTTCCTCCCTTCATGTTCTCCTGCCACATGGCATCGTAGGAGCCACTCTGAGGAAATGCCACATGTCAGCCTCTCCTTTCCTGCATAAAAGTAAAATTTGAATTCCTCTGAGGTGGCACAGTCTGCTTCCTCCACTCCTGGCTTTCTGACACATATCAAGAGCCTCCAGAGGTGGCTCCACATGGCATGCTCCTACTGCTTCCAACTTTACACCTCAGAACACCTTTTGAGGTGGCGCCAATCCAGAGTCCCATTTGGCTTCAAATTTTATTTTTATTTTATTTTTAATAAAAGTAGCCCACCATGAGGTGGCGCCACCTGAGGGCTCCCTGCAAAAGCCAAATTCGAATTTCAAAACCCCCAGATAGCACCCTCTGAGATGGCGCCACATGGAGGGCTCAGATTAAGCCTGTTTGAAATTCAAATTTTTCAAAAAAATCTATAAAAACAAGGCTCCATGCCCAGCATAGGGAGATCATCTTTTTGGACTTGGAAATTCGACCTAACCTTCTTGAGAAACTCGATTTTGAACTTTGGAATTCACGCCCCTTTTGGCTCAGTGGAGAAGGTGCAGTGGATCGAACTTGGTGGATCATTCGAAGCCCGAAGCGAAGGACGAAAGAAACTCGTGATAGCCGTCCCTTTCAAGAGCTTCTACGCTGCGTAACGAAGCAAGGTGCACCTCTTTTCCCCTTGATTTGATTCCATAATTCGATTCGGGAGTCGTTTGAAGAAAGAGCTCATCCGAGAGATGGATGGAGCTATTCTCATAAAACGACATATATAAAAATACTCAATTATGCTTCTTTGATGATTTTTAACATTCATGCATTTAGCTAGATTTAATTTGCATTTTATTTCAATAATTTAGCACGTTTTATGAATTAATTAGGATTAATTTAGCATTTATTTCAATTCTGCTTATTTTCAGTAGGTCTCTGTTTTTGTCAGTCAGTCCACACGTCATTTCATGCATTTATGTTTTATTACAATTTCCTAAAAAAATCACGTAATGCGCCCTAAGGTGTCCCTGAAATTTTGCCAAAAATTCGGAGGCATTTGAATTTGTTTACTGCGGTGAACATTCAAAATGGCAAGTCGGGTTTTTTTTACTCGGGATGCGTTTTGAAAATCATTTGCCAACGTTTAAAATCGAGATATCCCTCATGGGAGATCCGATTTTCGATCAGAAAAATGTGATGAATTTGGAACAATGTCTAGTTTTTAATATGATTTTTTAAGATTTTTCTGATTTTTTTTAATGTCTGACAAAAATCCGAGAGTTCGGGACACGTGTGAGAGCCTAATTTGGGCCTTTGAGATCTTAGATCGACTTAGAGCTATGGTTTCTCTTTGTGTGTTGCTCAAAATCCAAAACTATAAAAAGTGAAAATTGTGTTCGAGATGTCCTCTGTTTTCATCTAAAAGCCTGTGATTTTTAGAATAGTGTTGATACCTGCTTCAGATTGTTTTTGTCAGTCTCCTGTTTTGCTATATTTGTCTGTTCTGTTAGTTTAGGCATGAATAGTTATATTTTTATCTGTGTTTCTGTTGATCAAATGCCGAAGTCATAAACATGAAAGTTGTTCATGTAGGTGTCTTTCATAGCTCTGATTAATTTAATAAATTTCCATGGCTGTTTTATATTTGTTTGGCATTTTACATCAGATTAGGGTGATTTTTACCTCTGTCAGAACTAAATCTGTGTTATTGAACTCACCATGGCTCAAATCCCGAGGCTGTAAAAACCAAAAATGTTCCATTTAGGGTCTTTTAGCAGTTTGCAAAATATCAAAAGTTTTCATGGTGTAAATCTTGCATTATCATGTTAAGCATTGCATTTGGTTCGGATCCATAGGCAAAATCCACCATTTTAGGACTTTCTTTGAATTGTAGCATTTAAATCATATCATTTCGTGATTTTTAGCATTCTAGGCTGTTTATCAGAGTAAGTAGATGCTTCATACCGAATTTGGTGCAATTTGGAATCCATTTGAGGTTCGGATTAGCCACAATACCAAAACAGGGTCCCGCAGGACCCGGATCCAAGCGAAAAACAAGCGAAAATCATTATTTTTGATAAATTGCAAAATACCAAATTCTGATTTTACAGTCTTAATGTGTCTAGCAGCATGCCATCATATCTCTTACTGCATTTCATCATCATTTGATTCAATTTGAACTTCAAAATCTCAATTTTACCAAGTTTTCCTTCAAAAAAACCCTGATTTTAAAGGTATAACTTTATAATTAGGGGTATTTTGGTCATTTTGACCACCAATTCCGAATTTCAAACTGTTTTTCACTGAATTCCCTGCATTTACATCATTTCAAAACATCAAGGAAGCATGAGAATAGGGTTTATATCCAATTAAATCCAATAATTTCATAATATTATTGGAAAATCTTGGAAAAACCCACATATTTGAGCTAACTTTATTTCAAGCTTGGCAGGGACATTCCAAAGAAGGAGCTGAAGTCTGCAAATTTCTTTTATTTCCTTTATTTAGTGATGTAATAATGTAAATTTTGGAATAAGAGAGTTAATTTCCTGCTTAGACTAGGATGCATATCATATAGTTTGAATTTATGCAAATATCCTGCTTATATGATTCATGCATTATTATTTCAAAAGCACTATGGATGTTCACGAATGGCACGTGCACCAACTCTTAGGGAGTTGATGAACTCGGTGGAATCCATATTTACGGCCCTAGTCGGAATATGGATGAGACCCAGATCCCTCATCTTTCTACTAGTCACATTGAGCCTACACTCTTAGGCTATCTTAAAATGCACATCATATTTCCAAAGTTTTCAAAATCATGTGCATCAAATCAACTAAATTCTGAACATATTCATGGCCACAGTCAGGATATGTGAAGGATTTATCTTGACTTAATGCATATTTTTCCAATAAATCTCTTAGAAAATCTTTTCAAAGTGCATTCATTCACTTATGTCATTTGCATCATAAAATCATTGATTTTCTCAAGAAAACTTCATTCTCAAGAAATCGATTTCTCAAGAAATCGATTTCTCAAGAAATTCTAAGGATTTTTCAAAATCGGTTTTACAAAGACAAGTTTTTCCACAGTTTTCCCTGGAAAATGTTATTTTCTTAAGAGCTTCAAAAGAATTTTCCAATCTTTCTCCAAGTCAAAATCGATTTCCAAGTATTTCAGGGTTAAGATTCTCAGGTTTTCAACTTCCCAAGTTTTAATTTTCCTTTTCTACAAGGGATTTCCAATGAATTTCCATCATTTTCCTAAGAAAACTCTCAAAGTCCAAGTTTTCCTAAGAAGTGTTTCCCTTCTCAAATGTTCACACTTTTCCTAAGAACTACTTACATTTCTCAGGACTTCCAATCATTCATGATTTTCCCTTTATAAACTTTCTCGAGATTTCAAGTCTTTTCATCAGAGTTTCCTGAGAAATTGACCTCTTTCCTGAGAAATGTTTTCAACTCCAAAGTTTTCTCAAGCATACATCATGTTTCCAACTTGCATTTTCCAAAATCTCATAGAACATGCCTGAATTCTCTGTGCATCTAGGATAGAACATAACTTTGATGATTTAACTAAGTCAAGCATAGTTTTGGTCCTTGGTTCGATTACTCGTGTTAAAGGCGGCAGGAACGGTCGAACCTCGTACCGACAGGTCGAGCCCCATCCCATGGATTTTCCCGCAATTTTTAAAAACGGAGGTGAGTAATTTCAAAACAATTTCCAAAACCCGGTCAAAGTTTGAATCATGAAAGCATTTTCCCTCTTTCTCTTCCGCGAGGAAGGGAAGTCGGGGGAAAAATTTTGCGACGATAACAGGTTTGGCGACCGTGATGGGACCTGTCCTTGTCTGACCTAAATTATGCTTGACTTAGTTTAATTATCAAAATTATGTTCACAAAATGTCAGCTCTTTTACTTTCAATATCATGTGAGCCTAGGAGCCTAGATTCTGACCTAGCTGACATTGATTGCATATAGCTTAGGCATGGTTTGGTAGGACCATATTGAGGAGATATTTTCATGCTCACATAGACTTAGGTCTAAACACAACTCTCCTCAATTTAGGATCTGAATGCAAACAATGTATGCTTCTTCAAAAGATTTTCAAAAGTCTATCTCTCTAGGACTTAGAGCCCTCTATTTCTTGCATGTGATCATTTTTTCAAACCCCCATTACCTATCATTACCTGGTCTTCACGTTGCTGGGCTCTCTTCCAGAACCCTAGTTCGGGACAGAGCCTCACAACTGGGCCACCTATTTGGGTTAACACCCCCCTACTACGTACCGCGGGCCACAGTCCGAAGTATATCGGTAGGCGCTCAAGGATGTTGAAAAACCTTACCTTAGAACCGGAGTGGAAATTCTATGCCACGTACCTCGGATCTCGATTCGGGTATATCGGCATAACTGGATTGGACAAAGATGATCTGAACTTAGAGTTAGGATTAAGGTCCTACAGATGTTTTCAAAATGATGCATCTAGAGTCAGCTTCTTAGGGAGTGCTGAATGTGCATAAATGTTTATGCAGGATGTGAGTTTGTATGCTACTTTTATTTCTCTCATATTTTTTCCAAAAATATCTTTCCAAATATCCATATTCTCATCTTTTCCTTTATTTTCTAAAACCCTGGATGGTTTTTCCCAAATATTCAATTTCTTTCAAAACTCCAGGTGATTTTTCATTCTCCCGTTCTACTGGATCTCGAATTTCCAGCTGCATTTTTATCCTGCCTGCGATTTTCCAAAATCATATGTTTTCTCTCATTGGATTTCAATCCTTTTATCTATTTGCAAAATTCTTCATCTTATTTTCCTCATGCATACCTTGATTATTGTGGTGAAAACTGTTTACTCACTTGCCTTCTCCTTATTCTAAATCCGTTTGTGGATTGTTTTTCCAAAAGATATCTCTTTCCTTCAAAAATGGTGTTTTCCTCGTGGTTGACGACCTCGCCTAGGTAACAAGGCACATTTTCCGTTGTTAATTTCTCTTACAAAGAATGACAACATAATTGTCGTGACTCCAACGACGACTCCATCCCTAGTAATGGGATATTCTTCCAATCGTCCACCATATAATTTTCTTCCCAATCCAAAAATTTCCTCAGAGTCTAATCAAGACCTTATCCTGCAGAGAGCCTTCGCAACATTTGATGGTTCAGACAAGGTCAGGGAAGAAGACCGCACCAATTCAGCGTATCAGTTACTCATCAACATCAGAAGGAGAGATGAATTCGCCAAGGTCAGACAAAGACCAAGAGCAGCCAGAAGATGATGGTATCGACCCTCAGATATACGCAATGTTTCAGAAGATGATGAAGAGGATGATGAGTGAGAAGGCTGGCACCAGCTCAGACAAAAATCCATTCAGTCAGAGAATTAGAGATCGTGTGGCCAAGAGGTCAACCAAGTCCTCTGAGGAGAATGTTCAAGATATTTCAGACGAAGATGATACCGATGAAGAATATGAGGTGCCTCCAACATTTCAGAAACGTGGCCAAAGGAGGAGTCACAAATCAAAAAGTCAGGTTGCAGAAGAGCCCCTGCAAGCACAATTCAGGGAAATGGCCAGAGTGGTCAAGGATCTGCAAGCCCGCGACAAGGGCAAGAAAGTCTTCACCAGCGAGGACTTCTACGACGGTTTAGAAGGGGATGATGATCTGGAGAATCTTCCCAGAAAATTCATCAAGTTCGATGGTTCTGGCGACCCAAAAGCCCATCTCGCCATGTTCTTCGCTGAATGCTCTAGGTTCAAGAGAGACAACAGAGCATTGTTCTTATGCTTTCCCCGCAGCCTGGAAGGAGTCGCGGCCAAATGGTACGCGGAACATGTCAATCCTATAGAACTGAAAGAGTTCGACAAAGTCGTGAATTTGTTCGTTGAACGATTCTTGTTCAATACTGAAGCGCTCCCAACATTGAGCCATCTATGCAATCTAAGGCAGAATGAAAATGAAAAGGCAAGGGACTTCATTCGCAGATGGAGAGAGACCTGCAACAAAATGAGGGATCCTATATCAGAAAGACATGCTTTATCATTGATCCTCAATAATTTTTCGCAACCTCTGAGAGGATTAATTTCTACCTCACCATCCAAATCTTTCGTTGAACTCATTGAACGAGCAGAATGGCTCGAGTTGAGTGTGGAGAATGGAGTCTATGAAGGCTTCACATTTTCCAAGAACAACCCTCAAGGTGAACAAAAGAAGAAGGCTCACTTCACTTTTGCGGCTAAATCTTTCAATAATAGCAAAGGCAACAAGAATGATCATGGCAACAGTTTTGAGGGAATCAAGAAACAAAAGGGGAAGGACATCAACAGTGATAAACCTCTCCAATCCAGCCCTCAGCATCAAAAGAAAGATCAGAAAAAATCAAAGCGCAAGGACTGGAGAACTGATCGAGAATTCACCCCTTTGGATCAGACACTCGAGAGTATCCTCGAGTATATGCTTGAGAAAGACCTTGTCCGGTTGCCTAAAGCTGCTGATCCTCCAGCAATTATGGGCAGATTCAAAGAACAATTTTGCAAGTTTCATCGAGCAGTAGGGCATGATACAGAAAGCTGCTTCCTCCTTAAGAACATTGTTCAAGACTGCATTGACAAGAAGCTCCTCGTTGAAGATGAAAAGGAAGACTAGTCATCCTGACAAAGATTTTTTCTACAATCATTCAAGAAGATGACAATGCCAACAATTTCCCATTTCCCATCTTGCTTTTTCAAAAGAATAATGTAATCCCATTCTCTTTCCTTGATTTTAAAGCATCAATAAAGTCATCAAATTTTTTTCAATAGCTTGGTGTCGTCTTATTTACTTCCTCTTCCTTTTCATAATGTCTCTCTTGTGAGGAATGATCTTGAGGACATCTATCAGTCAAGAAACTTGTCGCCTTATTCATCAATTGTCCTTCTTCTATTCAAAACTTTCTCCCTAGTTACACTGGGGCATTTTTTTGAAAAATTTATCTTTACCTCAAAACATCCTGTATGCAGGCAGGATAAACCATTCTCTCATTTTGCATATATATGCACTCATTTGCACTTCATTTGCATTTCATGTGCATGTGCATTGCATTTGCATTGACTATGCACCCAATTCCATTCCCCTTCAGGTTAAAGGATAAACCTGAATCATTTTCCATAATTCTTCAATTTCGACCCTCGGGTCATCCAATTCTTCAATTTCGACCTCCGGGTCACCCAATTCCCAATTTTAAAATCACCAAAATTCTCAATTTCGATCGCCAGGTCATCCAATTTTCATTCCCCGTTCAGGATAAGGGGATAATCCTGAAACCATTCATAGAAGCAATCCAACTCTCTATAATGGTCCTTGTTCTTCATTGAACTGATAGTGTTCCTATGTGAACTGATAGTCGTTCTTCATCGAACTGATAGTGTTCCAAACGAACTGATAGTCGTTCTTCACTAAACTGATAGTGTTCCAAGCGAACTGATAGTCGTTCCAAGCAAACTGATAGTCGTTCCAAACGAACTGATAGTCGTTCTTACTCGAACTGATAGTCGTTCTTCATCGAACTGATAGTGTTCCAAGTGAACTGATAGTTGTTCTTCATCGAACTGATAGTGTTTCAACCTAACTGATAGTGTTCCAAGTGAACTGATAGTCGTTTTTTATTGAACTGATAGTGTTCCAAGCGAACTGATAAGTGTTCCAAGCGAACTGATAGTGTTCCAAGCGAACTGATAGTCGTTCCAAGCGAACTGATAGTCGTTCCAAGTGAACTGATAGTCGTTCTTCATTGAACTAATAGTGTTCAAGTGAACTGATAGTCGTTCTTCATTGAATTGATAGTGTTCCAAGTGAACTGATAGTCGTTCTTCATTGAACTGATATTGTTCCAAGTGAACTGATAGTCGTTCTTCATTGAACTGATATTGTTCCAAGTGAACTGATAGTCGTTCTTCATTGAATTGATATTGTTCCCAGTAAACTGATAGTCGTTCTTCATTGAACTGATAGTATTCCAAGCGAACTGATAGTCGTTCTTCATCGAACTGATAGTGTTCCAAGTGAACTGATAGTCATTCTTCATCAAACTGATAGTGTTCTAAGTGAACTGATAGTCGTTCTTCATTGAACTGATAGTATTCCAAGCAAACTGATAGTCGTTCTTCATTGAATTGATAGTGTTCCAAGCGAACTGATAGTCGTTCTTAATTGAACTGATATTATTCCCACCGATGGTTGTTCTTAATTGAACTGATATTGTTCCCAGCAAACCGATGGGCATTCTTAATTGAACTGATATTGTTTCCAGCGAACCGATGGTCGTTCTTAATTGAACTGATATTGTTCCCAGTGAACTGATAGTCACCTCCTTTGAGGAAAAGAGAAAAGAATTTTCATCACGGATGCGTTAAGCTGGACCTCATGTGCTCTCTTTCATCAAGGATTTCAAGAAAATTTTGTCAATTTGTCAATCAATTGTTGATTTCAAAATCTTTATTGCATAAATCTTTATTTCAGTTTACCTTCAGCATTACTTCCAAAAGAGTGAAGCTTCTGCGAAAAGAGATTCAAACTTTAAATTCTTTCTATTGGCTAACCAAAAGGATGAAGGATAAATCCTCGATATGGCAAAAAAAAAAGAAGATTCAATGTTATTGAAAATTCGTAGATGATCGATATTGATCGCAGTCAATGGCGCATCTTTAAAGACTATTCTTGTAAAATGAGGCAGTGGAAATATCCTGAGCGCTGGAAAAAGAGAGAATTCATCCAAGCCCTGTCTCCTTAAAATCACCTAAGCTGCAATTAAGTATCCGCAAAAGGGATCTCTCACCTGTCGTCAAGATGAAGGCGAATTAGAAGAGTAGACCCCCGGGGTCAAAGAAGATTCGAAACATCTCCAAGATGACGGAGTTTGTGACGGATCCTTCCAGAGAAAGTCCAAAGCATTGTCGAGATGAAGGCAGATGCGATGAACCTCTCGACAATCCCTAAAAGATATTTAATTTCAGCTATCACCCAAAGATCTCCAAACCCATCGCCCAAGAAGGATCGAAACGTCTCCAAGATGAAGGAGTTTGTGACGTACCCTTATACCAAAAGAGAGAAAGAGAGGAGAAAGAAAGAGAAAAAAAAAAGTCAGAACATCTCCAAAATGAAGGAGAATGTAGCCAAAACACCAGAGAGCCAAAAGAGTGCAGAAAGATTATCAAGAGAGAAGCTCTCAGGATATCAAACTGCCAAATCTATCAAGAATCCTCTTTAATCTTGTGAAAATCTATTATCAATACTCTTACATCAATTGCTTTCATAATATCAAATTCTCTTTCTTGTTCATATCAAGGAAATTGATAGCTTCCTTGAAGAAGGTCAATTGCAAACAATTTGGGTTTCCAATTTCGATTCTACGAAGTGAACCTTGTTTGGAGGTAATGCTTTGGGTAGAAAAGAAAGAATATCTTTGCAGCCATGTGCAACATTTTCAAAAACTTGAAATCAACAACAAAATTCTCAATATTTTGATAATATTTTCTAGCTATCCTGACGTGAAGTGAGAGCTCGATATCCGTCTTCGATGCATCCTGACACCAATTTTAAATCCCTCCTAAGGACTTGATTCCTTCCCTTCTTTGAGAGCATGAACTCTCAGATTGCACACTTCCCTGTGTCCCCACTGTCCCACCATAGACAGTCCCATTTCGGTTCGAGGTCGAACCACCGATCATTTCCCGCAAAAGGCAATTTCAAAAGCTGATTTTAGTCTCAGCGATAAGACGCCCAAAATCAACCCCTTTTCAAGCTTTAGGGACCCCATTTTCCTTCATTTTGCAAAACCCCTGTTGGATTTATTGTGCAAAATCCAAAGGTTCCATCATGGTCTCTTCCTTCGAGGATTTCATTCATCTTCTGCCCGATCAGGATAAGGGTATAAACCTGAGCCTCAATCAAAGAGGTATTTCATCTTCTGCCCGATCAGGATAAGGGTATAAACCTGAGCCTCAATCAAAGAGGTATTTCATCTTCCGCCCGATCAGGATAAGGGTACAAACCTGAGCCTCAACCAATGAGGTATTTTCATTTTTCGCCCGATCTGGATAAGGGTACAAACCTGAGCCTCATTAAAAGAGGTATTTCATTTTCCGCCCGATCAGGTTAAGGGTACAAACCTGAGTCTCATGTTATGAGATATTCCATCCCCAATCAGGTTAAGGGCCAAACCCGAGCTTCGTTCCATACGAGGTATTTCTGTCTCATCCAGGTTAAGGGCATAAAACCTGAATTTTGCTCTCACAGAGTGAGTCTTTTCTCTCCATTCTTCGTTTCATATCTACCATCTTCTTCGGGCTAATTTCTTCACACCCAGGCAGATCCTTCTAACTGGGGCATTTTATGTATAGCCCAAATTTGGTGTGTTTTCTTTGCCACTAAGCTCGGCCATGAGCCGGCTTAGTAGCAAAGAGGGGCATCTGTAAACACCCCAAATTTTCACTCACCTCCCCGACAGTTTCACCAAGCATCATCATTCAGCCTTTGAAATCGCCGGAGGGCAAAATCGTCATTTTCTAAGTTTGGACCTTGTAAAAGTCCAAATTTCATCTGAAACTCTCAAAGTCTCCCTATTTTAGCTCAGATGTTCAAAATTTTATTCCTGACAGGAGACAGACATCTCCAAGTCTTGGTTCAAGATTATATTGCATAAGACATGTCATTGTATAGCATTGCATGAGCATTTCATATCACTGCACTGCACAGCATGTCATTTCGAGGTCCAGAACTCTCGATTTCAAAATTTTCAATCCAGATTAGAATTTCAACTCTTTTCAAAATTGATTTCAAAACCCTGGGTCTTTAAAATTATCAGTTCTTCCCATTTTACCCCCAGGGCTCTGAATTTTAAAATATTTCCTCAGGAAAATGATCTGGATAGTTTTAATATGGATTTCAGCCACCTTATCTCAGATTTTGCCCTTTTGACAATTTCAAATATCTTCCTTTTGCAAAATTGCCCTACAGGGGCCAACTCTTTCCAAAAATTCCTGTTTTACCAATTAGCCCAGATTTTATGAAAATTCCAAAAAGCGGTTGTTGTCTTGTTCTTATTTCAATAAAGAAGCAATGTGGGACCCACACTGAGGTGGTGTCACATAGACTTTTCTTTTGAAAAACCTGAACTTTGAAAAACCCAAAAAAATAGGAACCTTGTCCCCTAGATTGGTGCCACTTGTCCTTTCTCTCTCCTCCCATTTACCTGCCATGTGTCAGCATAGGGTTCATCTAGAGTTGGTGCCACATGTCACCTTCTCTCTTCTGCCACCCTTTGACACGTGTCAGTGTGGGACCACCTTAAGATGCCGCCACATGTCATTAGTCATCCTCTTTATTTTATGCCACGTGTCAATGTCTACCATCTTCACCCTGTGCCAGGTGTCATTCCAAGGTCACCATGAGATGCCACGTGTCATGTGTTGTCCTGTTCAGAAAAAGTAGAACTTGTCTCCCCTGAGGTGGCACCATTTGAATTATGTCTCCTACAAGTGACACATGTCACTCTCTCCTTTCCTCAGGAAAAGCAAGCGACACGTGTCAATCTCTGCTCCTTTCAGAAAAAGCAGATGACACATGTCTCCCTCCTATTTTTCTCAGAAAAGTAGATGACACATGTCATCTCCAGCTTCCTTTAGAAAAAGTAGAAGACACATGTCACTCCCTGCTTTTCTCAGAAAAAGCAAGTGACACATGTCACCCTCTGCTCTTCTCAGAAAAAGCAGGGGACACGTGTCTCTCTCTGCTTTCTTCAGAAAAAGCAAGTGACACATGTCACTTTGTGCCTCCTTCAGAGAAAGCTAGAATTCAAATGTTCAAACTCCAGTCTAAGGTGGCGCAAATCCTGAACTTCACCTTTTCTATTTTGTGTGAGATGGTGCCACGTGTCCCTTTTCCTCCCTCTTGCCACATGTCATTGTAGGAGCCATCCTGAGGTGGTGCCACATGGCAGTCTCTCCTTTCCTCTAGAAAAAGCAGAAATTTAAATTTCAAACTCTCTCTGAGGTGGCACCATCTGAATCCTCTGCCTTTCCTTCTGACACATGTCAATGAAGATGCTCTGAGATGGCGCCACATGTCAGTCTCTCCTTTCATCATAAAAAGTAGAATTCAAACCCCTCTGAGGTGGCGTCTTCTGCTTCCTCTGCTCCTACCTTCTGACACATGGCAATGTGGATGCTCTGAGATGGCGCCACATGGAAGTCTCTCCTCCATCCAGAATAAAGCAGAATTTGAATTTCAAACTCCAAGACAACACCCTCTGAGATGGCGCCACATGTCCATCCTCCATTCCTCCAGGGCCAACCTCCATTTGAAATTCAAATTCTCCTCTGAGGTGGCGCCATTTGAGAAGGCCTCTCCAGATAGCTGACACTTGTCCGCCACATGTCCAGACCTCCCTGCATCAGAAAAAGTAGAAAAACCCCCCCTATGAGGTGGCGCATTTTGCTTCCTCCCTTCATGTTCTCCTGCCACATGGCATTGTAGGAGCCACTCTGAGGAAATGCCACATGTCAGCCTCTCCTTTCCTGCATAAAAGTAAAATTTGAATTCCTCTGAGGTGGCACAGTCTGCTTCCTCCACTCCTGGCCTTCTGACACATATCAAGAGCCTCCAGAGGTGGCGCCACATGGCATGCTCCTACTGCTTCCAACTTTACACCTCAGAACACCTTTTGAGGTGGCGCCAATCCAGAGTCCCACTTGGCTTCAAATTTTATTTTTATTTTATTTTTAATAAAAGTAGCCCACCATGAGGTGGCGCCACCTGAGGGCTCCCTGCAAAAGCCAAATTCGAATTTCAAAACCCCCAGATAGCACCCTCTGAGATGGCGCCACATGGAGGGCTCAGATTGAGCCTGTTTGAAATTCAAATTTTTCAAAAAAATCTATAAAAACAAGGCTCCATGCCCAGCATAGGGAGACCATCTTTTTGGACTTGGAAATTCGACCTAACCTTCTTGAGAAACCCGATTTTGAACTTTGGAATTCATGCCCCTTTTGGCTCAGTGGAGAAGGTGCAGTGGATCGAACTTGGTGGATCATTCGAAGCCCGAAGCGAAGGACGAACGAAGCTCGTGATAGCCGTCCCTTTCAAGAGCTTCTACGCTGTGTAACGAAGCAAGGTGCACCTCTTTTCCCCTTGATTTGATTCCATAATTCGATTCGGGAGTCGTTTGAAGAAAGAGCTCATCCGAGAGATGGATGGAGCTATTCTCATAAAACGACATATATAAAAATACTCAATTATGCTTCTTTGATGATTTTTAACATTCATGCATTTAGCTAGATTTAATTTGCATTTTATTTCAATAATTTAGCATGTTTTATGAATTAATTAGGATTAATTTAGCATTTATTTCAATTCTGCTTATTTTCAGTAGGTCTCTGTTTTTGTCAGTCAGTCCACACGTCATTTCATGCATTTATGTTTTATTACAATTTCCTAAAAAAATCACGTAATGCGCCCTAAGGTGTCTCTGAAATTTTGCCAAAAATTCGGAGGCATTTGAATTTGTTTACTGCGGTGAACATTCAAAATGGAAAGTCGGGTTTTGTTTACTCGGGATGCGTTTTGAAAATCATTTGCCGACGTTTAAAATCGAAATATCCCTCATGGGAGATCCGATTTTCGATCCGAAAAATGTGATGAATTCGGAACAATGTCTAGTTTTTAATATGATTTTTTAAGATTTTTCAGATTTTTTTTAATGTCTGACAAAAATCCGAGAGTTCGGGACACGTGTCAGAGCCTAATTTGGGCCTTTGAGATCTTGGATCGACTTAGAGCTATGGTTTCTATTTGTGTGTTGCTCCAAATCCAAAACTATAAAAAGTGAAAATTGTGTTAGAGATGTCCTCTGTTTTCATCTAAAAGCCTGTGATTTTTATAATAGTGTTGATACCTGCTTCGGATTTTTTTTTTCAGTCTCCTGTTTTGCTATATTTGTCTGTTTTGTTAGTTTAGTCATGAATAGTTATATTTTTCTCTGTGTTTCGGTTGATCAAATGCCGAAGTCATAAACATAAAAGTTGTTCATGTAGGTGTCGTTCATAGCTCTGATTAATTTAATAAATTTCCATGGCCGTTTTATATTTGTTTGGCATTTTACATCAGATTAGGGTGATTTTTACCTCTGTCAGAACTAAATCCCTGTTATTGAACTCACCATGGCTCAAATCCCGAGGCTGTAAAAACCAAAAATGTTCCATTTAGGGTCTTTTAGCAGTCAAAAAAATATCAGAAGTTTTCATGGGGTAAATCTTGCATTATCATGTTAAGCATTGCATTTGGTTCGGATCCATAGGCAAAATCCACCATTTTAGGACTTTCTTTGAATTGTAGCATTTAAATCATATAATTTCGTGATTTTTAGCATTCTAGGCTGTTTATCAGAGTAAGTAGATGCTTCATACAGAATTTGGTGCAATTTGGAATCCATTTGAGGTTCGGATTAGCCACAATACCAAAACAGGGTCCCGCAGGACCCGGATCCAAGCGAAAAACAAGCGAAAATCATTATTTTTGATAAATTGCAAAATACCAAATTCTGATTTTACAGTCTTAATGTGTCTAGCAGCATGTCATCATATCTCTTACTGCATTTCATCATCATTTGATTCAATTTGAACTTCAAAATCTCAATTTTACCAAGTTTTCCTTCAAAAAAACCCTGATTTAAAAGGTATAACTTTATAATTAGGGGTATTTTGGTCATTTTGACCACCAATTCCGAATTTCAAACTGTTTTCCACTGAATTCCCTGCATTTACATCATTTCAAAACATCAAGGAAGCATGAGAATAGGGTTTATATCCAATTAAATCCAATAATTTCATAATATTATTGGAAAATCTTGGAAAAACCCACATATTTGAGCTAACTTTATTTCAAGCTTGGCAGGGACATTCCAAAGAAGGAGCTGAAGTCTGCAAATTTCTTTTATTTCCTTTATTTAGTGATGTAATAATGTAAATTTTGGAATAAGAGAGTTAATTTCCTGCTTAGACTAGGATGCATATCATATAGTTTGAATTTATGCAAATATCCTGCTTATATGATTCATGCATTATTATTTCAAAAGCACTATGGATGTTCACGAATGGCACGTGCACCAACTCTTAGGGAGTTGATGAACTCGGTGGAATCCATATTTACGGCCCTAGTCGAAATATGGACGAGACCCAGATCCCTCATCTTTCTACTAGTCACATTGAGCCTACACTCTTAGGCTATCTTAAAATGCACATCATATTTCCAAAGTTTTCAAAATCATGTGCATCAAATCAACTAAATTCTGAACATATTCATGGCCACAGTCAGGATATGTGAAGGATTTATCTTGACTTAATGCATATTTTTCCAATAAATCTCTTAGAAAATCTTTTCAAAGTGCATTCATTCACTTATGTCATTTGCATCATAAAATCATTGATTTTCTCAAGAAAACTTCATTCTCAAGAAATCGATTTGTCAAGAAATCGATTTCTCAAGAAATTCTAAGGATTTTTCAAAATCGGTTTTACAAAGACAAGTTTTTCCACAGTTTTCCCTGGAAAATGTTATTTTCTTAAGAGCTTCAAAAGAATTTTCCAATCTTTCTCCAAGTCAAAATCGATTTCCAAGTATTTCAGGGTTAAGATTCTCAGGTTTTCAACTTCCCAAGTTTTAATTTTCCTTTTCTACAAGGGATTTCCAATGAATTTCCATCATTTTCCTAAGAAAACTCTCAAAGTCCAAGTTTTCCTAAGAAGTGTTTCCCTTCTCAAATGTTCACACTTTTCCTAAGAACTACTTACATTTCTCAGGACTTCCAATCATTCATGATTTTCCCTTTATAAACTTTCTCGAGATTTCAAGTCTTTTCATCAGAGTTTCTTGAGAAATTGACCTCTTTCCTGAGAAATGTTTTCAACTCCAAAGTTTTCTCAAGCATACATCATGTTTCCAACTTGCATTTTCCAAAATCTCATAGAACATGCCTGAATTCTCTGTGCATCTAGGATAGAACATAACTTTGATGATTTAACTAAGTCAAGCATAGTTTTGGTCCTTGGTTCGATTACTCGTGTTAAAGGCGGCAGGAACGGTCGAACCTCGTACCGACAGGTCGAGCCCCATCCCATGGATTTTCCCGCAATTTTTAAAAACGGAGGTGAGTAATTTCAAAACAATTTCCAAAACCCGGTCAAAGTTTGAATCACGAAAGCATTTTCCCTCTTTCTCTTCCGCGAGGAAGGGAAGTCGGGGGAAAAATTTTGCGACGATAACAGGTTTGGCGACCGTGATGGGACCTGTCCTTGTCTGACCTAAATTATGCTTGACTTAGTTTAATTATCAAAATTATGTTCACAAAATGTCAGCTCTTTTACTTTCAATATCATGTGAGCCTAGGAGCCTAGATTCTGACCTAGCTGACATTGATTGCATATAGCTTAGGCATGGTTTGGTAGGACCATATTGAGGAGATATTTTCATGCTCACATAGACTTAGGTCTAAACACAACTCTCCTTAATTTAGGATCTGAATGCAAACAATGTATGCTTCTTCAAAAGATTTTCAAAAGTCTATCTCTCTAGGACTTAGAGCCCTCTATTTCTTGCATGTGATCATTTTTTCAAACCCCCATTACCTATCATTACCTGGTCTTCACGTTGCTGGGCTCTCTTCCAGAACCCTAGTTCGGGACAGAGCCTCACAACTGGGCCACCTATTTGGGTTAACACCCCCCTACTACGTACCGTGGGCCACAGTCCGAAGTATATCGGTAGGCGCTCAAGGATGTTGAAAAACCTTACCTTAGAACCGGAGTGGAAATTCTATGCCACGTACCTCGGATCTCGATTCGGGTATATCGGCATAACTGGATTGGACAAAGATGATCTGAACTTAGAGTTAGGATTAAGGTCCTACAGCTGTTTTCAAAATGATGCATCTAGAGTCAGCTTCTTAGGGAGTGCTGAATGTGCATAAATGTTTATGCAGGATGTGAGTTTGTATGCTACTTTTATTTCTCTCATATTTTTTCCAAAAATATCTTTCCAAATATCCATATTCTCATCTTTTCCTTTATTTTCTAAAACCCTGGATGGTTTTTCCCAAATATTCAATTTCTTTCAAAACTCCATGTGATTTTTCATTCTCCCGTTCTACTGGATCTCGAATTTCCAGCTGCATTTTTATCCTGCCTGCGATTTTCCAAAATCATATGTTTTCTCTCATTGGATTTCAATCCTTTTATCTATTTGCAAAATTCTTCATCTTATTTTCCTCATGCATACCTTGATTATTGTGGTGAAAACTGTTTACTCACTTGCCTTCTCCTTATTCTAAATCCGTTTGTGGATTGTTTTTCCAAAAGATATCTCTTTCCTTCAAAAATGGTGTTTTCCTCGTGGTTGACGACCTCGCCTAGGTAACAAGGCACATTTTCCGTTGTTAATTTCTCTTACAAAGAATGACAACATAATTGTCGTGACTCCAACGACGACTCCATCCCTAGTAATGGGATATTCTTCCAATCGTCCACCATATAATTTTCTTCCCAATCCAAAAATTTCCTCAGAGTCTAATCAAGACCTTATCCTGCAGAGAGCCTTCGCAACATTTGATGGTTCAGACAAGGTCAGGGAAGAAGACCGCACCAATTCAGCGTATCAGTTACTCATCAACATCAGAAGGAGAGATGAATTCGCCAAGGTCAGACAAAGACCAAGAGCAGCCAGAAGATGATGGTATCGACCCTCAGATATACGCAATGTTTCAGAAGATGATGAAGAGGATGATGAGTGAGAAGGCTGGCACCAGCTCAGACAAAAATCCATTCAGTCAGAGAATTAGAGATCGTGTGGCCAAGAGGTCAACCAAGTCCTCTGAGGAGAATGTTCAAGATATTTCAGACGAAGATGATACCGATGAAGAATATGAGGTGCCTCCAACATTTCAGAAACGTGGCCAAAGGAGGAGTCACAAATCAAAAAGTCAGGTTGCAGAAGAGCCCCTGCAAGCACAATTCAGGGAAATGGCCAGAGTGGTCAAGGATCTGCAAGCCCGCGACAAGGGCCAGAAAGTCTTCACCAGCGAGGACTTCTACGACGGTTTAGAAGGTGATGATGATCTGGAGAATCTTCCCCGAAAATTCATCAAGTTCGATGGTTCTGGCGACCCAAAAGCCCATCTCGCCATGTTCTTCGCTGAATGCTCTAGGTTCAAGAGAGACAACAGAGCATTGTTCTTATGCTTTCCCCGCAGCCTGGAAGGAGTCGCGGCCAAATGGTACGCGGAACATGTCAATCCTATAGAACTGAAAGAGTTCGACAAAGTCGTGAATTTGTTCGTTGAACGATTCTTGTTCAATACTGAAGCGCTCCCAACATTGAGCCATCTCTGCAATCTAAGGCAGAATGAAAATGAAAAGGCAAGGGACTTCATTCGCAGATGGAGAGAGACCTGCAACAAAATGAGGGATCCTATATCAGAAAGACATGCTTTATCATTGATCCTCAATAATTTTTCGCAAGCTCTGAGAGGATTAATTTCTACCTCACCATCCAAATCTTTCGTTGAACTCATTGAACGAGCAGAATGGCTCGAGTTGAGTGTGGAGAATGGAGTCTATGAAGGCTTCACATTTTCCAAGAACAACCCTCAAGGTGAACAAAAGAAGAAGGCTCACTTCACTTTTGCGGCTAAATCTTTCAATAATAGCAAAGGCAACAAGAATGATCATGGCAACAGTTTTGAGGGAATCAAGAAACAAAAGGGGAAGGACATCAACAGTGATAAACCTCTCCAATCCAGCCCTCAGCATCAAAAGAAAGATCAGAAAAAATCAAAGCGCAAGGACTGGAGAACTGATCGAGAATTCACCCCTTTGGATCAGACACTCGAGAGTATCCTCGAGTATATGCTTGAGAAAGACCTTGTCCGGTTGCCTAAAGTTGCTGATCCTCCAGCAATTATGGGCAGATTCAAAGAACAATTTTGCAAGTTTCATCGAGCAGTAGGGCATGATACAGAAAGCTGCTTCGTCCTTAAGAACATTGTTCAAGACTGCATTGACAAGAAGCTCCTCGTTGAAGATGAAAAGGAAGACTAGTCATCCTGACAAAGATTTTTTCTACAATCATTCAAGAAGATGACAATGCCAACAATTTCCCATTTCCCATCTTGCTTTTTTAAAAGAATAATGTAATCCCATTCTCTTTCCTTGATTTTAAAGCATCAATAAAGTCATCAAATTTTTTTCAATAGCTTGGTGTCGTCTTATTTACTTCCTCTTCCTTTTCATAATGTCTCTCTTGTGAGGAATGATCTTGAGGACATCTATCAGTCAAGAAACTTGTCGCCTTATTCATCAATTGTCCTTCTTCTATTCAAAACTTTCTCCCTAGTTACACTGGGGCATTTTTTTGAAAAATTTATCTTTACCTCAAAACATCCTGTATGCAGGCAGGATAAACCATTCTCTCATTTTGCATATATATGCACTCATTTGCATTCATTTGCACTTCATTTGCATTTCATGTGCATGTGCATTGCATTTGCATTGACTATGCACCCAATTCCATTCCCCTTCAGGTTAAAGGATAAACCTGAATCATTTTCCATAATTCTTCAATTTCGACCCTCGGGTCATCCAATTCTTCAATTTCGACCTCCGGGTCACCCAATTCCCAATTTTAAAATCACCAAAATTCTCAGATTCGATCGCCAGGTCATCCAATTTTCATTCCTCGTTCAGGATAAGGGGATAATCCTGAAACCATTCATAGAAGCAATCCAACTCTCTATAATGGTCCTTGTTCTTCATTGAACTGATAGTGTTCCTATGTGAACTGATAGTCGTTCTTCATCGAACTGATAGTGTTCCAAACGAACTGATAGTCGTTCTTCACTAAACTGATAGTGTTCCAAGCGAACTGATAGTCGTTCCAAGCAAACTGATAGTCGTTCTTCATCGAACTGATAGTGTTCCAAGTGAACTGATAGTTATTCTTCATCGAACTGATAGTGTTCTAACCAAACTGATAGTGTTCCAAGTGAACTGATAGTTGTTCTTTATTGAACTGATAGTGTTCCAAGCGAACTGATAAGTGTTCCAAGCGAACTGATAGTGTTCCAAGCGAACTGATAGTCGTTCCAAGCGAACTGATAGTCGTTCCAAGTGAACTGATAGTCATTCTTCATTGAACTAATAGTGTTCAAGTGAACTGATAGTCGTTCTTCATTGAACTGATAGTGTTCCAAGTGAACTGATAGTCGTTCTTCATTGAACTGATATTGTTCCAAGTGAACTGATAGTCGTTCTTCATTGAACTGATATTGTTCCAAGTGAACTGATAGTCGTTCTTCATTGAACTAATATTGTTCCCAGTAAACTGATAGTCGTTCTTCATTGAACTGATAGTATCTCAAGCGAACTGATAGTCGTTCTTCATCGAACTGATAGTGTTCCAAGTGAACTGATAGTCATTCTTCATCAAACTGATAGTGTTCCAAGTGAACTGATAGTCGTTCTTCATTGAACTGATAGTATTCCAAGCAAACTGATAGTCGTTCTTCATTGAATTGATAGTGTTCCAAGCGAACTGATAGTCGTTCTTAATTGAACTGATATTATTCCCACTGATGGTTGTTCTTAATTGAACTGATATTGTTCCCAGCAAACCGATGGGCGTTCTTAATTGAACTGATATTGTTTCCAGCGAACCGATGGTCGTTCTTAATTGAACTGATATTGTTCCCAGTGAACTGATAGTCACCTCCTTTGAGGAAAAGAGAGGAGAATTTTCATCACGGATGCGTTAAGCTGGACCTCATGTGCTCTCTTTCATCAAGGATTTCAAGAAAATTTTATCAATTTGTCAATCAATTGTTGATTTCAGAATCTTTATTGCATAAATCTTTATTTCAGTTTACCTTCAGCATTACTTCCAAAAGAGTGAAGCTTCTGCGAAAAGAGATTCAAACTTTAAATTCTTTCTATTGGCTAACCAAAAGGATGAAGGATAAATCCTCGATATGGCCAAAAAAAAGAAGATTCAATGTTATTGAAAATTCGTAGATGATCGATATTGATCGCAGTCAATGGCGCATCTTTAAAGACTATTCTTGTAAAATGAGGCAGTGGAAATATCCTAAGCGCTGGAAAAAGAGAGAATTCATCCAAGCCCTGTCTCCTTAAAATCACCTAAGCTGCAATTAAGTATCCGCAAAAGGGATCTCTCACCTGTCGTCAAGATGAAGGCGAATTAGAAGAGTAGACCCCCGGGGTCAAAGAAGATTCGAAACATCTCCAAGATGACGGAGTTTGTGACGGATCCTTCCAGAGAAAGTCCAAAGCATTGTCGAGATGAAGGCAGATGCGATGAACCTCTCGACAATCCCTAAAAGATATTTAATTTCAGCTATCACCCAAAGATCTCCAAACCCATCGCCCAAGAAGGATCGAAACGTCTCCAAGATGAAGGAGTTTGTGACGTACCCTTATACCAAAAGAGAGAAAGAGAGGAGAAAGAAAGAGAAAAAAAAAAGTCAGAACATCTCCAAAATGAAGGAGAATGTAGCCAAAACACCAGAGAGCCAAAAGAGTGCAGAAAGATTATCAAGAGAGAAGCTCTCAGGATATCAAACTGCCAAATCTATCAAGAATCCTCTTTAATCTTGTGAAAATCTATTATCAATACTCTTTCATCAATTGTTTTCATAATATCAAATTCTCTTTCTTGTTCATATCAAGGAAATTGATAGCTTCCTTGAAGAAGGTCAATTGCAAACAATTTGGGTTTCCAATTTCGATTCTACGAAGTGAACCTTGTTTGGAGGTAATGCTTTGGGTAGAAAAGAAAGAATATCTTTGCAGCCATGTGCAACATTTTCAAAAACTTGAAATCAACAACAAAATTCTCAATATTTTGATAATATTTTTTAGCTATCCTGACATGAAGTGAGAGCTCGATATCCGTCTTCGATACATCCTGACACCAATTTTAAATCCCTCCTAAGGACTTGATTCCTTCCCTTCTTTGAGAGCATGAACTCTCAGATTGCACACTTCCCTGTGTCCCCACTGTCCCACCATAGACAGTCTCATTTCGGTTCGAGGTCGAACCACCGATCATTTCCCGCAAAAGGCAATTTCAAAAGCTGATTTTAGTCTCAGCGATGAGACGCCCAAAATCAACCCCTTTTCAAGCTTTAGGGACCCCATTTTCCTTCCTTTTGCAAAACCCCTGTTGGATTTATTGTGCAAAATCCAAAGGTTCCATCATGGTCTCTTCCTTCGAGGATTCCATTCATCTTCTGCCCGATCAGGATAAGGGTATAAACCTGAGCCTCAATCAAAGAGGTATTTCATCTTCTGCCCGATCAGGATAAGGGTATAAACCTGAGCCTCAATCAAAGAGGTATTTCATCTTCCGCCCGATCAGGATAAGGGTACAAACCTGAGCCTCAACCAATGAGGTATTTTCATTTTTCGCCCGATCAGGATAAGGGTACAAACCTGAGCCTCATTAAAAGAGGTATTTCATTTTTCGCCCGATCAGGTTAAGGGTACAAACCTGAGTCTCATGTTATGAGATATTCCATCCCCAATCAGGTTAAGGGCCAAACCCGAGCTTCGTTCCATACGAGGTATTTCTGTCCCATCCAGGTTAAGGGCATAAAACCTGAATTTCGCTCTCACAGAGTGAGTCTTTTCTCTCCATTCTTCGTTTCATATCTGTCATCTTCTTCGGGCTAATTTCTTCACACCCAGGCAGATCCTTCTAACTGGGGCATTTTATGTATAGCCCAAATTTGGTGTGTTTTCTTTGCCACTAAGCTCGGCCATGAGCCGGCTTAGTAGCAAAGAGGGGCATCTGTAAACACCCCAAATTTTCACTCACCTCCCCGACAGTTTCACCAAGCATCATCATTCAGCCTTTGAAATCGCCAGAGGGCAAAATGGTCATTTTCTAAGTTTGGACCTTGTAAAAGTCCAAATTTCATCTGAAACTCTCAAAGTCTCCCTATTTTAGCTCAGATGTTCAAAATTTTATTCCTGACAGGAGACAGGCATCTCCAAGTCTTGGTTCAAGATTATATTGCATAAGACATGTCATTGTATAGCATTGCATGAGCATTTCATATCACTGCACTGCACAGCATGTCATTTCGAGGTCCAGAACTCTCGATTTCAAAATTTTCAATCCAGATTAGAATTTCAACTCTTTTCAAAATTGATTTCAAAACCCTGGGTCTTTAAAATTATCAGTTCTTCCCATTTTACCCCCAGGGCTCTGAATTTTAAAATATTTCCTCAGGAAAATGATCTGGATAGTTTTAATATGGATTTCAGCCACCTTATCTCAGATTTTTCCCTTTTGACAATTTCAAATATCTTCCTTTTGCAAAATTGCCCTACAGGGGCCAACTCTTTCCAAAAATTCCTGTTTTACCAATTAGCCCAGATTTTATGAAAATTCCAAAAAGCGGTTGTTGTCTTGTTCTTATTTCAATAAAGAAGCAATGTGGGACCCACACTGAGGTGGTGTCACATAGACTTTTCTTTTGAAAAACCTGAACTTTGAAAAACCCAAAAAAATAGGAACCTTGTCCCCTAGATTGGTGCCACTTGTCCTTTCTCTCTCCTCCCATTTACCTGCCATGTGTCAGCATAGGGTTCACCTAGAGTTGGCGCCACATGTCACCTTCTTTCTTCTGCCACCCTTTGACACGTGTCAGTGTGGGACCACCTTAAGATGCTGCCACATGTCATTAGTCATCCTCTTTATTTTATGCCACGTGTCAATGTCTACCATCTTCACCCTGTGCCAGGTGTCATTCCAAGGTCACCATGAGATGCCACGTGTCATGTGTTGTCCTGTTCAGAAAAAGTAGAACTTGTCTCCCCTGAGGTGGCACCATTTGAATTATGTCTCCTATAAGTGACACATGTCACTCTCTCCTTTCCTCAGGAAAAGCAAGCGACACGTGTCAATCTCTGCTCCTTTCAGAAAAAGCAGAGGACACATGTCTCCCTCCTATTTTTCTCAGAAAAGTAGATGACACATGTCATCTCCAGCTTCCTTTAGAAAAAGTAGAAGACACATGTCACTCCCTGCTTTTCTCAGAAAAAGCAAGTGACACATGTCACCCTCTGCTCTTCTCAGAAAAAGCAGGGGACACGTGTCTCTCTCTGCTTTCTTCAGAAAAAGCAAGTGACACATGTCACTTTCTGCCTCCTTCAGAGAAAGCTAGAATTCAAATGTTCAAACTCCAGTCTAAGGTGGCGCAAATCCTGAACTTCACCTTTTCTATTTTGTGTGAGATGGTGCCACGTGTCCCTTTTCCTCCCTCTTGCCACATGTCATTGTAGGAGCCATCCTGAGGTGGTGCCACATGGCAGTCTCTCCTTTCCTCTAGAAAAAGCAGAAATTTAAATTTCAAACTCTCTCTGAGGTGGCACCATCTGAATCCTCTGCCTTTCCTTCTGACACATGTCAATGAAGATGCTCTGAGATGGCGCCACATGTCAGTCTCTCCTTTCATCAGAAAAAGTAGAATTCAAACCCCTCTGAGGTGGCGTCTTCTGCTTCCTCTGCTCCTACCTTCTGACACATGGCAATGTGGATGCTCTGAGATGGCGCCACATGGAAGTCTCTCCTCCTTCCAGAATAAAGCAGAATTTGAATTTCAAACTCCAAGACAACACCCTCTGAGATGGCGCCACATGTCCATCCTCCATTCCTCCAGGGCCAACCTCCATTTGAAATTCAAATTCTCCTCTGAGGTGGCGCCATTTGAGAAGGCCTCTCCAGATAGCTGACACTTGTCCGCCACATGTCCAGACCTCCCTGCATCAGAAAAAGTAGAAACCCCCCCCCTATGAGGTGGCGCATTTTGCTTCCTCCCTTCATGTTCTCCTGCCACATGGCATCGTAGGAGCCACTCTGAGGAAATGCCACATGTCAGCCTCTCCTTTCCTGCATAAAAGTAAAATTTGAATTCCTCTGAGGTGGTACAGTCTGCTTCCTCCACTCCTGGCCTTCTGACACATATCAAGAGCCTCCAGAGGTGGCGCCACATGGCATGCTCCTACTGCTTCTAACTTTACACCTCAGAACACCTTTTGAGGTGGCGCCAATCCAGAGTCCCACTTGGCTTCAAATTTTATTTTTATTTTATTTTTAATAAAAGTAGCCCACCATGAGGTGGCGCCACCTGAGGGCTCCCTGCAAAAGCCAAATTCGAATTTCAAAACCCCCAGATAGCACCCTCTGAGATGGCGCCACATGGAGGGCTCAGATTGAGCCTGTTTGAAATTCAAATTTTTTAAAAAAATCTATAAAAACAAGGCTCCATGCCCAACATAGGGAGACCATCTTTTTGGACTTGGAAATTCGACCTAACCTTCTTGAGAAACCCGATTTTGAACTTTGGAATTCACGCCCCTTTTGGCTCAGTGGAGAAGGTGCAGTGGATCGAACTTGGTGGATCATTCGAAGCCCGAAGCGAAGGACGAACGAAGCTCGTGATAGCCGTCCCTTTCAAGAGCTTCTACGCTGCGTAACGAAGCAAGGTGCACCTCTTTTCCCCTTGATTTGATTCCATAATTCGATTCGGGAGTCGTTTGAAGAAAGAGCTCATCCGAGAGATGGATGGAGCTATTCTCATAAAAAGACATATATAAAAATACTCAATTATGCTTCTTTGATGATTTTTAACATTCATGCATTTAGCTAGATTTAATTTGCATTTTATTTCATTAATTTAGCACGTTTTATGAATTAATTAGGATTAATTTAGCATTTATTTCAATTCTGCTTATTTTCAGTAGGTCTCTGTTTTTGTCAGTCAGTCCACACGTCATTTCATGCATTTATGTTTTATTAAAAATCCCAAAAAAATCACGTAATGCGCCCTAAGGTGTCCCTGAAATTTTGCCAAAAATTCGGATTCATTTGAATTTGTTTACTGCGGTGAACATTCAAAATGGCAAGTCGGGTTTTTTTTACTCGGGATGCGTTTTGAAAATCATTTGTCGAAGTTTAAAATCGAAATATCCCTCATGGGAGATCCGATTTTCGATCCGAAAAATGTGATGAATTCGGAACAATGTCTAGTTTTTAATATGATTTTTTAAGATTTTCGATCCGAAAAATGTGATGAATTTGCAACAATGTCTAGTTTTTAATATGATTTTTTAAGATTTTTCTGATTTTTGTTAATGTCTGACAAAAATCCGAGAGTTCGGGACACGTGTCAGAGCCTAATTTGGGCCTTTGAGATCTTGGATCGACTTAGAGCTATGGTTTCTATTTGTGTGTTGCTCCAAATCCAAAACTATAAAAAGTGAAAATTGTGTTAGAGATGTCCTCTGTTTTCATCTAAAAGCCTGTGATTTTTATAATAGTGTTGATACCTGCTTCGGATTTTTTTTATCAGTCTCCTGTTTTGCTATATTTGTCTGTTCTGTTAGTTTAGGCATGAATAGTTATATTTTTCTCTGTGTTTTTGTTGATCAAATGCCGAAGTCATAAACATGAACGTTGTTCATGTAGGTGTCGTGCATAGCTATGATTAATTTAATAAATTTCCATGGCTGTTTTATATTTGTTTGGCATTTTACATCAGATTAGGGTGATTTTTACCTCTGTCAGAACTAAATCCCTGTTATAGAACTCACCATGGCTCAAATCCCGAGGCTGTAAAAACCAAAAATGTTCCATTTAGAGTCTTTTAGCAGTCTGCAAAATATCAGAAGTTTTCATGGTGTAAATCTTGCATTATCATGTTAAGCATTGCATTTGGTTCGGATCCATAGGCAAAATCCACCATTTAGGACTTTCTTTGAATTGTAGCATTTAAATCATATCATTTCGTGATTTTTAGCATTCTAGGCTGTTTATTTGCAACAATGTCTAGTTTTTAATATGATTTTTTAAGATTTTTCTGATTTTTGTTAATGTCTGACAAAAATCCGAGAGTTCGGGACACGTGTCAGAGCCTAATTTGGGCCTTTGAGATCTTGGATCGACTTAGAGCTATGGTTTCTATTTGTGTGTTGCTCCAAATCCAAAACTATAAAAAGTGAAAATTGTGTTAGAGATGTCCTCTGTTTTCATCTAAAAGCCTGTGATTTTTATAATAGTGTTGATACCTGCTTCGGATTTTTTTTATCAGTCTCCTGTTTTGCTATATTTGTCTGTTCTGTTAGTTTAGGCATGAATAGTTATATTTTTCTCTGTGTTTTTGTTGATCAAATGCCGAAGTCATAAACATGAACGTTGTTCATGTAGGTGTCGTGCATAGCTATGATTAATTTAATAAATTTCCATGGCTGTTTTATATTTGTTTGGCATTTTACATCAGATTAGGGTGATTTTTACCTCTGTCAGAACTAAATCCCTGTTATAGAACTCACCATGGCTCAAATCCCGAGGCTGTAAAAACCAAAAATGTTCCATTTAGAGTCTTTTAGCAGTCTGCAAAATATCAGAAGTTTTCATGGTGTAAATCTTGCATTATCATGTTAAGCATTGCATTTGGTTCGGATCCATAGGCAAAATCCACCATTTAGGACTTTCTTTGAATTGTAGCATTTAAATCATATCATTTCGTGATTTTTAGCATTCTAGGCTGTTTATCAGAGTAAGTAGATGCTTCATACCGAATTTGGTGCAATTTGGAATCCATTTGAGGTTCGGATTAACCACAATACCAAAATAGGGTCCCGCAGGACCCAGATCCAAGCGAAAAACATTATTTTTGATAAATTGCAAAATACCAAATTTTGATTTTACAGTCTTAATGTGTCTAGCAGCATGTCATCATATCTCTTACTGCATTTCATCATCATTTGATTCAATTTGAACTTCAAAATCTCAATTTTACCAAGTTTTCCTTCAAAAAAACCCTGATTTAAAAGGTATAACTTTATAATTAGGGGTATTTTGGTCATTTTGACCACCAATTCCGAATTTCAAACTGTTTTCCACTGAATTCCCTGCATTTACATCATTTCAAAACATCAAGGAAGCATGAGAATAGGGTTTATATCCAATTAAATCCAATAATTTCATAATATTATTGGAAAATCTTGGAAAAACCCACATATTTGAGCTAACTTTATTTCAAGCTTGGCAGGGACATTCCAAAGAAGGAGCTGAAGTCTGCAAATTTATTTTATTTCCTTTATTTAGTGATGTAATAATGTAAATTTTGGAAGAAGAGAGTTAATTTCCTGCTTAGACTAGGATGCATATCATATAGTTTGAATTTATGCAAATATCCTGCTTATATGATTCATGCATTATTATTTCAAAAGCACTATGGATGTTCACGAATGGCACGTGCACCAACTCTTAGGGAGTTGATGAACTCGGTGGAATCCATATTTACGGCCCTAGTCGGAATATGGACGAGACCCAGATCCCTCATCTTTCTACTAGTCACATTGAGCCTACACTCTTAGGCTATCTTAAAATGCAGATCATAGTTCCAAAGTTTTCAAAATCATGTGCATCAAATCAACTAAATTCTGAACATATTCATGGCCACAGTCAGGATATGTGAAGGATTTATCTTGACTTAATGCATATTTTTCCAATAAATCTCTTAGAAAATCTTTTCAAAGTGCATTCATTCACTAATATCATTTGCATCATAAAATCATTGATTTTCTCAAGATTTTCTCAAGAAAACTTCATTCTCAAGAAATCGATTTCTCAAGAAATTCTAAGGAATATTCAAAATCGGTTTTCCAAAGACAAGTTTTTCCACAGTTTTCCCTGAAAAATGTTATTTTCTTAAGAGCTTCAAAAGAATTTTCCAATCTTTCTCCAAGTCAAAATCGATTTCCAAGTATTTCAGGGTTAAGATTCTCAGGTTTTCAACTTCCCAAGTTTTAATTTTCCTTTTCTACAAGGGATTTCCAATGAATTTCCATCATTTTCCTAAGAAAACTCTCAAAGTCCAAGTTTTCCTAAGAAGTGTTTCCCTTCTCAAATGTTCACACTTTTCCTAAGAACTACTTACATTTCTCAGGACTTCCAATCATTCATGATTTTCCCTTTATAAACTTTCTCGAGATTTCAAGTCTTTTCATCAGAGTTTCCTGAGAAATTGACCTCTTTCTTGAGAAATGTTTTCAACTCCAAAGTTTTCTCAAGCATACATCATGTTTCCAACTTGCATTTTCCAAAATCTCATAGCACATGCCTGAATTCTCTGTGCATCTAGGATAGAACATAACTTTGATGATTTAACTAAGTCAAGCATAGTTTTGGTCCTTGGTTCGATTACCCCTGTTAAAGGCGGCAGGAACGGTCGAACCTCGTACCGACAGGTCGAGCCCCATCCCATGGATTTTCCCGCAATTTTTAAAAACGGAGGCGAGTAATTTCAAAACAATTTCCAAAACCCGGTCAAAGTTTGAATCACGAAAGCATTTTCCCTCTTTCTCTTCCGCGAGGAAGGGAAGTCGGGGGAAAAAATTTGCGACGATAACAGGTTTGGCGACCGTGATGGGACCTGTCCTTGTCAGACCTAAATTATGCTTGACTTAGTTTAATTATCAAAATTATGTTCACAAAATGTCAGCTCTTTTACTTTCAATATCATGTGAGCCTAGGAGCCTAGATTCTGACCTAACTGACATTGATTGCATATAGCTTAGGCATGGTTTCGTAGGACCATATTGAGGAGATATTTTCATGCTCACATAGACTTAGGTCTAAACACAACTCTCCTCAATTTAGGATCTGAATGCAAACAATGTATGCTTCTTCAAAAGATTTTCAAAAGTCTATCTCTCTAGGACTTAGAGCCCTCTATTTCTTGCATGTGATCATTTTTTCAAACCCCCATTACCTATCATTACCTGGTCTTCACGTTGCTGGGCTCTCTTCCAGAACCCTAGTTCGGGACAGAGCCTCACAACTGGGCCACCTATTTGGGTTAACACCCCCCTACTACGTACCGCGGGCCACAGTCCGAAGTATATCGGTAGGCGCTCAAGGATGTTAAAAAACCTTACCTTAGAACCGGAGTGGAAATTCTATGCCACGTACCTCGGATCTCGATTCGGGTATATCGGCATAACTGGATTGGACAAAGATGATCTGAACTTAGAGTTAGGATTAAGGTCCTACGGCTGTTTTCAAAATGATGCATCTAGAGTCAGCTTCTTAGGGAGTGCTGAATGTGCATAAATGTTTATGCAGGATGTGAGTTTGTATGCTACTTTTATTTCTCTCATATTTTTTCCAAAAATATCTTTCCAAATATCCATATTCTCATCTTTTCCTTTATTTTCTAAAACCCTGGATGGTTTTTCCCAAATATTCAATTTCTTTCAAAACTCCAGGTGATTTTTCATTCTCCTGTTCTACTGGATCTCGAATTTCCAGCTGCATTTTTATCCTGCCTGCGATTTTCCAAAATCATATGTTTTCTCTCATTGGATTTTAATCCTTTTATCTATTTGCAAAATTCTTCATCTTATTTTCCTCATGCATACCTTGATTATTGTGGTGAAAACTGTTTACTCACTTGCCTTCTCCTTATTCTAAATCCGTTTGTGGATTGTTTTTCCAAAAGATATCTCTTTCCTTCAAAAATGGTGTTTTCCTCGTGGTTGACGACCTCGCCTAGGTAACAAGGCACATTTTCCGTTGTTAATTTCTCTTACAAAGAATGACAACATAATTGTCGTGACTCCAACGACGACTCCATCCCTAGTAATGGGATATTCTTCCAATCGTCCACCATATAATTTTCTTCCCAATCCAAAAATTTCCTCAGAGTCTAATCAAGACCTTATCCTGCAGAGAGCCTTCGCAACATTTGATGGTTCAGACAAGGTCAGGGAAGAAGACCGCACCAATTCAGTGTATCAGTTACTCATCAACATCAGAAGGAGAGATGAATTCGCCAAGGTCAGACAAAGACCAAGAGCAGCCAGAAGATGATGGTATCGACCCTCAGATATACGCAATGTTTCAGAAGATGATGAAGAGGATGATGAGTGAGCAGGCTGGCACCAGCTCAGACAAAAATCCATTCAGTCAGAAAATTAGAGATCGTGTGGCCAAGAGGTCAACCAAATCCTCTGAGGAGAATGTTCAAGATATTTCAGACGAAGATGATACCGATGAAGAATATGAGGTGCCTCCAGCATTTCAGAAACGTGGCCAAAGGAGGAGTCACAAATCAAAAAGTCAGGTTGCAGAAGAGCCCCTGCAAGCACAATTCAGAGAAATGGCCAGAGTGGTCAAGGATCTGCAAGCCCGCGACAAGGGCAAGAAATTCTTCACCAGCGAGGACTTCTACGACGGTTTAGAAGGGGATGATGATCTGGAGAATCTTCCCAGAAAATTCATCAAGTTCGATGGTTCTGGCGACCCAAAAGCCCATCTCGCCATGTTCTTCGCTGAATGCTCTAGGTTCAAGAGAGACAACAGAGCATTGTTCTTATGCTTTCCCCGCAGCCTGGAAGGAGTCGCGGCCAAATGGTACGCGGAACATGTCAATCCTATAGAACTGAAAGAGTTCGACAAAGTCGTGAATTTGTTCGTTGAACGATTCTTGTTCAATACTGAAGCGCTCCCAACATTGAGCCATCTATGCAATCTAAGGCAGAATGAAAATGAAAAGGCAAGGGACTTCATTCGCAGATGGAGAGAGACCTGCAACAAAATGAGGGATCCTATATCAGAAAGACATGCTTTATCATTGATCCTCAATAATTTTTCGCAACCTCTGAGAGGATTAATTTCTACCTCACCATCCAAATCTTTCGTTGAACTCATTGAACGAGCAGAATGGCTCGAGTTGAGTGTGGAGAATGGAGTCTATGAAGGCTTCACATTTTCCAAGAACAACCCTCAAGGTGAACAAAAGAAGAAGGCTCACTTCACTTTTGCGGCTAAATCTTTCAATAATAGCAAAGGCAACAAGAATGATCATGGCAACAGTTTTGAGGGAATCAAGAAACAAAAGGGGAAGGACATCAACAGTGATAAACCTCTCCAATCCAGCCCTCAGCATCAAAAGAAAGATCAGAAAAAATCAAAGCGCAAGGACTGGAGAACTGATCGAGAATTCACCCCTTTGGATCAGACACTCGAGAGTATCCTCGAGTATATGCTTGAGAAAGACCTTGTCCGGTTGCCTAAAGCTGCTGATCCTCCAGCAATTATGGGCAGATTCAAAGAACAATTTTGCAAGTTTCATCGAGCAGTAGGGCATGATACAGAAAGCTGCTTCGTCCTTAAGAACATTGTTCAAGACTGCATTGACAAGAAGCTCCTCGTTGAAGATGAAGAGGAAGACTAGTCATCTTGACAAAGATTTTTTCTACAATCATTCAAGAAGATGACAATGCCAACAATTTCCCATTTCCCATCTTGCTTTTTCAAAAGAATAATGTAATCCCATTCTGTTTCCTTGATTTTAAAGCATCAATAAAGTCATCAAATTTTTTTCAATAGCTTGGTGTCGTCTTATTTACTTCCTCTTCCTTTTCATAATGTCTCTCTTGTGAGGAATGATCTTGAGGACATCTATCAGTCAAGAAACTTGTCGCCTTATTCATCAATTGTCCTTCTTCTATTCAAAACTTTCTCCCGAGTTACACTGGGGCATTTTTTTGAAAAATTTATCTTTACCTCAAAACATCCTGTATGCAGGCAGGATAAACCATTCTCTCATTTTGCATATATATGCACTCATTTGCATTCATTTGCACTTCATTTGCATTTCATGTGCATTGCATTTGCATTGACTATGCACCCAATTCCATTCCCCTTCAGGTTAAAGGATAAACCTGAATCATTTTCCATAATTCTTCAATTTCGACCCTCGGGTCATCCAATTCTTCAATTTCGACCTCCGGGTCACCCAATTCCCAATTTTAAAATCACGAAAATTCTCAATTTCGATCGCCAGGTCATCCAATTTTCATTCCCCGTTCAGGATAAGGGGATAATCCTTAAACCATTCATAGAAGCAATCCAACTCTCTATAATGGTCCTTGTTCTTCATTGAACTGATAGTGTTCCTATGTGAACTGATAGTCGTTCTTCATCGAACTGATAGTGTTCCAAACGAACTGATAGTCGTTCTTCACTGAACTGATAGTGTTACAAGCGAACTGATAGTCGTTCCAAGCAAACTGATAGTCGTTCCAAACGAACTGATAGTCGTTCTTCATTGAACTGATAGTCGTTCTTCATCGAACTGATAGTGTTCCAAGTGAACTGATAGTTGTTCTTCATCGAACTGATAGTGTTCTAACCAAACTGATAGTGTTCCAAGTGAACTGATAGTCATTCTTTATTGAACTGATAGTGTTCCAAGCGAACTTATAAGTGTTTCAAGCGAACTGATAGTGTTCCAAGCGAACTGATAGTCGTTCCAAGCGAACTGATAGTCGTTCCAAGTGAACTGATAGTCGTTCTTCATTGAACTAACAGTGTTCAAGTGAATTGATAGTCGTTCTTCATTGAACTGATAGTGTTCCAAGTGAACTGATAGTCGTTCTTCATTGAACTGATATTGTTCCAAGTGAACTGATAGTCGTTCTTCATTGAACTGATATTGTTCCAGGTGAACTGATAGTCGTTCTTCATTGAACTGATATTGTTCCCAGTAAACTGATAGTCGTTCTTCATTGAACTGATAGTATTCCAAGCGAACTGATAGTCGTTCTTCATCGAACTGATAGTGTTCCAAGTGAACTGATAGTCATTCTTCATCAAACTGATAGTGTTCCAAGTGAACTGATAGTCGTTCTTCATTGAACTGATAGTATTCCAAGCAAACTGATAGTCGTTCTTCATTGAATTGATAGTGTTCCAAGCGAACTGATAGTCGTTCTTAATTGAACTGATATTATTCCCACCGATGGTTGTTCTTAATTGAACTGATATTGTTCCCAGCAAAGTGATGGGCGTTCTTAATTGAACTGATATTGTTTCCAGCGAACCGATGGTCGTTCTTAATTGAACTGATATTGTTCCGAGTGAACTGATAGTCACCTTCTTTGAGGAAAAGAGAGGAGAATTTTCGTCACGGATGCGTTAAGCTGGACCTCATGTGCTCTCTTTCATCAAGGATTTCAAGAAAATTTTGTCAATTTGTCAATCAATTGTTGATTTCGGAATCTTTATTGCATAAATCTTTATTTCAGTTTACCTTCAGCATTACTTCCAAAAGAGTGAAGCTTCTGCGAAAAGAGATTCAAACTTTAAATTCTTTCTATTGGCTAACCAAAAGGATGAAGGATAAATCCTCGATATGGCCAAAAAAAAGAAGATTCAATGTTATTGAAAATTCGTAGATGATCGATATTGATCGCAGTCAATGGCGCATCTTTAAAGACTATTCTTGTAAAATGAGGCAGTGGAAATATCCTGAGCGCTGGAAAAAGAGAGAATTCATCCAAGCCCTGTCTCCTTAAAATCACCTAAGCTGCAATTAAGTATCCGCAAAAGGGATCTCTCACCTGTCGTCAAGATGAAGGCGAATTAGAAGAGTAGACCCCCGGGGTCAAAGAAGATTCGAAACATCTCCAAGATGACAGAGTTTGTGACGGATCCTTCCAGAGAAAGTCCAAAGCACTGTCGAGATGAAGGCAGATGCGATGAACCTCTCGACAATCCCTAAAAGATATTTAATTTCAGCTATCACCCAAAGATCTCCAAACCCATCGCCCAAGAAGGATCGAAACATCTCCAAGATGAAGGAGTTTGTGACGTACCCTTTTCCCAAAAGAGAGAAAGAGAGGAGAAAGAAAGAGAAAAAAAAAAGTCAGAACATCTCCAAAATGAAGGAGAATGTAGCCAAAACACCAGAGAGCCAAAGGAGTGCAGAAAGATTATCAAGAGAGAAGCTCTCAGGATATCAAACTGCCAAATCTATCAAGAATCCTCTTTAATCTTGTGAAAATCTATTATCAATACTCTTTCATCAATTGTTTTCATAATATCAAATTCTCTTTCTTGTTCATATCAGGGAAATTGATAGCTTCCTTGAAGAAGGTCAATTGCAAACAATTTGGGTTTCCAATTTCGATTCTACGAAGTGAACCTTGTTTGGAGGTAATGCTTTGGGTAGAAAAGAAAGAATATCTTTGCAGCCATGTGCAACATTTTCAAAAACTTGAAATCAACAACAAAATTCTCAATATTTTGATAATATTTTCTAGCTATCTTGACGTGAAGTGAGAGCTCGATATCCGTCTTCGATGCATCCTGACACCAATTTTAAATCCCTCCTAAGGACTTGATTCCTTCCCTTCTTTGAGAGCATGAACTCTCAGATTGCACACTTCCCTGTGTCCCCACTGTCCCACCATAGACAGTCCCATTTCGGTTCGAGGTCGAACCACCGATCATTTCCCGCAAAAGGCAATTTCAAAAGCTGATTTTAATCTCAGCGATGAGACGCCCAAAATCAACCCCTTTTCAAGCTTTAGGGACCCCATTTTCCTTCCTTTTGCAAAACCCCTGTTGGATTTATTGTGCAAAATCCAAAGGTTCCATCATGGTCTCTTCCTTCGAGGATTCCATTCATCTTCTGCCCGATCAGGATAAGGGTATAAACCTGAGCCTCAATCAAAGAGGTATTTCATCTTCTGCCCGATCAAGATAAGGGTATAAACCTGAGCCTCAATCAAAGAGGTATTTCATCTTCCGCCCGATCAGGATAAGGGTACAAACCTGAGCCTCAACCAATGAGGTATTTTCATTTTTCGCCCGATCAGGATAAGGGTACAAACCTGAGCCTCATTAAAAGAGGTATTTCATTTTCCGCCCGATCAGGTTAAGGGTACAAACCTGAGTCTCATGTTATGAGATATTCCATCCCCAATCAGGTTAAGGGCCAAACCCGAGCTTCGTTCCATACGAGGTATTTCTGTCCCATCCAGGTTAAGGGCATAAAACCTGAATTTCGCTCTCACAGAGTGAGTCTTTTCTCTCCATTCTTCGTTTCATATCTGCCATCTTCTTCGGGCTAATTTCTTCACACCCAGGCAGATCCTTCTAACTGGGGCATTTTATGTATAGCCCAAATTTGGTGTGTTTTCTTTGCCACTAAGCTCGGCCATGAGTCGGCTTAGTAGCAAATAGGGGCATCTGTAAACACCCCAAATTTTCACTCACCTCCCCGACAGTTTCACCAAGCATCATCATTCAGCCTTTGAAATCGCCGGAGGGCAAAATGGTCATTTTCTAAGTTTGGACCTTGTAAAAGTCCAAATTTCATCTGAAACTCTCAAAGTCTCCCTATTTTAGCTCAGATGTTCAAAATTTTATTCCTGACAGGAGACAGACATCTCCAAGTCTTGGTTCAAGATTATATTGCATAAGACATGTCATTGTATAGCATTGCATGAGCATTTCATATCACTGCACTGCACAGCATGTCATTTCGAGGTCCAAAACTCTCGATTTCAAAATTTTCAATCCAGATTAGAATTTCAACTCTTTTCAAAATTGATTTCAAAACCCTGGGTCTTTAAAATTATCAGTTCTTCCCATTTTACCCCCAGGGCTCTGAATTTTAAAATATTTCCTCAGGAAAATGATCTGGATAGTTTTAATATGGATTTTAGCCACCTTATCTCAGATTTTGCCCTTTTGACAATTTCAAATATCTTCCTTTTGCAAAATTGCCCTACAGGGGCCAACTCTTTCCAAAAATTCCTGTTTTACCAATTAGCCCAGATTTTATGAAAATTCCAAAAAGTGGTTGTTGTCTTGTTCTTATTTCAATAAAGAAGCAATGTGGGACCCACACTGAGGTGGTGTCACATAGACTTTTCTTTTGAAAAACCTGAACTTTGAAAAACCCAAAAAAATAGGAACCTTGTCCCCTAGATTGGTGCCACTTGTCCTTTCTCTCTCCTCCCATTTACCTGCCATGTGTCAGCATAGGGTTCACCTAGAGTTGGCGCCACATGTCACCTTCTCTCTTCTGCCACCCTTTGACACGTGTCAGTGTGGGACCACCTTAAGATGCCGCCACATGTCATTAGTCATCCTCTTTATTTTATGCCACGTGTCAATGTCTACCATCTTCACCCTGTGCCAGGTGTCATTCCAAGGTCACCATGAGATGCCACGTGTCATGTGTTGTCCTGTTCAGAAAAAGTAGAACTTGTCTCACGTAAGCTGGCACCATTTGAATTATGTCTCCTACAAGTGACACATGTCACTCTCTCCTTTCCTCAGGAAAAGCAAGCGACACGTGTCAATCTCTGCTCCTTTCAGAAAAAGCAGAGGACACATGTCTCCCTCCTATTTTTCTCAGAAAAGTAGATGACACATGTCATCTCCAGCTTCCTTTAGAAAAAGTAGAAGACACATGTCACTCCCTGCTTTTCTCAGAAAAAGCAAGTGACACATGTCACCCTCTGCTCTTCTCAGAAAAAGCAAGGGACACGTGTCTCTCTCTGCTTTCTTCAGAAAAAGCAAGTGACACTTGTCACTTTCTGCCTCCTTCAGAGAAAGCTAGAATTCAAATGTTCAAACTCCAGTCTGAGGTGGCGCAAATCCTGAACTTCACCTTTTCTATTTTGTGTGAGATGGTGCCACGTGTCCCTTTTCCTCCCTCTTGCCACATGTCATTGTAGGAGCCATCCTGAGGTGGTGCCACATGGCAGTCTCTCCTTTCCTCTAGAAAAAGTAGAAATTTAAATTTCAAACTCTCTCTGAGGTGGCACCATCTGAATCCTCTGCCTTTCCTTCTGACACATGTCAATGAAGATGCTCTGAGATGGCGCCACATGTCAGTCTCTCCTTTCATCAGAAAAAGTAGAATTCAAACCCCTCTGAGGTGGCGTCTTCTGCTTCCTCTGCTCCTACCTTCTAACACATGGCAATGTGGATGCTCTGAGATGGCGCCACATGGAAGTCTCTCCTCCTTCCAGAATAAAGCAGAATTTGAATTTCAAACTCCAAGACAACACCCTCTGAGATGGCGCCACATGTCCATCCTCCATTCCTCCAGGGCCAACCTCCATTTGAAATTCAAATTCTCCTTTGAGGTGGCGCCATTTGAGAAGGCCTCTCCAGATAGCTGACACTTGTCCGCCACATGTCCAGACCTCCCTGCATCAGAAAAAGTAGAAAAACCCCCCCTATGAGGTGGTGCATTTTGCTTCCTCCCTTCATGTTCTCCTGCCACATGGCATCGTAGGAGCCACTCTGAGGAAATGCCACATGTCAGCCTCTCCTTTCCTGCATAAAAGTAAAATTTGAATTCCTCTGAGGTGGCACAGCCTGCTTCCTCCACTCCTGGCCTTCTGACACATATCAAGAGCCTCCAGAGGTGGCGCCACATGGCATGCTCCTACTGCTTCCAACTTTACACCTCAGAACACCTTTTGAGGTGGCGCCAATCCAGAGTCCCACTTGGCTTTAAATTTTATTTTTATTTTATTTTTAATAAAAGTAGCCCACCATGAGGTGGCGCCACCTGAGGGCCCCCTGCAAAAGCCAAATTCGAATTTCAAAACCCCCAGATAGCACCCTCTGAGATGGCGCCACATGGAGGGCTCAGATTGAGCCTGTTTGAAATTCAAATTTTTCAAAAAATCTATAAAAACAAGGCTCCATGCCCAGCATAGGGAGACCATCTTTTTGGACTTGGAAATTCGACCTAACCTTCTTGAGAAACCTGATTTTGAACTTTGGAATTCACGCCCCTTTTGGCTCAGTGGAGAAGGTGCAGTGGATCGAACTTGGTGGATCATTCGAAGCCCGAAGCGAAGGACGAACGAAGCTCGTGATAGCTGTCCCTTTCAAGAGCTTCTACGCTGCGTAACGAAGCAAGGTGCACCTCTTTTCCCCTTGATTTGATTCCATAATTCGATTCGGGAGTCGTTTGAAGAAAGAGCTCATCCGAGAGATGGATGGAGCTATTCTCATAAAACGACATATATAAAAATACTCAATTATGCTTCTTTGATGATTTTTAACATTCATGCATTTAGCTAGATTTAATTTGCATTTTATTTCATTAATTTAGCACGTTTTATGAATTAATTAGGATTAATTTAGCATTTATTTCAATTCTGCTTATTTTCAGTAGGTCTCTGTTTTTCTCAGTCAGTCCACACGTCATTTCATGCATTTATGTTTTATTAAAAATCCCAAAAAAATCACGTAATGCGCCCTAAGGTGTCCCTGAAATTTTGCTAAAAATTAGGAGGCATTTGAATTTGTTTACTGCGTTAAACATTCAAAATGGCAAGTCGGGTGTTTTTTACCTGTGATGTGTTTTGAAAATCATTTTCCGAAGTTTAAAATCTAGATATCCCTCATCGAAGATCCGATTTTCGATCCGAAAAATGTGATGAATTCAGGAAAATGTCTAGTTTTTAATATGATTTTTTAAGATTTTTCTGATTTTTTTAATGTCTGACAAAAATCCGAGAGTTTGGGACACGTGTCAGAGCCTAATTTCGGCCTCTGAGATCTTGGATCGACTTAGGGCTATGGTTTCTCTTTGTGTGTTGCTCCAAATCCAAAACTATAAAAAGTGAAAATTGTGTTAGAGACGTTCTCTATTTTCATCTAAAAGCCTGTGATTTGTAGAATAGTATTGATACCTGCTTCGGATTTTTTTTGTCAGTCTTCTGTTTTGCTACATTTTTCTGTTCTGTTAGTTTAGGCATGAATAGTTATATTTTTCTCTGTGTTTCTGTTGATCAAATGCCGAAGTCATAAACATGAACGTTGTTCATGTAGGTGTCGTGCATAGCTATGATTAATTTAATAAATTTCCATGGCTTTTTTATATTTGTTTGGCATTTTACATCAGATTAGGGTGATTTTTACCTCTGTCAGAACTAAATCCCTGTTATAGAACTCACCATGGCTCAAATCCCGAGGCTGTAAAAACCAAAAATGTTTCATTTAGGGTATTTTAGCAGTCTGCAAAATATCAGAAGTTTTCATGGTGTAAATCTTGCATTATCATGTTAAGCATTGCATTTGGTTCGGATCCATAGGCAAAATCCACCATTTTAGGACTTTCTTTGAATTGTAGCATTTAAATCATATCATTTCGTGATTTTTAGCATTCTAGGCTGTTTATCAGAGTAAGTAGATGCTTCATACCGAATTTGGTGCAATTTGAAATCCATTTGAGGTTCGGATTAGCCACAATACCAAAACAGGGTCCCACAGGACCCGGATCCAAGCGAAAAACAAGCGAAAATCATTATTTTTGATAAATTGCAAAATACCAAATTCTGATTTTACAGTCTTAATGTGTCTAGCAGCATGTCATCATATCTCTTACTGCATTTCATCATCATTTGATTCAATTTGAACTTCAAAATCTCAATTTTACCAAGTTTTCCTTCAAAAAAACCCTGATTTTAAAGGTATAACTTTATAATTAGGGGTATTTTGGTCATTTTGACCACCAATTCCGAATTTCAAACTGTTTTCCACTGAATTCCCTGCATTTACATCATTTCAAAACATCAATGAAGCATGAGAATAGGGTTTATATCCAATTAAATCCAATAATTTCATAATATTATTGGAAAATCTTGGAAAAACCCACATATTTGAGCTAACTTTATTTCAAGCTTGGCAGGGACATTCCAAAGAAGGAGCTGAAGTCTGCAAATTTCTTTTATTTCCTTTATTTAGTGATGTAATAATGTAAATTTTGGAATAAGAGAGTTAATTTCCTGCTTAGACTAGGATGCATATCATATAGTTTGAATTTATGCAAATATCCTGCTTATATGATTCATGCATTATTATTTCAAAAGCACTATGGATGTTCACGAATGGCACGTGCACCAACTCTTAGGGAGTTGATGAACTCGGTGGAATCCATATTTACGGCCCTAGTCGGAATATGGACGAGACCCAGATCCCTCATCTTTCTACTAGTCAGATTGAGCCTACACTCTTAGGCTATCTTAAAATGCACATCATATTTCCAAAGTTTTCAAAATCATGTGCATCAAATCAACTAAATTCTGAACATATTCATGGCCACAGTCAGGATATGTGAAGGATTTATCTTGACTTAATGCATATTTTTCCAATAAATCTCTTAGAAAATCTTTTCAAAGTGCATTCATTCACTTATGTCATTTCCATCATAAAATCATTGATTTTCTCAAGATTTTCTCAAGAAAACTTCATTCTCAAGAAGTCGATTTCTCAAGAAATTCTAAGGATTTTTCAAAATCGGTTTTCCAAAGACAAGTTTTTCCACAGTTTTCCCTGGAAAATGTTATTTTCTTAAAAGCTTCAAAAGAATTTTCCAATCTTTCTCCAAGTCAAAATCGATTTCCAAGTATTTCAGGGTTAAGATTCTCAGGTTTTCAACTTCCCAAGTTTTAATTTTCCTTTTCTACAAGGGATTTCCAATGAATTTCCATCATTTTCCTAAGAAAACTCTCAAAGTCCAAGTTTTCCTAAGAAGTGTTTCCCTTCTCAAATGTTCACACTTTTCCTAAGAACTACTCACATTTCTCAGGACTTCCAATCATTCATGATTTTCCCTTTATAAACTTTCTCGAGATTTCAAGTCTTTTCATCAGAGTTTCCTGAGAAATTGACCTCTTTCCTGAGAAATGTTTTCAACTCCAAAGTTTTCTCAAGCATACATCATGTTTCCAACTTGCATTTTCCAAAATCTCATAGCACATGCCTGAATTCTCTGTGCATCTAGGATAGAACATAACTTTGATGATTTAACTAAGTCAAGCATAGTTTTGGTCCTTGGTTCGATTACCTCTGTTAAAGGCGGCAGGAACGGTCGAACCTCGTACCGACAGGTCGAGCCCCATCCCATGGATTTTCCCGCAAGTTTTAAAAACGGAGGCGAGTAATTTCAAAACAATTTCCAAAACCCGGTCAAAGTTTGAATCACGAAAGCATTTTCCCTCTTTCTCTTCCGCGAGGAAGGGAAGTCGGGGGAAAAATTTTGCGACGATAACAGGTTTGGCGACCGTGATGGGACCTGTCCTTGTCTGACCTAAATTATGCTTGACTTAGTTTAATTATCAAAATTATGTTCACAAAATGTCAGCTCTTTTACTTTCAATATCATGTGAGCCTAGGAGCCTAGATTCTGACCTAGCTGACATTGATTGCATATAGCTTAGGCATGGTTTGGTAGGACCATATTGAGGAGATATTTTCATGCTCACATAGACTTAGGTCTAAACACAACTCTCCTCAATTTAGGATCTGAATGCAAACAATGTATGCTTCTTCAAAAGATTTTCAAAAGTCTATCTCTCTAGGACTTAGAGCCCACTATTTCTTGCATGTGATCATTTTTTCAAACCCCCATTACCTATCATTACCTGGTCTTCACGTTGCTGGGCTCTCTTCCAGAACCCTAGTTCGGGACAGAGCCTCACAACTGGGCCACCTATTTGGGTTAACACCCCCCTACTACGTACCGCGGGCCACAGTCCGAAGTATATCGGTAGGCGCTCAAGGATGTTGAAAAACCTTACCTTAGAACCGGAGTGGAAATTCTATGCCACGTACCTCGGATCTCGATTCGGGTATATCGGCATAACTGGATTGGACAAAGATGATCTGAACTTAGAGTTAGGATTAAGGTCCTACAGCTGTTTTCAAAATGATGCATCTAGAGTCAGCTTCTTAGGGAGTGCTGAATGTGCATAAATGTTTATGCAGGATGTGAGTTTGTATGCTACTTTTATTTCTCTCATATTTTTTCCAAAAATATCTTTCCAAATATCCATATTCTCATCTTTTCCTTTATTTTCTAAAACCCTGGATGGTTTTTCCCAAATATTCAATTTCTTTCAAAACTCCAGGTGATTTTTCATTCTCCCGTTCTACTGGATCTCGAATTTCCAGCTGCATTTTTATCCTGCCTGCGATTTTCCAAAATCATATGTTTTCTCTCATTGGATTTCAATCCTTTTATCTATTTGCAAAATTCTTCATCTTATTTTCCTCATGCATACCTTGATTATTGTGGTGAAAACTGTTTACTCACTTGCCTTCTCCTTATTCTAAATAGGTTTGTGGATTGTTTTTCCAAAAGATATCTCTTTCCTTCAAAAATGGTGTTTTCCTCGTGGTTGACGACCTCGCCTAGGTAACAAGGCACATTTTCCGTTGTTAATTTCTCTTACAAAGAATGACAACATAATTGTCGTGACTCCAACGACGACTCCATCCCTAGTAATGGGATATTCTTCCAATCGTCCACCATATAATTTTCTTCCCAATCCAAAAATTTCCTCAGAGTCTAATCAAGACCTTATCCTGCAGAGAGCCTTCGCAACATTTGATGGTTCAGACAAGGTCAGGGAAGAAGACCGCACCAATTCAGCGTATCAGTTACTCATCAACATCAGAAGGAGAGATGAATTCGCCAAGGTCAGACAAAGACCAAGAGCAGCCAGAAGATGATGGTATCGACCCTCAGATATACGCAATGTTTCAGAAGATGATGAAGAGGATGATGAGTGAGCAGGCTGGCACCAGCTCAGACAAAAATCCATTCAGTCAGAGAATTAGAGATCGTGTGGCCAAGAGGTCAACCAAGTCCTCTGAGGAGAATGTTCAAGATATTTCAGACGAAGATGATACCGATGAAGAATATGAGGTGCCTCCAGCATTTCAGAAACGTGGCCAAAGGAGGAGTCACAAATCAAAAAGTCAGGTTGCAGAAGAGCCCCTGCAAGCACAATTCAGGGAAATGGCCAGAGTGGTCAAGGATCTGCAAGCCCGCGACAAGGGCAAGAAAGTCTTCACCAGCGAGGACTTCTACGACGGTTTAGAAGGGGATGATGATCTGGAGAATCTTCCCCGAAAATTCATCAAGTTCGATGGTTCTGGCGACCCAAAAGCCCATCTCGCCATGTTCTTCGCTGAATGCTCTAGGTTCAAGAGAGACAACAGAGCATTGTTCTTATGCTTTCCCCGCAGCCTGGAAGGAGTCACGGCCAAATGGTACGCGGAACATGTCAATCCTATAGAACTGAAAGAGTTCGACAAAGTCGTGAATTTGTTCGTTGAACGATTCTTGTTCAATACTGAAGCGCTCCCAACATTGAGCCATCTCTGCAATCTAAGGCAGAATGAAAATGAAAAGGCAAGGGACTTCATTCGCAGATGGAGAGAGACCTGCAACAAAATGAGGGATCCTATATCAGAAAGACATGCTTTATCATTGATCCTCAATAATTTTTCGCAACCTCTGAGAGGATTAATTTCTACCTCACCATCCAAATCTTTCGTTGAACTCATTGAACGAGCAGAATGGCTCGAGTTGAGTGTGGAGAATGGAGTCTATGAAGGCTACAAATTTTCCAAGAACAACCCTCAAGGTGAACAAAAGAAGAAGGCTCACTTCACTTTTGCGGCTAAATCTTTCAATAATAGCAAAGGCAACAAGAATGATCATGGCAACAGTTTTGAGGGAATCAAGAAACAAAAGGGGAAGGACATCAACAGTGATAAACCTCTCCAATCCAGCCCTCAGCATCAAAAGAAAGATCAGAAAAAATCAAAGCGCAAGGACTGGAGAACTGATCGAGAATTCACCCCTTTGGATCAGACACTCGAGAGTATCCTCGAGTATATGCTTGAGAAAGACCTTGTCCGGTTGCCTAAAGCTGCTGATCCTCCAGCAATTATGGGCAGATTCAAAGAACAATTTTGCAAGTTTCATCGAGCAGTAGGGCATGATACAGAAAGCTGCTTCGTCCTTAAGAACATTGTTCAAGACTGCATTGACAAGAAGCTCCTCGTTGAAGATGAAAAGGAAGACTAGTCATCCTGACAAAGATTTTTTCTACAATCATTCAAGAAGATGACAATGCCAACAATTTCCCATTTCCCATCTTGCTTTTTCAAAAGAATAATGTAATCCCATTCTCTTTCCTTGATTTTAAAGCATCAATAAAGTCATCAAATTTTTTTCAATAGCTTGGTGTCGTCTTATTTACTTCCTCTTCCTTTTCATAATGTCTCTCTTGTGAGGAATGATCTTGAGGACATCTATCAGTCAAGAAACTTGTCGCCTTATTCATCAATTGTCCTTCTTCTATTCAAAACTTTCTCCTTAGTTACACTGGGGCATTTTTTTGAAAAATTTATCTTTACCTCAAAACATCCTGTATGCAGGCAGGATAAACCATTCTCTCATTTTGCATATATATGCACTCATTTGCATTCATTTGCACTTCATTTGCATTTCATGTGCATTGCATTTGCATTGACTATGCACCCAATTCCATTCCCCTTCAGGTTAAAGGATAAACCTGAATCATTTTCCATAATTCTTCAATTTCGACCCTCGGGTCATCCAATTCTTCAATTTCGACCTCCGGGTCACCCAATTCCCAATTTTAAAATCACCAAAATTCTCAATTTCGATCGCCAGGTCATCCAATTTTCATTCCCCGTTCAGGATAAGGGGATAATCCTGAAACCATTCATAGAAGCAATCCAACTCTCTATAATGGTCCTTGTTCTTCATTAAACTGATAGTGTTCCTATGTGAACTGATAGTCGTTCTTCATCGAACTGATAGTGTTCCAAACGAACTGATAGTCGTTCTTCACTAAACTGATAGTGTTCCAAGCGAACTGATAGTCGTTCCAAACAAACTGATAGTCGTTCCAAACGAACTGATAGTCGTTCTTCATTGAACTGATAGTCGTTCTTCATCGAACTGATAGTGTTCCAAGTGAACTGATAGTTGTTCTTCATCGAACTGATAGTGTTTCAACCAAACTGATAGTGTTCCAAGTGAACTGATAGTCGTTCTTTATTGAACTGATAGTGTTCCAAGCGAACTGATAAGTGTTCCAAGCGAACTGATAGTGTTCCAAGCGAACTGATAGTCGTTCCAAGCGAACTGATAGTCGTTCCAAGTGAACTGATAGTCGTTCTTCATTGAACTAATAGTGTTCAAGTGAACTGATAGTCGTTCTTCATTGAACTGATAGTGTTCCAAGTGAACTGATAGTCGTTCTTCATTGAACTGATATTGTTCCAAGTGAACTGATAGTCGTTCTTCATTGAACTGATATTGTTCCAAGTGAACTGATAGTCGTTCTTCATTGAACTGATATTGTTCCCAGTAAACTGATAGTCGTTCTTCATTGAACTGATTGTATTCCAAGCGAACTGATAGTCGTTCTTCATCGAACTGATAGTGTTCCAAGTGAACTGATAGTCATTCTTCATCAAACTGATAGTGTTCCAAGTGAACTGATAGTCGTTCTTTATTGAACTGATAGTATTCCAAGCAAACTGATAGTCGTTCTTCATTGAATTGATAGTGTTCCAAGCGAACTGATAGTCGTTCTTAATTGAACTGATATTATTCCCACCAATGGTTGTTCTTAATTGAACTGATATTGTTCCCAGCAAACCGATGGGCGTTCTTAATTGAACTGATATTGTTTCCAGCGAACCGATGGTCGTTCTTAATTGAACTGATATTGTTCCCAGTGAACTGATAGTCACCTCCTTTGAGGAAAAGAGAGGAGAATTTTCGTCACGGATGCGTTAAGCTGGACCTCATGTGCTCTCTTTCATCAAGGATTTCAAGAAAATTTTGTCAATTTGTCAATCAATTGTTGATTTCAGAATCTTTATTGCATAAATCTTTATTTCAGTTTACCTTCAACATTACTTCCAAAAGAGTGAAGCTTCTGCGAAAAGAGATTCAAACTTTAAATTCTTTCTATTGGCTAACCAAAAGGATGAAGGATAAATCCTCGACATGGCCAAAAAAAAGAAAATTCAATGTTATTGAAAATTCGTAGATGATCGATATTGATCGCAGTCAATGGCGCATCTTTAAAGACTATTCTTGTAAAATGAGGCAGTGGAAATATCCTGAGCGCTGGAAAAAGAGAGAATTCATCCAAGCCCTGTCTCCTTAAAATCACCTAAGCTGCAATTAAGTATCCGCAAAAGGGATCTCTCACCTGTCGTCAAGATGAAGGCGAATTAGAAGAGTAGACCCCCGGGGTCAAAGAAGATTCGAAACATCTCCAAGATGACGGAGTTTGTGACGGATCATTCCAGAGAAAGTCCAAAGCACTGTCAAGATGAAGGCAGATGCGATGAACCTCTCGACAATCCCTAAAAGATATTTAATTTCAGCTATCACCCAAAGATCTCCAAACCCATCGCCCAAGAAGGATCGAAACATCTCCAAGATGAAGGAGTTTGTGACGTACCCTTTTCCCAAAAGAGAGAAAGAGAGGAGAAAGAAAGAGAAAAAAAAAAGTCAGAACATCTCCAAAATGAAGGAGAATGTAGCCAAAACACCAGAGAGCCAAAAGAGTGCAGAAAGATTATCAAGAGAGAAGCTCTCAGGATATCAAACTGCCAAATCTATCAAGAATCCTCTTTAATCTTGTGAAAATCTATTATCAATACTCTTTCATCAATTGCTTTCATAATATCAAATTCTCTTTCTTGTTCATATCAAGGAAATTGATAGCTTCCTTGAAGAAGGTCAATTGCAAACAATTTGGGTTTCCAATTTCGATTCTACGAAGTGAACCTTGTTTGGAGGTAATGCTTTGGGTAGAAAAGAAAGAATATCTTTGCAGCCATGTGCAACATTTTCAAAAACTTGAAATCAACAACAAAATTCTCAATATTTTGATAATATTTTCTAGCTATCCTGACGTGAAGTGAGAACTCGATATCCGTCTTCGATGCATCCTGACACCAATTTTAAATCCCTCCTAAGGACTTGATTCCTTCCCTTCTTTGAGAGCATGAACTCTCAGATTGCACACTTCCCTGTGTCCCCACTGTCCCACCATAGACAGTCCCATTTCGGTTCGAGGTCGAACCACCGATCATTTCCCGCAAAAGGCAATTTCAAAAGCTGATTTTAGTCTCAGCGATGAGACGCCCAAAATCAACCCCTTTTCAAGCTTTAGGGACCCCATTTTCCTTCCTTTTGCAAAACCCCTGTTGGATTTATTGTGCAAAATCCAAAGGTTCCATCATGGTCTCTTCCTTCGAGGATTCCATTCATCTTCTGCCCGATCAGGATAAGGGTATAAACCTGAGCCTCAATCAAAGAGGTATTTCATCTTCTGCCCGATCAGGATAAGGGTATAAACCTGAGCCTCAATCAAAGAGGTATTTCATCTTCCGCCCGATCAGGATAAGGGTACAAACCTGAGCCTCAACCAATGAGGTATTTTCATTTTTCGCCCGATCAGGATAAGGGTACAAACCTGAGCCTCATTAAAAGAGGTATTTCATTTTCCGCCCGATCAGGTTAAGGGTACAAACCTGAGTCTCATGTTATGAGATATTCCATCCCCAATCAGGTTAAGGGCCAAACCCGAGCTTCGTTCCATACGAGGTATTTCTGTCCCATCCAGGTTAAGGGCATAAAACCTGAATTTCGCTCTCACAGAGTGAGTCTTTTCTCTCCATTCTTCGTTTCATATCTGCCATCTTCTTCGGGCTAATTTCTTCACACCCAGGCAGATCCTTCTAACTGGGGCATTTTATGTATAGCCCAAATTTGGTGTGTTTTCTTTGCCACTAAGCTCGGCCATGAGCCGGCTTAGTAGCAAATAGGGGCATCTGTAAACTCCCCAAATTTTCACTCACCTCCCCGACAGTTTCACCAAGCATCATCATTCAGCCTTTGAAATCGCTGGAGGGCAAAATGGTCATTTTCTAAGTTTGGACCTTGTAAAAGTCCAAATTTCATCTGAAACTCTCAAAGTCTCCCTATTTTAGCTCAGATGTTCAAAATTTTATTCCTGACAGGAGACAGGCATCTCCAAGTCTTGGTTCAAGATTATATTGCATAAGACATGTCATTGTATAGCATTGCATGAGCATTTCATATCACTGCACTGCACAGCATGTCATTTCGAGGTCCAAAACTCTCGATTTCAAAATTTTCAATCCAGATTAGAATTTCAACTCTTTTCAAAATTGATTTCAAAACCCTGGGTCTTTAAAATTATCAGTTCTTCCCATTTTACCCCCAGGGCTCTGAATTTTAAAATATTTCCTCAGGAAAATGATCTGGATAGTTTTAATATGGATTTCAGCCACCTTATCTCAGATTTTGCCCTTTTGACAATTTCAAATATCTTCCTTTTGCAAAATTGCCCTACAGGGGCCAACTCTTTCCAAAAATTCCTGTTTTACCAATTAGCCCAGATTTTATGAAAATTCCAAAAAGCGGTTGTTGTCTTGTTCTTATTTCAATAAAGAAGCAATGTGGGACCCACACTGAGGTGGTGTCACATAGACTTTTCTTTTGAAAAACCTGAACTTTGAAAAACCCAAAAAAATAGGAACCTTGTCCCCTAGATTGGTGCCACTTGTCCTTTCTCTCTCCTCCCATTTACCTGCCATGTGTCAGCATAGGGTTCACCTAGAGTTGGCGCCACATGTCACCTTCTCTCTTCTGCCACCCTTTGACACGTGTCAGTGTGGGACCACCTTAAGATGCCGCCACATGTCATTAGTCATCCTCTTTATTTTATGCCACGTGTCAATGTCTACCATCTTCACCCTGTGCCAGGTGTCATTCCAAGGTCACCATGAGATGCCACGTGTCATGTGTTGTCCTGTTCAGAAAAAGTAGAACTTGTCTCCCCTGAGGTGGCACCATTTGAATTATGTCTCCTACAAGTGACACATGTCACTCTCTCCTTTCCTCAGGAAAAGCAAGCGACACGTGTCAATCTCTGCTCCTTTCAGAAAAAGCAGAGGACACATGTCTCCCTCCTATTTTTCTCAGAAAAGTAGATGACACATGTCATCTCCAGCTTCCTTTAGAAAAAGTAGAAGACACATGTCACTCCCTGCTTTTCTCAGAAAAAGCAAGTGACACATGTCACCCTCTGCTCTTCTCAGAAAAAGCAAGGGACACGTGTCTCTCTCTGCTTTCTTCAGAAAAAGCAAGTGACACATGTCACTTTCTGCCTCCTTCAGAGAAAGCTAGAATTCAAATGTTCAAACTCCAGTCTGAGGTGGCGCAAATCCTGAACTTCACCTTTTCTATTTTGTGTGAGATGGTGCCACGTGTCCCTTTTCCTCCCTCTTGCCACATGTCATTGTAGGAGCCATCCTGAGGTGGTGCCACATGGCAGTCTCTCCTTTCCTCTAGAAAAAGCAGAAATTTAAATTTCAAACTCTCTCTGAGGTGGCACCATCTGAATCCTCTGCCTTTCCTTCTGACACATGTCAATGAAGATGCTCTAAGATGGCGCCACATGTCAGTCTCTCCTTTCATCAGAAAAAGTAGAATTCAAACCCCTCTGAGGTGGCGTCTTCTGCTTCCTCTGCTCCTACCTTCTAACACATGGCAATGTGGATGCTCTGAGATGGCGCCACATGGAAGTCTCTCCTCCTTCCAGAATAAAGCAGAATTTGAATTTCAAACTCCAAGACAACACCCTCTGAGATGGCGCCACATGTCCATCCTCCATTCCTCCAGGGCCAACCTCCATTTGAAATTCAAATTCTCCTCTGAGGTGGCGCCATTTGAGAAGGCCTCTCCAGATAGCTGACACTTGTCCGCCACATGTCCAGACCTCCCTGCATCAGAAAAAGTAGAACCCCCCCCCCTATGAGGTGGCGCATTTTGCTTCCTCCCTTTATGTTCTCCTGCCACATGGCATCGTAGGAGCCACTCTGAGGAAATGCCACATGTCAGCCTCTCCTTTCCTGCATAAAAGTAAAATTTGAATTCCTCTGAGGTGGCACAGTCTGCTTCCTCCACTCCTGGCCTTCTGACACATATCAAGAGCCTCCAGAGGTGGCGCCACATGGCATGCTCCTACTGCTTCCAACTTTACACCACAGAACACCTTTTGAGGTGGCGCCAATCCAGAGTCCCACTTGGCTTCAAATTTTATTTTTATTTTATTTTTAATAAAAGTAGCCCACCATGAGGTGGCGCCACCTGAAGGCTCCCTGCAAAAGCCAAATTCGAATTTCAAAACCCCCAGATAGCACCCTCTGAGATGGCGCCACATGGAGGGCTCAGATTGAGCCTGTTTGAAATTCAAATTTTTCAAAAAAATCTATAAAAACAAGGCTCCATGCCCAGCATAGGGAGACCATCTTTTTGGACTTGGAAATTCGACCTAACCTTCTTGAGAAACCCGATTTTGAACTTTGGAATTCACGCCCCTTTTGGCTCAGTGGAGAAGGTGCAGTGGATCGAGCTTGGTGGATCATTCGAAGCCCGAAGCGAAGGACGAACGAAGCTCGTGATAGCTGTCCCTTTCAAGAGCTTCTACGCTGCGTAACGAAGCAAGGTGCACCTCTTTTCCCCTTGATTTGATTTCATAATTCGATTCGGGAGTCGTTTGAAGAAAGAGCTCATCCGAGAGATGGATGGAGCTATTCTCATAAAACGACATATATAAAAATACTCAATTATGCTTCTTTGATGATTTTTAACATTCATGCATTTAGCTAGATTTAATTTGCATTTTATTTCATTAATTTAGCACGTTTTATGAATTAATTAGGATTAATTTTGCATTTATTTCAATTCTGCTTATTTTCAGTAGGTCTCTGTTTTTGTCAGTCAGTCCACACGTCATTTCATGCATTTATGTTTTATTAAAAATCCCAAAAAAATCACGTAATGTGCCCTAAAGTGTCCCTGAAATGTTGCCAAAAATTCGGAGGCATTTGAATTTGTTTACTGCGGTAAACATTCAAAATGGCAAGTCGGGTTTTTTTTACCTGGGATGCGTTTTGAAAATCATTTGCCGACGTTTAAAATCGAGATATCCCTCATGGGAGATTCGATTTTCGATCCGAAAAATGTGATGAATTCGGGAAAATGTCTAGTTTTTAATATGATTTTTTAAAAGTTTTCTGATTTTTTTAATGTCTGACAAAAATCCGAGAGTTCGGGACACGTGTCAGAGCCTAATTTGGGCCTCTGAGATCTTGGATTGAATTAGGGCTATGGTTTCTCTTTGTGTGTTGCTTCAAATCCAAAACTATAAAAAGTGAAAATTGTGTTCGAGATGTCCTTTGTTTTAATCTAAAAGCCTGTGATTTTTAGAATAGTGTTGATACCTGCTTCGAATTTTTTTTGTCAGTCTTCTGTTTTGCTACATTTTTCTGTTCTGTTAGTTTAGGCATGAATAGTTATATTTTTCTCTGTGTTTCTGTTGATCAAATGCCGAAGTCATAAACATGAACGTTGTTTATGTAGGTGTCGTGCATAGCTATGATTAATTTAATAAATTTCCATGGCTGTTTTATATTTGTTTGGCATTTTACATCAGATTAGGGTGATTTTTACCTCTGACAGAACTAAATCCCTGTTATTGAACTCATCATGGCTCAAATCCCGAGGCTGTAAAAACCAAAAATGTTCCATTTAGGGTCTTTTAGCAGTCTGCAAAATATCAGAAGTTTTCATGGTGTAAATCTTGCATTATCATGTTAAGCATTGCATTTGGTTCGGATCCATAGGCAAAATCCACCATTTTAGGACTTTCTTTGAATTGTAGCATTTAAATCATATCATTTCGTGATTTTTAGCATTCTAGGCTGTTTATCAGAGTAAGTAGATGCTTCATACCGAATTTGGTGCAATTTGGAATCCATTTGAGGTTCGGATTAGCCACAATACCAAAATAGGGTCCCGCAGGACCCAGATCCAAGCGAAAAACATTATTTTTGATAAATTGCAAAATACCAAATTCTGATTTTACAGTCTTAATGTGTCTAGCAGCATGTCATCATATCTCTTACTGCATTTCATCATCATTTGATTCAATTTGAACTTCAAAATCTCAATTTTACCAAGTTTTCCTTCAAAAAAACCCTGATTTAAAAGGTATAACTTTATAATTAGGGGTATTTTGGTCATTTTGACCACCAATTCCGAATTTCAAACTGTTTTCCACTGAATTCCCTGCATTTACATCATTTCAAAACATCAAGGAAGCATGAGAATAGGGTTTATATCCAATTAAATCCAATAATTTCATAATATTATTGGAAAATCTTGGAAAAACCCACATATTTGAGCTAACTTTATTTCAAGCTTGGCAGGGACATTCCAAAGAAGGAGCTGAAGTCTGCAAATTTCTTTTATTTCCTTTATTTAGTGATGTAATAATGTAAATTTTGGAATAAGAGAGTTAATTTCCTGCTTAGACTAGGATGCATATCATATAGTTTGAATTTATGCAAATATCCTGCTTATATGATTCATGCATTATTATTTCAAAAGCACTATGGATGTTCACGAATGGCACGTGCACCAACTCTTAGGGAGTTGATGAACTCGGTGGAATCCATATTTACGGCCCTAGTCGGAATATGGAAGAGACCCAGATCCCTCATCTTTCTACTAGTCACATTGAGCCTACACTCTTAGGCTATCTTAAAATGCACATCATATTTCCAAAGTTTTCAAAATCATGTGCATCAAATCAACTAAATTCTGAACATATTCATGGCCACAGTCAGGATATGTGAAGGATTTATCTTGACTTAATGCATATTTTTCCAATAAATCTCTTAAAAAATCTTTTCAAAGTGCATTCATTCACTTATGTCATTTGCATCATAAAATCATTGATTTTCTCAAGATTTTCTCAAGAAAACTTCATTCTCAAGAAATCGATTTCTCAAGAAATTCTAAGGATTTTTCAAAATCGGTTTTCCAAAGACAAGTTTTTCCACAGTTTTCCCTGGAAAATGTTATTTTCTTAAGAGCTTCAAAAGAATTTTCCAATCTTTCTCCAAGTCAAAATCGATTTCCAAGTATTTCAGGGTTAAGATTCTCAGGTTTTCAACTTCCCAAGTTTTAATTTTCCTTTTCTACAAGGGATTTCCAATGAATTTCCATCATTTTCCTAAGAAAACTCTCAAAGTCCAAGTTTTCCTAAGAAGTGTTTCCCTTCTCAAATGTTCACACTTTTCCTAAGAACTACTTACATTTCTCAGGACTTCCAATCATTCATGATTTTCCCTTTATAAACTTTCTCGAGATTTCAAGTCTTTTCATCAGAGTTTCCTGAGAAATTGACCTCTTTCTTGAGAAATGTTTTCAACTCCAAAGTTTTCTCAAGCATACATCATGTTTCCAACTTGCATTTTCCAAAATCTCATACCACATGCCTAAATTCTCTGTGCATCTAGGATAGAACATAACTTTGATGATTTAACTAAGTCAAGCATAGTTTTGGTCCTTGGTTCGATTACCCCTGTTAAAGGCGGCAGGAACGGTCAAACCTCGTACCGACAGGTCGAGCCCCATCCCATGGATTTTCCCGCAATTTTTAAAAACGGAGGCGAGTAATTTCAAAACAATTTCCAAAACCCGATCAAAGTTTGAATCACGAAAGCATTTTCCCTCTTTCTCTTCCGCGAGGAACGGAAGTCGGGGGAAAAATTTTGCGACGATAACAGGTTTGGCGACCGTGATGGGACCTGTCCTTGTCTGACCTAAATTATGCTTGACTTAGTTTAATTATCAAAATTATGTTCACAAAATGTCAGCTCTTTTACTTTCAATATCATGTGAGCCTAGGAGCCTAGATTCTGACCTAGCTGACATTGATTGCATATAGCTTAGGCATGGTTTGGTAGGACCATATTGAGGAGATATTTTCATGCTCACATAGACTTAGGTCTAAACACAACTCTCCTCAATTTAGGATCTGAATGCAAACAATGTATGCTTCTTCAAAAGATTTTCAAAAGTCTATCTCTCTAGGACTTAGAGCCCTCTATTTCTTGCATGTGATCATTTTTTCAAACCCCCATTACCTATCATTACCTGGTCTTCACGTTGCTGGGCTCTCTTCCAGAACCCTAGTTCGGGACAGAGCCTCACAACTGGGCCACCTATTTGGGTTAACACCCCCCTACTACGTACCGCGGGCCACAGTCCGAAGTATATCGGTAGGCGCTCAAGGATGTTGAAAAACCTTACCTTAGAACCGGAGTGGAAATTCTATGCCACGTACCTCGGATCTCGATTCGGGTATATCGGCATAACTGGATTGGACAAAGATGATCTGAACTTAGAGTTAGGATTAAGGTCCTACAGCTGTTTTCAAAATGATGCATCTAGAGTCAGCTTCTTAGGGAGTGCTGAATGTGCATAAATGTTTATGCAGGATGTGAGTTTGTATGCTACTTTTATTTCTCTCATATTTTTTCCAAAAATATCTTTCCAAATATCCATATTCTCATCTTTTCCTTTATTTTCTAAAACCCTGGATGGTTTTTCCCAAATATTCAATTTCTTTCAAAACTCCAGGTGATTTTTCATTCTCCCGTTCTACTGGATCTCGAATTTCCAGCTGCATTTTTATCCTGCCTACGATTTTCCAAAATCATATGTTTTCTCTCATTGGATTTCAATCCTTTTATCTATTTGCAAAATTCTTCATCTTATTTTCCTCATGCATACCTTGATTATTGTGGTGAAAACTGTTTACTCACTTGCCTTCTCCTTATTCTAAATCCGTTTGTGGATTGTTTTTCCAAAAGATATCTCTTTCCTTCAAAAATGGTGTTTTCCTCGTGGTTGACGACCTCGCCTAGGTAACAAGGCACATTTTCCGTTGTTAATTTCTCTTACAAAGAATGACAACATAATTGTCGTGACTCCAACGACGACTCCATCCCTAGTAATGGGATATTCTTCCAATCGTCCACCATATAATTTTCTTCCCAATCCAAAAATTTCCTCAGAGTCTAATCAAGACCTTATCCTGCAGAGAGCCTTCGCAACATTTGATGGTTCAGACAAGGTCAGGGAAGAAGACCGCACCAATTCAGCGTATCAGTTACTCATCAACATCAGAAGGAGAGATGAATTCGCCATGGTCAGACAAAGACCAAGAGCAGCCAGAAGATGATGGTATCGACCCTCAGATATACGCAATGTTTCAGAAGATGATGAAGAGGATGATGAGTGAGCAGGCTGGCACCAGCTCAGACAAAAATCCATTCAGTCAGAGAATTAGAGATCGTGTGGCCAAGAGGTCAACCAAGTCCTCTGAGGAGAATGTTCAAGATATTTCAGACGAAGATGATACCGATGAAGAATATGAGGTGCCTCCAGCATTTCAGAAACGTGGCCAAAGGAGGAGTCACAAATCAAAAAGTCAGGTTGCAGAAGAGCCCCTGCAAGCACAATTCAGGGAAATGGCCAGAGTGGTCAAGGATCTGCAAGCCCGCGACAAGGGCAAGAAAGTCTTCACCAGCGAGGACTTCTACGACGGTTTAGAAGGGGATGATGATCTGGAGAATCTTCCCCGAAAATTCATCAAGTTCGATGGTTCTGGCGACCCAAAAGCCCATCTCGCCATGTTCATCGTTGAATGCTCTAGGTTCAAGAGAGACAACAGAGCATTGTTCTTATGCTTTCCCCGCAGCCTGGAAGGAGTCGCGGCCAAATGGTACGCGGAACATGTCAATCCTATAGAACTGAAAGAGTTCGACAAAGTCGTGAATTTGTTCGTTGAACGATTCTTGTTCAATACTGAAGCGCTCCCAACATTGAGCCATCTATGCAATCTAAGGCAGAATGAAAATGAAAAGGCAAGGGACTTCATTCGCAGATGGAGAGAGACCTGCAACAAAATGAGGGATCCTATATCAGAAAGACATGCTTTATCATTGATCCTCAATAATTTTTCGCAACCTCTGAGAGGATTAATTTCTACCTCACCATCCAAATCTTTCGTTGAACTCATTGAACGAGCAGAATGGCTCGAGTTGAGTGTGGAGAATGGAGTCTATGAAGGCTTCACATTTTCCAAGAACAACCCTCAAGGTGAACAAAAGAAGAAGGCTCACTTCACTTTTGCGGCTAAATCTTTCAATAATAGCAAAGGCAACAAGAATGATCATGGCAACAGTTTTGAGGGAATCAAGAAACAAAAGGGGAAGGACATCAACAGTGATAAACCTCTCCAATCCAGCCCTCAGCATCAAAAGAAAGATCAGAAAAAATCAAAGCGCAAGGACTGGAGAACTGATCGAGAATTCACCCCTTTGGATCAGACACTCGAGAGTATCCTCGAGTATATGCTTGAGAAAGACCTTGTCCGGTTGCCTAAAGCTGCTGATCCTCCAGCAATTATGGGCAGATTCAAAGAACAATTTTGCAAGTTTCATCGAGCAGTAGGGCATGATACAGAAAGCTGCTTCGTCCTTAAGAACATTGTTCAAGACTGCATTGACAAGAAGCTCCTCGTTGAAGATGAAGAGGAAGACTAGTCATCCTGACAAAGATTTTTTCTACAATCATTCAAGAAGATGACAATGCCAACAATTTCCCATTTCCCATCTTGCTTTTTCAAAAGAATAATGTAATCCCATTCTCTTTCCTTGATTTTAAAGCATCAATAAAGTCATCAAATTTTTTTCAATAGCTTGGTGTCGTCTTATTTACTTCCTCTTCCTTTTCATAATGTCTCTCTTGTGAGGAATGATCTTGAGGACATCTATCAGTCAAGAAACTTGTCGCCTTATTCATCAATTGTCCTTCTTCTATTCAAAACTTTCTCCCTAGTTACACTGGGGCATTTTTTTGAAAAATTTATCTTTACCTCAAAACATCCTGTATGCAGGCAGGATAAACCATTCTCTCATTTTGCATATATATGCACTCATTTGCATTCATTTGCACTTCATTTGCATTTCATGTGCATGTGCATTGCATTTGCATTGCATTTGCATTGACTATGCACCCAAATCCATTCCTCTTCAGGTTAAAGGATAAACCTGAATCATTTTCCATAATTCTTCAATTTCGACCCTCGGGTCATCCAATTCTTCAATTTCGACCTCCGGGTCACCCAATTCCCAATTTTAAAATCACCAAAATTCTCAATTTCGATCGCCAGGTCATCCAATTTTCATTCCCCGTTCAGGATAAGGGGATAATCCTGAAACCATTCATAGAAGCAATCCAACTCTCTATAATGGTCCTTGTTCTTCATTGAACTGATAGTGTTCCTATGTGAACTGATAGTCGTTCTTCATCGAACTGATAGTGTTTCAAACGAACTGATAGTCGTTCTTCACTGAACTGATAGTGTTCCAAGCGAACTGATAGTCGTTCCAAGCGAACTGATAGTCGTTCCAAACGAACTGATAGTCGTTCTTCATTGAACTGATAGTCGTTCTTCATCGAACTGATAGTGTTCCAAGTGAACTGATAGTTGTTCTTCATCGAACTGATAGTGTTCCAACCAAACTGATAGTGTTCCAAGTGAACTGATAGTCGTTCTTTATTGAACTGATAGTGTTCCAAGCGAACTGATAAGTGTTCCAAGCGAACTGATAGTGTTCCAAGCGAACTGATAGTCGTTCCAAGCGAACTGATAGTCGTTTCAAGTGAACTGATAGTCGTTCTTCATTGAACTAATAGTGTTCAAGTGAACTGATAGTCGTTCTTCATTGAACTGATAGTGTTCCAAGTGAACTGATAGTCGTTCTTCATTGAACTGATATTGTTCCAAGTGAACTGATAGTCGTTCTTCATTGAACTGATATTGTTCCAAGTGAACTGATAGTCGTTCTTCATTGAACTGATATTGTTCCCAGTAAACTGATAGTCGTTCTTCATTGAACTGATAGTATTCCAAGCGAACTGATAGTCGTTCTTCATCGAACTGATAGTGTTCCAAGTGAACTGATAGTCATTCTTCATCAAACTGATAGTTTTCCAAGTGAACTGATAGTCGTTCTTCATTGAACTGATAGTATTCCAAGCAAACTGATAGTCGTTCTTCATTGAATTGATAGTGTTCCAAGCGAACTGATAGTCGTTCTTAATTGAACTGATATTATTCCCACCGATGGTTGTTCTTAATTGAACTGATATTGTTCCCAGCAAATCGATGGGCGTTCTTAATTGAACTGATATTGTTTCCAGCGAACCGATGGTCGTTCTTAATTGAACTGATATTGTTCCCAGTGAACTGATAGTCAGCTCCTTTGAGGAAAAGAGAGGAGAATTTTCGTCACGGATGCGTTAAGCTGGACCTCATGTGCTCTCTTTCATCAAGGATTTCAAGAAAATTTTGTCAATTTGTCAATCAATTGTTGATTTCAGAATCTTTATTGCATAAATCTTTATTTCAGTTTACCTTCAGCATTACTTCCAAAAGAGTGAAGCTTCTGCGAAAAGAGATTCAAACTTTAAATTCTTTCTATTGGCTAACCAAAAGGATGAAGGATAAATCCTTGATATGGCCAAAAAAAAGAAGATTCAATGTTATTGAAAATTCGTAGATGATCGATATTGATCGCAGTCAATGGCGCATCTTTAAAGACTATTCTTGTAAAATGAGGCAGTGGAAATATCCTGAGCGCTGGAAAAAGAGAGAATTCATCCAAGCCCTGTCTCCTTAAAATCACCTAAGCTGCAATTAAGTATCCGCAAAAGGGATCTCTCACCTGTCGTCAAGATGAAGGCGAATTAGAAGAGTAGACCCCCGGGGTCAAAGAAGATTCGAAACATCTCCAAGATGACGGAGTTTGTGACGGATCCTTCCAGAGAAAGTCCAAAGCACTGTCGAGATGAAGGCAGATGCGATGAACCTCTCGACAATCCCTAAAAGATATTTAATTTCAGCTATCACCCAAAGATCTCCAAACCCATCGCCCAAGAAGGATCGAAACATCTCCAAGATGAAGGAGTTTGTGACGTACCCTTTTCCCAAAAGAGAGAAAGAAAGAGAAAAAAAAAAAGTCAGAACATCTCCAAAATGAAGGAGAATGTAGCCAAAATACCAGAGAGCCAAAAGAGTGCAGAAAGATTATCAAGAGAGAAGCTCTCAGGATATCAAACTGCCAAATCTATCAAGAATCCTCTTTAATCTTGTGAAAATCTATTATCAATACTCTTTCATCAATTGCTTTCATAATATCAAATTCTCTTTCTTGTTCATATCAAGGAAATTGATAGCTTCCTTGAAGAAGGTCAATTGCAAACAATTTGGGTTTCCAATTTCGATTCTACGAAGTGAACCTTCTTTGGAGGTAATGCTTTGGGTAGAAAAGAAAGAATATCTTTGCAGCCATGTGCAACATTTTCAAAAACTTGAAATCAACAACAAAATTCTCAATATTTTGATAATATTTTCTAGCTATCCTGACGTGAAGTGAGAGCTCGATATCCGTCTTCGATGCATCCTGACACCAATTTTAAATCCCTCCTAAGGACTTGATTTCTTCCCTTCTTTGAGAGCATGAACTCTCAGATTGCACACTTCCCTGTGTCCCCACTGTCCCACCATAGACAGTCCCATTTCGGTTCGAGGTCGAACCACCGATCATTTCCCGCAAAAGGCAATTTCAAAAGCTGATTTTAGCATCAGCGATGAGACGCCCAAAATCAACCCCTTTTCAAGCTTTAGGGACCCCATTTTCCTTCCTTTTGCAAAACCCCTGTTGGATTTATTGTGCAAAATCCAAAGGTTCCATCATGGTCTCTTCCTTCGAGGATTCCATTCATCTTCTGCCCGATCAGGATAAGGGTATAAACCTGAGCCTCAATCAAAGAGGTATTTCATCTTCTGCCCGATCAGGATAAGGGTATAAACCTGAGCCTCAATCAAAGAGGTATTTCATCTTCCGCCCGATCAGGATAAGGGTACAAACCTGAGCCTCAACCAATGAGGTATTTTCATTTTTCGCCCGATCAGGATAAGGGTACAAACCTGAGCCTCATTAAAAGAGGTATTTCATTTTCCGCCCGATCAGGTTAAGGGTACAAACCTGAGTCTCATGTTATGAGATATTCCATCCCCAATCAGGTTAAGGGCCAAACCCGAGCTTCGTTCCATACGAGGTATTTCTGTCCCATCCAGGTTAAGGGCATAAAACCTGAATTTCGCTCTCACAGAGTGAGTCTTTTCTCTCCATTCTTCGTTTCATATCTGCCATCTTCTTCGGGCTAATTTATTCACACCCAGGCAGATCCTTCTAACTTGGGCATTTTATGTATAGCCCAAATTTGGTGTGTTTTCTTTGCCACTAAGCTCGGCCATGAGCCGACTTAGTAGCAAAGAGGGGCATCTGTAAACACCCCAAATTTTCACTCACCTCCCCGACAGTTTCACCAAGCATCATCATTCAGCCTTTGAAATCGCCGGAGGGCAAAATGGTCATTTTCTAAGTTTGGACCTTGTAAAAGTCCAAATTTCATCTGAAACTCTCAAAGTCTCCCTATTTTAGCTCAGATGTTCAAAATTTTATTCCTGACAGGAGACAGGCATCTCCAAGTCTTGGTTCAAGATTATATTGCATAAGACATGTCATTGTATAGCATTGCATGAGCATTTCATATCACTGCACTGCACAGCATGTCATTTCGAGGTCCAAAACTCTCGATTTTAAAATTTTCAATCCAGATTAGAATTTCAACTCTTTTCAAAATTGATTTCAAAACCCTGGGTCTTTAAAATTATCAGTTCTTCCCATTTTACCCCCAGGGCTCTGAATTTTAAAATATTTCCTCAGGAAAATGATCTGGATAGTTTTAATATGGATTTCAGCCACCTTATCTCAGATTTTGCCCTTTTGACAATTTCAAATATCTTCCTTTTGCAAAATTGCCCTATAGGGGCCAACTCTTTCTAAAAATTCCTGTTTTACCAATTAGCCCAGATTTTATGAAAATTCCAAAAAGCGGTTGTTGTCTTGTTCTTATTTCAATAAAGAAGCAATGTGGGACCCACACTGAGGTGGTGTCACATAGACTTTTCTTTTGAAAAACCTGAACTTTGAAAAACCCAAAAAAATAGGAACCTTGTCCCCTAGATTGGTGCCACTTGTCCTTTCTCTCTCCTCCCATTTACCTGCCATGTGTCAGCATAGGGTTCACCTAGAGTTGGCGCCACATGTCACCTTCTCTCTTCTGCCACCCTTTGACACGTGTCAGTGTGGGACCACCTTAAGATGCCGCCACATGTCATTAGTCATCCTCTTTATTTTATGCCACGTGTCAATGTCTACCATCTTCACCCTGTGCCAGGTGTCATTCCAAGGTCACCATGAGATGCCACGTGTCATGTGTTGTCCTGTTCAGAAAAAGTAGAACTTGTCTCCCCTGAGGTGGCACCATTTGAATTATGTCTCCTACAAGTGACACATGTCACTCTCTCCTTTCCTCAGGAAAAGCAAGCAACACGTGTCAATCTCTGCTCCTTTCAGAAAAAGCAGAGGACACATGTCTCCCTCCTATTTTTCTCAGAAAAGTAGATGACACATGTCATCTCCAGCTTCCTTTAGAAAAAGTAGAAGACACATGTCACTCCCTGCTTTTCTCAGAAAAAGCAAGTGACACATGTCACCCTCTGCTCTTCTCAGAAAAAGCAAGGGACACGTGTCTCTCTCTGCTTTCTTCAGAAAAAGCAAGTGACACATGTCACTTTCTGCCTCCTTCAGAGAAAGCTAGAATTCAAATGTTCAAACTCCAGTCTGAGGTGGCACAAATCCTGAACTTCACCTTTTCTATTTTGTGTGAGATGGTGCCACGTGTCCCTTTTCCTCCCTCTTGCCACATGTCATTGTAGGAGCCATCCTGAGGTGGTGCCACATGGCAGTCTCTCCTTTCCTCTAGAAAAAGCAGAAATTTAAATTTCAAACTCTCTCTGAGGTGGCACCATCTGAATCCTCTGCCTTTCCTTCTGACACATGTCAATGAAGATGCTCTGAGATGGCGCCACATGTCAGTCTCTCCTTTCATCATAAAAAGTAGAATTCAAACCCCTCTGAGGTGGCGTCTTCTGCTTCGTCTGCTCCTACCTTCTGACACATGGCAATGTGGATGCTCTGAGATGGCGCCACATGGAAGTCTCTCCTCCTTCCAGAATAAAGCAGAATTTGAATTTCAAACTCCAAGACAACACCATCTGAGATGGCGCCACATGTCCATCCTCCATTCCTTCAGGGCCAACCTCCATTTGAAATTCAAATTCTCCTCTGAGGTGGCGCCATTTGAGAAGGCCTCTCCAGATAGCTGACACTTGTCCGCCATATGTCCAGACCTCCCTGCATCAGAAAAAGTAGAAAAACCCCCCCTATGAGGTGGTGCATTTTGCTTCCTCCCTTCATGTTCTCTTGCCACATGGCATCGTAGGAGCCACTCTGAGAAAATGCCACATGTCAGCCTCTCCTTTCCTGCATAAAAGTAAAATTTGAATTCCTCTGAGGTGGCACAGTCTGCTTCCTCCACTTCTGGCCTTCTGACACATATCAAGAGCCTCCAGAGGTGGCGCCACATGGCATGCTCCTACTGCTTCCAACTTTACACCTCAGAACACCTTTTGAGGTGGCGCCAATCCAGAGTCCCACTTGGCTTTAAATTTTATTTTTATTTTATTTTTAATAAAAGTAGCCCACCATGAGGTGGCGCCACCTGAGGGCCCCCTGCAAAAGCCAAATTCGAATTTCAAAACCCCCAGATAGCACCCTCTGAGATGGCGCCACATGGAGGGCTCAGATTGAGCCTGTTTGAAATTCAAATTTTTCAAAAAAATCTATAAAAACAAGGCTCCATGCCCAGCATAGGGAGACCATCTTTTTGGACTTGGAAATTTGACCTAACCTTCTTGAGAAACCCGATTTTGAACTTTGGAATTCATGCCCCTTTTGGCTCAGTGGAGAAGGTGCAGTGGATCGAACTTGGTGGATCATTCGAAGCCCGAAGCGAAGGACGAACGAAGCTCGTGATAGCTGTCCCTTTCAAGAGCTTCTACGCTGCGTAACGAAGCAAGGTGCACCTCTTTTCTCCTTGATTTGATTCCATAATTCGATTCGGGAGTCGTTTGAAGAAAGAGCTCATCCGAGAGATGGATGGAGCTATTCTCATAAAACGACATATATAAAAATACTCAATTATGCTTCTTTGATGATTTTTAACATTCATGCATTTAGCTAGATTTAATTTGCATTTTATTTCATTAATTTAGCATGTTTTATGAATTAATTAGGATTAATTTAGCATTTATTTCAATTTTGCTTATTTTCAGTAGCTCTTTGTTTTTGTCAGTCAGTCCACACGTCATTTCATGCATTTATGTTTTATTAAAAATACCAAAAAACTCACGTAATGCGCCCTCAGGTGTCCCTGAAACTTTGCCAAAAATTCGGAGGCATTTGAATTTGTTTACTGCGGTAAACATTCAAAATGGCAAGTCGGGTTTTTTTTACCCGGGATGCGTTTTGAAAATCATTTGCCGACGTTTAAAATCTAGATATCCCTCATGGGAGATCCGATTTTAGATCCGAAAAATGTGATGAATTCGGGAAAATGTCTAGTTTTTAATATGATTTTTTAAGATTTTTCTGATTTTTTTAATGTCTGACAAAAATCCGAGAGTTTGGGACACGTGTCAGAGCCTAATTTGGGCCTCTGAGATCTTGGATTGACTTAGGGCTATGGTTTCTGTTTGTGTGTTGCTCCAAATCCAAAACTATAAAAAGTGAAAATTGTGTTTTGTGTTCGAGATGTTCTCTGTTTTCATCTAAAAGCCTGTGATTTTTAGAATAGTGTTGATACCTGCTTCGGATTTTTTTTGTCAGTCTTCTGTTTTGCTACATTTTTCTGTTCTGTTAGTTTAGGCATGAATAGTTATATTTTTCTCTGTGTTTCTGTTGATCAAATGCCGAAGTCATAAACATGAACGTTGTTCATGTAGGTGTCGTGCATAGCTATGATTAATTTAATAAATTTCCATGGCTGTTTTATATTTGTTTGGCATTTTACATCAGATTAGGGTGATTTTTACCTCTGTCAGAACTAAATCCCTGTTATTGAACTCACCATGGCTCAAATCCCAAGGCTGTAAAAACCAAAAATGTTCCATTTAGGGTCTTTTAGCAGTCTTCAAAATATCAGAAGTTTTCATGGTGTAAATCTTGCATTATCATGTTAAGTATTGCATTTGGTTCGGATCCATAGGCAAAATCCACCATTTTAGGACTTTCTTTGAATTGTAGCATTTAAATCATATCATTTCGTGATTTTTAGCATTCTAGGCTGTTTATCAGAGTAAGTAGATGCTTCATACCGAATTTGGTGCAATTTAAAATCCATTTGAGGTTCGGATTAGCCACAATACCAAAACAGGGTCCCACAGGACCCGGATCCAAGCGAAAAACAAGTGAAAATCATTATTTTTGATAAATTGCAAAATACCAAATTCTGATTTTACAGTCTTAATGTGTCTAGCAGCATGTCATTATATCTCTTACTGCATTTCATCATCATTTGATTCAATTTGAACTTCAAAATCTCAATTTTACCAAGTTTTCCTTCAAAAAAACCCTGATTTTAAAGGTATAACTTTATAATTAGGGGTATTTTGGTCATTTTGACCACCAATTCCGAATTTCAAACTGTTTTCCACTGAATTCCCTGCATTTACATCATTTCAAAACATCAATGAAGCATGAGAATAGGGTTTATATCCAATTAAATCCAATAATTTCATAATATTATTGGAAAATCTTGGAAAAACCCACATATTTGAGCTAACTTTATTTCAAGCTTGGCAGGGACATTCCAAAGAAGGAGCTGAAGTCTGCAAATTTCTTTTATTTCCTTTATTTAGTGATGTAATAATGTAAATTTTGGAATAAGAGAGTTAATTTCCTGCTTAGACTAGAATGCATATCATATAGTTTGAATTTATGCAAATATCCTGCTTATATGATTCATGCATTATTATTTCAAAAGCACTATGGATGTTCACGAATGGCACGTGCACCAACTCTTAGGGAGTTGATGAACTCGGTGGAATCCATATTTACGGCCCTAGTCGGAATATGGACGAGACCCAGATCCCTCATCTTTCTACTAGTCACATTGAGCCTACACTCTTAGGCTATCTTAAAATGCACATCATATTTCCAAAGTTTTTAAAATCATGTGCATCAAATCAACTAAATTCTGAACATATTCATGGCCACAGTCAGGATATGTGAAGGATTTATCTTGACTTAATGCATATTTTTCCAATAAATCTCTTAGAAAATCTTTTCAAAGTGCATTCATTCACTTATGTCATTTGCATCATAAAATCATTGATTTTCTCAAGATTTTCTCAAGAAAACTTCATTCTCAAGAAATCGATTTCTCAAGAAATTCTAAGGATTTTTCAAAATCGGTTTTCCAAAGACAAGTTTTTCCACAGTTTTCCCTGGAAAATGTTATTTTCTTAAGAGCTTCAAAAGAATTTTCCAATCTTTCTCCAAGTCAAAATCGATTTCCAAGTATTTCAGGGTTAAGATTCTCAGGTTTTCTACTTCCCAAGTTTTAATTTTCCTTTTCTACAAGGGATTTCCAATGAATTTCCATCATTTTCCTAAGAAAACTCTCAAAGTCCAAGTTTTCCTAAGAAGTGTTTCCCTTCTCAAATGTTCACACTTTTCCTAAGAACTACTTACATTTCTCAGGACTTCCAATCATTCATGATTTTCCCTTTATAAACTTTCTCGAGATTTCAAGTCTTTTCATCAGAGTTTCCTGAGAAATTGACCTCTTTCCTGAGAAATGTTTTCAACTCCAAAGTTTTCTCAAGCATACATCATGTTTCCAACTTGCATTTTCCAAAATCTCATAGCACATGCCTGAATTCTCTGTGCATCTAGGATAGAACATAACTTTGATGATTTAACTAAGTCAAGCATAGTTTTGGTCCTTGGTTCGATTACCCCTGTTAAAGGCGGCAGGAACGGTCGAACCTCGTACCGACAGGTCGAGCCCCATCCCATGGATTTTCCCGCAATTTTTAAAAACGGAGGCGAGTAATTTCAAAACAATTTCCAAAACCCGGTCAAAGTTTGAATCACGAAAGCATTTTCCCTCTTTCTCTTCCGCGAGGAAGGGAAGTCGGGGGAAAAATTTCGCGACGATAACACTAAAGTATCCTAAGAAATAAAAACTACTTACTCCTAAAAGAAAATGGAGGAAAGAATTAAAAATAATACTTAGTTTATCTAGTTTAACTCCTACATGGAATGCAATTTAATATTAATACCTACCTAAATGGTCATACACAATTTCTAAAATCTAAAGCTAATTCAAACTTACTAAATTAGTTAATATTAAATTAATGTGAGGTTAAACTAAGAAATTAGTAAATAGGGCTGATGAATGATGAGCACGAGTTTGGAAAAAAGATCCTCCTCTGTAATTAATTTAACCATCTAAATGGAAATTTTGGACTTTCAAAACCGTCCAGCTGGAGGGCCCCACACGTTTTTAGGTGTTCCTTAAAAGAAAATCTAGCAATCAATCCCTTTCCCAAAATCCTGATTCACTCTTTTAGAAAGTGATTTGAACTCAAACTTTGTTTCCAAATTCTAAAAGGTGATTCCTCCTAACTTGGCTGGATAAAAATCATCAAAGTTTTCCTTAAATGAATCCCATGAATTTGGAGGAGTTTCAATTCTACCAAAAACGTTTTTCAACGACAATGACCATATTGCCCTTTATCCAAAATATAAAACTATTTAATGAGTTAATCTATTCTAATATAAACTTAGCTAATTTAACATATACACAACTAATGCAAAGAATATGAATAGGAAATAAAACATGACTTGGCAAACACTAACTAATGGAGACATTACACAAAAATCGACACTCTAAGTTAACCATAAAATGACTAAAATATATTACAATAAGCCTAGACATTAAATCATACTAATATTAACTTAGGATTAAACCTATTCTAGACGGAATCAACCATTAAACTAACATGCTATTACCTACATAATTTTAACAACACAAGAATCAAACAGGACATTACATTAATTTATAAAACTAAAAGAAACTTAAACTAAATTGTATCTAACATTATGACGACAACCAAGAATCTAATCTAAACTACACTAACACACGTTTATGACTGGATTTTTAAACTATGAAATACAAACATTCATCTAACTAATATGTTGTAAATAAAAACAGAAAATATTATGGACAGCTACTACAATCGGCTAACCTACACAAAACAAAAATTCATTAACAGTGAAAATATTAAAACTATCTAAATCTACACAGCCAATTAACGAAATTAAACTAATTTATGAAACTAAAATACTACCTAAAACATTACAGCTAGCTAGAATTAGACTAACATGTTTATACAAACCTACAGAAAACAATATTTAACATGATTCAATAAATCAAAATACAAACTAAAATGGAATCAAACCTTCCAAACAGATAATTAAATACACTATGCTAGTCTATATACAAATTTGGTAAATCATAACTGGACGACACATAGAAACAGAAAAATAGGAACTCGACTTTTAATTTTCTCAAATCTGAAAACGCATAAAGAAGAGAAATTGAAGCTACATGATTCCTAATGTGCTGGTCTCTGCACACACATCTACACTACAGCTTGAAACAATCAAAACGCACACAGCACACACAGAAAAGAAAACAAAACAGCAACACAAAACCACACACATGACTTGGGTTTTAACTAGAAGAAGAGAAACGAAGAAGATCTTACCTCAAGGGTGATCCGACGAGTGAAGGGGTAGTGGGTGAGTGGACTTTGTCTCGAATCTGCACCAAGGGAGCTCTCGGTGGTGCTGTGCTGGTCTTCTTTGGTGTGAGTGCTGGAACACGCTGGATGGAAGGATCCCGAAGTGTGGAATGTTGGAAGGTGGGGTAGAAAGCCGACGGAGGAAGGGATGATTGGCTGTGGAGGGGCAGACGGCACCCCTACCACGGCTGGTATCCTCCATCTTCAGCTGCAACCTGCAAAGACGCCATGAACCTTAAGCTGCAGCAAGGGGAGAAGAAAGACGGGAAGGACAAAATGGAAGGAAAGGGGCCGGCGCTTCAATGGGTTTGCATAGATTCCATGGTCGACCATGGAGGATGAAGGAGAATGTGAATGGAAGGGGCGACTGGGAAGAAAATGGTGGAACAAGACTCGAGTTCTCTAGGGCACAAAAATCGAGAAAAGACCCTCTTTATTGGGCGTCTCTTAGGTTTTAAACGATTAGACCTCTTTCTAGAATTTCCAGAAAGAGGATTAAAATGAAAGTATTGGTTGGGCGCCTTTTGTGAGGAGGGTTTTAGCAAATCTTCATAAAACTCGAGTTAGGGGCTAAAGCTGGGTTGAAATGGAGCATTTTGGTCCAGATCCAAGGTCCAGATGGGTGGTTTGGATCTGAAATTACCCTATTCGCTCCAAGGTTTGACCCGCTACACTGTAAATGCAATAACTTCCTCGTTTTAAGTCTGATTCGGACGAAATTCGAATCGTAGCCCCATAACATCAATATGCATCTAAGTGTGGGTTCTAAACTTATAAATGATGCATTTATTCAGTGAAAATGTATTAAAATTATGATTAATTCATGCATCATCAATGTTGCAGTAGGTAAAATTAAGGTGTGTGTTGTGGAAGGTATGGAGAGAAGGGACAAGTGAGGAAGGTAGCAGTGGAAGGTAGATGTAGAAAGTGTAGAAGTGGGGTGTTTTAGCAGTAAGATGGAGTTATGATGAACTAATATGTTGTAAAAGACTAGGTGGCATGATGTGAAGGGTGTCATAAGTGTGGATGTTGTGCGAACACAAAGAACATATCAAACCATATGCAATGAATACGACAGATATTTAATTCAGATAAAACTTATAAATGATGAATATGCAGAACCCATCAATTTTAATGCAAATTTTGTATGATACCTTGCACTGCTATGATGAGGTGGAAGGCTGTGGAAGTGAAAGTGATATATGTGAAGGGGACTAAAAGGGTGCCACAGGTGTGACAATGTGAGAATGCAGATGTAGGGAAATGAAGATTGGGAGTGAAGTAGCAATGTGCTATGGTGTTGATGGAGGGATAGCAAGAAGTGGTGAATGCAAGTAACAGGGAGTTGGGAGTGACAGTAATATGGATGAATGTGTTGTTGTAGAGTAAAAAAAAATGCACAAGAAAATGACATTGGAAAGGCAAGTGTGGTGGTGATTGTACTATAGAATGCTATCTATTCTGAACATGTAGCTGAGAGGGGCTGGCAGACTCCTGTTCCCCTTGAAATTTATGTTTGGTTTTATACCAATTTCAATGCCATCAATTATTTTTAATGATAAAGCAGGAGCATAGACACCACCATAAGAGCTTCCACTCATATGCAACGGATTGGATAGGAATTCAAGAAAAATTGAGAAACCACTTTACAATGAAGTCATATAAATCAATAACAGTCTTTGTATCATCAGTAGTGTATTCATCATTATCTGTATATGAGAATTTAGTACCAACAGGAGAATTCACATGAATAATGCTGGATACCTTAATCCATGAATAATAGCTCACTTCTACTTTTGGCTCATACAATCCTTACCCCCTTTAAATTCGAAAGGATCAGATTATGAGAGGAGAGCATGCATCAGGTAAGATGCACGTGTTCATGAACCGACTGAATAGCATTGTCATAAATATAACACTTCGTCCTTGGTCAGCAACCCACAAGATTATGAAAATATGCTAGAAATCATTTTTTTGTAAATATTTCCAATATTTGTTAAAAATCATATCTAATTACAAGGCATGTATTGCAAAGAGACATCAAACAAAAGAAAGAAAATCCTTGGGATTGGGATGGCCTGCTGTGAGTTCAAAAGATGGATGCACGAACCAACCAAACAAGGAATGCATAGGGTGATGACTTGAAACAGAATAAAAGCTAACTACGGTGTTTGAATCATAAAAGCTGATGTGTGTGTATGTGTATGTGGGGGGGGGGGGGGGGGGATGAATCAAAGATAAAATGCAAGTTCAAAATCTTATGGAACACAAGTGAAACTACTAATCGAGTGAAAGAAGCAACTCTACGGCCAAATCGATGATCACATATTAACCCCAAATCGCAAGAGAATGTTAGACGAACATGGAAAAATGTAGATGAGTCAATGCATGGATGAAATGCAGAAAATGTAATTCAAATGCTCAGACATATATGATTAATGTGCAGAATCATCAACAAAATGAAGATGCTCAGATATGCCTAAAACCATGGTATGCGATGAAATCACAAGGGATCAATGCACATAGACGATATTAATACAAAGATGAAAATAAAAAAAGAAAGAAAGAATCTAAATACTATTATGTTTAAAATATGCAGGGATGGTATACATGCGTGGATGAGAGGATGGAATGCTAGTGAGGTGAAATGCAGGGCCAGCAGGGGATATGACGGCCCAATGATATATGTGATGCAATAGATTATCCAGGTAAGACAGAAAATTTGAATCCACGAATGATCAAAACAAAGCAGGAATCCAAAAATTAATAAGTGAGCAAAGCATAAGTCGATCATCAGAAAGAAACTAAAAACCAGATATGAAAAAGAAACATAAATAAGAAAAGAAATCAAAATAAAACAAGACATGGATTAGAATGATAACTAGAGAATTGACATGTATAAAACTGTTGTAATTCAATAATCAAAAGAAGGGAAAACAAAAGAAAAAAATGTTGGAATAGATGTATTCCGTTGATTTTGCACGCAAGTGGACTGACATTGCTATGAGCAAAGCACCACCACGAGAAGTGCCTTTAATGGGGCGATGAGTTAAGAAAGAAAATCAAGAATAAGAGAAAGAAGAGGGGAGGACTCACTGTAGCCTTGCTACGATCGATCCCTTTCAGCCGACGTGGCTAGGCTTCGATTAGGAAAGAAGAAGGAGATGCAGATAGGGGAAGAAGAAGGAGAAGGAGAAGCGTCGAGAGACTGAGAGAGGAAGAGAAAAATGCGCATATGGAGGGGTGAAGCGCGATCAGAGGCAAGAAGGGTGCGGGGGTGAAACGAGGTGAGGAGAAAGAGGCGATCGCCTCTGTTTTATAACAAAAGGCCATTAGGCATTCTTTAAGATCGACCCTTGATTTTTTTGAAATTTCAAAATAGGGGCCTATTTACAAGATTTTTTTAGAAAAGGGTAAAAGGGATATTTTTTTGGAATTTTTTATGTTTTTGATGAAAATCTAAGATACAAAAAATTTAAGAGGGATTTTGAGGAAAACAGGACTCGAATGAGGCTTTTTGAAGTATTTTGTAACATTTTTGCTTTAAAACTTTAAGATTTTCAAAAATGAGGTTTTTGCAAAAAATACATGATTTATTTCAGAAAATAACTTCAAAATGGATCTGGATCCAAGATTTTGGTAAATGTTCAAGTTTGAGCCTTGAATGGGGATGAATTCAGATAAAATATCTGAGAAAAATGCCATGAATTGATTTCTTTTTTGAATTTTCAAAGAATAGAAGATCCGGGACCAGAATTGGATCCAGATATCCGATTTGGATCAGAAATTGGGTCAGAAATAAAAATTGAATCTGGATTCCAGTGAATCCGAGAAATGAATGGTTTTTTTATGTTGACCCGATTATTCAGAAGATGTGAGTTAGGGGCAAAAAGGGAATTTATGGATTTTTTTGAAAAAATTGAGGTGTTCACAGTCGATCATGATAAGATGACAGTAATATGAAAACTAGTGTTTTCATTGTTAAAATCATAAAGTTACACATTTATCATCAATGCTCTTATATGTGGTCACTTTCACATTTTCTAATCTGATTAATTAAAATTTCTTAATATCTTATTGTATATGATTTTTGTTTTTAAGTAAAATACTCATTCTACCTTTAAAAGTAACTATATATTTTTTAAAATATCACCATTTTTAATTTTTTTGTCATCTCAATTAATTAAACACTATTACTGCTAAATTAACCCCCCCCCCCCCCCCACACACACACACACACACACATATATATATATATATATATATATATATATATATATATATATATATATATATATATATATATATATATATATATATATATATATGAGAACTGAACATAATAAGCCCTCTTTTCTCGCCCCATTAGGCCCCATAGTTTGAAGTATTTTATGATAGATCTGAACCGTTAGATGTGTTTAGCATGCTCAGATTTAGTAGGAATCGAATGTTGAGTCATGTTTTTTTTGACGAAAAATTGTATTTTTATGAGCCGAAAAAAATTGATGCCTTCATAGCCATTGATTTTGGATCACCAAAAAGGTCAGATTCGGGTGATTCAAAAGGCGGTTCCCACTAAACAAAACCTATAGATCACATCTATGGTATTAGATGTGAGAAAAAATACCAAAAACTATGTTTTTTGAACATGCCTAACGGGCAGAATGAGCACATTACTATCTCTCTCTCTCTCTCTCTCTCTCTCTCTCTCTCTCTCTCTCTCTCTCTCTCTCTCTCTCTCTCTCTCTCTCTATATATATATATATATATATATATATATATATATATATATATATATATATATATATATATATATATATATATATATATATATATATATATATATATATATATATATATATATGTGTGTGTGTGTGTGTGTGTGTGTGTGTGTGTATATACATATACATATATATATGTATATATATATATGACGAAAAATTGTATTTTTATGAGCCAAAAAAATTTGATGCCTTCATAGCCATTGATTTTGGATCGCCGAAAAGGTCAGATTCGGGTGATCTAAAAGGCAGTTTCCACTAAACAAAACCTATAGATCACATCTATGGTGTTAGATGTGAGAAAAAATACCAAAAAACTATGGTTTTTTAATGAGCCTAATGGGCAAAACGAGAAAATGGGGCAGAATGAGCACATTACTCTCTCTCTCTCTCTCTCTCTCTCTCTCTCTCTCTCTCTCTCTCTCTCTCTCTCTCTCTCTCTCTCTCTATATATATATATATATATATATATATATATATATATATATATATATATATATATACACTACAAGAATTCTGTGAATTAGCGACGGACGCTATCCGACCATAATCCATCGCAAATTTGTTTAGCGATGGATTGGTGATGGCTTTGCAATGGAAAACGTCCGTCTTAAATTCTTGGTCGCTAATTAGCGACATAACTGATATGTCGCTACTTTCATCACTAATTCGCGATGGATTAGCGAATGTCATGATCCATCACTAATCTGTTGCTAAATAAGGACTAATTTAGTTTTGCAACAGATACCTATCCATCGATAATTGATCGCTAAAATTTAATGATGAATACATATCCATCGCTAAATTTCGTCGCCAATTTATCGACGAATTTGCGATGGATTACATTTCGTCACAAAACATCGGTTGATTCAACTTTTGAGATAGATAAATATTTGTCCCTAATTCATCTCTAAATTCATGATAGATATTAGCAACGGATAATATCTGTCGCTAATCCATCGTAAATTTAAAAAGAAATAAAAAAAATTTGTTTGAAATATAAATATCGAGAATAAATTTCTCGTTATACAATTTATATAACCTGTGTATAAAAAACAAAGTACACACACACATATATATATATATATATATATATATATATATATATATATATACACAAAGCAAGTGAAACAAATTGAACAACCCACTATAATCCTCGCCAAGTTCTAATTAGTTACAAGTGAACATATACAAAAAGTTTCGTTTAAAACAACAAGTACATGAAATAAATTCAACACATGAATCTAATCATCGCCAAGATTTGGAGCATCATCCTCTTCATTGTCTCAATCTACCCCTTCAACCATGCCTCTATCAGCTCCTCCACGCTGATCATCTCCAGCATCCTACAAGAGAACCGAAATGTTAGTATTGATAAACAAAATATAATAAAATAAATTATATGCAGTGCACCTAATCTAAGGCAATCAAAGTAACATGGTTGAATGACACATAGACTAGCAATAAAGTGAAGGACATTAACAGGATTCAGATATGTGTTCTAAGGCTGACAAAATAAATTTATAGTGATTCAATCATGCAGATATGTGTTCTAAGGTTGTCAAAAAAATGTCATAGTGATTCAAGCATGCATATATGGTTTATAAGGCTGTCAAATAAATGTGTTATGTATCACAATCATGCATATATGTGTTATAAGGCAGTCAAAAAACTTTCGTAGTGATGAAATCATGTTCATATGTGTTCTAAGGTTGTCAAAAAACTTTCATAGTGATTCAATCATGCATATATGTGTTATAAGGCAGTCAAAAAAATTTATAGTGATGAAATCATGTTTATATGTGTTCTAAGGTTGTCAAAAAACTTTCATAGTAATTCAATAATGCATATATGTATTATAAGGCAGTCAAAAAACTTTCATAGTAATGAAATCATGCTTATATGTGTTCTAAGGTTGTCAAAAAACTTTCATAGTAATTTAATCATGCATATATGTGTTATAAGGCAGTCAAAAAACTTTCATAGTGATGAAATCATGTTTATATGTGTTCTAAGGTTGTTAAAAAAAATCTATAGTGATTCAATCATGCATACATGTGTTCTAATGCTATCAATAAAAAATCATAGTGATTTAATCATGCATACATGTGTTCTAATGCTATCAATAAAAAATCACAGTGATTTAATCATGCATATATGTATTCAATCATGCATATACTAGGTTGAAATCTAACGACATGAAATAAATGACATGAAACTTTATACCTGATGGGCACCGGAGCTCATGTTGAATGCAGACAAAGTTTTCCTGTCTCAAAAAAAGTTACACAACTCATTATGGATAAGGTTGAGAATGACTTCATGTAAAAAGTCACGCATTGTGTCCTGAAGAAGCTGGCGGACACCATTCCAAGAAACAACAAGGTCAATCGAACGGTGGGAGTTGATGTTGGCGAGAGAACTCTGAGAGACCTGGCTGCAGAAGGAAACGACTGGTGTGGTGTTCATGTTACTCTCAAACCCGAACACGACCCTTTTTGGGTTCACCGGTTGCAGTCACCCATGCTACATGATCAAAAGACGGATGCTGAGTGGAGTCATTGTCATATCGCTCTACCATCTGTTGCTTGTATGACTCCTACAAAGTAATGATTACAGTATGAATTAATAATTACAATGTTTATGATAATGTAATTCATTGTAACTTAGATATTACAATATTTATTAATATAATAAATATATATCATTGTCGCTCTCGCCTTCTCTGATACAAACTCTCTCGTGCTCTTACGTTTATGTGTTTCAACAAACACATTCTTGTAAGGCACAATGCCTCCTTTTTTCGGCTTCCTGCAAGGTTAAATGATAAAAAAATAATTAAAAAATATGCAAAAATACTTATAAAATTGACAATATATATATTGATGAGTTACCATTTTCTTTTGATGACTCTCAAAAGTCCTAGATCCACCTGTGTGTAGATGGGCATCGAGCATCTTTGCTCGGTTTTATGCAGCTTTTGCTGAGCAACTTCAAAATTCATGGCCCGGCCACTTGTCGCACATTGCATCCCAATAATCTGTCTTGATAGTAGAAGGGTCATGGCCCTTCCACTGCAGTGGATCATCTATCTCACCAGCTGCTTTTATTGCTGCAGTCTTCATATTGTGCAGCATGTCGGCAAATCGACTAGCAGCCACCTTTTGCCACACTAGCCTCGCGTCCTGCTCCTCCTTCGCAGTCGCGAAGCGATTCGAAGCCTACAAATAATTTCAAAAAGTTAGTAGACATGACTATAACAAAAAATTAAATATAAAATACATTAACTATAATAAATGATTGTATATCATGAATGAAGATCATAATCTGTTCAACACCTCCTTCGGGTACTCTTTTCATTGAGCGACCGGTCCTGAAAGATGTTAAACTAGTGACTTCCTAATTTCTCATATTACTTTTTATAGCTCAAACCTCGCGTTGTACATGAATTGATACACATTAACAATCGACTATCGATATACATTATTTATAAGATAAGTATTGGACAAGTGACAATGAAATACTTACGGTCAACTATCAATATATACTATTTGAATGAGTCATCGTGTGTCAGACTGAGAAGACCATGCATCTGGCATTGTCTCATGATGTGTATGAGTAGCTGGTGTATGTAGGTCATGTGCAGACAAAACTTCCTCTACAGAACAATGAGTTAGAAATTCACACAATGCACATATAAACTAATCAAGCATATAATTTAAATGATATACATATCGAAGCATTACATGAAGACGAAGGTTGAGACTGGCTATTACTGAGCTGAGATCCTATAAAGACAGTTAACAAGTAAACAATTTTTATATCAACATATAAGCAAAAACATAATGAATTCCTATTTTTAAATATAACACAAAGATATCTACCTAATGATATCCTACGGCCTCTACTTGGTCCTCGACCACTGGGTGCTCGACCACTCTGACCTCCACGAACCATATTCTAACAAATAAAAATATTATTTGGATCAGTTACATAACTCTTGATCTTAGCATGGACATAACATATACATAAAATGTAAAGATTTAAAGGTCCTACATGAATGCATTTTATAACTATGCATGAATTGTGCATGTACATGCTAAGTATGCATGGAATGTAACATGATATGCAATTCCATGAACATGGATACATAATCAAATTGAAAATAACTTCATGCAAGTATGTATACAGTCACATCAAACATGGCAATACATTTATATCACAATAATGTCAAACATGTATTTGCAGCAAACACACTTCAATATCCCGCTAACTACAACCATGACTAGCATGGTCTCTGAACTACAATCATAAGAGCATAAGAGAAAGTGATGGAGTATGTATTACAAGATGTATTTCACTAGCCTGAGCATGCTTCCTTATCACTTGTTTGACTTTTATATTCTTCTTCTTCTTCCTACTCCTCCTCTTTGTCTTCTTTATCTTCTTCTTCATTTGACGCCCATCCATTTGGTATATCATTTGGATCACATTATTCCATACATGTGTCATCGGACAATGAAGATGTGACATCGTGACCATAAGAGAAGTCATACATATCATTTGATTGATAGTAATCACCCTCTTCAACAATCTTGTCTTCATGTAACTGATCATACTTGGGGTATAGTTTAGACTTCACCTTGCAAACTGCCCACCATTCATTTTTATCTAACTTCCTTGTATTCGGATATGAAGTATAGTAAACTCGTCAAGCTTGCGATGCTAATTTGAATGATTCATATGTTCCAAACCTTGATTTATGATTCACCTCCACAATGCTTGAGGCTTTGTCGACTCTTGTTGTTGTGGGATCAAATCAATGACACTTGAATAAAATTACCCTATTATTTATGCCTAAGTAAGTCAACTTCATTATTTCTTCTATAACACCATAGTAGTCAAGTTCATTTTCATCGTAACTGCTACCCTTGACATACACGCCACTATTTATCATTGACTTGTTTACATCATAGTCTTTTGTGTGGAATAAATAACCATTTACGATGTACCCGTTGTAACATTGCACAACTTTGGTTGGGCAATTTTGTAAATCACATATTCCTTGGTTATTAACATCACCATGGCGGACCTACAAGCATAAACAATGACTGTAAACATGACCAATTAAGTAACATATTGTTGTTTACACAGAAAGAATGCATGTCATCGTCCTTACCAACTCTTTCAACCATGCCACAAACTTATTTTCACGTTCTTTCTGTACTTTTGAATCAATGAGATGTAGAAGTTCTCTTCGCAACTCCAAATCAAATCGTCTGCACTTAACAAATAATTATATTACTGAACCATATACGTATGTAGAGAACTTAGTGTAACATATTATGTATATTTACTCAATGTAGGGGTTGATCACTAAACAATTAAAAAGGATATAGATTTGTGTTGCGTCTTGCTCTCGATCTTCCAAGAGTCTTGACCGGCAATTGCCAAAGATATGCCCAAGTGGTTTAAATATCCATAGTTTGCCAACCACAATAACTTATTTTTCATCATCATTACGAGGTGGGCAGGTGTAACATGTTTGAATGTGAGGTTCAAAGTATATAGATGAGAAATTTGAAATCTCTTCTAAGATATACGCCTCACAAATTGAACCCTCCACTCTTGCTTTATTCTGAACCTTTTTTTTGAGGTCAAACATACATCTATCAACAATATATATCGCGTAATACAATAAATTCTCAATAGCATTAGAGAGAAAAATATAAATAAAAATATACCTTTTAAATAGGTACATCCATCGATATTGCACAGGACCATCAACCCTAAGTTCATATGGCAAATGTATGGTCACATGTTTCATAACATCGAAAAATGCTGGCAGAAATATCTTTTGTAGCTGACAAATAGTAGTGACGATAAAATTCTCAAGATTCTTTACCTCAGTTACTACAACTTTCGATGCACACAATGTTCTAAAAAATCTACTCAACTCGGATAATACCCCCCATATAGGTTTGTCTAACATATCATGGAATGCTAGGAGAATCAACCATTGCATAATGACATGACAATTATGGCTCTTCAACCCATATAATTGTTCATCGTCTATCTTCACAGTCTATGCAATGTTAGAGACGTATCCATCTAGAAATCTCAATTGTCTCAACCACTGACATACTTGCTTTACTTGATCTGGTCCAAGCACGTACCTTGCCTTTGGTTTCAGTACTTTGCCATTGTACTCTTGGAGTTCTAATTCTGGTCTTTTACATATTACTTTTAAATTCATACGGGCCTTCGAATTATCCTTCGTTTTTCCTTTAACATTCATTACCGTAGTGAACACATTATCAAACACATTTTTCTCCACATGCATCACATCCAATTTATGTCATATCAATAAGGTCGGCCAATATAATAGTGCCCAAAATATAGATTTTTTTGTCTAATTATAATCTTTTCCAAATCCAAGGAAGAGCGTCGGACTACGGGCATCTGTCAGTCCATATAGAAAGCATCGCAATCGTCTTAAAATCTCTATGCCAGACAACCATGTAAGTGAACCTTCTATTTCAGTTGTACTTACTCGGAACACATTTTTTTATCGTCGAAACAGATGGTCGCTGGGTAGAAATCGACAATGACAATCAAACCAACACGGCTTCCTTCTATGCGTCAATCTAAAAGATTTTGTATTCTTCATGCAGTACGGACATGCCAAACTCCCATGTGTGCTTCAACTAGATAACATACCATATGCAGGGAAGTCACTAATTGTCCATAGAACAACAACCTTCATATTGGAGTTCTGTTTTTTATGGGCATCGTACATGAGAACACCATCATCTCACAGTATTTTCAGTTCATCAATCAATGGCCTTAAATATACATCAAGAGTTTGGCCAGGAGACATCAAACCAGGGATCAATAGAGATAAGAAAAAAATTTGACGCTTCATACACAAGCTTGGAGGTGAAAGTGCACTAGGATCGAGGCAACGAGCACTAGAGGGGGGGTGAATAGTGCTTTTAAAAATTGTCTGCGGAATATTGAAGGATTTTGCAAATTGAAATGCAAACACACAAAGAACACAAGATTTTATCCTGGTTCGGTCTAACCCGACCTACATCCAGTCCCCAAGCAAAACCCGCTTGAGATTTCCACTATCAACCTTGTAAACTATAAGATCACACATACCAAAACCGGTCCCACTTTCAGTAACAACCCTACTGAAAGCAAACAACTCCTTTAAAGCAAGGAGTCCTTCTTTTTACAGAAAATTAAGTAACAACTTACAATACAACCTATGAGCCTTTCTTTTAAATGCAAATGAGATGCAATTGGCTTTTGAGGTTGTTGAAATACTCTACTCACGAATTCACTATCTCTCAAAGTGATTTGAGTGAAAAAATGAAGTGAAAATATCAAGTGAGTGAGAAAACAAATACTTGAATGAATAGGAGTGAAAAGCAATAAGTAAATGATTCAAATCGATTGAATTCTTGTTTTTTTTTAGTGTAAATTGCACTCATATTTATAGTTAAAGTTTTTCATACGTTGAGAGTACGAAAGGGTGTCAAAACTGTCCATTTTGAATGATCAAAATGTTTGAAAAACAAAAAGACACGCCTTTTTGAAGTTTCAGGAAAACGACAAAATTAGTCGACTGAAACATCAGTTAGTCGACTAATAGTTAGTTATTAGTAGACTAACAGTTATCGTCGATCAACTGATCTGTTAATCGAGCCGTTTGAAAATCTGAACTTTTGAAACTTAGTCAACTTGAGAAAAGTTAGTCGACTGATAATATCATCAGTAGACTAAAAAACTTTTCAGTCGACTGCTGCTAAAATCTTCTGAAAAACAAACATTTTGTTCAGTCGACTGCTGCTAAATTTTCAGAAAACACATATTCTGTTCAGTCGACTGATAAAACCATTAGTTGGTTGCTGCTAATTTTCGAGAAAACAGACATTCTGTCCAGTCGACTGATAAAACCTTCGGTCGACTAATTTGACAAAAATGACTTTTTAGAAAATATGGCGCGTAAGGATTAGTCGATTGGTCGACTAATAAACATGAAAATTTAAGAAAAAAGTTTTCTAAAAAGAATTTCAAGAGGGTTCTTTTTAGAAAAGTTTTTCAAAAGACTTTTATGGTGAAATGCAACATAAATATGCACTCTAAGTAAGGCTCTTACAAGAGTCTAAGACTTTTAATGAATTAAACATTTGCACACTAGTCTTCAAAGATTCTTCATCGATTTCTTCAATTTCTTCATAGCCTTAGCTGAAATGCGGTTGATTCCACTTGCTCATCATCAAAACCTTGTACTTGGTATCATGTATGGCTTCATTGTCGTAACAATCTCCCCCTTTTTTATGATGACAAACTTAATCAAAGATGAAGCATTTAGATGCATAGATGGAGATTTTACTCCCCTATCAATATGCTGCAAAACATTAAAAGTTAGTACTTTCAAAGCACATATATCACATATTGATTGGTTTGCATTTCCATTCATCATTACTTCATGCATTTTATCTTTTTCTCCATATGAGATTTTTCTCTTGCAAGATCTCCTGCAAATTCAATTTAATGCAAGATCTTTTATCTTTTTCTCCCCCTTTGTCAGAATCAAAAAGAGTAAGGGCAGAAATAGCATAAGCAAAATAGCGATACAAGTTTAAAATATTACGACCCATAAAGTATGAAAGTTTAGACAACAAAGATCAGAAAAGTGAGTTGAGCAAATCCTTGATTGAAGTAATCTCTTTCTAAATCGAAGATAGTTGTTGAGTCACATCTTCACGGAAAGTGTGTTGATGCAACTCCAAAGCTTCCAGTCTCTGCATAACTTCATCATTGTCTTGATTTGTAGAAAATTTCTTTCTTTTTGCATGAGATGAAGGTGTTATAGAAGGTGAAGGTTCATAAATAGATGGTTCAGTAGGATCAGATGGTTCAGTTTGATCAACATTTAAAGGAGGCAGATATTTAATTTTCATTCTTTTAAAAATTGTTTGATCAAAGAACTCTTTTTGCTCAATATATTTTTCATTTGTTAAGGGAACTTTGAAATGTCTAAAAATACAAGTTAAAAGACAACCATAAGGAAGAAATGGTTTTTGTTTCCACAAATTTGTAAAATACACATTGGCCCAGTTGACAGAAATATTTCCAAATAAAACATAAAGAGCCGTAGAAAGATCTGTGGAATAATAATCAAAAGAACCAGTTTTAGGTAGAACATTGTGGGCAAGGATTCGTCCAGCAATGCATGCACGAGTTTGAAGATTAGTATTTTTGAAAGGAGGGCAGTGAGGTGCATCTGGAAGAAGAATTTGTTCAAAAACTCTTTCATCATTTAATTCAATAGTGTTGAAAAGAGTGTCTGAAGGTGGAATTTCAAGAATTTCTCCAAGTAGTTTCGAATCAAACTCGATTTCAACATCACGAACAAGAGAGGACAAAATTCCAGTTTCATGATCCATTTGTAGATTTGTGTAAAACAAGTGAATAAGAAAAGGATAGTGAAGAGTATCTGCACAAGCATCAAAAAGATGTGAAATTCTAGGAAATAATTCTCTTATGTTGTAACGAGAAAATAAGTGAAATAGAACATTTCAGCCTGGTAAAATAGGTAGTGCAGAAATTGATCCAAAAGTATCATATAAAAGAGGATTTCGGAGTAATCTGAGTGAAAAATCATGTCTTGAAGTAGGTGTAGGAGGAGGAGAACCTAAACCTTTTGCAGATGCAGACTTCGTACGATGCATGATTAAAAAAAATTGATTCACCAAGAAAAATAGTTGCAGAGAATGATGTTGACTTTTAAATGGCGTTCGGCAGGAGGAAGATGTTGTCCGGCGTTCAGAAACTAAGGAAGATACGGTGGCTGACGGCGAGTGTGAAGGCTGCCACAAGGGGATTCTAGCAATGGCGGAAAATACACTGTCACGGCAAGAGAGTTCCGGCGTGTTTTGAAGATACGCTAGTTACTGCAAGAGGATTCTGGCATTTCAAGATCACGGCCAGAAGACTCCGGCGTCTCCTTGTCACGGCAAGAAAATCCCGACGAAGATGGGATCGAACAACACTCCGAGGGTTTTTCGGAAGAGCGAGAGGCAAAAGAGAAAGAGGGTTTTTGTTTTAAGGGTTTTGTTTTTAAGAAAAACGAAAAGGTACGAAAACGAAGTGAAACGATGCCTATTTTAAAAAGAACGGGTAAAAAAATCCAAGGGGTATCGGGTCCCTTCATTTAATTTTTTTTTTTAAAATTTTAGTCGACTAAAACTTTATCAGTCGACTAAAAAATGTGCGACTTCATTCTAAAAACTCAATCGACTAGAAATATATTGGTCGACTAATATGGTGCGATACATTCTAAAAAATTTAAAGCATCAGTCGACTAAATTTTTATCGGTCGACTAATATAGTGCGATTTTGAGATTTTGTTCAAAAATCAGCATTTTTACAAATCTAAAAATGAACAAATACCTAGTTCTCTCCTAATTCTCATAAAATCTTCATTCTTAAGAGGTTTAGTGAAGATATCGGCATGTTTTTCTTTAGTGGAAATAAAATTTAACGAAATATCTCCTTTTAACACATGATCTCTTAAAAAATGATGTCTAACTTCAATATGCTTAGTTCTTGAGTGCTGAATAGGATTTTTCGAAAGATTTATAGCACTAGTGTTATCACAATAAATAGTTGTTGTGGAGTAATTCAAACCAAAATCTTTTAAGGCCTGTTTCATCCAAAGTACTTGTGAACATGCTAAACTAGCCGCTATATATTTAGCTTCAGTTGTTGAGAGTGATACTGAATTTTGCTTTTTACTAAACCAAGAGAATAAGGAATTTTTTAAGAAATGACAAGTTCCACTAGTACTCTTGCGATCATATTTACTTCCTGCAAAATCTGCATCACTATATGAAACTAAATCAAAGGAAGATGATTTTGGGTAAAACAAACCGAAATTTGAAGTATCTTTCAAATAACGAAGAATTTGTTTTATGGCAGTTAAATGAGATTCCTTTGGATTAGCTTGAAATCTTGCACACATACACACACTAAACATAATATCAGGTCAACTAGCAGTTAAATATAATAGAGATCCGATCATACCTCTGTAGAGCTTAGTATCTACACTTTTACCATTTTCATCTTTATCAAGAGAAGTAGTTGTACTCATAGGATTCCTTCTTGATTTCGATGAGTCTATCCCAAATCTCTTCAGAAGTTTTTTTGTATACTTAGCCTGATTGATGAAGATTCCTTCTTCAATTTGCTTTATTTGAAGTCTAAGGAAGTAGTTTACTTCGCCCATCAAGCTCATTTCAAACTCTTCCTGCATAGCTTTAGCAAATTCTTTACAAAGAGAATCATGAGTAGAACCAAATATTATGTCATCAACATAAATTTGCACAATAAGAATATCTGAATTAAGATTTTTAATAAATAAAGTGAAGTCTACCCGACCAATGGAAAAAACAGATTGTTCTAGAAAATTTCGTAGTCTTTCATACCACGCTCTTGGTGCTTGTTTGAGTCCATACAAAGCTCTTTTCAATTTGTAGACTTTTTCTGGATATTTCTCATTTTCAAAGCCTGGAGGTTGCTCTACATAAACTTCTTCATTGATGTGTCCATTTAAGAATGCACTCTTAACATCAATTTGATATAACTTGAAGTTCATATAACTAGCAAAAGCAAGAATCGTTCGAATTGACTCTAATCGAGTCACTGGTGCATAGGTTTCATCAAAATCTATGCCTTTTTTTTTATTATAGTCTTGTGCTACTAGCTTTGCTTTGTTACGAATGACTTCACCATTTTCGTCCAGCTTATTTTGAAAGACCCATCTTGTTCCAATTACTGAATGATCCTTTGGTCTATCAACTAGATCTCAAACATCATTCCTAGTAAATTGGTTAAGTTCTTCAGACATGGCCAAAAGCCAAAATTCATCATCACAAGCCTCATTGATATTCTTTGGTTCGAATTTAGATATGAAAGCAACATTTGCAATATATTTTTCTAATTGCTTTCTAGTTTAGACACCACTCTTTATTTCACCAATAACTTGTTCATGTGGATGATTAGGAACTTCTTTTCAAACCGGTCGAAGAGGAATATTTTCTTGAGAAGTACTCTCTATCAAGGGTTCTTCTTGAAGTATTACTTCTTCTCCTTCGCTTAGAGGTATAACCTGCTCACAATTCTCATCAAATGCAACATGTAAAGATTCTTCAATACAAGATGTTCTTTTATTGAAAATACGATAAGCTTTACTTCTAAAAGAATATCCAAGAAATATTGATTCATCTGATTTTGAATCAAACTTATCAAGATTATCTTTGGTATTTAATAAGAAACATTTACTACCAAAAATTTTGAAATATGAGATCTTTGGTATACGATCATAATACAATTCAAAACATGTTTTATGTAAAATTGGTCGAATAAGAACACGGTTTAGAACATAACATGTTGTATTTATTGCTTCAGCCCAAAAGTATTTTGGTAAATTTTTATCTTGAAGCATGGTTCTAGCACATTCTTGCAAAGTTTTATTCTTTCTTTCAACAACTCCATTTTGAGGAGCCGCTCTAGGAAAAGCAAAGTTGTGAGATATACCATGTAAATCACAAAACTTTAGAAAAGATTCATTTTCAAATTCACCACCATGATCACTACGAATTTTAATTATTGATGTAGATTTTTCATTTGTAATTCTTTTACAAAGTTTAGAAAATTCCAAAAAAGCATCATTTTTGCTTTTTAGAAAAATCACCCATGTAAACCGAGAATAATCATCTACTATAACAAAAGCATACTTGCTACCATTCAAACTTTGAATTCTAGATGGTCCAAATAGATCTAAATGTAAAAGTTCAAGAGGACGTTTTGTTGAAACTATATCTTTTGCTTTAAAAGAACTCTTGATTTGTTTACCCCTTTGGCAAGCATCACATAAGTGATCTTTCTTATATGGTATTCTAGGTAGGCCTCTTACAAGATCATTCTTGGATAACTTTGAAATAATTTTAAAGTTAACATGTCCAAGTCTCTTGTGCCATAACCATTGAATTTCATTTGAAACAATAAGACATTTTTCATTAAAAGTGGGTAATTCATCTAGATATAGTCCATACACATTGTTCCTTCTTTTACCTTTAAAAATGATCTTTTTAGATTGAAAATCAGAAATTAAGCATAAATCATTTTCAAAAGAAATATGAAATCTTTTATCACATAATTGACTAATAGATATTAAATTATACATTAAACCATCTACTAAAAGAACATTTTCTATCAAGGGAAATTTTGGATTACCAATATTACCAATACCTATTACTTTTCTCTTGTTATTGTCACCAAAGGTGACGGTTTCTCCATCCTTATTTTGGAGGGTGGAAAATAACTTCGGCCTTCCAGTCATATGTTTGGAACAGCCGCTGTCCAATATCCATTTGCTCCTTATGTTGTATACCTACAACAAAATTAGAAAACAGAGCATTTGACCCCTTTCTATTTTCGGGTCCATGAGAGTTAGTCTTAGGAACCCATATCCATTTGGATTTTGGTTTCCTTTGATAATAAATATTCTTTCTATAAAAGGATTTATCATGTCTAGAATAATCATGTCTAGGATAATCATGTCTGGAATAATAAGCATTATAGTTTCCATGATTAGATGCATTTCTATTAGAACTAGAAAGTTTAGTTCTATGAACAAATGGTTGAGAATAATGTCTTTGATTTTTCACCACATAGTTTGGTCTATTTTGAGTATCAAAGAAGCTATATCCCAATCCAGTTTTATTAACCGAGCATCTTTGAGAACCAAGAAGTTTTTCTAGATTCTCTTGACCATTTGTGAATTTGGTCATTATAGAAAGAAGATCATTTGATTTTTCTTTAAGACTAGATATTTCTTTTTGTAAGAGATTGGTTCTAACTCCAATTTTTTTATCTCAAATGCTTGGCAAGAGTTTTCCTTCTTGAGATCTTCTATCTCTTGAAGTAACACTTTATTTTAAGAGTCAAGAGTTAAATTTTCAGTTTTTAACTCTTTATTTTTAGAACTTAGATTCTTAAATTTAGCATATAAATCATTGAGTGCTTCAAATAATTCATCATGGTCAAATTGACTTACCAAATCTTCTTGTGCTACAAAACACATGTTAGCAACTTCTTCATTTGATTCTTCATCGGAAGAGGAGTCACTATCATCCCAACATGCTTGAAATGCATTTTTCTTCTTGAATTGGTCCTTGGGCTTGATTTTGAGAAGAGGACAATCTTTCTTGATATGTCCTGCCTTTTTGCAGTTAAAGCACTTGACTTCATTGGGATTGGAAGAATCTGCTTTCTTTACCTTTCTTTGAAATCTTTCCTTTTTGATGAATCTTCTGAATTGCCTTGTGATGAGGGCAATATCTTCATCTTCTTCTGAATTTCCTGAGTCAGAAGTAGCCTTAAAAACAAGACTTCTTTTTGGGTTCTTCTTTTGGTCTGTCTTGAAGTTGAACTTCATATGCCATAAGGTTACCAACTAAATCTTCAAGAGTGAGAGTATTGAGATCATTTGCTTCTTCAATAGCAGTGGTTTTTCTCTCTCATTCAGGAGTTAAACACCTTAGAATCTTTCTGACTAAATCCACTTGTGAATATTATTTTCCAAGGGATTTCAAAGTGTTAGTTATATCGGTCATTCTAGTTAGCATGCCCGATATAGATTCATTTTGCTTCATTTTGAACAATTCAAATTTATGAACTAAATAAGCAATTTTAGATTCTTTTACCTTTGACGTACCTTCGTGAGTCACGAGAAGAGTATGCCAGATTTCATTTGTTGTAGAGCATTGAGAGATGCGATTGAACTCTACCTTGTCAACGACACAGTTGAATGCATTCATGGCTTTGTCATTCAGTGAAGCAGTCTTCTTTTCATCATCGGTCCATTGGCTGAAATCAGTTGATGGAGTTTGGTACTTTTCTAAAACAACTCTCCAGATTTTGAGATCCATGGATTACAAGAACATTGTCATTCTTACTTTCCAGTATCCATAGTTTGTTCCGTCGAATAGAGGAGGACGAACAGAGGAGCTTCCTTCTTTGTGCTGAGATGTTGTAGTTGCCATGCTAGATGATGGTCAAATCAAAGTAATAGCAAACCTATGCTCTGATACCAAATGAAAGTGCACTAGGATCGAGGCAACGAGCACTAGAGGGGGGGTGAATAGTGCTTTTAAAAATTGTCTGCGAAATATTAAAGGATTTTGCAAATCGAAATGCAAACACATAAAGAACACAAGATTTTATCCTGGTTCGGTCTAACCCGACCTACATCCAGTCCCCAAGCAAAACCCGCTTGAGATTTCTACTATCAACCTTGTAAACTACAAGATCACATAGACCAAAACCGGTCCTACTTTCAGTAACAACCCTACTGAAAGCAAACAACTTCTTTAAACCAAGGAGTCCTTCTTTTTACAGAAAATTAAGTAACAACTTACAATACAACCTATGAGCCTTTCTTTTGAATGCAAATGAGATGCAATTGGATTTTGAGGTTGTTGAAATACTCTACTCACGAATTCACTATCTCTCAAAGTGATTTGAGTGAAAAACTGAAGTGAAAATATCAAGTGAGTGAGAAAACAAATACTTGAATGAATAGGAGTGAAAAGCAATAAGTAAATTATTCAAATCGATTGAATTCTTGTTTTTTTAGTGTAAATTGCACTCATATTTATAGTTAAAGTTTTCCATACGTTGAGAGTATGAAAGGGTGTCAAAACTGTCCATTTTGAATGATCAAAACGTTTGAAAAACAAAAAGATACGACTTTTTGAAGTTTCAGGAAAACGGCAAAATTAGTCGACTGAAACATTAGTTAGTCGACTAATAGTTATTTATTAGTAGACTGACAGTTATCGTCGGTCGACTGATCTGTTAATCGAGCCGTTTGAAAATCTGAACTTTTGAAACTTAGTCGACTTGAGAAAAGTTAGTCGATTGATAATATCATCAGTAAACTAAAAAAAAAATCAGTCGACTGCTGCTAAAATCTTCTGAAAAACAAACATTTTGTTCGGTTGACTGCTGCTAAATTTTCAGAAAACACATGTTCTGTTCAGTCGACTAATAAAACCATTAATCGACTGCTACTAATTTTCTAGAAAGCAGACATTCTGTCTAGTCGACTGATAAAACCTTCGATCGACTAATTTGACAAAAATGACTTTTTAGAAAATATGGTGCGTAAGGATTAGTCGACTGGTAAGTCGATTGGTCGACTAATAAACATGAAAATTTAAGAAAAAAGTTTTCTAAAAAGATTTTCAAGAGGGTTCTTTTTAGAAAAGTTTTTCAAAAGACTTTTAAGTTGAAATGCAACATAAATATGCACTCTAAGTAAGGCTCTTACAAGAATCTAAGACTTTTAATGAATTAAACATTTGCACACTAGTCTTCAAAGATTCTTCATCGATTTCTTCAATTTCTTCATAGCCTTAGCTGAAATGCAATTGATTCCACTTGTTCATCATCAAAACCTTGTACTTGAAGTATCATGTATGGCTTCATTGTCGTAACAGAAGGAAGGTTGTATGGGGTGACAAATACTGTCCAACACGAGTGTGGGGTTGATCTACCTCCAAATGGATTAAATTCATCTGTACATAAACCAAGCCTACCATTTCTCACTTCCATTGTGAAGGTCTGATAAGTACGATCAAAGTGCTTCCAAGTCAACAGGATGCGTGAACTTATCTTCATCATGTCGAACTTTATTTACATGCCATCTCATGTGTTTAGCTGTCCTCGAAGACATATACAATTGTTGCAATCTAGGGGTGAGAGAGAAGTAGCAGAGTGACTTCTATGGTACGTCTTTTGACCTCATGCTAACATTGCCTCTTGTCTTTGGCTTAATCCGAGGATGCCTACATGACGGACATGATCTGTTATTTTCTTGATTTTTGAAATACAACATGCAGTGATTTGGACAAGCATTTATCTTTTGATACCCCATACCTACAGTGTTGACCATAACCTTCGCACGGTAGAAATTTTATGGCAATTTCTTATCTTTGGGCAACATAGTCTTCATAATAGAGCACAGACAGTCAAAACATGATTGGCTCAAATTATACTCTGACTTTAAATTCAGTAGTTGAAGAACTGCAAACAAGATAGTGTGACTCTCGCAACCATTCTACAGTGGTTCATCAGCATCTCTAAGTAAGTCATAAAATCTACTAGCTGCATCGTTTGCTGCTTCTTCCTCTACCCCAGTTGGTACATCACTAGGACCCATAGCAGAACCCAGTTCTGGTCTTGTGGCATCAAATATCAAATTCATATATGGATTATCGTGCACCACATCCACCCGTGCGTCAAAATTATTCCAAAATTCTTCACCATAAAGCATCTAATTTTGATAATCACTCACAAAACCCTTCCTATATAGGTGATGTCTAACTCCATGAGGTTCTACAAATCGACTGTTCTTACACATCGTGCAGGGGCACCTGATCCGACCAATGGGATCCACTATAGTGACACTTTCCATTGCAAATTCAATAAAACTATCAACATCATCCATATATTCAAGTGACACATCATTATCAACTATCCTACGGTACATTCATTCACGGTTTGCAGCCATTTTATCCAATAATGTTACGGATATTATCTTCACCAGTTAAAAGGGAATCATAATAATGCTATGACGAAAAAAATATCTAATTTATCATGCATTGATGGTGGATGTAATGATTTGATATATATATATATATATATATATATATATATATATATATATACAATGACTGATTTCTCCTAGTTGATTTGCTATAATTCTTGTTTGGTGATTATTGGTGAGCAATTTTTTTGTTTCAGTTAATGCGTAAATTTTCTTCCCCTCTCTACCACAAACATGCTTAACATAAAATGCAATTCCATAAACTAAATTCAATGTTTTCGTGTGTAACACCATCATATCATATTTACACACATCACAAGGATATTTAGAAAGATGAAATCATATTTACAAACACGATACATTCAATTTAAGCATATTTTTATGATACAATTTTACTTGGAATACATAATCAAATTGAAAATAACTTTATGCAAGCATGGATAGTCATGTCAAACATTGCAATACATTCAATCATTCATATCACAACAATGTCAAACATGTACTTGCAACAAACACACTCCAATATCCCGCTAACTACTATCATGACTAGCATAGAATCCGAACTACAAAAATAAGAGTACTTCTATTATCATATATTCAAATCATGCCCAACATGATCTTCAAACTTTAGCAAAACGGTCTTACATATCCACAACTAAGTGAGTGTGTGAGAAGGAAAGTGTTGCATCCAAGAAATTAAATAACATGTGATGCGCTTGCATCACTTACTCACCACGGGTATTTACCCGATTTGCATGCTTTCGCATTTGCATTTGCATTTGCATTTTTTTTTTGCATGGCATTTTAAGCCGCATGCGATGCTTAGCATTAAGCATCGCACATTTTGCTTTGCTATGCACCTGCAATGCACATTTATATACAAGCTAATTGTGCACACTTTACTTAGCATTCTTGTATCCACTTTCCCCTACCTTGGGGGTTTTGGGGTTGCACACGTCTTGAGTATACGAGCTAAAGGTCTTAGACCGCGGGACGCGTGTGGCTCTGTCGTGCAAGCTGCGAAGGCACAACATATTAGCATCCTAAATAATAAAAATGAAAGAAGAAGAAGGGGCAAGAGACACACCCTTGTCAGACATGGAAATGAAAGGGGCAAGGGGCAAAGCCCTCGTGCCGGAAACCCAAAGGCAGTAGGGGGCCTCACCCCTGCCTGCCAAAAATCAAAGCAGGCAGGGGCCTTGCCCCTGCCAATTTGACCAAGCCAATGGCAGGGGCTTTGCCCTTACCTGACAGAATACAGAGAGGCAGGGGCAAAGCCCTTGCCTGTTGGAACTCTGAAATGGCAGGGGCTTCGCCCCTGCCCTACGAAAACTTAAGATGAACAGCTAGGGTCGGATGCCCGACGAGGCTGCCGGAGAGGGAGGGTGGGGTTGCCAGTGAGCTGCAGGCCAACACGAGGATAGAGAAGAGAGATGAGAGACAGGAAGAAAGAAGAAGAAGAAGACAACAGAGAGGGGGGAAGAGAACACCTGAGAGGGCCGAACACAGAGTGGGGGTCACCGGCGTTGGGTGGCCGAAATACGACGAGTGAGAGAGAGGGCTCACTCGAGGAAAAGGGGCAACAGAGGGGGAACGACCGAGGGAGAAGAATGGGAGGTGGCCGACAAGGTCTCCAGAGGGAGTTGTTGGTGGGTCGCCAGAGAGCGGGGGCAGAGATGGCGAGCAACGTGGGTGGGGGCGGTCGGCGGAAGATGGGAGAGAGAGAGAGAGAGAGCAGGTTCACATAGTTAATTTTGTGCCCTACATGGGTCGTTTTACATCGAAAATTAGTGACAAAAAATTTTGTCTCAAAATCCGCCGCTAATTAGCAAAGGGAAAATTTTGTCTCTCATTCGTCGTGAATTTGCGATGGAGTTTGAGACAAAACGTTTCTGTCACTAATTAGCAACGAATTTTGAGACAGAAATTTTCCATCGCAAATTCTGCAACTAATTCCAATTTTAGGGACGACTAATTTTTTCTCGCTAATCCATCGCAAAATTATGACGGATTATTTTTGTCGCAATTTTTTGTCACAAATTAACATTTTTCTTATATTATATATATATATATATATATATATATAACGGGTCAGCGAGTACTACCATTTTTGCATTTTTATAACTATGTAGGAGGAATGTGAGGAATGGAAAGGGAATATGGTGGGGTGGGGGACATGGCTAACCCTCCAAGGGGAGAGCACAACCTCAGGTTCCTCCTAAGTGGGGAAGAAGATGGGGACCATAGTGACAAACATTTTAAATGACGATTTCTCATTTTTCAAAAACTTGTGAGAAATTAAAAAAATTTCATAAATCTTGCATTTTTTGGCAAAATCTTGGCAATAAAAAAATAAATTAAAAAATATAAATTTTATTTTTATAAGAAAATATGAATAAAATTTATTTAAAAATAAAAATACATATTTTTTCATGATAAATAGTCATTTAAAACATAAATATCATGTTTAAATCATGGTATTTATGTTTTTCCATAAATCTTGCGAGATTTTGAAAATCTCGCGAGAAATTGCCGTTTTAAACTTTCAGGCAATTTCTTACAATATTATCGCAAGATTTTCATAAATCTAGTGATATTTGTCACTATGATGGGGACAAGTGGGTGCAGTTGAGGAACGTCATTCCCAGTGATTGTAAGGTTGGGGTTGTCTATGACTCAGCTATGCAACTTCTACTAGTTGGCAGCAGGAGAAAAGATATTATGTCATGCTGTTGTGACAACTAGGTTATGAGTCTATCACAACTATCATAATGTTGTGCTCACCTCATCTTATTGCTTTTGTACCTTGAATAAGCCACTGGGTTAGCGCTTTGTTTGATCATATTTAGTTCATGGTTAGAGGCTTTGAGTGTGGCGCCCCAAACCCCGACCTTGGAAAAATCCTTTGATTTTTTAGGATTTTTTTTTTAAAGTTGGGGTTATGTCAAACAGTGGAAAGACAAAAGAAAGGGGTAAACAAGGGTAAAAAGGCCGCAAGTCTGAGTGGGTAACTGTAACGCCCCAAAATCCCAACTTGGAAAATCCTTTAGATTTTTAGAGTTTTTTTTTTTGAAATACATTGCACAAAGCAGAAAAACCAAAAAGGAAAACAAGTGGAAACTCTGGGTGGGTTACAGGGTGAACAACAAGAACATGAAACATTTTTATTAATACTGTTTACAAAATGATACAACATTTCCCTTTACAAAAGACAACTGCCAAGATCTTCAATGTTCTAGAGTGTGGTTTCAGTTTTCCGCTGCACATCGAGCTCCATCGTACCACGAAAAGCAAGCAAACACCTGTATCTCCATAAAACGGGGTCAGTACTCTTGCGAGTTGGTGAAAAATCATTCATGACAATCTATTTGTGAAAAACACAACCTTTATCACATGATATGCATCCAATAACATAATTAATCAAAGCAACAACATAAGAGAATATATCATATCAGCATAGATAAAATATCACCAACAATGCATATGTACAAGTGGGCATATATGTGCATCGTGGTGAGACAGTTAACATAATTGAAATGGTTAAACAAGTGTAACTGCATTGAGTAAAGAAAAATGCTAAGCAATAAGCAATAATGTCAAGCATTAACGTACATAAGCAGGTCCATCGATTATTTAAGCAATAAGCAAGAAGATACAACTCTTACATCATTAAAAAACAAGGAGTGAGATCATGATCAAATGGTTAACATGATTAACCTTAGCATCCAATGGTGACCATGAACATTTCATCAATTATCTACCCAAAGTAATACCTCTCTAGAAATACATCGCACGAGATGTACATAGAAGGAAAAGTACGTTTAACCTCATGTTTCGAACATTAGTGAGCTTAACTCACGAGGTCGGTCCATCGCCCACACTAACTTCCCACAGAGTTCTATTATCCCACATGTCATTATTTCACGATATCTTGGAATCAAGAGCTACCATAACTACGCAACCAAAAGTCATAAGCGTTGAGAAAATGTGCAAGTGTCGAGTGGCATGAACATACATTGGGAAACACAGTGCCCAAATTATTGATCCGAATATTCTAATTAAGTGTGAGATACATTAAAGTAGTGGCTTCCTTATTGTTCTTTGTATCGTAACATTTCATATGATAGTAATTTGCTTCACGTGTTTCATAAACCGCACAATTATGTAAAATGCCACCTATAATGCACATACGTGGCATGATGTGCAAGTGACTTATTTTAGTGCGTAAGGGAATGACATTAGTGTTTCCTTCATGGCAAGAAGTACATTTGCTAAAGTATGATGTGGCAAAAGTAGTCGTGCTTTTGAGATTGCAACAAGCTAACGTGTGCGGCTATCAAGCCGGCATTGGGGAAACCGCAAAACAGCGAGGAAGGAGGCCGACAACGTGCTGCCCCCAACCGCTGCAGCAACACTACCATGAAGGGTTGCACCATGGCCATGTTATGGCCTCAAAACTGAAACACATCAATCCAAGCCACCAACCAAAGCATGTGGCCGCATGACTCGACATAGCTTGGGAGAGACGCCTCCCAAGAGACCCATGTAGGGTACTGCTGACACGCGGGTCTAGCAGCCAGCTGGTCTGGACAGAGGTCTAGACCCATGCAGCTGGACCAGAGGGTCCCCAAACAAACTTGGCAGCAAGTCTGGACATTCGGTCCAGACTTGCCTTAACTGGCGTCTGCAACGCACCACCCGAACCGGGCTCGGTTCAGGTGCTGCAGTGTCTGGCTCAGGCCTGGTACAGACTTGAGCCCTTGCTCGGGCCCTGAGCACTGGTCTGAACTGGGATGTCCAGACCAACAAGGGGTGCTGATCGCACCTACGAGACAAGGGGCAGGGCGTTGCAGGCCAGCGCCTGATGGCCACTTGAGTGTGTGTCCAACACTTAGTTCTGGCCATGACACTACGAAGGCCATCCCTCCCTGTCTCAGCCATGTGCTCAGACCGAGGGGTGTCTAAGGTCCAGTCTGAACCAACTCGGTTCAGAGAGAGAGAGAGAGTTCAACTAGGTGCAAGCCCGAACCGCCACCCGAGCATAAAAGGGAAGGTGGCAGCCTTGCTGTTGACCCTTCCACCTTGTGTGGTAGCTGCAAAACGAGCAGACCACGCTCAGACCCAACAACTCCCACCAAAAAATAAGAGAACAACAAGAAACCCCAAAAAAGTGCAACATTTTAAAAAAAAAATACTATCGAAAGGAGAAATCATGTCACTCTTGTTCAAAACATGAAACGAACCCATACGTTACACTCATGTGCAAAGCCTTAAAATGAAACCATATATTTTTAAAAGAAAGTGCAAATGAGCTAATGGAAGGAGGGAATCTCACCTTCGAAGGCTTCAAAATGTCAAAGAGGGCCTCCTCTTGCTTGAGCGTATAGGGTGGAGTCCACGTAGTACCCAACCCTACACATTAGCAATGAGGAGTAGGGGAGCACGACTATGGTAATAGAGGAAAAACCCCACAGTTTGGGGAAATAAGGAGAGAGGGGAGAGAGAAAGAGCGAGAGAAGCCAAAATCGCCCAGCCTTCTCTCTCCTCCTTTTCTCAGAAAGTATAAATGCTTTAGGATTTCTAATGGGTGGTTAGGATTAGGCTGGAAAGGATGGAGGGCTAGGGTGATTCACGCCCCCTCCCCCCCCCGTAGCCGCCCATCAAACCAATCAAATTCCTCTTTTCAAAATTCATTAAAGATCTTTCAAAAATGTCATTCAAGAGGCTTATAAAATGCCATTAAAGTTTTTGAAAAATTACAGGGGGGCAAGGCTGCCACCCCTTTCAACTTATGGAAGTGTGCCATTTTGGCTACACTTAAGGCTTTACAAGAATGCCATGAGTTGCCGGCCACTTGGACAATCCATGGCCAACATTCAAATAGGAAGATGGGTTTTTACACCCATGCCACCGCCCAGCAGGCCAACCCTTGACCAGTTGGTCTACCAAGGCCACAAACGTTCCACCTGAGGGTAGGGCTTGGGTCGCCCCTATTCGGACCTAGCTTAAAAATGAAGCCCATTAAAAATATATATAATTCCTTATTATTTCTTTAAATGAAAATAAAATATCACCACATATTTTCATTCTTAAACTCTCAATTACCACTAAATTTTCAAAGCACGTTTGTGAATTTGCATCACTCGTGAAAATAGCTCTCGTTATGACTCATACACATTTTTCAGTAATTCACATAAAATAATGAGTTTTTTTCCTCATTTGGGTCTCAAATTCGTGGATTGGTTAATCTAATATATTATAAATTTACTGTAAGGTTCTCAAAAATTTAAATTTCCATCTCTTGCGAAAATCGCTCTCGTTATGACCCACATCTTATCGATATACGCTTTCCAGTAATTCACATGAAATAGCAAGGTTTTTTCCTCGTTTGGGTCCCAAATTCAGGGATAAACTAAATACGTATATTATGAATTTACCTTAGAATTTTCTAAAATTTATTCATCCAAAATTATACTCTTTCTACTTTGTACATCTTACTTACGCGATTTCGGATATCGTACATCCATACTTATATACACATACATATGTATAATGTGTAACTATATGCGAAAACCCTCATAATTAACACAAGCAATTTACCCTCACTGAATCATATCATGCATTGCCTTTTCTCAAGCTTTTTTTGGGTCTTACAGCCATAGTAGGTGATACATACAATATCAAGTCCCAAAATATACAACCCAAGTGTTAAATTATACAAAAGGAGACAATATTTAACAATTCTCACAGTCACTCAAAACAAGAAGAAAAGTCCTCTCAAAACCCCAAAACCAAAAAAGAGCTAGGATATGCAACTAAGTGTTTGTCCTCAAGCCTCTAGACTATGTGTCATCGCATCGCAGTTGTGCCTACTCATCACTTGCATCCCCATAAAACGGGGTCAGTACTCTTGCGAGTTTATGAAGAACAACAACATTATATATCCATCTATTAAAGGAAAATGCATATATATATATAGCATGGAACATGTGACAGCATATATATGTGCATATGTCAGGTAAGTGCACGTGCTACAATTCTAAATAACAACAAAAGTACAAGTACAACATGCTATAGCAGTAAAACAAGGAACTACACAACTACTGTATACAAGTAGCTAAGAACAATAAAGGAGGCAGAACGAGAACAGTAACAATGTAGTAAACAAAGAACTACTAAAGTAAGTTAGCTGTGATTGGTTAGTATTTATGTTCTTTTGATTACTCCTTCGAGTACGTGAAGGAACCTCGCATTCTGTGAGCCATGCACCCGATGTATGTTATTCAAATTCTAATGTGGTAACTGAGGATGCTATAGATCGAGTAAACCTCATGAGAGAAGCACGCAACTAAGAGAAACCCTCGCATAGGTAAGTATTGTAATCCATACTACTACAGTAGTGAGGTACCTTAAAAGGTCACCTCGACCTCCCTCACTCTGAGTGACTAGAGGTCAAAGGATGCTTCAGCTCCTATAAAAACACGTGTCGTAGTAACGACTGATCACTTAGGGTTATACCATCCACCCTCTCTAAGGTGAACCATTTTATAAATGGGGTGTGGTGGTTTATCTTTCTTAGGCTCGGTTTGACAACATACCTCCTTCCGAGGTGTTTATGCCTCGTGGTCCTTGCGGGGTACGCAAACGAGGACTTGGCCTGCCCATCCACGTGCTCAGCCTCACACGACCAACAAAGAGCACACCGCCTGTGAAGGCGATCATAACACCATTTAATTTTTTTCATTTCTAGGGTATAAACATGTGTGAGCTCACTCACGAACATGGGGCCATCGCCCAAAGACTCCAGCTAAGTAAAAAAAAAAACACAACAAGTGTATTGCTCATACTCTATGGTGTTCAAGTTTTTGTCGTTCTTTACATCACATGTGTAATATGCACTTCGTGTACTCATCTATGCCTCAAGCACGAGACCAAAGTGTACCTCTTGAGATACTCACTAAACATTATATGTGTCAAGATGTGCTATATGCAAATGCGAAGCTACAAGCCATATTTTCTCAAGTCCTTCGCATAAGTAAAGATACATAGGCAAGATATATAATCATAACTACAAAAGATACATTTCAACAAGTGGCAATGTGCGAGTGAGTGTACCAATTCACATTCTTAAGCGATACGAAACTCACAAAGCCTAACTTTATCATAATTGCATAAATATATTAGAATTGTCAAGTATTGCATATTTTTTAGTACGATCCATAATTTAAATTCCAAGCAAATAGGTTTCAAATGTCATATAGTGGAAATCCTCGCATAGCGAGACCATTTCCATAAAAAAATCTGTGATTTTGACACTCTCACGAGTTGAGATTGAAATCTAGAATATTCTCATACGTATGGGAATTACATTGGCATTACCACGGTGGATCATCGCGCTTGCAGAAACCAACGATGCCGAAATGATGGTTTTTGATGAAACAGTCGAAAACCTAAGACGAAGAAAGATTCTATATATATGTGGGCAGCATACTGCTCACCCAACAACTTCACATTAATGCTATCAAGACATGACAACGAAGGGCTACGAGGTTTGCCCCGAGCCCAACAACACACATTCGGCTACCTGAATGTGTCATGCATGAGGCACGATGTGCCGACAAAACCTAAAATACCAAACTGTGGCCCGTACGGCCACTGTCCATGGGTCTGGACAAGGCACTGATTGTGCCAAGTGTCCAACTGGGTCTGCTGGACAACGAACCCACACATTCCAACTTCCATTTGTTTACAGTTTTAACTACATTCTCTCTTTTATTGTCTTTTTTTTTCTTTTTGATTGTTCACTCTACAAGCTGGCAGCAATGAGGGGATGGTTGCATCCATTTAGCGAGGCATCTAAGGGTTCAGCTAAGTCTGGTCCAGATAGGACCGAACCTAGCTTATCTCACCCTTTCCTAGATCAACCAAAAAAATAAGACCAAACCCCAGAGTCTGGCCCTTCAGACCAAACCCAAGGGGTGATAAGAGACCCTGGTCTGAACCTAAGGGTTCAGACTAGGCACTGCACTCAGTGTGCAGTTTGAACCTGAGCCCAAAAGGGACGGTTAGACCATCCGGGTGCACTAGCACCCGGCGCCCGCTACTACACCAAAACGGAGGCCCAGGGAAGATGGGTCTACGGTCTGGTCATCTGGGCCAGACCTCATAGGTCTGACAAGGGGTGTCGGATCTGAACCAGGTACGTTCAGTCTGGTGCTGCACACTCTGTGCAGCAGGTCCAAAGACCAACATTGTGGCCTACTAGGCACCCGGGTGCTCTAGCACCCGGCGCCTACATCAAGCCAAAACGAAGGTCAGGGGAAAGTGGAGTCTGTGGTCTTGTCCTTTGAACCAGGCCTAAGTCCAGCATGGACCCTAGTCTGAACCCACGTTCAGACCAGGTTGCTGCTAAGGGGTAGCAGCCCGCCACATGGCACCCGGTTGGCAAGGTAACCTGGGTGCATTTAACACCCGACAACCCCTATTGCGCCAGAGCCGAACGGAGGAAGGTCAGGACACGGGTCTGGTCCCCTGGACCACACCACAAGTTCTGACAAGACCTATGGTCTAAACCCATGGTTCAGACCAGGCATTGCCGTAAGGCAGTGGGTCCGAACCCAGGCACCCAAGCAAGGCTATCTGAGTGCGGTTAGCACCCGGTGGCCTGTTGTGCGCCAAGGGCGAGTGCCAAGTGACTGGATGCACCTGGTCGAGCCCTGCTCGGACCAGGGTGCACCCAGTTGGGTGTGTCCCAGCTGGTAACAGACCAACTGAAAGGCACAACAATCTAGAAAAAAAAAGAAATAATGGATGACTACAGAAAGGGCTGGGGTGATCCAAAGGCAAAAGGGGTGGTCATGGCTGGACTGGGCTACAACCGAGCCCAGCCCCATGCGTCGGCCACCAAAGGGGTTTAAGAGAAGCTTCAACCATCGACATGCACACTAAAAAAAAAGGGAGAGAATCAGTCCATGCATGCAAGAGCTATGACCAAACCGAAAATACGAGAAGGAAAAACGCATGAGAGGGAACCATTTTTTGATGTAAAATCTACATGATACAAAATGACCATGCAAAGCAACAAAACTAAATACGAACTATTCATAAAGGAAAACATACTCCCATGCAGTCATGCATGATTTGGATGCATCCGACACTCTTGGGTTCATGCTCATACCGTAAGCTAACCTTCATGAAAAATAAAAATATGAGGTTGATATCTTCACCTTTGTTTTCTAGATGGAAGATAGAGGAGAACACTCTGGATCTCCACGAAGGGGGAGGTGTGCTGCACTCCCAAGCACCCACACAGTTTGGGTGGAGAGAGAGAGAGAGATCTTTTGGGTTTCTCTCTCTTTTTTGATAGGTTAAATATGGAGGTGAGTGTGATGGATGGTTGGAAAGGGTTTGATGAAGATGGAGGGCTGGGGGTGATTCACGCCCCCCCATGGCTATGCAAGGCCGCCCAATTTCCCCGAATCGGTTTCTAGGATTTAAAAATTTTCAAAAGAATCACAAGGGTGCCATGGGGTTGCCGCCCCATGCACCCAATGAGGGCTCACCCTCACACATCAATGCTCTTTCTTGGAAAGAGCATAGGGATTTCGAAAATCCCATGGGGCGCAGCCCCATGCAAGTGCTTTGGAGGGGCGCCCCACCCTTATAATGATGCCCCATGCATAATCATGAGGTCACACATATGGGTAGGGCCAATCGTGGCCCTCCCTTTTGGATCTTACTTCACTCTTTACGAAATTGCCACCGCCCCAGCTGGTCAACTTGACTAGCTGGTCTTCGTGGTTAGGGTCGTCCAAAGCTACACAAAAGGGTCGACCAAGGGCTTGGGTCAACCCCTTTGGTCGGACCTTAGGCAAAAAAAATGAGCAATAATTAAAATCTTATTTACACATTTGATTTCAACAAAATTTTAAGACAATTTCTTGTTTAAATTTTCAATTACAACTAACTTCTCAAAGCACATCTTTAAATTTTCATCTCTTGCGAAAATTGCTCTCATTATGACTCATATTCTATCGATATACATTTTCCAGTAATTCACATAAAATGACAAGGTTTTTTTCTCGTTTGGATCCCAAATTTGGGGATTAAATAATTATATATATTATGAATTTAATTTAGGATTCTTGAAAATTAATTCATCCTAAATTATACTCATGTCTCTTAGTACATCTTACCTATGCGATTTCGGACCTCACTTATCGATATATATATATTATGAAAAGTCCTTGTAATCTTACAAGAAATTTCATCCACTGAAACTCATCAAATATTACATTATCTCAAAAATATCGTGGGCCTTACATGGAGACTATTGTCAATTGTAACTCTTTTTCTTCTTGTCATCTAATAATATAGTTCTTGTCTTTTTGAGGTTGCTTTATTGAAATCCAAAAGCAAAAGATCCTAATCAATGTTGGCAGTATTGGTATCAGCCCTGTATCGTTTGGCCAAAGATTCTGGTGAATGCGAACGATACCAATACTAAAGTGAATCATTCTGAATCAGCCAAGAAAACTAAAATATTATGTGTCAATCAGAACGTGACATGTGTTAAAGTTATCAAAACATATTTAAAAAATAATTTTTAATATTTTTAATATTTTTAATATTTATTAAAAATAATTGATTCAAGAGTGAAGCATATCAAGTACTGACAACATTGACCGGAGAAGAGATTCGAATTTTGTTTACCAATCAAACACCAAGCTCTCTTTTTTACTTGAATCTTTAGGGCCGTTTTAACACTTCAAATTTGAGCTGGAATTCATGTGGCGTGGACCCCATGCGAGAGATATAAGGCAAACAAATGGGCAGGGATGTATACGGTCCAGACTTAGGATCGAATGTAGCTAATACCATATCCGACTAATCGGATGCAGGCTAAATGGATTCTATTTTGACGTTGAAAAGCCCATACCAGATCTGCTCTTTTACATGTAAATGGATGTGGATGTCAGTCAAATTCAGATATTTGTCAGATTCAATAGAAAAAAACAAAACTATACTCACATCCCATTATAATCTGATATAGTTTATATTGGATAAAATCCCACTGTTTGATATCCCTACAAATGAGGGATCTATAATCCTTTTATTTCAGTGATGAGAGAGAGAGAGAGAGACCTTTTTAATAGCATAGTTATCTATATTCGTACAAACATTAGCATGGCTAGGCTTATTTTGATTTATTATTATGATATTAACACGATAAAATGACATTTTAACTTTTTATATTATTTATAAATTAAAGTATATTTTATATTTTATATTTTATATACACTGATATTTTTTTAGAAAAACCAAATTTTTTAAAATATTACAAGGACTTTTCATCAGCGTTTTTTTTGTTGCCAATGACAAGAATTGCAGCATGTAGTCACAAATATCAACCATTTGTGATAACTAGTACAACTTACCTATGCGATTTCAGACCTCGCTCATATATATATTATGAAATGTCCTCATAATCTTACAAGAAATTTCATCTACTGAAACTCATCAAATATTACATTATCTCAGAAATATCGGGGGCCTTATATGGAGACTATTGTCAATTGTAACTCTTTTTCTTCTTGTCATCTAGTAATATAGTTCATGTCTTTTTGAGGTTGCTTTGTTGAAATCCAAAAGCAAAAGATCCTAATCAATGCTGGCAGTATCGGTATGAGCTCTGTATCGTTTGGCCAAAGATTCTGGTGAATGCGACCGATACCAATACTGAAGTAAATCTTTCTGAATTAGCCATCAGAACGTGACACATGCTAAAGTTGTCAAAACATATTTAAAAAATAATTTGTAATGTTTTTAATATTTATTAAAAATAACCGATTCAGGAGTGAAGCATATCAAATATTGACAATGACCGGAGAAGAGATTCGAATTTTGTTTACCAATCAAACACCAAACTCTCTTTTTTACTTGAATCTTTAGTGGCGTTTTAATGCTTCAAATTTGAGCTGGCATTGATGTGGTGTGGACCCCATGCCAGAGATATGAGGCAAACAAATGGGCAGGGATATATACGGTTCAGACTTAGGGTCGGATGTAGCTAATACCATATCCGACTAATCGGCTAAATGGATTATATTCCGACGTTGAAAAGCCCATACCAGATCTGCTCTTTTAAATGTAAAGGGATGTGGATATCAGTCAAATTCAGATATTTGTCGGATTCAATAGAAAAAAACAAAACTATACTCACATCCCATTATAATATGATATAGTTTATATTGGATAAAATCCCACTGTTTGATATCCCTACAAATGAGGGATATGTAATCCTTTTATTTCAGTGATGAGAGAGAGAGAGACCTTTTTAATAGCATAGTTATCTATATCCGTACAAACATTAGCATGGCCAGGCTTATTTTGATTTATTATTATGATATTAACACGATAAAATGTTATTTTAACTTTTTATATTATTTATAAATTAAGGTATATTTTATATTTTATATTTTATATTTTATATTTTATATTTTATATTTTATATACACCGATATTTTTTTAGAAAAACCAGATTTTTTAAAATATTACAAGGACTTTTCATCAGCATTTTTTTTGCCAAGAACAAGAATTGCAGCATGAAGTCACAAATATCAACCATTTGTGATAACTAGTACAACTTACCTATGCGATTTCAGACCTCTCTCATATATATATATATATATATATATATATATATATATATATATATATATATATATATATATATATATATATTGTGAAATGTCCTTATAATCTTATAAGAAATTTCATCCACTGAAACTCATCAAATATTACATTATCTCAGAAATATCGTGGGCCTTACTTGGAAACTATTATCAATTGTAACTCTTTTTCTTCTTGTCATCTAGTAATATAGTTCGTGTCTTTTTGAGGTTGCTTTGGTTGAAATCTAAAAGCAAAAGATCCTAATCAATGCTGGTAGTATCGGTATCAGCCCTCTATTGTTTGGCCAAAGATTCTCGTGAATGTGACCGATACCAATACTGAAGTGAATCTTTCTGAATCAACCATCAGAACGTGACACATGCTAAAGTTATCAAAACATATTTAAAAAATAATTTTTAATATTTTTAATAGTTATTAAAAATAACTTATTCAGGAGTGAAGCATATCAAATACTGACAATGACCGGAGAAGAGATTCGAATTTTGTTTACCAATCAAACACCAAGCTCTCTTTTTTACTTGAATCTTTAGGGGCGTTTTAATGCTTCCAATTTGAGCTGGCATTGATGTGGCGTGGACCCCATGCCAGAGATATGAGGCAAACAAATGGGCAGGGATGTATACGGTTCAGACTTAGGGTCGGATGTAGCTAATACCATAACCGACTAATCGGCTAAATGGATTCTATTCCGACGTTGAAAAGCCCATACCAGATCTGCTCTTTTACATGTAAAGGGATGTGGATATCAGTCAAATTCACATATTTGTTAGATTCAATAGAAAAAAACAAAACTATACTCACATCCCAGTATAATATGACATAGTTTATATTGGATAAAATCCCACTGTTTGATATCCCTACAAATGAGGGATCCGTAATCCTTTTATTTCAGCGAGCGAGCGAGCGCGCGCGCGCGCGAGAGAGAGAGAGAGATCTTTTTAATAGCATAGTTATCTATATCACTACAGACATTAGCATGGCCAGGCTTATTTCGTTTTTTTATTATGATATTAACACGATAAAACGACATTTTAACTTTTTATATTATTTATAAATTAAGGTATATTTTATATACACCGATATTTTTTTAGAAAAACCAGTTTTTTTAAAATATTACAAGGACTTTTCATCAGCGTTTTTTTTCTTTGCCAAGAACAAGAATTGCAGCATGTAGTCACAAATATCAACCATTTTTTAAAAGATCTTGTGATTTTATCACGAGAATTAGAAAAATGCAACCCTAAAAAATGCGTTATTTTCAAAATATCATGAAACTATCACATTAATAACACAATATTTGTATTTTCATATTTTAATTGTGTTATTATACATATGTATATTTAAAAATAAATCCACCGATATTTTCTCAAGGAGAACAAAATTGTCTTAATTTATCGTAAGACCTTTCTTTGCCTAAAAAAAACAAAAAATCCCCGTTACGTGATTTGTGACATCGTCTCCCGACCTTTCACATTGTTAGGGACATGATTGCCATGTACAAAAATTTCAGGGGCAAAGCAGGCCATGTAAAAAGAAAACCCTAAGACCTTCCCCTTTAAATAGAGGGGATGGGCGTTCGTTTTCCTTCGTGTATTGGTTTTGGGGGTTTGAGGGTTTTGGTTTTTTTTTTTTATCTTTTATCTTTTTTATTATTTTACTCTGCGTTTCTTCTCTCGGTTAGGGTTTTTGATAGGGTTGGGTTTTTTTCTTTTTGCCGATGTAGATCGCGTTTTGGTCATTGTAGTTTTTTTTTTTTTTTTTTTCTTTGGTTCTGATTTCATCATCATCGCCTGAATCAGATCGATTGACGATCAGATCGGCGAGAGGGAGAGGGAAGAATCGCGGTGATGACTCGGGAAATTTCAAGCTCAACAGACCAGATTGAAGTTCTCGATCTTTTTAGATCCTGAAATTCGTGTCGACCACCCCGCTGACCTGAGCGTCCTTCTCCCCCCTTTTCATTTTTTCTCTTTTCTCGTTCTGCTGTTTTATTTGTTTATTTATGTTTTCCATGGAAAAGATTAACGGAGGAGGTTTGGGGGAAAAGGGGTGCGATGAGGAAAAAAAGCTCCCTCTTCTGAATATGATTCGTTGAGGAAATATTGCTGGCAGAATCGAACCTAATTTACTCTTCATTGCCACCACTGAGCGCTCTTTCCTTTCCACCACCTCCTTTTTAAAGTGGGTTTTGATTCAGAGAGATCAGTTGGGTTTTCTCTTTATTTATCTGTATTCTGCTTTGATTTCCAGCTTTCACAGGAATTAATTTGATATGTGGATTCGTTACAACAGTTTGTGCTATAGGGCTTTGTAGTTCCTCTTTCATCCGTCGAGGAATATAATTTTTAGATATGACCAATCCATATCTGAATTCAGGATGGATTTGGAACAGGAATACTGTGTCTAGCTGCATCCTGGTCAATGACTATGTAAGCAAATGGAGTCAGATGAGGTCTGACCTATAGTTTTTTTTTGAAAGGCAAGCTGGGTTAGGCAGACCCCTGAAAAGATCAGCTGCACTATGTACAAATATCTGATCACCCTCCATCTTGAGGACAGGGCCTGTCAGTTGTAGGGCCCAAGGCCTGATTGAGGGCAATTAGATGCTTAATGCACAAATTTTGTGCCATGTAATTGCACTCATCCGGACTCAATCAGACCATATACAACTGTACCATTGGGTTTTGAACCTGACCCATACACTATTTGAAAGGTTTTACATTCAAAAAGATTGGAAAAAAGGGCAAAAAAAAAAGAAACCAGTCACAAAAAAAGAACACCACAAATTGCATATGGGTTTAATTTGGTTTTAATTTTATAAAACAGGGTCATATAAACGGACATATATATGAGATTTTCTATGGATGATTTTTTTTTAAGTATTTTGTTTAAATATAATTTTTCATGTTCTAAACGCTTCACTCAAAAGAGCGCATTTTTTTCCATTTATTAAAAAGGATGGAGCTTCAATTGTTTTTTTTTTCATTTTCAAAGTTTTATTGTAAAGAAGGTATTTTAAACGGAGTTTTGCTAACTATGGTATGACCTATTTTACTTGTTCCAGAATACCAAAAAGCTTAAGAATGTTCTACCCATAGCCAACCGATACAAGCAACAGCATTTTTCACTTGTAGAATCACGCTTGGAAGTTGGAAAAATAGTGGGATAAGAGTGGAAAATACCACCGAGGTGGTATCCCATGTGATAAGTGGGGTCCTGTGCCAAGCTGCCAGGTTCGAATCCCTCTGCCACACGGGCTTAAGAGATATCTGGTAGGGGTCTGCCTAACCCAGCTTGCCTTTTAAAAAAAAGTGAGTGGAAAAGAAAACATTCCAGAAAAAAGTAAATTCACATGAAAACTTTTGGAAACGAAAAGAACTTTTCACATGACAAGCTACTTTTTTATTGTGTTTAACTTCACATGTCAAACAACATGTGAAAGTAGATTTTTCTATTCATATGAGGTTTTTTCTCACTTGAGCAAGTTCTGTCAAGCATTCTATGCATAAGCATTTGGAAATGGACTAAAATATGAAAATGCTGAATGACAAAAAAAAAACACTTACAAGTGAAATAACAAGTAACCCTTTGGGGGCATAACTCAGAATTAATGATAACATGGTGACCTGAGCACCTCGCAATTTTAGTTGCAGCCCACACATATTCATGTCAAACTGCACCTTTGTTAGCATGGAGGTGTCCTCCCTTAGGAGGGACTCTCCCAAGTTAAGGAGAGGGAGAGCACTACAGGGCAGGTAGAACTGTGCCCATGGTTATTGTTTGAGCATTGGCTCATTGTGAAAAGCTAGCTTTGTTGGATTTTGAATCCATCAAAAACCAAAAAGACCGATGTCCATGTTCATGCTAAATCGTTGAAAACAAAACAAAATTGAATCACAATACGGAAGTGTACTTGAATCTATTAGTGCTTTGATAGATTGTTGACGGCTATAATCTTTCAGAACTTGTATATATGGTTTTTTTTCTTTTCTCTAAACCTTATGAGAGTAACTGATTTTTCTTGTTGTTAATGGAGAATATAAAAAGAAGCCATTATATAAGGTTTGGAAACCATAATAACCACCCGAGAGTCTTTTTTCAATTTCGCCCATCATAGAATCAGAAAAAAACAAATAAAGGCATAAGAGGTTTCTTGACGTAAGAATACCATACCATATGAGATGTCAGCCGAATTAGGTCACCTAAAGAAAGCGTAAACCTAAGACAACCTATAATGTATGACATGTCATGTGTAGGCCACACAATTTTTCCTAACAAGCTACCCTTCAGTTGTGGATATCAGAGCCACGTTGTGCAAAAGGATATTAGTGCAGGCAACTGCAAGACAGCTTTGTTAGGAAAGTTTTAAAATTGATGATTTCTTTCCTCCAAAAGTGTTTTAAAAAGTTTAGTCACATATCTAAGAGAAATCAGTTTTCTAGTTGTTTAAATACAGACTTTGTTCTCTATTTTTTACTTTGGTAAGCCTTGTGTCCATGGGTGCCTTGCGGACGTTGTTGCGCATCGTGCAACAACGGACGCGCTATTTGCGCACACGCGTGCGTGCGCAAGGGTGCTTGAGGCGCAATGTGGCGTTTTGATGGTGCACTTTGCACTTTCATATGAGGCACAAATATCCGTTTTGATTTTCGGTTTTGAGATATCTGGCCGTTTGAAAAGTTTTAATATCATTTATATTGAGTTTAAGGCGCTTTGTGACTGTTGGACGGTTTTGGAGGCCTTTGATTAACAGTCAAAGGAGGGTGACCGTTCATGTACCTTTTCGTCCTATTTTCAAACCATCAGATTTATGGCCTTTAATCTCATTTATCGCAAAACGTTTTGGCATCTCTAAAAGTCTATAAATTCTTCTATTTTTGTCATTTGAAGATCAGAATCTCTGACTCTTCAGTTTTCTCCTTTCTTCTTCTCGGTTTGGCTTGCAGAATTCATGTGTGGGAGAGGTCATTTGTTCTTGCGAAGCAGTGACTCTCTTGAGGTTCAAGCCTAGTTGTATCCTGGGAACTCAGTCGTAACAAAACCCTTTTTCGCATCTTCGGAATTTTCGGAGTGGGGCGATTGAAGTTTTAAAGATAGCGATCTTAAGAACGTGCTTCTAAGCTTGAAATCTCTTTTTAGAAATCCAATTTTCACCAGGTCGATGTAACAAGCTTAATGGCAACATCACTTGCAGAATTCATGAAGACATAGGAGTTAACATGGCTTAAATACTTGGCTTATTTTCACTACAATGTAGCTCACTTGGCTTATTTTCACAGCTGGCAACTGCAATTCATGAAGACATAGGAGTTAACATGAGGGTAAAAATTGGAAGCCAAGACTGTTTAGGATCAAATTTTGAATGCACGTCCCATTAAGAACAAGTTGGCCATCACAAGAGACGTGGTTAGGTGATCGGGCTGAGTATTTTACAAAGTACAGAGGCCACATGAAAACACAGAAAATTGCCGACGCATGTAGCAATTTTCTGCTTAAAACACAAACACAGAAGATCGCTATGCAGGCAGCGATTTTCTGTGTAAAACACAAAATACAAAAAATCGCTACTCATGCAGTTGTTTTGTGTGTCTTAAATACTTTCTAAAGTACTCTAATCAGTCCTGATCGCTGGATCTGCTTCGCCGGCACAAGGTGACAGTCATGGGCGAGCCAAGGCATAGGTAGTGGCATTTAAGGACATTATGGCCATGTTTGATACGTGGTGCACATGGGATGGGACACACTCATCTTAGGCAGGTCTGTCCTCTGCAGGAGTCACATCCCTAATTGTGCCACTTTTTTGCCTTTACAAAATAGGACTCAAGCCGTGCTTGCATTGACATGGCTGTTTGATACGCATTGTGCGGTCCACACAGCACAAGACAAATTTTTACTACCACAGAGCGCTCTTCTAGTTATGTAAAACCAAATCCAAGGATGAAGGTAATAATTTGAGCATGGGCCGGCATTCAGATTCAAATTCAAATTCAAATCAAACGCTTTAAAATGTTTCAAAAATGGGAAACGAGGATACAGATTTTTAAAAAAATATAATCAATAAAAAACTATATTGGATATTATAACATTAAAAAATAGGCTTTTATTGAAATAAAATTAAAATATAATAAAAATATTATTTCAAAAACATTAAAATAGTGTCATACGTGCCGGTGTGTCTGCTCGTGCCACCAAATGGCATGACATAGACCTTGGTCATTTGGCCTATGACCTCTTTTCTTCATGCTGTTTGAACAATTTATTTTATTGTATTCTATTGTTTGGATAAGCAAGCAGGGGAGCATTCTAACCCAAGATGGCCAGGTTATGACAGTGCGACCTAACCATCCAGCTATCTCATTGGACACCACTTTGAACAATGTAAAAAAAGATGCAAAGTTTCTGAAGTGCCTCTGACCTGGTCTTTGCACGGTTGGTCAGAATCACAATAGAATTGATCAATGATTATTGGATTTGCTACGTTCGTGAACCAAAGTTGCTCAAACACTATGTTTCTTGCATAACCACAACCACCCTGCATCAATCAAAGCAACACATTTTAGTTCTTGGGACGTGCGGATGCAATATATTGGTGCGTCCCCCGGACGCTTATTTGGCATTCGCCACTGCTCCGTGCCCCCCACAGAACAGTGGCCGACGGACAAGAATGGACACACGAAAAAATATTTTTTTAGTGGTGCTTGGACAGGGCTGGACAGTACGTTCTGTCCTGTCCCGTCCTCATACTTGACCAGACAGGATGTGCTGTTCCATTCTCCGCTGTCTGTGATTCAAACGCACGAGTAAATTGGAGCACAGATATGACTTGGTTTCAATCAAGACATTATCATGATTAGAATACATGGGAGATTTATTTAAAAGGGTCCTACGCTAAAATAAAATTTCTGTTCATAGTATTGTGTGATGACCAACCTGCCAAGTCTTGATCCGCGCCCCGTTCATGGTTCCAGTGAAGGAGACATACTTCACGTGTACCCTCTCCACCATTGCTTCTGCGCCATACTTGCCTAGGCTTCCAATGCTATTGGTAAAATTGCACCATAAAAACAAATATACGGTCAAATATATTTTGATTCAATTTTGATTGGTCCTGTGATTTAAACGGTTCGGATTCGGGTCAGATGCAGATAATACCAAATCCAACTAATTGGATATTGGTTAACCATATCCAGATTTGGATTCATGAGTTTCGTATGGGAAAAAGCTAATACTTGATCTCAAAAAATACATGCAACCAGATTCAGATATCCATCAGGTTCAGTTATGAAATCGTAAACCAAATCCAAATCCGATTCAGTTTTCTTAGCTAAATCGGACTGAGAATGGGGTTGGATTTAAGAAAAATCTGATCCATTGAGAATTCAGACCCAGATCCAACCATATTTGTTTACCAGAATCAGATCAGGATCTTGCTAGATCTGATAATAATTGTTCTAAGCCGAACCCAGTTTTTGGATATATACAACCCCGATCCAGCAATAAGAATCAGATCTGGTTCTGACCTGGGTCAGGTGAATTTTGTGATTGTATATCTAGGTGGGACCCTGGTCCATTCGGAACCTGAGTGTGGTTAATTGCCAGCCTAAATCTGAATGGACTTGCTAAGGGTTCAGACATAACTGGAAATAATCCATATACGGACCAACAAGGGAAGCCCCTTTTTCTATGGTTCGGATGTGGACGTAGATAAAAAATTCAGTTACAAGTACCCAAAAGAATGTCCGGGTCCGGCTGGGACACACATCATACAGCCAGTTCCAATGAGCTATATGACCTTCTAGGGGATCCATATCTGATACTTTTAGAATCTATCCAGGTCCATGGATATATTGGTAAACTACTCGGCAAGCGGACGCTATCAGGTGATATGTCAAAACACAAATTTTTTGTCTTTTGAAATCACCATCGTCCGTAGTCTTGATCGCCACCATCCATTGTGCATTGTGCAAAGAGTGAGGCCCATTTTCGAAAAAAAAAACTATATGATGATGTCATCATTACAGAATGAAGGAGTCGATGGTGGTGATTTCAAAACACAAAACGTATAACTTGATCTGACCTCCACACTTTGTGTGTGGGTGTGTTCCCCAAGTTTTGGTGTGCCCTCGTGTGCCTCAAGGTCAAGTACACCACTTTCATCTAATCTAACCCTATGAATAGAGGTGGGCATTGGGCTGGGCCGGCCCATTTAGAGCTTGGCCCACCAGGCTTTAAGTGTGCCTCGGCCCGGAGATAGCCCAACCCATTTATTGACGGGCCGGGCTTCGGGCCAGTTCTTATAACGGGCTCGGGTTTGAATAGCAGCCCATGACCCCGGCCCATTGGGCCAATGATAGTGCAATTAATTAAGTAAATAATAAATAATTAACAAGTTTTCATGTACCCAACTAATTATCTTTTTAATTTTTATAAACTTAATACAACTAATTAGGTAAATAATAATATTTACTTAGTTATTATGAAATTAATTAATTTTAAAATTTTATATTATTAAAAATTAATAAATAGCTCAGCCCCATCGGGCCGTCCCGATAGCATGCAGGGTCAGGTTTCGGCCTATTAGCTAATGGGCCCGAGCCTAAAACCATGACCCAAACCCGGCCCATGGCGGGCCTGGTCCGTTGCCCACCTCTACCTATGAATGTGTAAAGCATAGTTTTTTTTTTATAGGAGTCATACCTTGAATTGTGTTTTTTGAAAATAAGATCATGAATTTTTAAGTGATAAAATTTTGGTGCATTGTGAGCCGTTGATTTTTCATGCCCTAAAAAATCCTTCTTACACATTGCAACAATACGATCCAAAACATATTTTTTATTAAACAAATCATGTATATCATAATGGTAGGTTTGTTTTGCCCATATGATCATGCTATTGGGCAATTTAGGGCAGGGGCACACCATCTCTCTCTCTCTCTCTCTCTCTCTCTCTCTCTCTATATATATATATATATATATATATATATATATATATATATATATATATATATATATATATATATATATATATATATATATATATATATATATATATATATATATATATGTGTGGGGGGGGGGGGGAGAGAGAGAGAAATATGTTGTTTGATTACCTCAATGGGCATGGTTCCCGTGCCAGATCAACAACTTTTCAAGCCACATTCAGATATGAGGTAATAAACGGCACCCTTATGGTGTGAAATCCCTTGAAACTCAGATTTAAGGGACTCCTGCCCAATGAGTTTGGGCTCTAAGATCCGAGAATCTCTAGTCCGAATTGTAAAACAAAGAGGTATCAACATTATTATTAGTTTTTTTTTTTTGCTTATCAGACGAGAATTTTTCTAGGCATCTCTCGAGACAATTGTTACTTTTCAAAACTTAATGAATTTAAGGTGGTCCCACTTGCAATTGACACCACAATTGAGATGTCTAAGGTTCTGTTTGGGAGAATTGGAGGTGCATTGTTGTTCCCCCAACACCCTTTGCTGTTTTGGAGCAGTGTCCTGTGGTTTCCCCAACACTTTTAGTATTGCAAAAAACACACTACAAGAAAATCATGGATTAGCGACGGCTTATATCCATCGTTAATCTGTCGCTAAGCCGTCGCTAAACAGTTTAGCGACGGATTAGCGATGGATAGAGGCCATCGCGAATTTTTGCTCGCTAATTAGCGAAAAAACTTATTTGTCGTTAATTCCGTCGCTAATTTGCGACAGAATAGCGACGGACATTATCCGTCGCTAATCTGTCGCTAAATTTAAAAAAAAAATAAAAAAAAATGATCCCTGTCGGGCGGTATTCCGGCAGCAATAAGCCGGACTTATACCGCACCCGACAGGCATCGTCGTCCTCCGTGAACCGGCGTCGTCGTCCTCCGTGAACCGGAGGACGACGACGCCAAAGGCAGACCTTGCGTGGCACCGCCTTCGAAGGCAAGGGCTCGCACCCCTTGATCATCAGCCGCTGCACAAAGATGTCGTCCGCCGGGCACGTCCCCCCGATGTCGTACGACATGTACTGCTTCAGCTCCTCCTGGAACCGTCGGCAGGCGTGACCCACCGGCGGGTAGATCTCCTCGGAGCCGAAGGTGGGCGAGAAACCCAGCGGCAGCTTGTGCGGACCCACCACGTTCCTCACCTCGTCGGGGACATCGGGGCCCCAACCAGCCAGGTGATCTGTCTTGGCACCATCATATTGTTCAAGGACCACGGGGTCGTTCTGGCCGCTATTGCTCCCCCGTTCCGGCAGCGACTCCTTCAGCCGAGCCAGCTCCGTGAGCAGGTTCTCGAGGAGGGTGTTGGAGGAGTGAAGCTGGTTCTGCACCTCGGAGAGATGGGCCTCGGTCGTGACGAGGCGATTTTGCGTGGTGTTGAGCTCATGGAGAAGCTCGTGGGCGTCAAGCACGCTGCCCAGGCGCTGAGAGTATTGGGACCAGTTGAAAGGTTCAGCCCGGCCTCCGTGGGAATAAGAAGGGAATGGAACGGGATGGAATGAAGCAACCCGGTAGGATAAAAAAGCAAGAGGAGAGGGGGAGAGTGGGCCCGATTTAAATTTCGAAAGGGAGAGAGGGAAAATTTCGCGCTCGGTTTAAATCGAAAATTAGCGAGGGATTTAGCGACGGAATTTTTCCGTCGCTAATCCGTCGCTAATTAGCGACGGATTAGCGACGGAAAAATTCCGTCGCTAAATCCCTCGCTAAAATGTTTTTTTGGTATTGAGAATTAGCGACGAAACAATTGTTGTCGTTAATCCGTCGCTAATTAGCGACGGATTAGCTAGAGAAAACTTTCATCGCTAATCCGTCGCTACTTAGCGACGGATTCATGAAGAAAGTTTTCTCTAGCTAATCCGTCGCTAATTTGCGACGGCAAAAATCCGTCGCAAATTTCCGTCGCTAATTAACATTTTTCTTGTAGTGACATTACATTAGGAACAATCATCCATACCAACATTACATTCGAGCACCATTCATGAGAGTATGTTTTTGACAAGATCCTGTTAGAGATAAGGATCGAGTTGATAAAGGTGCAATGACAAATGAAGTTGCAGATCAAGATAAGGCTCGAAACAATAAAGATGGACCTGCGTTTGCAGTTCCTAATCTCAATCCCGAACTAATTGTAACTGCTCCACATTAAGTTTCACCAAATTTGGATATGGAATTACGCATATCCAAAACTGTATCATCAGTTTTTAATAGTGGAACTCACACCCATGTTGGTTGAAGTGTGAAATACCATGGATGTAAGTGCATAGAACTGAACCACGTAAAAACTTGTTTTCGTATTTTGTTTACATGGTATCAGAGCCGTAGATTCTGCGTGTGTGACTTCAAGTTGCAATCAACTCTGTGGCTGATCAAAGATCCAGAAGCAGTGACTCCAGCAATAGTCAAGGAACTGGTATGTCTGGTGTGATCTCATTCAGGTACCCATATCCCTACAATTTGAATGTTGCCAATTTCGTTAACATCAAATTAAAGCATGAAAAAATTTTGTTATGAAAAACTCAATTTCGTTAACATCATATTCAAAAAATGAGTGTAGCTGAGATGCGGATGCTTAGATGGATGTGTGGAAATACAATAAGAGATAAGATTCGGAACTAGGAGATACGTAAGAAGGTAGGTGTTGCACCCATTGAAAATAAGATGCGAGAGAATCGTTTACGGTGGTTTGGACATATTCGGCGAAGGCCTAATGATGCTCCAGTTAGAAGGTTGGAGAAATGGGAAAATAGATTAGTTAAAAGAGGTCGGGGTAGGCCTAGGAAGACTTGGATGGAGATGATCAGAAAGGATATGAATGCTTTGAACCTCACCGAGGACATGGCATTGGATAGAAATGATTGGAGGAAAAGGATTCATGTGGAAGACCCAAAATGATTTTCTTTTTTGGTTCATATCGCTGACCCCAATTGTTTTGGGATGAAGGCGTAGTTGTTGTTTGTTTGTTAGTGGAAAGCCAAGATATGGCTGGATTCATTGATGGAGAATGTCCCAAACCTGAAACAAATATTTTAAGGAATGGGAATTATGTTTCAAATCCTGAATTTCTGTCTTGGTGGAAATCAAACAGATTATTAAGAGGATGGATAACTGGAACTCTCTCAGAAGAAGTTCTCGGCATAGTTGTGGGACTTCAAACATCTAGAGAAGTGTGGAATGCCTTACCATGTTTTCTCATGAATCTCAAGAAAGAGAATTTCTTTTATTACAAAAAATTCAATTACACAAGAAGAAAAATCTAGCCATGTTCGATTATATAAATTCCTTCAAAATTGTCTGTGATGAACTTGCGGCTATTGGGAAGCCAGTTAGTGAAAACAATAAAGTTTTTTGGCTCTTGAATGGATTAGGAGCAGGTTATGAAGCCTTCGTTACTACAATGTTAAAACCACCTGTGGTTATGCTTCAAGGTCATGAGACTATGTGTACCTTACATGCTTCGGAAGAATCAACCAACTGTCAATCTGCGTTTGTTGCCCAAAAATCAGGAAATCAAAGGTACACCTATAATAACAGACAACACAATTTTAATTCCAAAAGAAGAGGGTTCACTTCGGCTGCCAATTCATCTCACAAAAATTTCCAAGATCAAAAAGGACAAGGAGATCAAAATAAGAACATAAATCCTCACAAAGGAGCTATTGGACAAATCTGCAATAAGCCCAATCACATAGCAATGAATTGTTGGAATCGCTTTAATCATGCCTTCCAATCAGATGATGTTCTAAAAACCTTATCTGTAATGAAAATTTCTGAAGGCCAAGACCACACCTGGTTTGCTGACTCAGGATCCTCCTCTCACATTACGTCTAACACAGGTAATATTGTTAATCATGTTGCTTATCATGGGTTAGATTCTATAATGGCTGGAAATGGAGAAAAATTGGACATATCTCATACTGGCAATGCACATATTAATGTGGGAGATAAAAACCTTATCTTAAAAAATGTTTTGGTTGTTCCATGGATAAAGAAAAGTCTGTTTTCTATTAGCCAACTGACATCTGATTTTTCGTACAAGTTTGAATTTGACTCTCATGGTTTTGTGATTAAGGATCAGATCAACCAGAAGATGGGAGACCTCTATGGAATCCGAGATGTCTTCTTCTCAAACCGGTTCAAATTAGCCAATAAAGATGTTTGGCTTGCTCGGCAGTGGGAACTAGGATGGGAGACCTCTATGGAATCTGAGATGTCTTCTTCTCAAATCGGTTCAAATAAGCCAATAAAGATGTTTGGCTTGCTCGGTTGGGGCATGTTCATGACCAGGTTCTTTCCTTTTTAGCCAAAAACAAAAGTATCTCGATTTCTTTCCCTGATACTAAAGAAATTTGTCAAAGTTGTCAGTTAGGAAAAATAAGAAAATTTTCTTTTCTTGATGAACACGAAATTTGTAATAAACTTTTTGGAAAAGTACATTATGATCTTTGGGGTCCGGCTCCCACAAACTCCTATCAACATTTTCGATTTTATGCTATTTTTATAGATGAGTATTTTGGATATATTTGGTTTTATCCTTTGAAGCATAAATCTGATTTCTTTCTTAAATTTGTTGAGTTCCATACACTAATTCATAATCAATTTGAGAAAAATATTTAAGTTTTTCAGACTAATGAAGGTGGCGAATTTAACAGCTATGAATTGATAAGCTGTTTAAAAAAACATGGCATTCATCATCAGAAAGCCTGTCCAAAAATGCCTGAGCAGAATGGTTTTGCAGAAAGATGGCATCGCTCTATTGTTGAACATGGGTTGACCATGATTTTTCATGCAAATATTCCTCTCCGTTACTGGGTTGAAGCGTTTATGACATCCACTTGGATTTTAAATCGAGTTCCTTCTCAAAGATTGGGCATGAAGACTCCCTTTGAAATGATGTTCTCTTCCACACCAAACTATTCTTCTTTTCGCACTTTTGGTTGTCGATGTTTTCTGTATCTTGGAGCCTATACTAAAAACAAGTTTGAGCCTAAATCTATGCTGCGTGTGTTTATTGGGTATGGAGAGCAACACAAGGGGTATAGATGTGTCTATCTTCCTACCGAACGAGTATTTATATCTAGACATGTGGTGTTTGATGAATTAACTTTTCCCTTCAAAAATCCTAGAAACTTATTTCAACACTCGTCTCTGACTCATGATTTAGTGACTTTTGAAGATTTGTTAAGATTTAAACAGCCTGCTCAAGAAGAAAAACCGGGTGCTCCTGATCCCATGGAAATGCCAGGCTCACTATACATGAGAGGGACCCTCTCGAACTTGACCTCTGCTCGAGTCCTCTTGATCCCACTCTCACGACTGCACCATCTCATGCAGAATTTTTTGGATCTAACTCGCCTATTGGGGATCATAATGAAGAGCCATTCTCTTCTAATTCTCATTCCAGTGTTACTCGGGCAAAAGCAGGGATCGTTAAACCCAATCCCAAATATTTTTTGGCTCTCTCTATACTGCTTGAACCCAAGACTTATAAGGAGGCCCTACAACATCCCGAGTGGAAACTGACTATGGAAGAAGAAATGAAGGCTCTTCGGACAAATCATACATGGAACCTTGTTCTCTATCAACAAGATATGAATCTAATTGGCAGTAAATGGGTGTTTAAAACCAAACTCAAAAGTGATGGCTCTGTCGAACGGCTTAAAGCATGCTTGGTTTCTAAAGGGTTTGATCAAATTCTCGGAGTTGATTTTTTTGAAACCTTCTCCCCTGTGATCAAACTCGCCACTATACGAGTTGTTCTCAGTATAGCTCTGGCTCACAAATGAGATATTCGCCAACTGGACATCAAGAATTCTTTTCTTCATGGATTTCTTCAAGAACCGGTTTTTCTTGCTTAGCCTTCGGGGTTTATCGATACAACTCACCCGACTCATGTTTGCAGGCTAAATAGGGCTCTTTATGGACTCAAGCAAGAGCTGTGAGCCTGATATAATCGATTTGGTTTCTTTCTTTTATCAATTGGATTTTTTTCAAGCATTGTCGATCCATCTTTGTTTATTTCTAAATCGTCTCAAGGCACTTTAATACTTCTACTATATGTTGATGATATCATTCTTATCGACAAAAATACGGCACTCTTAGAAAACTTTATTCGTCAAGTCAGTTCAGAGTTTGCTATGAAAGACTTGGGATTTTTACATTACTTTTTGGGCATTGAAGTACATCGACTCACCTCTTGTTTGTTTCTTAATCAGAAATGCTATGCATATGAGCCTTTTCAATAGGCTAATTTGTTGGATTGCAAGCCCATGCCAACCCCTATAGTCTCTAACCTTCGCTCCAGTCAAGCAAATAATGCCGACTTTTCAGATGCTACTCTTTTTCGCAGCCTGGTTAGGGGACTTCAGTACTTGACAATGACCAGACCAGATATTTCTTACTCAGTAAATTATGTTAGCCAATTTATGCAAAAACTGACTAATATGCATTTTTCTTTGGTGAAGCACATTCTTCGCTATATTCATGGGACTATTGCTTATGGCATTCAGCTGGATTATCATAATCCTTTGGAATTGAATGCCTACTCGGATGCCGATTGGGCTGGTTGCCCTCTTACCCGCTGCTCCACATCTGGATTTTGTGTTTTCCTTGGGGCGAATCCCATCTCCTGGAGCTCTCGCAAACAACACTCAGTGGCACGTTCCACTACGGAGGCTGAATATCGAAGCATGGCTGCTGCTACAGATGAAATTACTTGGCTCACATTTATCTTACGTGACCTTGGCCTATACTTGAAAAAACCTCCCACATTTTTTGTGACAATATGTCAGCCCTTCAAGTCTCCATTAAGCCGGCTCTTCACTCACGCATGAAGCATGTTGACATTGATTTTCACTTTTTACGGGAAAAGGTCGCTCTCGGTACCTTGGTTACTCGCTATATCCCCTCTTACAAACAAGTTGCTGACATCTTTACAAAGGCCTTACCTCGATCCAACTTTGTTGAATTTCGCACCAAACTTGGACTTTGGGACTTACCCATGCCCAGTTTGAGGGGGCATGTTAGAGATAAGGATCGAGTTGATAAATGTGCAATGACAAATGAAGTTGCAGCTGGAGTTTCGGATCAAGATAAAGCTCGAACCAATAAAGCTGGACTTGTGCAGTTCCTAATCTCAATCCCGAACTAATTGTAACTGCTCCACATTATGTTCCACCAATATCCAAAACTGTATCATCAGCTTTTAATAGTGGAACTCACACCCCATGCTGGTTAAGGTTTGAAATACTGTGGATGTAAGTGCTTAGCACTGAACCCAGGTAAAAACTTGGTTTTGGTATTTTGTTTACAGATCCATCCTAACACCACATTTTGGCAATACGTTGAAACGGTTTTAATCCCAATGTTTGTAGACGGAGAGTGTAATCAGCTATATATCTTGCAGCAATGATTAGCTTGGCAGAGTATTTTATATATATATATATATATATATATATATATATATATATATATATATATATATATATATATATATATATATATATATATATATATATATATATATATATATATATATATATATATATATATATATATATATGGCAATGTGATGTTTCAATGTACATGGAACGCTTATTAATTTACTCCACCACTTCCATTGGTCAGTCCCCAAAAGGCATGGGAGTCCTTGGGCTATACCTGGGTATCATCTTTTTTATCATCACCAATAGCACCGTAATGGACAAAACATTGAAGGTGTTGTGACCCGAGTTACACCCAAATGGGTAGAAGCGTGGCATCCAATGATTGGACCGGGTACCTTGCGTCCGATCATTGGCTCTTCTCTCAGATCGGCTGGTACTTGGCCGAGCACTTTTGCAAGGTACTCGGTCCTATCACTGAATCTTCACCCAGATGTACTTCTTGTCCGAGAACTTTTGCAGGGTACTCAGCCAGAGTGAGTGGACGGTGTGCATCCCCGCTGGCCCCCCTCCCCTCTAATTGGTGGATGCGTGGCATCCACTGATTGGACCGGGTACCTTGCATCCGATCATTGGCTCTTCTCTCAGATCGGCTGGTACTTGGCCGAGCACTTTTGCAAGGTACTGGGCCAGAGCAAGTGGACCCACGGCCCACCTTCCTCCCAAATAGGTGGGGTGCTTGGCATCGACTGATTAGACTGGGCACTTTGAAAGATACTCGATCCGATCACTGGATCTTCCTGCATATTCTGATTATATGCTTATATCTGCCCTAAGCAGCCCAAAGATGCCAGAAAAAGCAGCAAGATGATATGAGTGGGGAGATTGCTTTGGTTGATAATGAGAGGGTGGAAACATGTTGATTTAGTTTGGTGGAAGCACTGTAATCAGTAGGCATACAATGGGTAAAATGACTGTCTACTTAGGTGTTTGGACTTTGAAGGTCTCTCTCTTCATATTTCAATCAAAATATTACCCCATGCATGTGTGGCTATTCAAATTTTTTTCTAGATAAGCTATTCCAAAATTTGCCATCTTATTAGTGAACCTTTCTTTAAAAACTTTGTTGCTGACCCTTCCTCTTGGCTATCCATACTTTCCTTAAAGTATATATACTCTCTCTCTCTCTCTCTCTCTCTCTCTCTCTCTCTCTCTCTCTCTCTCTCTCTCTCTAGTTCTGTTCAAACTTGTTCGAGTTTTGTTATTCGGGACCGGTCCCATAATTTTACTAAACAAAAAAAAATAGAGATTATTGTGGCGGATATAGTTGTTTTCATCATGGTGGGTGATCTGGACTGAAAGAAACGATAACTTTTTTAGGGGCATCAAATTCGATTTTGAAAGGCTACGTCATCGAGTTATGTCTGATGTGTAGATGACTCTTAAATTACATAGTAGAGACGGGGTTGGATCTACTTGTACTCTGAACTGTGCACAGTCACCATCTAGATAGTAGCTGTTTGGATGTATTTTGGTAATGCTGAATGATGAATGTTCTCTCTTTCTCTCTCTCACTCTCACTGTTTTTACACCATTAACACGTTACAAAAATTCTGCTATTACTGAGCAATCATTTATTTTTAAGATAATACAAAGATTTTATCAGCAGATGACCGTTTGTTGGTCACCTTCCTTTTCAACGCAGCACATTGGGCTAAATGCCGGCAAGAAATGAATGGGTTACTATATCCATTTCTAAAGATACGGATCCCCACACCATTATTTTCCACATGAAATGAGGTGAGATGCATACTATAAATATTAAGTGAAATCTATCAAATTAGTTGATGACAACTCAATTTTGTTAATTTTCTAATCAATAAAAAAATTACTTAGGTACCCGCAAGGGCTTTGCTGGTCATGTGATAGAAGCCACTTGTTAATCTCACTAAGCTGATGAGACGTCACAAGTTCTAAACCCACGATTAGCATTCCTTGCCGCAAGGTCCAAGCTGGGTGTACTCCTCGGTGGATAGGGGGACCTCATGGGTTTTACCAACTAGAGGCCACCAATTTGCAGGGGATGAGATCCACCGTGCATCCTGTATGGAGGACATGTCCGTACCACCAAAATGCTGTGATGCAAAAATGCTCTCGAGGGAGCACAAAAGGACTCCCCAAGGTGGAGCTCCGTACCATCACAATGTATGGTGGATATTGAAAAAATTACCATTGGTGGTGGTGATTGGGGGAGGGTTTTCCATTGAATTATCTTAAAAAACCCACAATATGTATTTTAATGCATGAAAACACATTTTTAGTTATATTATTAAACATCTAGTACTAATCAAATAATATATGTCTCCATGTCATGATAGGAAACAAGGAAAATATCAGACACACCCACAATCAAAACTTATGAAAACAAATGAGTTATATTATCGCCATATCTTTAAAAGACAATACAATCCAAATTCATTTTTCCAACACAACTCTTATTTCCTCTACCTTCTCTATATATTTACCTCTAGTCTTTAATTATATTCTGAAAATATCATGATCTGATCGCCATATCTTTAAAAGACAATACAATCCAAATTCATTTTTCCAACACAACTCTTATTTCCTCTACCTTCTCTATATATTTACCTCTAGTCTTTAACTATAACTTTTTCTTGTGTATGACGTAAATAAAAATTTATAACTGATCAGTATTACTGATTATAAACTTATTATTAAAAGTGATAGGAATCGACAATGTTGGAATTTGGGTGAAAAAGAAATGGCAAAGCATTTGAGTGTAAAGATGAAAAAACTGCATGTTATGAATGCATTAGATGACATCAACTGTAATTGACTGTGTTATTATTTAGAGAAAATTTCATCTAGGTTCCTACCTTTTACCTGATACATCTTAGATCTCGAACTAGTGCCTAATGGGAAAAGTGGAAGAACCAAAATGATAAACAGTTATGCCTGTCAATGGGTCGAAAACTGACTGTAGCCATTTGAATTTAAAACTAGATTAGACTTTGAGAAAATGTGATATTTTAGTTTAAGTTAAAAATGATGATAATAATTAAAAAAATCTCACAATTTCATTGTTTAAACAAAAATGTCAAGTTTTTATCATGACATTTATGTTTTTTCATATTTATTTTTATTCATATATGTTTTTTTTTTGCAAACTGTAAAAATGTTTGATTTATTTGTTGCATTAATTTTAGTCATTTTCTCTTACATTTTTAATTTCGGTAATTTTCAAAAGGCACCTAAAGTTTGGGCATTAATAAAAAAGGACCGAAGTTTTGAAAAAATTTAAAAGTGCACCTAAAAAATATCATGGTTAATTAAAAAGGTTGAGGAGCTTACAATGTTAAATGTGATGAGAAATTACCATTTTACCCTCAACATCATGTTTTCAAAAAATGCACCTAAAAGAGAAAATGTATAATTGAAGGGTTAACTAGTAAATTAACTTTCTTGATTCATCTTGGGTTAGTGATAACCTAGGTTAAATTGATGCAAGTTTGTTTTGATTAACAGTGCAAAAATTTAGGTGCCTTTTTTAAAATTTCCAAAACTTAAGTGTGTGTTTTATTAATGCATAAACTTTAGGTGCTTTTTAAAAATTTTCCTTTTAATTTTCCTTATTTTCTGCCAGATTTAATATTGAAATCCTCTTAGTAAATAAATTCTCGTTTTAATCTTCACTATTGTACCCGGTCTGTTGGGACCTAGTTTAGGCAGCTAAAAGGAAAGAGCAGACCTGGTGTGAAAGTCTTATTTGTTAATGTTTAACATGTAAAATTTTTAGATCTTTGGTATTGGGCACAGTTACCAGGATATGAAATGAATACAGCAAGGCAGTGTTAAAAAGTAGTCTGAAGCATGAAGAGGGATTCTGTTTGAAAATATCCATGGAAGCCCATGAGAAGCAAAAAATAAAATGTGTAAGTGATGGGAAAACAAATGGAAAGCGAAAAAATAATAGATTTCTTAAATATTATAAAAGCATGGGTATCTAGTGCAAAAAATTGGATTCTTTATAACTTTTGACATAGAGTTTTCATAAAAAAGGAAGCATTACTTAAATGGCACATTCTAGTTTTTTCAAATTTTAATGACTTACTATTTGTAACCCCTCTCTACTTCTCTCCCCCCCCTGACACACACACACACTATTGGCCATAAAATGAAGTCTCTCTCTCTCTCTCCAAAACATGTTTCTCTCTCATTTTAATAGCCAAAAAAATAAAATTATTTTATGATTTTTTTAAATAGTCAATATATCTATGGTTCCCATTATTTTTATTTTCAATCTTGATAAACGTATGTCATGTAAACTTTCTTTTACCATTTTAATTATCTTAGAGATCCCATCCATATGGGTGGGCCAATTATCTAGTAATATAAAAATACAGAAAACTAGACAGAAGTGAGTGAAAAGTGATAGGAATCGAGTGGGGTGAGAGGGCAAGACAATTTAAGAAGCAAGTGGAAAGTGCATTTCTTATAATATAGGAAGTGTGCTCCCTCAAATGAGAGCAAGTTTCCCTCACACTGCCTCTTAAGAATGATGCTTCCCTCCTAAAAGGGTACTTCTGGTAACTATGGTATTGGGTCATCAGTTTTGGTTTATAAACTTCTGAACAGTTTACCTAAATGGACCTTGAATATCCCTTGGGCTTAACTAGAGAAACTTCTCAAAAAGAAGAAATATCGGCAATGTTATTTTTCAGATTGGTTTGCTAGCAAAATAAGTGCTTTTCTGAAAGCAATGACGACAAGGTTGAAGGGTGTGCACTGTTACATTGTAAATCACCAAGCACACTTGCTTTGAATCACAACCTCTAGCTTTTGCCTCTTAAATTTCTTTCTTATTTCTAACAGTTCTATGTCTGTATTGTATTGTAAAAGCAGCCTCTGTGGCTGGATGGGGGTGTGCATAAAGGAGAAATGTCCCTTAAATCTCAAAGGTCACAACCCTTGAAACATGCTATGTAACCATGTTTTCTATACTATTTTATTTTTTCTTAATTTATGTTCTTTTATGGTAACACATGACCAACAGTTAGGAGAGACAATTGTTGGGGTGGCCCTCCCAACGGCTGCCTTAAGGATATATCATCCTACATATCTCACTTAGTTATAAGGGGCCACTAGTGTTTCTAAGCTTATTCACAATTAAGGCTTAGCATTGGAACACATTCTTGAGTTGTATATTATTTACACAGTCTATTGTGGACTTATACGCTCAGCAATTAGACAGCCTGAGTCTCATCTGACTCACATGTCTAGTGAATTTTTTTTGCCTTGGTTAATGGATCTGCTACCATGTTACCTGAAAGAACATAATTTATTGTTATTTTATTTTTCATAAGTATATCATAGGCATATTGATATTTAACCTCAATATCCTTTATACTGATATTTAACCTCAATATGCTTAGAGCAATCTGTTTTTGTATGAATCAATTGAATAACTTTATTATCACTATATATTTGAACCAGTTCTTTTACAATATCCAATTTCAAGTAGTTTAGGAAGCAATTTATCCAAACAACAAAAGTGACTTTTATGTTACATGCTATATATTAAGCTTCTTGGGTATGTTGTGCTACACACCCATGCTTTTTGCATGACCATGCAACTACCCCGCCTCATTAAGCTTAAACCTAAAAATTTGTGCTCAAACAAGAAGCATCAAACACCTTTAATGTGGCCCAAATCTATGGCTAAAGGTAAAAAAAAGGTTGAGGAATTTTTTGCCACATTCATGTCTCTCATATCGGAAGCATCTATGGAGGGAGACTCATGCATACAATTAGTAGTGAAGAAGTCTGAGGTTATTGCTAACCTCAATGCCCGACTAAAGGAAGCTAGATATGCGGCCAACTGCAGTGGTAGTGGCGAGATAGAAAGAGTATGAAAAATAGAAGGGAATGAACCTGAACAAGGGCAGAGGAAGTACCTCAGCAAGGGGAGGATGCAAAGGTTGAGGTGATGGTGGAGAATATAGATGTTGGAGATGCTAAGGTGGAGAATGATGCCAAGGGTTCTCAAAAAGTGAAGGAGAGTAAGGCTTCGAGAAAGAGGTGCCAAGGGTTCTCAAAAAGTGGAGAGTAAGGCTTCGAGAAAGAGGTCGCAACAACGAACAAGGTTTGGTGTTCATGGACATGTACTATATTTATTTGTTATTTTGTATATACATGTTTATAAAATGTTTGTAATCATTGTCAATTTTATATTCAATCATTGATTAAATTATCATACATATATATATATATATATATATATATATATATATGTGTGTGTGTGAGAGAGAAAGAGAGAGAGAAGTATGTTTTTAGGATAACTAGTTTGATTATTGCAATTTAATATTTAAAATGTTATACATATGTGTGTCTCTGAAGCATGTTTGTAAGATAATTATGCTAAGTAATACAATTCATTGATTAATTTATCATTCATTATACATCTTACCACAATTGAATCATTGCTTAGAGATGAAGATTTGGTTCACTTTCTGCTGTCATGTTTTTCTTTACATGTATACATAATGAAATACCTAAGATATATATAGAAAACATAAGATATTGAAACAATTCATTTAAAACTCTAGATAAATATAAAGAATAAATTAATTAAATAACTCTTAACAAATACACATTTTGCAAAAATAGGTAATCAAACATATTGGTATTTGTGTTTTTGCTTATTGTGGTTAACCTCACTTGTATGGCACAATATCCTTGTATTATATTCTCCTTCTCTTCACTTAAGTCGTTATGATTTATGAGCTACTTTTAGTATATAGACATGCATAAGAGTCTGTGAAGCATTGTATAAGACATTATCTGTCATCAAAAGGAATTAAAATATATGATATGCAACTCGATATGATTCAACTGTGAAGTTGTTAGCGTCGTCGTCCTCCTTGCACTAATGTCATCACTTCCACTGGAGGAATCACATTCGCTCTCTGAGAGGCTACTATAGACTCTTGCACAAATCGTCCATAGCACACTCTCGTTATGACCTGTTAGAAGAGAATCTTAGGCTCCTCAATATCCCCGCTCCCCTCTCAGACCTCCTTTGTAGGCGAAACCGACTCTTCGCCAGCCAAACCAACAAGGACCAGGGCCTGAAGATCCTCAATGTCATCTGTATAACATGAAGGAATGACCTAGGCAAGGAACAAAGCCATATAATCCCAAGAAGATGACACCACTTTCAAATAGGTACTCCACTCAACATACTCGATGTCAACTTACCGCAACTTATCTTCGACAACCTTGTTATTAATGGTCCTTTGGATTTGCGAGAACTGGCGCAAATACATGTCTAGATGGTGAGGGACCCTGTAGAACAAACGCACTAGCTAGAGCATGCTCCAAGGATAAGGCTTCGTAAACTTGGGCTTCTCATGGGTGTCAACGGGCATAATGTCCCAAGAGATATGGCCTTCTTCCAAGCCCTCTAGCAGCAATTGATACTTCTTTACGGATCACTTCTGACACCCCCAAAAGTCATGGTACCTCCATCGCAAGTGCTTCACGCACTTTGACTGCATATTTGAGACATGCTCATAGAACTAGATCTCAAGCAGGTCCTTACTCCCCAGGAAACATTTATCATATAAGCAAAGGTACTCAAGCCCCAGTAGAGGCATGCCAAGGCCGCCATGCCTAGGGAAAACCACTTCCCGAGTTGGAACCACTGCTTTAGGAGATGGATGTGTTGGAACTTCATCAGCTTCTGGGTCTCGCCCAGAATGATAAAGGGCACCAGTCAGAGGGTAAACAACCCCACAGGCACGTCCGAGATTGTTCGAACAAGTTATGGCTGCTGTTGATACCTTGGTAAGCATCTCACATAACCCTTAGAGTTAGGTAGGAGACCTTGTGATGAGTCATCATCGACCACTGCACTCTACCAATCAGATTCTTCAAAGTCATCCACTTGTCATAGGGCTTAAAGTTCAGGAAGAACTAATTCTGGACAGAATTAGTTTGTGGAGGAGAGGAAAGCCTAAAATCTCATGTTCAAACATATATATATATATATATATATATATATAGATTAAAGAAAGTTTTGAAAATTTTCAAGATTCAAACATGATACATATATCTAGTTTCTTAAGATAAGCAAAAGAGATAAGAAAAACAAGTTCAACGATGATAAAAATGCCATTTAAAAATTTCAAAGCATACATTTTGTTTTTATTTTAATTAAAAAAAACATAGAAATATATATATATATATATATATATAACGATAAAGAAAATAAGTTATACACACGCACATATATATATATATAACGATAAAAAAAATAAATGTTTTTCTCATGCATAATGCATGAGCTAAATAGCACAAAGAATACTTAAGAGATGTAAAATTCACACCGAGTAAATCCAAGGAGAAGATAAGAAAGGAGAGGTAACGAATATTTTACCACCTCAAATTTTGAATGACACGCTTCCCGATGCACCGAAAGAATAACTTGATCACAATCGGACTCTGATACCATGTAAGAAAATAAGCAAAAATACAAATAACAAGTGATAACACTTGAAGGTCCAATAATGGATGATAAATCACAAGCACATAAAGTGCAAATACACAAACCCACTGAGGGAAAATCACAAGCACATAAAGTGCAATTACATAAACCCACAAAAAGGTAATGCCAAAAGGCTAAAAAGAAACAAAATTTATTAAGAGAGTGTGAGAACTCTTATTGAACAAATGAGGGGGAACTCCCCTTTCTATACATAATGAAAGAGAGAGAAAGAGGAAGCCATTGGGGCTCCCACTAGATAGACGTTGAGGAGCCCCAACGTCTATACAAGTGGCCCCCCAATGGTTCTAAAAAAAGGGAAAATCAAAAGAAAGAAATAAAAAATAAGAAACTAAAAAATTCTTAAATAAGTTGTACACAACTTATATTACATTATGAAAAGTCGGGTATTTTGGATAAAACAGAAAAATACATACATATATATTTATATATATATACGCATTTATATATATATATATATGATACATATATATTTAACAATATCACTCTGATTTTTCTCCAGCTCAACAACTTCTAATCTCTTGAACTTTGGAGCTTATGACACAGATGGAGAGAGTATTTCAGTTCTTATAAACTAAGTGGTCAAAAGGATGACTGGGCAAAAAGCAGCTTACATGCCACCCTGACAACCAGGCATGACAAACCTAGGTGAGCACCTAGACAAAGGCGCTTCAGCCTTCACCTAAACAGTCATTTATGTTAAAATGTAAACTGTAATATATATATATATATATATATATATATATATATTATTTAATATTATTATATTTTCTTTTATTATTTTCTTTTTCTATTTTTCTTTATTTTCTTTTTTAGCATCTAGTTCAATAGAAACTAGATATTTGATCCAGTCAAGTTCCCGTTGGAACTTGACTGTGCAAATAGCTATTGGACTGTAGTCCAACAGCTATAATAAATGTTGTTGGACTATAGTCCAACAGCTATAATAAGAGACGTTGAACTTCAGACGTCTCTTTTGGAGAGCTCAAAATGAGCTCTCCTCTCTCTTCCACTCTTTTGTATATATAGGGGTGAACCCCTTCAATGTAAACTACAATGCTTCTTAAGCATTTTGTTCATGAATAAAGTATTATTTATTTTTCAAGTGTTCTTCCTTTTATACCCTTTCAAGGGTCATGCTTGTAGCGTCTCCAATAGACACTTGTTTGTGAGTTATTCGTGCATTTGTTGAAGACCACCATTTCATTACATGGTATCAGAGCTACAAAATCCTTAGATCTTGAAGTGCTTCCGCCTCGATTTCCGTGCCACATTTACAAAAGGTGTTTCATCACCTTGTTCTTGGCTCAAGAAGATTTGTTTGAAGAAAGGCGAACTTGTGCTACAAAAAAATTTGGTTTTGTATCATCTCTTATTCCTTTGTCTACTCTTTTTCTTTTCTTGTTATTTTTCTCTCTCTCTCTCTCCTCCTCCTATTTATTCCTCGCTTACCCTTGTAAAAGATGGATGACAATGATAAGATCATCATCATTCCTATGAAGCTAAATGATACTAACTATGTAACGTGGGCTTCGATTATGAAGCACCACATTTGGGGAAAAGGTTTATAGGGTATAGTGGATGGTTCCGATTTGGAACCTAAACTATCTCTTACCAAGAAAGAGGGTGATAAAGAGGTTCCTCTAACGGAAGAAGAGAAGAGTAAGGCGTTAGCCACTTATGAAAAGAAATAGAAAGAATGGAGGATAGGGCATGCAAAAATTATGTCATGGCTCATCAATAGCATAGACATTAAAAAATGTTCTAGTCTAGCTAAGTTTGAGCATGCCGATAAGGCTTGGGAATACCTCAAAAACATGTATTCCCTTAAAGATATTGCACATGTATGCAATTTACAAGATAAAGTTCAGACAATGACTCAAAAAGATAAAACTATTCGAGAATATTATAATGAGTTGTCCGAACTTTGGGAAGAGTTGGCTCTTCTTGAGCCCAAATGGCATTGTGCCGAAGATATCGAGCTTCGTCAAAAGCAACTCGATATGGAACATTTCTATCAATTTGTGAATGGTCTAAGACCGAAGTTTGAATCCACCAAATCGGCCCTTTTACATCGTGGAAAAATTCATTCTATTGTTGATACTATAGAAGAGCTCACTATGGAGGAAAATAGACTTAGAAAAAGTACTCCAAAAGTTGATGATGACTCCGTTTTAGCTGTATCTAGACCGGGGAATCATACTCGTACTTACAAGCCGCCTCATTTTGGAAGGCAAAACAACGACTTTGATAAAAGAAAAGTTATTTGTCATCATTGTCATGAACCGGGGCACTATAGGCCTCAATGTCCAAAGTTAAAAAGAAGAGAAGAAAAAAGAGTTGCATCTGTTGAATCCGAGTCAAAAGATCAAGATGCACCTGTGTCTATGGCTCAACTGATGGAAATCCTTCAACCTCTTCTCAAAGGGGTATCCTCTTCAACCGAAGCCTCAACTGGAGCGGCAGTTGCATCTTTCTCCGGTCCAGGTAACTTTCCTTGACTTTTAGATTCTGGTGCTTCTTTTCATATGACCCCAAATGTTAATAGTCTATCTGAATGTCTTAAAAATAACTCAAGTGTGTCAAAGGTTTTTACAGCCGATGGCACATCTCTTGAAGTAAAAGGAATAGGATGTTTTGAAAATCTTCAAAAATCCAAAAGATTTTTTATCCCAGAAGTTAGATATATCCCTAAACTTAATTTGAATCTCTTATCTGTCTCGCAAATATCTGATTATGGATGTAATATCTCCTTCACTTCTCATGGTTGTTGGGTACAGGATCGCCAGTCAGGGAAGCTGATTGGGGAAGGCCATAGAGAAGGACTTTATTACATGGACTTTTTGGAATTACCCAAGAATGCATTTTGTTATAATATTCAGAAATTAGAATTGGATTTATGGCACAAAAGGCTTGGCCATCCTCATATGTCTAAAATTCAATATTTTCCAAGTTTAGAAAAATTTTGTAATTCTGAAAATTTTTCTTGTAAAGACTGCATTCTTGGCAAAATGAAAAGGTTACCATTTCTTAGTAGAACTTTTGTTTCCTCACGACCACTTGAGTTAATACATTCGGATGTTTGGGGCCCCGCACCAGTTATTTCCAAAGGTGGTTATACATATTATGTCATTTTTGTTGATGACTTTTCTAGACATACTTGGATTTATTTTCTTAAACATAAATATGATGTCTTTGCTAACTTCCAAATATTTCATAAAATGGTTAAAAATAAGTTTCAAAATGATATTTTTGTTTTTCGCACTGATTCAGGGGGAGAATTTATATCCAACGAATTCAAAGACTATCTCAATTTACATGGTATTACACATCAAAGATCATGTCCACACACTCCACAACAGAATGGCCTAGCCGAACGCAAACATCGGCACATTATGGAAACTACTAGGACATTGCTAATTGCAAATCAAGTTCCAAAAAGTTTTTTGGCTGAAGCGGTCCTAACTGTCACCTACCTCATTAATAGGATGCAATCTTCCTCATTAAAGAATACAACTCCAATAGAAAAGCTTGTTAATTTAACTCCAGATTATTCTAGATTAAGAGTCTTTGGATGCAAATGTTTTGTTTTCACCAACAGAAATGACAAACTCTCTCCTCGTGCAATCCCATGTGCCTTTTTAGGATATGCTGATAATCAAAAAGGCTACAGGTGTTTCGATTTTCAAAATGACAAATTATATGTGTCAAGAAATGTATCTTTTTTGGAAAAAGAAAGCTTCTTTGAATTTGAAAAATCCAAGGATGTCACTGAATACTCGTTTTTAATTGATCCAACTTCAAAATCCAATGAATGTGATGTTGGATATGACCTTGACAATGATCAAAGTCCTATTGTTGTTGAAAATGATGATAATGAAGAGCAAATCCATAGGGATGTTAGTCTACAATATTCAAGACGTAGAGAGCAAAATTTTCCATGTGCATTACAAAAATACTCTGAAGTCTCACCTAGAAGAACGTCTAGAATCTCTAAACCTCCAGAAAAATTTGTCTTATGAATCTTTTTCACCCACGTATAGGGTCGCCATTACATTAATGCAATCATATGTTGAACCATCATCCTATTCTCAAGCCAAAAATCATATAGAATGGATAGAAGCCATGAAAATAGAATTGGATGCACTAGAAAAGGCCAATACTTGGACGATACAAGATATCCCTCCGGGTAAGAAACCTATAGGTTGTAGGTGGGTATACAAAGTCAAAACCAAAAGTGATGGGACCCTGGAAAGATATAAGGCCCGTTTAGTAGCAAAAGGATATGCCCAAGAGTATGGCATCGATTATGAAGAAACATTTGCTCCTGTGGCCCGTATGACCACTGTTAGAACTTTAATAGCCTTAGCCTCCATTAGAACATGGCCTATCTTTCAATTAGATGTCAAAAATGCTTTCCTGAATGGGAATCTCGTTGAAGAAGTATATATGGAAGCCCCACCTGGTATTAGTATCCCTAAGGGTAAAGCTCTTCGTCTAGAAAAAGCTCTTTATGGTCTTAAACAGGCTCCAAAAGCCTGGTATGACCGATTTAGTCATGTTATGCTTGATATTGGTTTTCAACCTTGTTTAACTGACACTGCTTTGTTTGTTAAGAAATCCGATGCAGGCATTATTATTATTCTTCTCTATGTGGACGATATGATCATCACCGGAGGCGACAAACAGGGAGTTGCAAATATCAAATCTCTTCTTAAAACTCACTTTGAAATGACTGACTTAGGTTTATTAAGATATTTTTTAGGCATTGAAGTTGCTTATTCCCCTCGAGGGTATTTGATATCTCAATCTAAATTTGCTCTTGATATCGTTTTCAGGTCTGGAATTACAGATGATAAGAAAGTAGACACTCCAGAAGTTGTCAATGTTAAAATGAAAATTGATGATAGAGAACTTCTTGATGATCCTACTCCTTATAGACAGCTTGTTGGAGCTCTTTCTTATCTTTCCATTACTAGGCCAGATATAACTCATGCGGTTCATACAGTCAGTCAGTTTCAGCATGCTCCCACCTCCGTGCACATGGGAGCAATTTTGTGTATTATTAGATACTTAAAATCCTCTCTTTCACGAGAACTCTTCTTGTCTGCTTCATCTTCATTAAATTTAATTGCATATACTGATGTTGACTGGGGAGGTGATCCCAATAATAAACACTCAACTACTGGTTTTTGTGTGTTCCTAGGTGAAACCTTAATTTCGTGGAGGTGCAAGAAGCAGCAGAAAGTCTCTCTTTCCTCCACCGAAGCTGAATACAGAGCCATGGCAACCACCACTATGGAGGTTGTTTGGCTCAGACGATTGCTAGCGGATATGGGAGCTAAAGCAACGCAAGCTTCAAAGATGTGCTGTGACAACAAAAGTGCGATCTACATTGCAAGCAACCGGACATTCCATGAGCGCACTAAACACATTGAGATGGACTGTCACTATGTCAGAGAGGAATACTTACATGGAACCATTGATCTGCCATATGTTACATCATAATATCAATTAGCAGACTTCTTCACCAAGTCTCTCGCTGCTCCCAGATTTCACTTCCTCTTAGACAAACTTTCGCTCATTGTACCGTAAGTTTGAGGGGGAGTGTTAAAATGTAAACTGTAATATATATATATATATATATATAATTTAATATTATTATATTTTCTTTTATTATTTCCTTTTTCTACAACAACAACAACTACGCCTTCATCCCAAAACAATTGGGGTCGGCGATATGAACCAACAAAGAAAATCATTCTGGGTCTTCCACATGAGTCCTTCTCCTCCATTCATTTCTATCCAATGTCATGTCCTCGGTGAGGTTCAAAGCATTCATATCCTTTCCTATCACCTCCATCCATGTCTTCCTAGGCCTACCCCGACCTCTTTTAACTAATATATTTTCCCATTTCTCCATCCTTCTAACTGGAGCATCATTAGGCCTTCGTCGAATATGTCCAAACCACCGTAAACGATTCTCTCTCATCTTATTTTCAATGGGTGCAATGCCTACCTTCTTACGTATCTCCTCGTTCCGAATCTTATCTTTTATTGTATTTTCACACATCCACCTCAGCATACGCAACTCAGCTACACTCATTTTTTGAATATGATGTCTCTTGGCAGCCCAACATTCCGTACCATATAGTAAAGCGGGCCTAATAGCCGTCCTATAAAACTTTCCCTTCAACCGCAATGGCATTCTACGATCGCACAACACTCCAGTTGCACTCTTTTATTATTTTCTTTTTCTATTTTTCTTTATTTTCTTTTTTAGCATCTAGTTCAATAGAAACTAGATATTTGATGACTGTGCAAATAGCTGTTGGACTGTAGTCCAACAGCTATAATAAATGTTGTTGGACTATAGTCCAACAACTATATTAAGAGACGTTGGACTTCCAACGTCTCTTTTGCAGAGCTCAAAATGAGCTCTCCTCTCTCTTCCACTCTTTTGTATATATAGGGGTGAACCCCTTCAATGTAAACTACAATGCTTCTTAAGCATTTTGTTCATGAATAAAGTATTATTTATTTTTCAAGTGTTCATCCTTTTATACCCTTTTAAGGGTCATGCTTGTAGCGTCTCCAATAGACACTTGTTTGTGAGTTATTCGTGCATTTGTTGAAGACCACCATTTCATTACAATTTATTCTTCTAGTTTTTTTCACTTTTAACCAAGTAGGAGTCCGGTTTTCAAATCCGACAAAATCCGCTCGTTTTGGTTTTCAAAATTTGGGGAACCACAAACATCAACTAAGCTCATCTCGTTCATGTCAAAATTAAATACAACAACAACAACTACGCCTTCATCCCAAAACAATTGGGGTCAGCGATATGAACCAAAAGAGAAAATCATTTTGGGTCTTCCACATGAATCTTTTTCCTCCAATCATTTCTATCCAATGCCATGTCCTCGGTGAGGTTCAAAGCATTCATATCCTTTCCTATCATCTCCATCCAAGTCTTCCTAGGCCTACCCCGACCTCTTTTAACTAATATATTTTCCCATTTCTCCAACCTTCTAACTGGAGCATCATTAGGCCTTCGCCGAATATGTCCAAACCACCGTAAGCGATTCTCTCGCATCTTATTTTCAATGGGTGCAACACCTACCTTCTTACGTATCTCCTCGTTCTGAATCTTATCTTTTATTGTATTTCCACACATCCATCTAAGCATCTGCATCTCAGCTACACTCATTTTTTGAATATGATGTCTCTTGGCAGCCCAACATTCCGTACCATACAGTAAAGCGGGTCTAATAGTCGTCCTATAAAACTTTCCCTTCAACCGCAATGGCATTCTACGATCGCACAGCACCCCAGTTGCAATTTTCCATTTCATCCACCCAACCTTTATCCTATGATTTACATCTCCATCAATTTCTCCATACTTTTGAATGATGGATCCCAAATATTTGAAATAATCATTCACCGGTATTTCTTGCTCAGCAAGCTTCACTACACTCCCATCACTACTTCGTTGCTTACTAAACCGACATTTCATATATTCAGTCTTACTCTTACTCAACTTAAAACCTCTACCTTCCAATGTCTGTCTCCATAATTCTAACTTAGCATTAACCCCAGCTCTAGACTCATCAATCAAAACAATATCATCAGCAAACAACATACACCACGGTACATTTTCTTGAATTGATCTCGTAAGCTCATCAATCACTATCGCAAATAGGAAAGGGCTTAAAGCAGATCCTTGATGTAACCCAACCGTTATCGGAAAATTGGTTGTCACCCCTCCACAAGTGCAGACATTGGTTACTACTCCTTCATACATATCTTTAATTATACTAATGTACTTGAGAGAAACACCTTTCTTCATCATTGTCCACCAGAGAACGTCCTTAGGTACTCTATCGTATGCCTTCTCTAAATCAATAAAAACCATATGCAAATCTTTGTTCCTCTCTCTATATCTGGGCCAACTGCCCTTCTTGATTTCATTTTCTTCAAAGCCTCTGCAATTTCTTTCTTTTGAATCTTGCGCATGAAGTCATGATTTATCTCATGAAAAGGAATGGAGAAGTCTCCAAGATCTTGAGCATGACTATCATTAAATAGCTTATCAAAATAATCTTTCCATCTCTCCTTAATCTCCTCATCTTTGACTAAAACCCTTTGCGTTTCATCTTTGATACATCTAACCATACCCAAATCCTTCGATTTCCTATCTCTCATCTTTGCAAGCCTATAAATATCTTTCTCGCCTTCTTTGGTATCCAACTTGTCATAAACCTCCTTATATACCTTAGCCCTCGCGTTTCGAACAACTTTTTTAGCTTCCTTCTTTGCTATCATATACTTCTCCAAATTCTCATTATCACGACTCTTACTTAGATTTCTATAACACTCTCTTTTAACCTTAATAGCTAATTTGACATCCTCGTTCCACCATGATGTATCCTTACCTAGTGGTGCACCGCCTTTAGACTCACCCAATACCTCCTTAGCCACTTTTCTCATGTCACCCGCTATCTTATTCCACATTGATTCTAAATCCTCCTCGATACACCAATCAGCTTCCTTAACTACCTGCTCTACAAACATTCCTTGTTTAGCTCCTTTCAGTGCCCACCACTTAATTCTAGGATCTATCCTATGTCTATCTCTTTTGCGGCATTGTCTAATTCTAAGATCTAAAATTAAGACTCTATGTTGTGTAGCTACACTTTCTCCCGGTATAACCTTACAATCGATGCAACAACCCCTATCTCTCTTTCTAAGTAGGAAAAAATCTATCTGACTCGTATTAACCCCACTTTTAAATGTTACTCATGTCAAAATTAAATGAAATAAAATATTTGGTATTATCCATACATTCTACATTATTGCTCATAATTAACATGCCATCCACATACAAAAAAATTATTTTAATACTGCTATGCTCTAAGAATATATTTCTACAATAAGGCAGTACCAAGTTCTTACAGAATTGCAACAATAGAGTTAGATAGCATTCTGATGCCAAAGTTTCCATTGAAAACAAAGATCTTACAGAATTGCAACAATAGAGCTAGATAGCATTCTGATGCAAGAGTTTCCATTGAAAACAAAGACTAGCAGGTCTTCCAAACACCTAACTCAAATATCATGGAAAGCAAGTAGGGCTGAGAATCGAGAGGAGCTGCTCGTGGCTCGGCTGGACTCATAAATAGCACCTTCGAACTCATGAAATAGGCGCACAAACTGAACATGAACAATGAGTGTTCTGCTGACTCTTAACTAGTAAAAAACATATTTTACAATATTTTACATATATTTTATATCATACTTAGATGGTTAAAGTGTTTAGCTTACAAGCAATAAATTTAGAGTTCAAAGTCTATTGCTTACAGCTTTAAAACAATGTATTTATTTTGTAAATGAGCTAGTTTGAGCTTGGCGCATTAGGTCTAAAGTCCAACTTCTGTGATTTTCAATTTAAAAAAAATATATTCTTTTGTCAATGAGCCAGCTCGAGCTCGACCACTTTAACTTGGGATTGCCATAAGCTCAAGCTCGGCTCAGCTTGCTACAAGAATGAGCCAAGCTTGAACACCCTCTGTTGGTTGGTTTATTCAGCTTGTTTACCAGCGCTAAAAGCAAATGATGCTTGAGTAGGGGGAAAATGGCACCATCAAACACACAACATATGCATCAGAAAATGCAGCATAGAAATAACATACCAAAGACCAAAAGGCACTAAGTGGATACTCTTGCAATATCAACCACAAATACAACAAAAGCAAGATAAGTATTTTCCCTTGATTGTGCCTGCTCACGTAGCATCCATAGGACAGACAATGATTCTATCCTAATGATTTCATCTTGCATTAGTGTGGTGCAACAAAGAGCAAACGGTCAGAGAAAGACTTAACTGATAAGCCCATGTTCCCAGAAAAATATTTACATCTTGGCAAAAAATATCAGAAAATTATCAGCAGACCTCTTGTTTGTACATGATGAGTAGAAACAGCAACATGGATGGGCCTGTAATACCTATTAAAGAAACAAGTAATTTGAACTAGTTGAAGATAAGCAGAAATTTACAGGAGAAAAGGGAAGATTGTACTTTGAATCACATTCAACGAATTGCATTAAAAGAAAACATTGAACACACATTACTTCTTACCTCTAGGTAGCCCTGCAACAAGATGCCCGATACCAATAGCTGCAGAAAAAATCTTGGCACAGGAGGCAGTATCATGGCATCTTCTTGCAACAACTTAAGATCGGGGAAACAAGATGAGACAATCACTGGTTTCAATGGGCTCCAATACAATAGCTCTTTGAACTCAAAGCACATTCATGAAATAAGAAACAACAGATAATGTAAACACCATATCAAAATTTTCAATATAATCTGCCTGTGCATTCATGGGAACCACAATAGCACTCTTTCTTTTTTATGTTTCCATTAGAATCACGAACTTGATCTATGCTATAGTTGTAGTGATATGTTAGCTCCTGTAAAGGAGGGATATTCTCAGCAGCAAACAGCATAATGTGTGGCAGCGTCTTGTCATCATGGTCATAAAGGACATTCTGAGCATAAAGATTTGGTGAACAACTATGATTTATAAATCTGCCCACATTACCATATTTCAAAGCATCAATCGTGTATCCAACATCCTCCACAACTTCACAAGAAGCACTTGTCTGTAACTCAGGTATAAGATTCGATAGTCCTTCCCAAAGTGACTGGTCATTATAGTTATGGCCAATGTCAAACAGATATTCATCATTACCAGTTCGTTGCTCAGCCTCTGTATCTCGTAGAAGCTCTCCAGCATATTCACAAATGAAACTCCCTGATGGAATAGAAGATAGGGAACGCACCCCCCAGCCTCTTGATTCAGTCTTGAAAATCTCCAATGGAAATCTGATACCATGCTGACTAACTCTATTATGACAAGATGGAGGGCACTTGCAAGATGGCCCACATTCATATACAAGGGGCTTTGCTTCTACAATAGCGCCATTGTAGTTGAAAGGGATCCCGCCACCATTCTTAACAGCACAAGCACACTTTTCCGAATCAGAGCACCCATTAATGCAATCACAACCCCGTGGGGGGCCTGGGTCATACCATTCAGGAGACATCCTCCTGGTTATATACTTAAATGGTGTAGGCCGATCATCATCTAAGGTATTCACAACACAAATTGGAACCTTCTCGATACCTTCAGAGATATCATCTATACATACCCCAACCCGGGTGGTAGACGATTTTGATTTTCTTGTCTGTTTCACAATTTTCCAAGCAAGATCAGGCTGCCCTGGCAATCTTCTCAACTGGAACTTATACACAGAGAAGCCGTGAGAAGCCTTCTCCGTCCAGCATTTCTCAACCAGATAGAAACCATCATAGGTATAAGTAACAGTAGCTTTAGGCCTTCTATTTTCATGGGAATCAGAAGTTTTAACTTCCTTGAATCCACGAACGACTCTAACAGGCGTCTTAGCTTTTATGCAGTTATACAGCGCAAGGTTCCCTCGCTCAAGCTTCTGATCTTCAGGACGCTTCTTGTCTCCAGCGATTCCTCCTCCTTGACCAGAATAAATCAACAAATCAGAACTATCAAAATCATCATCATAACCCCCTGAAGCCACAACACTAGTGGCCAGCTTAAGACCTTCTTGGGTTGTCAAAACATCAATTCCACCCTGAATTGCACGATGAAGACCAACAATGCAGAGCTCTACCCTGTATTGGAATTCGTCACCAACTTCAACACCTGGTACAGTTCCCATTATTGGTTTCCCAGTGTTCACCCATTTGTTGTTCTCCTTAAGCAGCATAGAAGCTACTAAATCTATGCGTTTCCCAGATGACATCTGTCCTTTTGGCTTTGTTTCCTCCATTTGCAGTAACTTTCTGACAGTGAACTGAAACAGACGAAGTGTTTCTCGGACTTTCTTACGGCTGACTGTCTCATCCCCACTGTTTGAGCTAGACAAGCCAAATGGTATCACACAAACAGAAAAATCCTGTGATTCAGGAACTTTCACAGAAATAGGTTCAACAGACTCGAGAATCTCTTCACCTCCTGCAACTGGGTTTTTGTTATTAACATCATAAGAGGTGGATTCATCTTCAACTTTCACAGCAATACTGTTCTCTTCATCAGAAAGAACGTCATCCTTGAAAGTTAACTTTTTCTTTTCGAATAGGAGTTTAGACTTGGATGTTGATGCAGATTCTTTCTTATTTGACATTAACCTACCTTTACCAGAAGATTTGGCAGCGCGCTTCCCCTGCATCCATGGGCAATTTGGAGCAGCCATCAGGGCCTGTACAATTACCTTGTCTTTGAAGAAATCCAGATCAGTAGACTCTTCTTCGTGTTTTTTATCTTCCTGACCATTAGCATTTGCAGATTTCATCAACAGCTTAGAATTGGAAACTTTTTTCTTCGATGATTGTGCAGATTCATTTTTTTTAATAGAGACAACAGTGTCCCCATGTTCAGTTCCGTCAGTTGGTCGTCCAACCATTCCTTTCTTCTCTGCATAGGACTTTCTGAAGTTTAAAGTTTTTCTCCCAAGATCACTGATTTCCCTAGAAGAAGATTTGTTCATAATCACAGGCTTCACCTCATCACCAACACCATTTCTCAAAGAAAGGAATTTCTGGCGCTCTTCTTCCGTGAGTTTTTGTGCATTCCTGCCACAACCATAAGGGAATTTTCGTATAGCTGATACAGAACGGACTGAACATTTTGGCATTGGGCTAGTGACATCTGCAGCTTCTGCGAGTGGGAGAGAAGGCAGCGGCTCAACATGAACAGAATGGGCAAATCTCCCACAGCCTCTAGGAAATTTACGAACAGCAGAAACTTTCCGCTTCTTGAATCTGAACACGCCATCTGAATCAACAATTCCATTGATTTCCAAATGTCTCTCCCTTGAAGGTCCAATAGTGGCATTACCATTTTCTAACAAGTCTGAATTCATAATATTTGAATGGTCTACAGTAACATGAGTACCAGATTCAAGACTTAATAAAGGATATAACTTCAGCCATCCAAAGAATGAAAGTTCTCAAGTGACCAGGTTATATTGTGCATTAATGGAATAATTGTGGTGTCAGATACTATGCTGTCATATAAAACTGAAAGCTATTCGAGTCATATCGCTAGTTCAACATAACTGACCTGCCAAAGGAACCAAGAACAATAAGATTAAGAAATGTTTTTACTACTAATTAATCATCAGCTATCACAAAGGACACCTAAATAGTAAAGGTACCATGTCAAAAGTAGCCAAAGGGTGGGATCTAGTTCAGTTACCTGGATCCACAAAAAACAATGGATATATTACAGTTATCATGGTTCGGTGGCTCAGCCAACATATTAAGAGACAAATCAAATACATAATGAGAACAAACTTAACTATCTGAAACCAACAAAGACTCATGAACGAGAGAGAGAGAGAGAGAGCAAAAACGAGAGAGTGAGAGAAATCATTGGCATACCTTCTTCTTCTTTATCTTCTTCTTGCTGCAACAAAAAGGCGAGAGAGAGAAAATGGCAAAGGGCTACGCCGTTCCCTTTTTATACCTCTTGGTCAACGAATCTAAAAAAAAGACCAAAAGAGCTTTAAGTCTATGCGGGTCTCAGCCTAAGCAAGATAGGCAACACCTAGGCGATAAAATAGAGCCTCACTGCCCAAACCCAAAAGCCCAGGCCGTGGGGCTGTGCATAGGTCGCATAGGCGCTGCCTTTGACAACTAAATGTTGATCTAGTAAGGACTGAAAGCAACGCAGAAAGCAATTTCAAAGGTGAAAAAGATCAAATAAAGGATCTTATTTTCCAATACAACTAATTTGATGAAAAAACATTCAGCTACCCATTCATGCAGATAAAGCAAGAAGCTTGGATTTCCGAGAGTTGTTATTGATCCCAAACTAAATATCTCAGATGCCATGAAAACTAAGTTAAAGGTTCACTAAGAAAGCATAATGAAGAAGGCCTAAATTGCAGCAGATTTAGTTTATGGTCATACACAAGAAGAAATGCTAAAAGGAGTGAAGAGAAAACAAATTAAAAAGCTAATCCAATCTAGGTCACCTATCTCAAACCCGAAGTTGGTTATACTCAATCTAGTTCATCAAACATTAACTGGCGATATATTTTAGATACAAACCCGTGAAAAACACCATAAATTACATCAGTACAGGTTTTAGATCAATGGAAAAAATAAAGAAAAGAAGAAGTTACACCAAGCTTGCCTAAATTAATCATAACTCCAATCATGAAACAAAGAAATCCATACAGAAATTAAAATCAACGAGTCCCAATAATTGGTGAAGCTCTGCTAGAAAGTGATAAATAATAAGTCTATGTTCCATTTGATGGTTCCCAGAGCAACTAGCTGATTTATATCTAATAAGTGGGACGAAAGCAGCCGGTGCTGCTCATTATCACCTCCATGGTACTTTTTTTCAACTCCAACCGGCATACCAAATGTCCAGAAAGTAAAAACGTGATGAAAATTTTCCTACAGAAATGTGAGGAAGGCGGATACTCAAAAGTCAAAGTGGGTGTAACCAAATTGCTGCAAATTCGCGTTCCTAATAACTCAAAATAGAAATGAACATACAACATACGACGTACATGCACCAATTGCAAAAGGAACCACGTTCCCCAAAATCACTCAAACAGGAAACAAGCTCGGAAATCAAAGTGGAAATCCTCAAATTGCATGTAAACTACGTTTCCAACCACAGACTTCACGACATCCACATGGGGACCCGAAACACGCAACAAACTCAAGTTCCCAATCACCAGAAAAGAAAAACAAAGAAAGTAAAAGGGGAGAAATATCAAGGAAATCGCTCAACTGCATCAAAGTCGGGCTCTGAACCGTGAAACGAATAACAAACATGCATTAAACAAAGTGGATTGAAGCGAATTACTACCCAAACTCATTACAGTTGGAAAATCTCTTACCTGAGGATGAATGGAGACATCAAAATGGAGGGTGGGGGGAGGCACAATGGACTCGATCAATAGACAACGTGAAGAGGACTCAACGACGGCAATCGTATGGAAACGTCTTACCCGTAGTTTGAGATTTCTGGCAACGGAGGGTGAAGCTGAGAGAGGTGCAACTACAATTGTTTGGAGCCCTAAACTCGCCCTCCGCCCCCTTATGCAATAATGCAAAGAAACGGAACCCCAAAAATGAACCCTCCCTAATCTATCCGTAGTTCAGAAAGCTGCCTGGTTTTTAGTTATTTACAAAAAAACGATATAACATTTCCGTAATTACATTCAGCTGCCTAATTTTTAGTTATTTACAAAAAAATATATAACATTTCAATAATTACATTCAGCTTCCTGACTTTTTAGGGTTGGAAAACATGACGAGCTGCATGTGGTTCAACTCATGTTTGGCTCGTAAGAAGATCGTTGGAACTCGCCTAACATAGACAAATAATAGGTGCTTGACTTGGCTAGTATATGCTCATAAACAACAACAAATATACTTTATGGACTTTGACATAAATGGCACTAATATTTATTAAAAATACCATTAATGGCTGTTAACTAGAAAATATAATTTTTTTTTTAGGCGACAACTTACACGGCACCTGATTTTTTCAAACAACACTTACATGGCACCCGATTTTTTCAAGCGATAAATTAGATAAGTAGTTTTAGTTTGACCAAACATTGTGTATCCTTTCGTAAATAGTCGATACTTTAAGCCTGTTTTTCTAAAATACTCCTCTCTTTTCTTTTCTTATTGTGAGGAGTCCATTCCATCGAACCCATTCGAGTGAAAGGGTTCAGGTTCGTATGGGAGTCCAACATTTAAAGGGTTGATTTGGGTTGGGCTTGGTTTAACATTGGTTTTGTTTAAAATAATTAGGGCATAAACTTGTACAAGTTTATAATGGTGTGTATTTTAATGTAGCTTGAGCACCATCGGTGTATTTTGCAAATTGGGTTGGGCTAAGACTAGGTTAAAAATTAAAAAAGTGGTAATCTTGATTAGTAAACTTCATAAATTTAGGAGTAAATATTATTGAATGAAGATATATATTGAGAATATCTTTATCTTAATTCGGCGACTTCATAAAATTATGAATACAACTATATTTTGATTTACAATATAAATCTCTTTTCTTGTACGAGTATAGATATAAATCATAGTGACAAATATCGTGAGATTTATGAAAATCTCACGATAATATCATGAGAAATTGCCTGAAAGTTTAAAACGGCAATTTCTCATGAGATTTTCAAAATATCACGAGATTTATGAAAAAAACATAAATACCGTTATTTAAATGTGATATTTACATTTTAAATGGCTATTTATCACAAAAAAAATCATGTATTTTTTATTTTTAAATTTTTTTTATTAATATTTTCTTATAAAAATAAATTTTATATTTTTTAATTTATTTTTGTATTGTCGACATTTTGCCAAAGAATGCAAGATTTATGAATTTTTTCAATTTCTTGCGAGTTTTTGAAAAATGAGAAATTGCCGATAAAAACGTTTGTCACTATGATATAAATTGCTTTGGGTGTAAGACTGGAATACAAATTGAGTTTTAATTTTTTGCTTCAATCATGACCCCATCTCTATCGATTGACCAATGGAACAATGAATTAGTGTTTTCGTTTACTTACTATTTAAAAAACTAGGTCATAGGCTTCTAATTAGAAAACCAGTTCACAAGTTTAGCAAAATGAAAAGCTTTATGCTTAGGAGTGGACATCGGGATGGGTATCTAACATGTTGTCAGGTACCCGATCCATAATGGGTTAGAATTGGACTACATTAACCCAGACCTAAATAAAGTCATAATCAAGCTTGAATTTGGTCTGGCCCATTTCTAAACTATATAAGCCTGAGAGGACTGGATCGGTTAGTTGGGTCGAGCCTAAAGGGCTCAGACCAAACCCAATTATAATTGACGCGAATGATGTTGGGGCTTGGATGTGTGGATTGAACCTGTGGGGCCTTAATCGGGCTAAACTGAGCTAGCACGATGTCCACCCTTAGTCTTTGCAAGAGCAAAACCCATTCTTAGATCAGCTCAACTTATGGAGCTGACCTAACCTGTGAATATATTAAATAAGGTCAGACCTAATTGGTTCAGTTCATTATTGGTTGTGTTTTCTTCAACCCATTCAAACACCTAATAAAATATGACTTTGTTTGGTACATCTATAATATCTTTTGATAAAGACAATTGTACATATATATATATATATATTTTTGGGTGTTTGTAATGATATTCTATAATATTAAAATATTAATGGTAATACTTAATTACACATGAGAAAAAATGCTTTCATCTCTTAACATAATGCAATTGTTAGATATTTGGCCTTCTTAATCTTTAAATTTTTGTTGTTAGATAATTTTTTTTCTTAAGACTTACCCACAAACCACAAATTCCACCTTCCACGTATGGATTTTGTAACAAAGCGACTCTTATCTTTTAAATTAACGATTAACACTTAATCATGGATCTAGGTTGAATTTTATATTATAAAAATGAAACATATTAAAGCACACCACATCCAATATGTTAAGATACACAAACAATATGTCAATCGATGCAATCACATGCAATGCAACATAAGATATCTTATGACAATTTTTACAAATTTGAATAAGTAAATAAGCATGTAAATACAATGCTTAAAAAGATCATAAGTCCATTACTCAAGAAACAAGTGAACTAAGGCACATCTCACACAACAAATCCAATAAACCTCACTAAATAGACAAAAATAACATATATAATTTTTATATATAAATCTATTATGAGGCAATTAAAGGCAACATATAGAGATTCTAAAAGAGCTAAGGAAAAAATCACACAAATACAAAACCACCATGAGACAATTAAGAGCTATGCATAAAGATAAAAATGTTGACATTATTGATAAAATGTTCTCAAAGAGCCATTGATATTTTAATAACATACATAACTATGAACTCACATATGATCACATTAAACAAAAGATGTTTATTCACACATTTGTGTGTGATTTTAGCCCTTCATTAGCATTATGCTCTTGTTCTTATCGCTAATACACTTGTTTTTAAGTGCCATTATATGTAGACAAAAGATGTTTATACACACCTTCGTGTGTGTCCTTGGATCTTTAGTAGCATGATGATTATGCTCTTATTTTAGTCACTGATACACTTGATGTTTGAGATTTGAAGGCTTAGGAGGTAATTGCTTGTGGTGATCAAACTAGTATTTTAATTTGCAAAATTCATTTATTATGTTGTATGAGATTTTTTAATCTCTTTATAATTTTTTCTAAACTCATTTGCTTTTTATGAGAAATGATTGTTGAAAGATTTTCATGCATTTTACATTATGCTTTAGTTGCATGAGTTATTCCATGATTAATTATTTTGCATAATTTGCATAAGTTTAATTAATGTGTTTTTAAATATTTCATTAGTAAAATCTAGTGTTGTATTGTGTACACCCATAATGGATATTGTAAGCATCTAGTTGCTCTTGAAATTATTCTCACTTTCTATTTTTTTTTAGTAAATTGGTGCTTGTGTACTCTTATTGTATTTGTGATTGGGACCCCTTTTTGTATTTTTGCTTATTTTTAAGCATGTGCCATTGAAAGTTTGTTTATTGTTATTACTTATAATTAGTTCATAAGTGACTTTTTTAGTTGCATGATTGATATTGCTTTAAAAAATATAATTGATCTTTGTGTATTTGACTTTTCTTAATTAAATGATGAAAATCATTTCTTGTCTTCTGTAATGTAATAATATTTTGGGATTTAAACTCTTTTATAGGTTATTTTGTCATGATATTAATGATTATTTGAAAATTTCATATTTCAAGTCTATTATGCATTAATATAGCAAATATATGTGTGTATTATACAATGCATGTTTTCATGGATGTTTAAAGTAATTAATGAGTTATGAGCTTATCTTTGAGATATTTTGTGCATGCATTTTTCTTTCTAATAATATACAATCATGTTCTCCTATAAATTAAGAACTTTTGATTATCGATTAAGACGAATTTGTCAATGACTATCATGTTTGAAGTTAATGATTGTTCAAAATCAATTCTAACTTTAAATTATTTTAAAAATATTAATTTGAATTATTAAATGTTTTTTACATATTATATGTTTGTATGTTTAGCCATCATCTCTCCATAATTTATATAAGTATAGTTATTTTATATTAAATTGCTTTTGTTAGATCATCTTCATGGTTTCTTTTCAAGCATTGGTGATATTGAAGATCTTTTGTCTAATAGAGCGTATGATTGAACACCCTTTAAAGAAACACCAAATGGATGAACTTTATGAAGATATTTTATATAATGGAGTTCTTTGTAATTTCAAACTTACATTGAGTTATTGCAAGTTTAAGAGGGGGTGTTAAGATTGATATATATATATATATATATATATATATATATATATATATATATATATATATATATAGTCAACTTGGGTTGACTAAGTTAACCAATGTTGACTTTATATAACCATTGGAGAGGGTCCAACAGTTATATTTCTAATCGTTGGATCCTCTCCAACGACTAGAAGGGTTCTCCCCTTCTCCTTTTCTCTCATTCTTCCCTATAAATAGGGGTGTGTGTGCATTGTAAAGTGAGATAGTGATGGGTAAATTTCTTGGTTTTAAGTATTGTAGTGAGGTTCTTTTATAAATTTTCATTTTTTTGTATTATTTGAATTTCATACTTAATGAAATTATCTATTTTTAAGTCTTGTATTCTATGGATATTTATATTGTGAAAGAGTGTTTAACTACATTATATTCTTGGCTCATAGAACACATTTCAGAGTGCATTGAGATTCATACTATTTCGTGACAGAATATGCACATTAAAGTTGTATTTAGGTGGAACCACATATAGGAAACTGGTGAAAATAATTTTTAAAAAATCAAGAAACAATAAAGAACTTATTACTGAATTTCTTGTTTAACATAATAATTTTTTCAAGAAATTAGGTTACCAACTTTTTTTTAGATTATATATTTATTTGCATGAGAAATGGAGAATTCATTAAATTAGATGAAAAAAATCTAAAAATAACTAGCCAGAGGTGTTCAAGATAATCAAAATACAAACGGAATTGATGAAGGTGGAATGTCACACTAAAAAAAATAAAGGTTTTGCTGGCGCAACAATAGCGCTAGTAAAAACCCTTGCTGGCGCAAGAATGCGCTAGGAAAGGTGTCATCGGTAATGCATTTCCTGGCAACCTTACACCGTTAAGAAATATCATTTTTTGTTGGCGCAAATTTGCACTAGCAAAAATGTAATACTGATGCAATTTTGTACCGGCAAAAATCTTTCATAAAACTGAAAATAACTTTTTCTGGAGCAGTTTTGTGCCAGCAAAAAACTCATACGAAATTGAAAGAACTTTTACTGGTGCGAGTCTGCGCCTGCAAAAAATAAACTTTACTGGCACAACGTTGCACCATCAGAGTGTCAAAGGGCTTTTTACTGACACATTTGTTGCGCCAACAAAAAGTGCTTACTGACGCAGTTTAAAACTGTGCCAATAAAAACTTTTATTATTTTTTTAAATTATATATTCTCTATCAATATATAGCAGATACAAGAGGCAGCAACTATGAAATTATATATTCCCTGTTTACGACATGATATCCAAGTATCAAATTCAATTTACAAGATGCAACAACAAAAGTCGTTGTGATGAATACAGAGGAACAAGCACATTGAAACCCCATATACACTCTGAAGTTGACATGCTCCTTCTACAAAGTATCTCTCATTGAAATCAGCACTCCATTTTCTCATTCAATATCACCAATGCATATGGTGTTGGGTTAAACCACCACATTGGTGGTGGTTACCCACGATGTGGGTAACGCTTCCCCACATAAATTTTGTTCTTTTCGTTAAACCCATTACTGAATAAAAGGGAAACAATTGTTCAACCGTTTCCATTCGGTGATTATAAAAGGGTTTCATAAGTGTAAACACCCCAAATTTTCACCCTCATCTAGTGTTTACATTTCATATATCATCGCAGTATCATTTCATCCATTCGGCATACCATTTCATTGCATTGCATGTCATCACATCTCATTTTCGAGATCCAACATTCTTGTTTTCAAAATATTCAATCCAGAATTGAGTTTTAAACCTTTTCTTTCAAAAATCAATTTCAAAACCTGGGTTTTTATTCAACATTCTGTCATTTTCCAACCCCAGGACTTTATATTTCGAAATATTTTCTCAGAAAATAATCTGGATTCATTTTAAATTCAAATTTCAATTGATTTCAATTCTCATATGAGACCCATTTAGGTGGTGTCGCTTCTGAATTACTTTGTTTATCAAATTTCTCAAAATTCTGAAAGTTTCAGTCTGATCAGGACTCTGTCCCAGAGTCCTAGTCCAGTCAGGAGTCTGTTTTACTTCCATTTTTAGTCTTTTTCCGTTGTTTTCAAAATTTAGGTCATTTTACAGAGTCCAGTTAATTCAGGACTCTATTTTTGAGTTTCGGTCGAGTTAGGAGTCTAACCGTGACTGTATTTTCTGACTTATTTCATAATTTCTTGATAAAATCTTCCGAAAATTCTTTCATTTGGCTTTTAAAATCCAAAATCTCAGAGTCCTAAGAGTTCAGGACTCTAACTCGGAGTTCCAGTTCGCTTGAGACTCTATTTTCAAAAATCTCAAATTTCAATTAATGATTTTAACCCCTTTTCAAAGTCATTTTCAGTGTTATTTCAAAGATTTCAAAAATCGATGTGGGCCCACTCAGTTGGAACCATATCCAGAGGAGTTCTGACCCGGTTAGAACCCTATGCCATTTCAAAAAAATTAATTTCAAAGTTTACTTTTGAAAATCTTTTGAAAACTCTCAATTTCAAGTTTTAAAATCATTTTTTTTGAAAAACTCAAGTAGGGCCCACTCGGGGTGGCACCATATTCGAGTAAGTCAGGGCTAGACTAGGGTTAGTTAGTGTCTTGGTTAGTGTTAGAGGTTTAGAAGAGTCAAAAGCTATTTTAAAAACTCATTTGAAGTTTGGATTTTAAAACTTGTGTTTTTAAAGGATTTTAAAGAACTTTAAAAACCCAAATGTGGAAAATGCCAAGTGGTATCACATTTGAGGATTTTCTAAGATAGGCTAGGAGTTAATTAGGTATTATTTATGATAATTTAGGCTAGTGGTAGTTAGGTAACTCCACCCCAAAATCGCCCCCCCCTTGTTAGAGTCCAAAATTTTCAAAAGACTTGATTTTTAAAACCTAATTTTTTATTATAAATAGAGGCCATAGGGGGGTCGATTTTTCCATCTCTCTCATTGAGGTTTCTTGGAGCTTCTCTCTCCTCTACAGCCCTTCCTCCATTGCTGCAACTCCAAGGTAAGAAATTTTATTAATTTCTTTAGTTTTATTTAATATTTTTCATGATTTAATGCTAGTTTAGCCATTGGTACCATCTATTTCATGGATTCAACCATGATTCAACCTCAAGAACCATCAAAAACAGTCCAAGAAGATGATCTAACTCTGTTTTTTGTGTTTTATAGGGATTCTAATCCATTAGAATCGATTTTAGCATTGTCTTTTGCATTATTAACCGATAAAACATGAGATTTACCCTTTTTATGGGTTAAATCCATGCTTTTAAAGGTAAAATCAAATTCCAGCCATGGGTTTCCTGTTTTTATTTATTTTTTTTACTTAGTTATGTTTATTACATGTGTTTTAATATAGAAATCAATTTCGTTTTACTGTTTTATTATTTATTTTATTGTTTTTATTAGTTAAAGCATGATTTATTAGGTTTTATCAAATTTCTGTGTGTTTTTAGTTTAGAACAGAAAAGAGCATGCTGTTTCGGATTGAAATATTTATTGTTAATTTCAGATTTGTTTATATGTGATACATGGATGTGTAAATAAACTACTGTAAAAAAATCAGAGGTTTTGAGATTTGGGAACTCTGTCAGAAAAATCAGACATCGAATCGGGTTTTTAAAACTTTAAAATCGTTGTTAAAATCAAAAGGGTAACTTGCACTTGTGTGGGTTTTCTCATCCGATGTTTGATTCAAGATCTGTAAAGTGTCACGGATTTATATTGATGATATCTATTTACTGTGAAATTTTGATCTCAGTTTAGTATTTTTCCTTTGTTAGAGAATCTGATTTTAAATTTAAAACTCGTTAGGGTTTACCAAAACCCTAATCAGACTTGTGTTATTCATAGATCCCAAACCACAGATCCGATTTATGATCTGTAAAAAGTGAGTATTGTTATTTATCTGTTCACTGTTCATTGCTAAAATTTCAGAAATTTTTTATTAGGTTTGCTATTTATTTCTGTATTTTCAACTTGAAGTATCTGTTTTAACCCCTGTTAGATTTGTTAGATTTTAGTTCATATTGTCGGAAGGGTTTCTCCCTAACCAAAGATGCTTTTTCCAATCTGTAAATTGGGAAATCTCTGTTTTTTTCCTAGTTTATCTCTGTAAAAATTCAAAAGTTTTTATGGAAGATTGACCCCTGATTCGGGTATAACTCTGAAACTGGTTTGTGAACTAGGTTAAAAATAGTTTATTTTAAGTTGTTAATGCAATTTTTGGATTAAAATAATGTCAAAAAAATTATTTTTATGATTTCAGTCTAATTTCAAGGACATAACAAGTGCAGGTACCAATTTTTATGGGTTTTGAAATCCGTTTGATGCCTGAATTGATCAAATTGCAAAACAGGGTCCCTGAAAGATCCAAAAACACTGCCAAAATCATGATATTTGGGATATTTCTTGATTTTCATGTGTAATTTTATGTTTTTAGGGTTTACTCATGTCTAGAATCATATTAGGGTGTTTCATGTTTGATTTTGTGTTTATTTCAATCATGAATCCCAAGTTTTTACCAAAATCTATTTCAGAAAACCCTGATTTCAAGGCCATAGTCTTGCTATCAGGGGTAATTTGGTCATTTGACCTCAATTTCGAAATTCTAAACTCTAATTCTCATATTTTTAATCATGTCATATCTTACTTAGTTCAATTTGTCATTATTTGCATTTCAAAAGTTATATTTTATAAAATATCTTTCCGAAAACCCTGATTTCAAGGTCATAGTCTTGCTATTAGGGGTATTTTGGTCATTTTAACCCCAGTTTTGAAATTTCATATCTTATTTTTCTTATTTATTCAATTTTATTTCATATTTCATCATTTTAATTTAATAGAATCATGGAAACAGGCTTATATCTAGTAAAATCCAGCAATTTTTAGATATTACTGGATAAACATAGATAAGCCAACATATCTTCACTAACAAGTTTTCTAGTTTTGCAGGAACATTGAAGACTTTACTTTCTTTTAAATTCCTGTATTTAAATTCAATTAATGATGTAATTTAAATGTAAATTTGGAATAAGAATTTCAATTCCTGCATAGAATAGGATGCATTGCATATAGTTTTAAGCTTTGATATATAACTGCTATGTATGCCAATTCATGCATATTTTTACCAATTCACTATGGTCTACACAAATGGCACGTGCACTAGCTCTTATGGAGTTGACAAACACGGTGGAATTTGTATTTATGGCCATAGTCAGAATACGAATGATACCTAGATTTGTAATCTTCGTATTAGCCACATTCAGCCTACACTCTTAGGCTAACTTCAAAATGCACTGCATTTCTCGAAAAATACCAAAAGATTTTCTTCAATTCCTCAAAATCAAGTCTTTCAAATCCATATTCATTCATTTCATTCATTTGTAAATTCCAATTCCAATTCCAATTCCAAGAAATCAATTTTCTCAAATTTTTTTAAGTTTAATACAAAAATCGATTTTCTCAAAAACATTGAGTTTTCAAAGGATATTTCAAGTATTTCCCAAGTTCCAAATTCGATTTTCTAAGTTATATTTTCAATTTCAAAGTTTGAATTCAAAGAAATCAAGTTTTTCAAAGCTATTTCACATTTCTCAAAATCGATTTTCACAAAAACCTCTAGATTCTTCAGAAATCGATTTTCACTTTCTCAAATACAGCATCTCAATCATGATTCATGATTTTCAAGTGATATCTTTTCCAAGAATTCTCCAAATATTTTCCAATATTCAAATCAAACATCATGTTTTCAAATATGCATTTTCAGAAATTCATAGCACATGCCTCATTCTTTGTGCATTTAGGAAATAGAATATGATTTAGACAAGTTGAGCAAAGCTAAGCACACAATTGATCCTTAGTTCGATTACCTCTGGTAAAGGCGCCAGGAACGGTTGAACCTCGTATCGACAGGCGAGTCCCATTCTTTGAAATTATCCTGCATTTTAAAACGGAGGTGAGTTATTTTCAAAATCTTTTTCAAAGGTCAGTTTGACTCACAAAAGTAAAAATTTTGCGATGATAACGGGTTTGGCGACCGTGATGGGAATTTTCATCCTCATTCAGTGTCTACAATGGATTTAGTTTTCCTTCGAAGATTTGGGTTCCGACCCGAGTTTTCTTTTCCTTCAGAGTTGGTCTAGAAAATTAGAGTTTCAACTTGAATTTTCTTCCAAATCCAATCCGCCTAGCTTTCCTTTAAAAGTTTGAACTTCTACTCAAACTATCCTGCGAGTTGGTCTAGAAGATTCGAGTTCCGACTCGAATTTGCTTTCAAAATCCAATTCATTTAGTTTTTCCTTGAAGAGTTGAATTCCAATTCGAATCTTCCCTCAAAAATCCAGTTTAACACCTGGTCCATTCAAAGCTCACAAGTTGGATGTTTCCTTCTTAAAATGTGATCCTTAGGTTAAATCCCTAAGGAATTGATAGTTTGTAGGTCAAACCCTTGCGGAGTCAATGTGATTTGTAGGTTGAACGTCTGTCAAACCAATACGGCTTATAGGTTGAACCCCTTTGTGAACCAAAAGTCCTTCTCAACCCAGTGGTTCTTAGGCTGAATCCCTATTGAACCCATGTCGTTCCCAGTGAACCAATGTCGTTCTTAGCCTGAATCCCTATTGAACTCATGTCGTTCCCAGTGAACCAATGTCGTTCTCAATTGAACCAATGTCGTTCTTAGGCTGAATCCCTATTAAACCCATGTCGTTCCCAGTGAACCAATGCCGTTCTCAATTGAACCAATGTCGTTTTTAGGCTGAATCCCTATTGAACCCATGCCGTTCTCAATCGAACCAATGTCGTTCTCAATCGAACCAATGTCGTTCTCAATCGAACCAATGTCGTTCTCAATCGAACCAATGTCATTCTTAGGCTGAATCCCTATTGAACCCATGTAGTTCACAGTGAACCAATGCCGTTCTCAATTGAACCAATGTCGTTCTTAAGCTGAATTCCTATTGAACCCATGCCGTTCTCAATCGAACCAATGTCGTTCTCAATCGAACCAATGTCGTTCTTAGGCTGAATCCCTACAAAACCCATGTCGTTCCCAGTAAACCAATTCACAATTTTGATCTCCAGATCATCCAATTTCCAATTTCAAATGATGACCTTTTGAATCAATCAATTTCCAATTTTTAAATTCCCAATTACCAAATTTCAAATTTCCAAATTTCCAATTTCCAATTTCCAATTTCCAATTTCCAATTTCAAATTTCTAATTCCGACCTTTAGGTTAATCAATCTCCAATTTCAAATTTCGAATTTCAAAAATTCAAATTTCCAATTTCTAAATTCGACTCTTTTGGGTCACCCAATATCCAATTTCAATCATTTTCTCTTGTGAGAGACCCTTTTTATAGGGAGAGTTCGAGGGAGCTCGTTCTTTTCGCATGCTATCCAATTCGTTAACTTAGCCCCTTTTCAGGGAGAGTTTGAAGGGACTCGTGTCTTTGTGAACCGTTTGCAAAACAAAATTCCAATTTCATACAAGGAACCCTTAGTTCAGGGAGAGCTTCGACGGAAGTTCGATGTCCTTGTGACCATAATTTCAGACTAGGCCATTTCATCATGAAGGACCCTCTTTTCGAGAGGAGTATGATGGACTCGTTCCTTCATGACCAATTCACTAACCTCACCAATACCGACCCCCTTTCCATAAGAGAAGCCTAATGTTAGGAAGTTTTGACGAAAGCTTAATTTCTCTTCGAAAATTCGTTTTGCAAACACCTCCTCTTCAGGGAAGAGAGGAGTAATTTCTAATTCCAATTTCTGAATCGTCTCCTTTGGGGAAAATAAAAGAGAATTTCTGTCATAGATGTGTTGCGTTGCACCTCAAATGCTCACTTTCACAAGGGATTTCAAGAAAATTTTGCCAATTTGTCGTCAAATATTTGTTGATTTAAAAAATCTTTATTGCACAAAATTATTACCTCAGAATACCCTCAGTATTACTTCCGAAAGGACAAAGCTTTCGCAAAAAAGGATTCAAAGTTCAAAATCTTTCTATTGGCCAACCAAAAGGATGAAGAATAAATCCGCGATATGGCCAACAAAGAAAATTCAATGTTGTTGCAAAGCCATGAGTGATTAATATTGATCGTAGTCAATGGCACACTCTTAAAGATCATTCTTGAAAAATAAAGCAGTCAAAATATCTTGGGTGATATAGAAAAATCCACTCAATCTTCATATCTCCTCAATCACCTAAGCTGCAATTAAATATCTGCAAAAGGGATCTCTCAATTGTTGTCAAGATGAAGATGAATTAAGTGAGTAGACCGCCGGAGCCAAAGAAGATTTGAAACATCTCCAAAATGACGGAGTTTGTGACAGATCCTTCCAAAGAAAGTCCAGAGCACTGTCGAGATGAAGGCAGATGCGATGAGCCTCCCGTCAAACCCTAAAGGATATTTAATTTCTGCTATCATCAAGAGATTTCCATCCAAAGAGCCAATAACTGTCAATATAATCCGTGAGAGAAAAGAAGGATTAGAACATCTCTGAGATGAAGGAGTTTGTGACGTACCCTTCCAAAAAGAAGAGAGAAAAGTTAGAACATCTCCAAAATGAAGGATGATGTAATTCCCGAAAAACCCAAGAGAGCTCCAATTCTGTTAAAAAGAGAGTGCAGAAAGATCATCATGAGAAAAGAATCCCAGGATATCAGACTGCCGAATCTATCGAGAATCTTCCTTAATTTTGTGAAATTCTTTTATCAATATTCTTTCACCAATAGCTCTCGCAATATCAAGAATACTTTCTTTTCCGTCCATATTAAGGAAATTGATAACCTCCTTGAAAGAAAGCCAATCGTAGGCAATTTGAATTCGAATCTTGATTCTACGGAGTTAAGCCCAGTCGGAGGTAATACTTTCGGTAGGCAAGAAGGAATATTTTCGCACCAATGTGCATCATTTTCCAATCATTTTGAATCAACAATAATTTTCAACATTTTGACAATATTTTCTAGCTATCCTGGCATGAATCGAGAGCTTGAGGTTCATCTTTAGCGCATCCTGACACCATCCCTTTTAGGACTTGATAACGGGAGTTTTCAAGATTCCTTCCCTTCTTTGGTATAATCTGAGCGCCTGGGCTCTCAGATTCGCACACTTCCTTGTGTCCCCACTGTCCCACCATAGACAGTCCAATTTCGGCTTGAGGTTAAGCCACCAATTCCAGCAAAAGGCAATTTCAAAAGTTATTTAGTCTCAGCCATGAGGCACCCAAAATCCAAACCCTTTTCAAGCTTTAGGGACCCCAATTTCCTTCTTTTTTGCAAAACCCCTATCGGATTCATTGTGCAAAAATCTGAAGGTTCCATCACAGTCTCTTCTTTCAAGGATTTCGTTCATTTCTGCCCAATCAGGTTAAGGGTATAAACCTGGGCCTCCTTTGATGAGGTATTCCATTTTTCTGCCCAATCAGATTAAGGGCATAAACCTGAGCCTCCTTTGATGAGGTATTCCATTTTTCCGCCCGATCAGGTTAAGGGTATAAACCTGAGCCTCCTTTGATGAGGTATTTCATTTTCTGCCCAATCAGGTTAAGGGTATAAACCTGAGCCTCCTTTGATGAGGTATTTCATTTTCCCCAATCAGGTTAAGGGTATAAACCTGAGTCTCCTTTGATGAGGTATTTCATTTTCCCCAATCAGGTCAAGGGTTAAAACCTGAGCGTCATTTCATACGAGGTATTTCCGTCCCATCCAGGATAAAAGCAAAACCTGAACTTCAATCTCGCAGAATGAATTTTCCTTCTTAATTCTCCATTCCATACCTATCAAGATCACCGTCAGAGTTGATTATCTCATACCTAGTCAAAATTTTCTAACTGAGGCATTTTTATAATCCAAATTTGGTGTGTTTTCTTTTCCACTAAGCTCGGCTTTCAACCGGCTTAGCAGCAAAGAGGGGCATCTATAAACCCCCCAAATTTTCACCCTCATCTAGTGTTTACATTTCATATATCATCGCAATATCATTTCATCCATTCGGCATACCATTTCATTGCATTGCATAGCATTGCATGTCATCACATCTCATTTTTGAGATCCAGCATTCTTGTTTTCAAAATATTCAATCCAGAATTGAGTTTTAAAGTTTTTCTTTCAAAAATCAATTTCAAAACCTGGGTTTTTATTCAACATTCTGTCATTTTCCAACCCCAGGACTTTATATTTCAAAATATTTTCTCAAAAAATAATCTGGATTCATTTTAAATTCAAATTTCAATTGATTTCAATTCTCAGATGAGACCCATTTAGGTGGTGTCGCTTCTGAATTCCTTTGTTTATCAAATTTCTCAAAATTCTAAAAGTTTAAGTCCGATTAGGACTTTGTCCCAGAGTCCTAATCCAGTCAGAAGTCTGTTTTGGAGTCTGTTTTTTCATTTTTAGTCTTTTTCTGTTGTTTTCAAAATTTAGGTTATTTTACAGAGTCCAGTTAATTCAGGACTCTATTTTTGAGTTTCGGTCGAGTTAGGAGTCTAACCGCGACTGTATTTTCTGACTTATTTCATAATTTCTTGATAAAATCTTTCGAAAATTCTTTTATTTGGCTTTTAAAATCCAAAATCTCAGAGTCCTAAGAGTTCAGGACTCTAACTCGGAGTTCCAGTTCGCTTGAGACTCTATTTTCAAAAATCTCAAATTTTAATTATTGATTTTAACCTCTTTTCAAAGTCATTTTCAGTGTTATTTCAAAGATTTCAAAAATTGATGTGGGCCCACTCAGTTGAAACCATATCCAGAGGAGTTCTGACCCAGTTAGAACCCTATGCCATTTCAAAAAATTTAATTTCAAAGTTTACTTTTGAAAATCTTTTAAAAACTCTCTCAATTTCAAGTTTTAAAATCATTTTTTTTGAAAAACTCAAGTAAGGCCCACTTGAGGTGGCACCATATTCAAGTAAGTCAGGGCTAGACTAGGGTTAGTCAGTGTCTTGGTTAGTGTTAGAGGTTTAGAAGAGTCAAAAGCTATTTTAAAAACTCATTTTGAAGTTTGGATTTTAAAGCTAGTGTTTTTAAAGGATTTTAAAGAACTTTAAAAACCCAAATGTGGAAAATGCCAAGTGGCATCACATTTGAGGATTTTCTAAGATAGGCTAGGGATTAATTAGGTATTATTTAGGATAATTTAGGCTAGGGGTAGTTAGGTAACTCCACCCCAAAATCACCCCCCCTTGTTAGAGTCCAAAATTTTCAAAAGACTTGATTTTTAAAACCTAATTTTTTTATTATAAATAGAGGCCATAGGAGGGTCGGTTTTTCCATCTCTCTCATTGAGGTTTCTTGGAGCTTCTCTCTCATCTCCAGCCCTTCCTCCATTACTGCAACTCGAAGGTAAGAAATTTCATTAATTTCTTTAGTTTTATTTAATATTTTTCATGATTTAATGCTAGTTTAGCCATTGGTACCATCTATTTCATGGATTCAACCATGATTCAACCTCAAGAACCATCAAGAACAGTCCAAGAAGATGATCTAACTCTGTTTTTTGTGTTTTATAGGGATTCTAATCCATTAGAATCGATTTTAGCATTGTCTTTTGCATTATTAACCGATAAAACATGAGATTTACCCTTTTTATGGGTTAAATCAATGCTTTTAAAGGTAAAATCAAATTCCAGCCATGGATTCCCTGTGTTTATTTATTTTTTTTACTTATTTATGTTTATTACATGTGTTTTAACATACATTTTGCTGTTTAGTATTTTTTATTATTGTTTTTATTAGTTAAAGCATGATTTACTAGGTTTTATCAAATTTCTGTGTGTTTTTAGTTTAGAACATAAAAAATCATGCTGTTTAGGATTGAAATATTCACTGTTAATTTCTGATTTTTTTATATGTGATACATGGATGTGTAAATGAACTACTGTAAGAAAATCAAAGGTTTTTGGATTGGGAAACTCTGTCAGAAAAATCAGACATCAAATTGGGTTTTTAAAATTTAAAATCATTGTTAAAATGAGAAGGGTAACTTGCACTTGTGTGGGTTTTCTCATCCGATGTCCGATTCAAAATCTGTAAAGTGCCACAGATTTACATTGATGAGATCTATTTACTGTAAAATTTTGGGAATTTTTGATATCTGGTTAGTATTTTTCCTCTGTTAGAGAATCTGATTTTAAATTTAAAACTCGTTAGGGTTTACCAAAACCCTAATCAGACTTGTGTTATTCATAGATCCCAAACCACAGATCCGATTCATGATCTGTAAAAAGTGAGTATTATTATTTCTTTGTTCACTATTTACTGCTAAAATTTCAGAAATTTTTAATTAAAGTTGCTATTTGTTTTTGTATTTTCAACTTGAAGTATCTGTTTTAACCCCTGTTAGATTTGTTAGATTTTAGTTCAGATTGTCGGAAGAGTTTCTCCCTAACCGAAGATGCTTTTTCCAATCTGTAAATTGGGAAATCTCTGCTTTTCTTTCTAGTCTATCTTTATAAAAATTCAAAAGTTTTCATGGAGGATTGACCCCTGATTCGGGTCTAACTCTGAAACTGGTTTGTGACCTAGGTTAAAAATAGCTTATTTTAGGTTATTAATGCAATTTTTGGATTAAAATAATGTCAATTTTTTTTTATGATTTCAGTATGATTTCATGGACATAACAAGTGCAGGTACCAATTTTTATGAGTTTTGGAATCCGTTTGATGCCTGAATTGATCAAATTGCAAAACAGGATTCTTGAAAGATCAAAAAACACTGCCAAAATCATGATATTTGGGATATTTCTTGATTTTCGTGTGTAATTTCATGTTTTTAGAGTTTACTCATGTCTAGGATCATATTAGGGTGTTTCATGTTTGATTTTGTGTTTATTTCAATCATGAATCCCAAGTTTTTACCAAAATCTATTTCAGAAAACCCTGATTTCAAGGCCATAGTCTTGCTATGAGGGATAATTTGGTCATTTGACCTCAATTTCGAAATTCTAAACTCTAATTCTCATATTTTTAATCATGTCATATCTTACTTAGTTCAATTTGTCATTATTTGTATTTCAAAAGTTATATTTTATAAAATATCTTTTTGAAAACCCTGATTTCAAGGCCATAGTCTTGCTATCAGGGGTATTTTGATCATTTTAACCCCAATTTCGAAATTTTATATCTTATCTTTCTTATTTATTCAATTTTATTTCATATTTTATTATTTTTATTTAAGGGAATCATGGAAAAAGGCTTATATCTAGCAAAATCTAGCAATTTCCAGATATTGCTGGATAAATCTTAAAAAGCCAACATATCTTCACTAACAAGTTTTCTAGTTTCGCAGGAACATGGAAGACTTTATTTTCCTTATTTCTTGTATTTAAATTCAATTAGTGATGTAAATTAAATGTAAACTTTGGAATAAGAATTTCAATTTCTGCATAGAATATGATGCATTTCATATAGTTTTAAACTTTGATATATAACTGTTATGCTTGTCATTCATGCACATTCTTTACAAATTCACTATGGTCTACACAAATGGCACGTGCAATAACTCTTATGGAGTTGACAAACTTGGTGGAATTTGTATTTATGGCCATAGTCAGAATACGAATGATACCTAGATTTGTAATCTTCGTATTAGCCACATTCAGCCTACACTCTTAGGCTAACTTCAAAAATGACTGCATTTCTCAAACATACAATAAGGATTTCCTCAATTCCTCAAAACCAAATATTTCAAGTCCATATTCATTCATTTCATTCATTTGCAAGTTCAAATTCCAAATCAGAAAATCAATTTTCTCAAAATCTTTCTAAGTCTTATTCAGAAATTGATTTTCTCAAAATATTGATTTTCCAATGATATTTCAAGTATTTCCCAAGTTCCAAATTCGATTTTTTAAGTTATATTTTCAATTTCAAAGTTTGAATTCAAAGAAATCAAGTTTTTCAAAGCTATTTCGCATTTCACAAAATCGATTTTCACAAAAACCTCTAGATTCTTCAGAAATCGATTTTCACTTTCTCAAATACAGCATCTCAATCATGATTCACGATTTTCAAGTGATATCTTTTCCAAGAATCTCCAAATATTTTCCAATATTCAAATCAAACATCATGTTTTCAAATATGCATTTTTAGAAATTCATAGCACATGCCTGATTCTTTGTGCATTTAGGAAATAGAACATGATTTAGACAAGTTGAGCAAAGTTAAGCACACTTTTGATCCTTGGTTCAATTACCCCTGGTAAAGACGCCAGGAACGGTTGAACCTCGTACCGACAGGCGAGTCCCATTCTTCGAAAATGTCCTGCATTTTAAAACGGAGGTGAGTTATTTTCAAAATCTTTTTCAAAGGTCAGTTTGACTCACAAAAGTAAAAATTTTGCGATGATAACAATAAGCAACCCATGAAGTGTGTGCAAATATAGAAATTTGGAGGGAAAAGGGTCAACTCACCGTCTGCATATGGTAGCCTGCACTTGTGGTGGCTGCAGACCGGCTGAGTTGAAGAGCGCCCTTCTCCGGCAACGTCCTCCGCCCTCCGGCAATGGCAGCAACAGGTACACGCGCTCTATTTTTTTTGTTTTGTTTTTGCAGAGCCACCGCCATACAGGGAGCCGATTGAGGCCTCGCCGGAAAACCCCCATCCGAACCCAACATTGGGTTATGGGCCCACACCCCGCTCCCGTTGCGGGGTGTGCTCTGGGTCGACCAGCAAAGCAGGTCACCGTGGGGTGACGCTGCTGCTGGTCACCGGCGCCTGTCGCCGACACCGACGACTGTCGCCGTTGGGCGACAGACAGTAAAAAAATAAATAAATTATCTTACCTCTGTTTTTAGGGGTTTCCTATCGGCGAGGACCCCGCCGGCGTTTCCTTCTCCATCCGCCATTAGCAGGCTGCAGGAGCCGTCGCTGGAGACTATTGAGTCGCCAGATTTCTGAAGGCTTCTACGTTTTTGGCCGGCGGATGGCTGCTTTCGTCAAAGAAGAAGCGCCATCAGACGGCAGCATTGGTCGTCGACGGGCAGCGACGTTGGTCACTGGAAGGCGCCGGTGTCGATCGCCGGCAGGCGACGACGTTGGTCGTCGGCAGGCGGCGACGTTGGTCGCCGACAGACGGCGACGTTGGTCGTCGACAGGCGGCTGCGGTGAGTGAAACTGTGAAATAGGGTTTTTGAAAACCCTATTTCGTGTTTCATGGTTTAATATCGGGATCCTTTATCGGATCCGGTATGAACCAGGTTCGACCCGAATCAAGGAGCCTCCAGGTCCGACCCGGATCCGGATATTACTCGGGTCCGACCCGGATAAGGTAAACCCCGGGTCCGACCCGGATCCGGTATGTACCAGGTTCGACCCGGATCTAGTTGCAACCGGGTCCGACCCGGATCCAGTCCATACCGGGTCTGACCCGGATCCAGCCCAAACCGGGTCCGACCCGGATCCAGATAACCCTGGGTCTGACCCGGATCCGGTTTGTACCGGGTCTGACCCGGATCCAGGTCTTAACTGGGTCTGGCCCGGATCAAGATAACCCTGGGTCCGACCCGGATCCAGCCGGTACCGGGTCCGACCCGGATCCGGCATGTACCGGGTCCGACCCGAATCCGGATAAACCCGGGTCTGACCCGGATCTAGTTTGCAGTCGGGTCTGACCCGGATCCAGGAGGGTCCAGGCACTATTTGGGCTGAACCGGATCAGGGACTGACTCAGCCCCTTTCTGGGACCGGTTCGGAGCCATTTTTGGCCGGTTCCTTCCAGTTTCTCACCGGTTCTGAGATGCTAAGACTATGTTTTCTTAAATATAAGAAAATACATGGATTTTGGCATACAGTTATAGGGTTTTATGAACTTTTGTTCATACTTGACCCGGTTCATAAGTTTCAAACCCTTGGATGACAGGTTCGGGGCTGTTTCAGACCGGTTCAGAGTGCTTTAAGACCGGTTCGTGAAACATATGACAGGTTCATTCAGTTTTAGAACCATTTCGAGAGTCATATGTCTAATCCATTCAGTTTACGAACTATTTTAAGATATTATTTTATATATAATATTGGCATTAAGGATAGTCAGATAACTTAGTGTATTCATGTCACCAAAGTGACTGAATACACGTATGTTGTCAAAATGTTGTATTATCATATGTTTTTAGTCAATATTATTGATGTACTTATATTCATGAAACGATAAACGACCCAAAGATAGTTTTATCGTGTTTGGAATTTAAGTAGAGTAGAATAAGGTAAATATGTCGAGATACATCACACATGAGTATCCAAAGGTACCTTGTGTTGATGGTCTAACTTCACAAGAACCTTAGTTTTACCAAATATGGTCGGTAGGCGAAGTGGTTTCGCGTGTCGGAGCTCTTACCAAAGTAGGACTCTAATGACCCCCTTCACTCGCTTGGAAAGAAGCATATCAAGGGCTTTTTATTATTTTGCTTTTTCCACTAAAGTTTTAGTCTCGTATGAATGCTTCCTGATACATGTTTTTTGTCATGCAGTTTCTAGTTCTGTGATTTTAGATGGCTCAAACTCTATACCTTTTCTAGATGGATCTAATTTTAGTGATTGGAAAGAAACTGTTTTATTTGCATTAGGGTATATGGATCTAGATCTGGCCCTAAGAATAGATGAACTCACTGCCCTCACTGATCAGAGCACTGTTGATCAAAAGATTGCTTTTGAGAAGTGGGAGCGCTCGAACAGGCTTAGCTTGTTGCTTTTGCAATCTAAAGTAGCTAAGAACATTCGAAGTGCTATCCCACAATGCAGAACAGTGAGGGAATTCATGAATGCCATTGAGGCACAATTTGTGAGTTCAAACAAGGCCAAAGCTAGTACCCTGATGTCAAAACTCATATCTATGAAATATACTAGAGGGGAAAACATTCGCTAGCACACTTTGGAGATGAGAAATATAGCGTATCAGCTGAATGACACGAAGCTCACCATCTCTGATTCTTTCCTAGTGCATTTAGTCCTAACATCCTTACCCTTGGAATACAGACCTTTCAAAATCTCGTACAACGTACATAATGATGAATGAACATTTAATGAACTCATGTCCAAGTGTGTTAAAGAAGAAGAGAAGATGAAAGGTGAGAAGGTGCAGAGTGCACATATGGCTTCTCATACGTCCAAGGTAGGACCAAGGAAGAATGTATTTAAGAGAAATGCTAGGAAGAAACCAACTGGGGATAAGTCATCTCAAGACAAACAATCCAACTCTGCTCCCATAAAGTGCTTTTTTTGCAAGAAGAAGGGACACATAAAGGCAGATTGCATAAAGTACAAGAAGTGGTTGGAAAAGAGAGGTAATTTGTCATTTGTTTCTCATGAATGTAATTTACTACAAATTTCTGAAAATAGCTGGTGGATTGATTCTGGTGATACTATTAATATTTTCAACTGTCTACAATTGTTCCTGAGCAGAAGGGAACCAACAATGCATGAGAAAAGCATCTATTTGGGAAACAAGATGCGTTCACATGTGAAGGGTGTTGGAACCTGCAGGATTACTCTTGATACAGGCGTAGTTTTAGATCTTCATGATGTCTTTTATATTCCATTGTATAGTAGAAACTTAATTTCAATTTCAAAGTTGGATAAATTTGGATATTGTTTTAAGTTTGAAAATTCCAAATTATTCATATTCAGAAATTCAATTGAAATTGGTTCTGCATCCGTTTATGATGGTTTATATAGATTGAATGTGAAAATCCAAACTCAGGAGTCTTTGACTTCTGAATACACATTAGTTGGAAATAAACGTAGCATGATGAATGATAAATCTTACATGCTTTGACATCGAAGGTTGGGTCATATCTCTGAAAAGAGAATAAAGAGACTTGTAAATGCAGGGATCTTGCAATCTCTAGATTTTACTGACAATGACCCATGTGTTGATTGCATAAAGGCTAAGCATACAAACACATATAAAGAGGGTGCCAAACGCAGTAGTGAGATATTAGAAATAGTCCATACGGATGTATGTGGACCGTTTTCTCCCTGTTACACAGGCGAAAAATATTTCGTCACCTTTATTGATGACTATTCTTGGTATATGTATCTCTACTTGATTTTCAAAAAATCTGATGTTTTTCAGATGTTTAAGGAATTTAAGAAAGAAGTAGAGAAACAAACCGATAAGGTTATTAAAATAGTTAGGTCTGATAGAGGTGGCGAATATTATGGTAGGTTTACTCAGATGGGGCAAAGTGAAGGACCATTAGCGCGATTTCTTAAAGAGGAAGGCATTGTGCCTCAATATACCATGCCTGGTAGTGCCTATCAGAATGGTGTAGCTGAAAGGAGAAATCGTACGCTTAAGAAAATGGTCAGAGCTATGTTGAATTATTCAAACTTCCCATAAAGTTGTGGGGCGAAGCCTTAAGGACTGCTGTGCATATTTTGAATAAGGTTCCTACGAAATCTGTGCCTAAAACTCCTTACGAGCTGTGGACAGGTAGGAAACCATCACTGTCTTATATGCACATATGGGGATGTCCTGCAGAGGCTAAACTATATAACCCCCACATTGAAGCCTTTGATCCAAGAACAACCAGTGGATATTTCATTGGTTATCCAGAAAGATCAAAAGAATACAGGTTTTATTGCCCATCTCACTCACCACAGATTGTTGAAATAGATAAGGCTAAATTCCTAGAAGATGGTTCAGTAGGATTAAGTACACTTCAAAGCATTGGTTTTGAGGAAATACAGGATCCAGTTTCATCACCTGTTAAGAAAAACATCGAAAGATACCACATTGTTATTCCTAATGATGGTGTGGTTGATCATTCGATTGTTAATGCACAAATCCAAAGTGAACCTATTGTGGACAATACAAAAGAGCACAAACAGGATGATCAGATTCAATCAGAGCCTGAGGAACGACCTGTTTGGAGATCCACAAGGATTAGGAGATCTGCCATGCATCATGATTATGTGGTGTACCTTCAGGAGCCTGGTGATTTCATAGATATGGATGATGACTCGTTGACTTTTATGGAAGTTGTTGAAAGCAAACAATCTTCGCACTAAATTGAAGCCATAAAAGAAGAGTTAGACTCTATGGCTAAAAATCAAGTGTGGGATCTTGTCACGTTACCTAAAGGAGTAAAACCCGTAGGGTGTAAATGGGTCTTTAAGACCAAGGACTCCAAAGGTAACATAGAGAGACATAAAGCAAGATTGGTTGCTAAAGGATTCACCCAGATGGAGGGCATTGACTATAATGAGACATTTTCTCCTGTCTCAACTAAGGAGTCAATGAGGATTATTCTGGCCCTCGTAGCTCATTATGACTTAAAGCTACATCAGATGGATGTGAAAACACCGTTCCTCAACGGGGATCTGAATGAAGAGGTATACATAGAACAACCTCTTGGTTTCTCTGAAAATGATCGTTTGGTTTGTAAGCTTAACAAATCAATATATGGACTTAAACAGGCCTCCCGACAGTGGTATATTAAATTTTCCCAAGTCATTGTGACTTTCGGGTTTACAGAAAACATTATTGATCAATGTATATACCTTAAGGAAAGTGGGAGTAAGCTCATTATATTGATGTTGTATGTAGATGACATCTTACTTGCAACCAACAATATAAAGTTACTTTCAGAGACAAAACAGTTTCTTGCATCACATTTTGATATGAAAGATATGGGTGAGGCTGCTTATGTTCTTGGCATTGAGATTCGTCGAAACAGAGCAAAAGGTGTTTTAAGCCTCTCCCAAAGATCCTATATAGAAAAGGTGTTAAAGCAATATGGGATGGAGAATTGTTCTCCTACTTCTACACCCATATCAAAAGGTGACAAGCTGAGCCTAAAGGATTGCCCACAGAACGATATTGACAAAGCACAGATGAGTGCTTATCCATATGCATTAGTTGTTGGTAGCTTGCAGTATGCGCAGACATGTTCCCGACCAGATATTTCTTTTGCAGTAGGGGTACTTGGCAGATTTCAGTCTAACCCAGGTTTACCCCATTGAAAGGCTGCCAAGAAAGTCTTGCGGTACTTGCAAGGGACAAAAGACTATATGTTAACGTATCATAAAGTTGACTACCTCGAGGTCATTGGCTACTCAGATGCGGATTTAGGAGGATGCCTTGATAGCAGAAAGTCTACTACTAGGTACGTATTCTTACTTGCTGGGGGAGCGATCTCTTGGAGGAGTGGAAAGCAGACGACCACTGCTGCCCACACCATGGAGGCAGAATTCATTGCATTGTACGAGACTACTTCGCAGGCTATATGGTTAAAGAACTTCATATCATAGTTAATGCTGGTCAATTCCATTGGGAAGCCACTGAAGGTCTACTGTGATAATGAAACTGCGGTGTCCCTTTCGAACAACAACAAAAGTACTACATCATGCAAGCATATGAAATTGAAGTATTTTGTTGTTAAAGAAAGGACAAAGAATCATTTAGTGCATATTGTCAATATTGGTACCAAAGAGATGATCGCTGATCCTCTTACTAAAGGGCTAGCACCAAGATTATATTTCGAACATGTAATGAGGATGGGATTGTTAAACTCTTTTTGACATATGCATATAAATAAAGTGATCACTTTCAGTTTTTGATTCTCATTATGGTTGTTGTTAATCTCATAAGGATTAGAGATTCAACTAAGGACCTTTATAATAGAATAAAAAGGCCACTCTATTCATCGAGTTATTCCCATAAGGTTTTCTGGTTAAAGGGTTTATCGTCGGAACAAGTGGGAGAATGTTGGGTTAAACCACCACGTTGGTGGTGGTTACCCACGATGTGGGTAACGCTTCCCCACATAAATTTTATTCTTCCCGTTAAACCCATTACCGAATAAAAGGAAAACGGTTGTTCAACCGCTTCCATTCGGTGATTATAAAAGGGTTTCATAAGCAACCTATGAAGTGTGTGCAAATACAGAAATTCGGAGGGAAGAGGGTCGACTCACCGTCTGCATACAGTAGCCTGTGCTTGTGGTGGCTGCAGACCGACTGAGTTGAAGAGCGCCCTTCTCCCGCAACGTCCTCCACCCTCCGGCAATGACAGCAACAGGTACATGCGCTCTGTTTTTTTTTTTTTGTTTTTTTTGCAGGGCCACCGCCATATAGGGAGCCGATTGAGGCCTCGCCGGAAAACCCCCATTCGGACACAACATATGGCAGATGCCAAAAACCAGGTGAAGAACAAGATTCTTTGTACAGAACTCAAAAATACAACAAAGAAAGAACCAATATCTGGTAAATGACATCAGCTATCCCACAGAAGATAGCTGAGTCCAACTCCTTGCAGTTGTCTCATGCTTGGTCCCATATGTTTTGTACATGTGTGCGATCTCTGGCACCAAGGGATCGTCTGGGTTTGGATCCGTCAATAATGAACAAATTGATAGCAATATCTGGTAAGGGAGAAAAAGCAAACCACCATTATAAGACATCATAAATCAAAAACTTGTGCTTACAAAATGCAATCTTAAAGGTTTCCACTGAATTTTCAAAGAGAAGTCCTAATATTAAATTAGCTAACCTGAGTATCACATAGAAAAATAGCCAGGGCCTTATGCAGGATTCTGCTTTCACGTTTGGGAGAAACTCCTGACCCTTTTTGAAGATTCATTACATTTATTGACCCATGATAATTAAATAATAAATCAAGAAAAATAACTCTTCACATCAGCAAATATGTGTTGAATGGTAAAAAATAACCCAAGGAAAAACCATCTACATGTCTTGGATTTTCGAAATTGAGAATGCTCAGACCATTTAAAAAAGAAGCATTCATAAATCTCATTCCTGAGAAAATGATGCAGAGGCAAATGACAGCAAAAATCAATCGGTACAAAACTGAAGATGCATCTTTGAACAAACCTTTGAAATGGTTAATGCAGGGCTCCACTGCTCCTTCAAAATGTCAAGACAAATGCTTCCATTGTTGTTGATATTTAGATGGAAAACCTTGGTTTTGAAGGCAACCTGAAGCAACAGAAAAACTAAAAGTTATCAGACACTGGCTGGTACAATATTTCAAAGCAACAGAAATGGTGAATCCCTGCTAGCATAGTGGTGCTTTTATAAGACGACAATGCAATGGCTTGGTACCATATTTCTAAAGGTCTCTTACCTTTCTTTGCAATTCATTCAATCAAATGCACTTCAAACGTATATAAGCTCGTAGGGCTCGTATCCACGTGTGTGTTGGCATCACTTAGCATCAGAGTCCGGTGCAGTTGCAAAGACTTAAGTACCCTTTTCCGTCAAGAAACGATGGTTCAAGAAAAGGACAAAAATGTCCATCTAGAAAAGTGAAACGATGGTACGGAAAAATTACCTTCTTGCTCTGAAAAAAAGAGATTGGTTCAGATATGGGCATCACCTATCCTAAAGAATTAGCCTAACCGGGTTTGGATATGCATTTGTATATTGACAGTGCTGAATTTGAACTAGTCTGAGGGATGTAAATGGTTCAGATACACATAAGATGTAGCCAATACCATATTCAACGAATCGGTTGTTCGTTAAATGGGTTCAAATTTGCATTTGGATTCGGTTGTGAAAAGCTCATAGCAGGTCCGCTCTTTTACATGTAAATGGATTTGAATATCTATCAAATTAGAATATGTATTGGATTAAGTAGCAAAAAATAATAACCATATCCATCAAATTTGAATATAATGGGATGTCCAAATGCAACTAAACAGAATTGAATTTGGTGTAATGTGGATAAAATCCGATTTATTGGCATCCCCACCTAATAGGATGTGGCCTCTTTCCACCCAAGAGTTGGATCCGGATACAAAACCGTGACTTTGTTACATACACTTTTACATGTATTCAGGTTTTGAGTTGGAATTCAGATTTTGAGTTGGAATTCAGGTTTGGAATAATGCAACACATTCTAGTTTGATTCTTTTGAGATCACCATGACCCTAGAAGATATGGCGCAGATTACGGGCCTTAAGTGCTATGGAAGTGTTATCCTATTACAGGATTCAAACTATACCGCAAGGAACAAGTGCATGGCTCTTCTAGGAATGTCGATGGAGAACTGGAGGCAATGTATTTCTAGTGGAAGAAATTCCACATTGATAAAAGTTTATTCTTTTCGTAATAAATGGGAAGACCAGTCCGCTACATGTGTATATGAAAGAGCTGACCATGAGTTGCACAACTTCCTTCTTTATTTTTTTGGACTTACTTTATTTTCTGATTTGTTTGGTTCGAGAATAAGTTACCTTTGGCTGCAATTCTTGGAAGACTTAGATGAACTTGACAACTATACATGGAGTGCTGCTATGCTCGCACACTTATACAACCAACTTTACCGTGCGAATAATGGTACAAAAATCATCGCAGGGTTTTGGCCATTTGTTCAGGTAATTGTTTATTACATATTTTGTAGTTGTAGACTAAGATTGTTGAAGGTTATAGTCTTACTAATATATATGATTTTGTAGGCCTGGTTGTGAGAGCATATTATCGCCTTGCATCCTCAGTGTGGCCCTGATTTGTGGTTTTTCAAAGATCGGTCGGTGGGTTAGAATAAATATAAAGCAAGATAATGTTAAGTTCATTTCAGATGGTCTGCAATTAAATGAGGTAAATGATTTAAAATCATTTATAATTGTTTCGACATTTATTATTCATTAGTATAAATTGTTGAAATGTTTAGCATTCTTAAGTAATCATCGTTGCAGGATTTTGTCTTCGTTAGTACAAAGCGTTCTAATGTTTAACATTCTTAAGTAATGATCGTTTAAGGATTTTGTATTTCTTAGTACAAATCGTTATCGTAAATCATTAGCTTTTTTAAGTAATAATCGTTGCAAGATTTTTTCTTTAGGATTTTGTCTTCATTAGTACAAATCATTCTAATGTTTAACATTCTTAAGTAATGATCATTCAAGGATTTTGTATTCCTTAGTACAAATCATTATCTCTTTAGCATTTAACTTTCATTAGTGTAAATCATTATAATCGTTATCATTCTTAAATAATGATCATTGCAAGATTTTGTATTCCTTAGTACAAATCATTATCGTAAATTGTTGTAATTGTTAGCTTTCTTAAGTAATGATCATTGCAAGATTTTTTCTTTGTTAGTACAAAGCGTTATTGTTTTAGCATTTAGCATTCATTATTGTAATTTGTTGTAATATGTAGCATTCATTAGTGTAAATCATTTTAATACAAAGCTCTCATTAGTAACAACCATTGTAATATATTTAACACTTGTTATTATAAATCATTTTAATATTTAGCATTCATTAGCATGAATAATTATGTCTATACCTAAACCATAATCTTCAATGTACAAGTTATGTGGAGATCGCATGAAGATGGGGAGGATGAGGACCAAGAGGTTGTTGCTGAGGCTGCGAGACTTTCTGGATGCGATATTTGGCTCTTTAGCAATTATGCAGCCGAGTTGCAACATGATAGTCGAGTTCTCCTACAAGCTGGCTTGGGACAATCTACCCCAAAGCAGCCTGTGGAAGTGAGAAGGAAGATGAAAGGTGGTGAAGCCAGGAACGTGAATTGACACGATCGCTTCAGGGAGCAATTGAATAACTAGAATAAAGGAGGTGTTCGTGCCATAACATATACTTATAAAGAACGACAATATGAACCCAACTATTTCAAAACATATTGGAAGCCCATGCATCAAAATCTGGAGATTGAGAATAAGGAACATGGAAATGTTGGGAACCCATGCATCCCTCATGTCCCCCATCATGTCGTCTCCCAGCATAGAAAATACGTCCATCATGTCCCTTCGACTACAACAATGATTTCTTCAGTTGTAGTATATGATGAAGAGCGAACACAACTCACAAAAAAAAGGTAGTCTCTGCCATAAGGTTTGAGATGCTGGAGAGGGAGAATAAGAAGGTACGGAAGCAGGTGAGACAAATGCGGTTACCGATAGAGCTGATTACCATTGGTTTTAATAAAATCACGAGAACCAAGAGGCCACCGAGGAAAGAAAGTCCACCAAGAAAAAGAAAGAGATGATTTGTATGTCAAAGTTCATCTGAGTCGTCAAGTGCCACTGAATTATATAATTTTTTTGTCCTGATATTTATTTATTATAATTCTATAATTCTTTGTTGTAATTCTATAATTCTTTTTTGTAAAGTGACATTATATAAATATATAATTCTTTTTTTAATAAGCGTAACACACAAGTGCCACTGAACAAATTGTTGTAATGTTCAGCCTTCATTAAAAAAAATCAAAGAAGCGTTCAGTGTTGTGTACTGCACAAATTAGGAATTGCTTTTAAGAGCATTCTTTATATCGCGATTTATAGAAACATTGATAAAAAATGAAATGATTTGTACGTATAAAGACTACGTACTATCACGATTTTCTATATCACGATCTGTACAACCATGCCACCAAAACCCATCAAATAATCGAACCAAATCCGTTTGAATATCCTATTACGATTTGCCTTTACGAGCTTTGTCTAAGCGAACGATGCGTTCCATCGCGATTTATAGAAATCGACACGATGTTTAGACTTAGTAAAGAAAAAATCACCATCGTCATTGTTTAAATCGCTCTGGGATAATATCTGGTATAACAATTCAGATACATTATATGCATAATAATTTCTCTTATCGTAATTTACACTGACTGATAAAAGGCGAATAAATACAAATCTACTTAGACGATACATTATAACCATATCTATTTATAAAATATATAAGTATTTAGTTACAATACATGACCATCATCATAAAAGAAAACATATATCATCATCAACATCATCCTCACATCCAAATAGTTATGTGCTTCAAGTGCAATCCAAGTGCACATGAAATCTAGCTTGCTTTCAGGCAGAACTGAAGTATATCAAAGGTATAGATTGCAACAGGCAGAGAAGATGCAGCCCACACGACTAGCACCTTTAGTTTACTGAGTGGCCTTTGCTAGTTACAATACATCATGGAAAGCTATTTATGGGAGGTCATTTCTGTCAAACGCATATCTATCTTTTAGATACTCCCATTTTTATAAAAGAGATCATAAAAGCAACCATATCGTCCATCATCGAATTCATTTATTGCTGCAAAATGATTCTATGTGCAGCTGAGGTTATATCCTCTCCAAGAAAATGAGCTCAAAATAATTGTATGTGCAGCTGAGGGTATGTCTGTAGGGTATTGCTACATGTTGGAAATTACACAAGTTAGATATTGATAAACTGCACGTAATGTAATTTACATGGAAAGCACTATAATGCATTACATACATGTTCATGCAAAGGGCTTAGTTGCTTTTGCTTAGAGGTTGGTTGTTTCTTACACCTTATCTTGTCAACCAATTCTAGTGCAACCTTTGTCCTCTGACGACTGCGATCAGAGGCAGGTTTTCTTTTGATATCCTTCGCTAGGTGAATTTTTCTATCATAATCTACAACATTCACTCCCGACTTGTTGAAGATGATGTTTATGCTTCGGCGTAACTTCTCATGAATGTTAAGGGAAGCATGATTTTCACCTTTGTTGTTCGCTCCCATTTTCTTGGATTGGTCTTTATGAGCTGCAACAGACTGATGGTGAATTAACTGCACATTTTCAAGTAACTCTCTTGACTCTTTTCTCATGCATACATAGGCTTCTTCACTTTTGATGCCAAATCTGCAACACGTATAAGTGACTTACATAGTTATTGGTAACAGGAGGCTATGTGACACTTCTCATCAACACCAGATTGACTGACATTATTTGTATCCAGCAGTTCAATCTTTGCTTGTCTTCTTCATCTTCATATTAAATATAACTTAAGTATTTCTTGTATATTCTCTTGATTAAGTGCCTTTAATGCATGATAACATAAAATACCTTTGAATTCATACTTTTTGTACACACATTCAACTATTTTGTTGTCAACATTATACGTGATATATGCTTCTTGCCTTTTCTGAAGCTCTTTGTCATCCCATATAATATGGTATTTATGCATATTCTCGGTTTGCATGCGTCCTTTTATGTTGCAATTAATGACCTGTATAACCTCCTTCTTAATCCATTCAAATACAGTTAGTGTATACATATTTGCAGGTCGCATCAATATTTTCATGCCCAAAGTTACATGGCGTGTATTGATGTATTTCACATCTTGTTCAAGCTCATTCTGTCTAAGACTGCCTATAAATAATTCATATTGTTCCATGAAGCGAAATATTGTTAAACATGAATACAAGGTTTTCTTTAGTCTGGCATGCATAGATTCAACTATTTGTGTCCTTATCATACCTGCACAAAAGTATTGTCTTCCATATGCCAATGCCCACTTTTCTTTTTCTGCATATAAATTTTGTAATCACAGATAGTCTTCAAGGTCGTATATCTGAATCATTTCCTCCCAATCAGACATAAAGGTGACCTCGTCTACGCTCTTAAGTACACACCTTGTAAACTTTTTGTCAAACCCTGTCTTCTGATTAAATACGTGTCCTATGTTTTTTGCTGCATTTTGAAAGATATGCTACAAATATAGGTGATGATGTGCATCTGGCTATATATGAGACACTGCAGCCGCAATTGCGTGATCACCATCTGTAAGTACAACTTCAGATTGCTTCCCATTCATTACATGTGTAAATACTCTGAACAACCACTCAAAGCTTTTCTTGGTCTGGTCATACAAAAAAATGCCGCCTAATATACAACTCTGTGAGTGATGGTTCACTCCGACAAACTGTGAAAATGACCACTATTTAGTATTAATCTTCACTGTCGTATAAAAAATAAGCACATCATTAAAGCATTCATAATCTACTCTTGACTTTGAATCTGCCCAAAACATATTCACTATATATCCATCTTCATCCAGTTGCATTGCACTAAAGAAACCAGGGTCATTGCTTGATTTCTTCTATAAGTAATCAACCAAAGAACATATTTCTTCATTCTTCATGTTATATGTCCTCTTCCTTCTCAAGTGGTTTCTTAGATCCATAGGTGTGAATGGCACATTCTTGCGACCACCATCTATGTGCGCGCACAAATTGTATGTCTTCCTTGGTGCAATGGCGATGCTATCAACAATTGCAGTATGCGCTTTAGTTATTTTACGATGTGACCTTAACATAAGAGTCATAAATGAAGCAGATAAATCATGATTATCATCATTGATTAAAGTATAAACTACATATTTCCCATTCTGAAGTCTTTTTAACACCATTCTCGCTGGATATTCACATCTTGAATCTAGCTTGCTCCTTGTTGGATTTCTACTTAACTTCTTTCAACCTTCCTTAGAACAAACATATGTCTTTCTCACCATGACACCCTATGCATTTTTTGACCAAGAATACCTTCTAACACTGAAGCCAAGTTTTAAGGCATAATCATTGTAAAATTTATATGCAGCTTCCTCATTATTAAACTGTGTTTCTTCTACGAGAACAGAGTCAAGTGTACTATCATGTTCATTCCCAGTGCCTGCACCTTTATCAAGTGTACTGTCATGATCGTCTACTTCATTATCGAATTGCATTTCTTCTGCTAGAACATTCAAGTCAAGAGTGAATCCAATGCTTGTATCCTTCTTATCATGTGCATAATTAGTGCACATGTTCACTTCTCCATAACTTTTCAATGATTGGGATAAATCATCTTCATTGCAACCAGGTGATAAGCTCACCACTGTCATAAGCAAGATACCATTTTGCGTTAAACGGATACCGATAAGGTTAAGCAAGTCAAAGAAATGATTGAATGAATCACAGTATAAAAGCAACAATGATTTCTTATTTGCTTATACTTACCATGCCAATAAAAGAAACAATTTGTCATATATGTGTTGATGATAGCGATTTAATTATATCTATGTCGCTGTGAAGCGATTTCAATAGAAATCGCTAAATGAGCAGCGTTTTGAATACAAAAATTGCCACCGCAAGCGCGCAACAATGTATTTCCGCACACACATGTTTTAAAATTCTTTCTACAAATATCTTACAAATCGATACTAGAAAACGCATAATATCTTACAAATTGATATACATATCGCATAATATATTACAAATCGATATGGAACTTCAGCATAATAGCTTACAAATTGACACTACAAAATACATAATATCTTACAAATCGATATACATATCGTAAATCATATTATAAATCGATACGGAAATTCATCATAATAGCTTATAAATCGACACTACAAAACACATAATATCTTACAAATCGATATACATATCGTAAAATATATTTCAAATTGATACAAAAATTCAGCATAATAGCTTACAAATCGATATTAACAAACAAAACAATATCTCACAAATCGGTAGTATCATACTACAACCGCGATTTGTGATACATTGCATATACTGAGTGAATGGACGATACCGGATGGGGTAAAGGCCCTTCCTCACATCTGTAAACAAGCATTCTTATCAACAACTCCCAGCGTCCTACAAATATCTTTCATTTTCCAACCATCGAAAGGACAAGATCCACCTGCAATAACAAAATAACGCTTTAATGGCACTCATGATGAGATACATTTTTCAACAATAACATGATGACATGGAAAGGTACTCACGATGCCTTAATGGCACTTGTTGGAATATTTGTGCGTCATTGCTTTCTTCCATACTGCCTAACGACAACGAAAAAGAAGAGAAGATTGTAAAAAGAGATGGCCAACAAATGCCCCTATGACTCCCACCAATGATCGAACCAGTCGATCACAAACTCGAAAATGTTTTGTAACACAAGGTAGAAACGAGAAGGTGGCAATATGTTGTAACAGAAGCTAAAAACCAAGGCGGGAACCTGGACTCAAGACGACGACAAAGGCTGCTTCGGCGGCAACAAACGACGATAAAGGGTGCATCATCAAAGGGAGCTCCTGTTACAGCAGATGGTGCAAAAGTTTACTGATTAGGGAGAAAACATAATGTTTGGACTTTGAAGAGTTAACATCATCCTTGACTTTCTGGATGAAGGGCATTTTTATCCTTTTCTCGAACCACCATTTTCCTATTTTTTGAATGGACATTTTTGTCATTTTCTTGAACCATCATTTCATGGCGAGAATAGCAGGAAAGGGTATTTAAGTCTTTGCAACCGCATCAGACTCCAATGCTAAGTGATGTCGACACACATGGGAATACAAGCCCCACGTGCTTATATACGTGGCGCTTATTCAAACCCCCGAACACGCATGGTAGCAAACATTGCGTCTTCGGGGGAGAACACGCAACACCCTCCCAAAGTACACTGAGCTATCACGTTGTTAAAGTACATCCACCCATTCACATTTTGTAGAACAAATTTATATATCCACTGTATATCCTCTTTTGCATTATAAAATAACTATCATTCCCATAACACAAGGACTGATGTAAAGAGGAAGCCAAAAGATAAAGAAAAATTCACATGCCAGAAAAGAAATAATATTTTTTGTTTTTATTTTTTCATAGTTGCAATGGAATTGTGTGCAAAATAACACACAAGCCCTACAATCAAACCAAATTCAGGTAATAAAACCACTCAAAAGTGGAGAAAGAATAAAGAAATTATTATCCTGTGGCCATGTTCATGGAGTGTATAAATTTTCATCCCCAAAAGGTAGGTTCAAGAATCATGATAGACAACATCATAAAACAAATCTTTAAAACAAGCATATGCCCACTGCCAAGATGAACCAGGTAGCGTTAGCATCAGGTTATATGTTCCGCCCGAAGACAGCCATTAGCTACATCTCGTGTTCGGGGGTCTGAATGAGCACCACGTATATAAGCACGCGGGGCTCGTATCCCCATGTATGTTAGCATCACAATCTAGTGTGGTTGCAAAGACTGAAGTATCCCTTCCTGCTATGCTCACCATAAAATGATGGTTCAAGAAAAGGACAAAAATGCCCTCCATCTAGAACAATGAAGCATCGATTTGAGAAAAGGACAAAAATGCTCTTCATCTAGAAAAGTGGAACGCCGGTTCGAGAAAAGGACCAAATTGTCCTCAATCCAGAAAATAGAGGATGATCTTAACTCTTAAAATAGTCCAAACGTTCCATTTTCGCCTGAAACAGTAAACTTTTGCAACTTTTGCAACTTTTGCTGTAACAGGAGCTCCCTTTGATGATGCACCCTTTGCCGTCGTTTGCTGCCACCAGACTCTCCTTTCCCGTCGTCTGCTGCCATCGGACCCTCCTTTATCGTCGTCTGCTTCCACCAGAGCTCCCTTTACCGTCGTCTGCTGTCGCCAGAGCATCCTTTGTCATCGTCTGTGCAGTGGCAGCATCGTCGCCACCATCAACTGCATCTTCCTTGTGGGTGTTTCTCCTCCACTGTCGGATTACCAAAACTTCTATCGTTTCAGTGAGTTTCGTGTAAGGTTTCATTATGAAAATAAATCAATTTGTAAATCTAAATGCTAAATCTTACAATTGGGTGACTGTCTTTATGCTAAATAACATGCATTTTCATACTGAAACAAATCGATTTGTACCTATCCACTTTCTGGGCGTCGAAAAACAGTTAGCACGATTTGTTCTTACGAAGGAAAAACATTTCAACGATATGTACTTATGAAGGCAAATTTTGTACAACGATTTGTACGTTTGAAGCATGAATGATTTATACGTTTGAAGCAGTAACAATTTAATGAAACTACCACAATTTGTACTTAATTTTGATAAATCGTACAACAATGTATACATATAAAGCAAAACGTTACAACGATATGTACGAAGGTTGTGATTTATACAACGATTTGTAAGTTTGAAGCAACAACTATTTATACATTTAAAGCACTAGTGATGTGTATTTATGAAGTTACCTCGATTTGTATTTAACTTTGCTAAATTTTACAGCGGTGTTTACTTATGAAGCCAAATATTGTGATGATTTGTAATGTTGGTGATTGTTTAACGAATGTGATAATTTATATTATTATATACTGTAAGAGACAGTTGTAACGTATAATGATGCAGTTAAATTTATGTGTTATGCATATTAGCAATGTCTATAGCTCGTCAGACAAGAAATAACTCTTCGTTCTATGGGATGAATATTAGAGAAGTTATCCGCCAGTCCTATCTATATGAGCGTTATGAAAGGTACCAAAATATAATGAAGATTGAGAATGATAAAGACAGGGAGAAAGCATTGGAATTGTATTATGCGGAAAATTATCCATCAGATATTGAGGCTGAAGACCAAAGGAAGAATGAGGAGAAACTAAAGATGAATAAGAAGGATGATGAAGAGAAGGAAAAGCAAAGGAAGAAGGAGGAGGAGAACAAAAAGCAAAGGCAAAGGAAGAAGGCGGAAGAGAGAGAAAGGCAAAGGAAGAAGGACTAGGAGGAGAGGGAAAGTCAAAAAAAGAATAAGGAGGAGGAGGAGAAGAGGGAAAGGCAAAAAAAGAATGAGGAGGAGGAGAGGGAAAAACAATTGAAGAAGGAGGAGGAAGAGAAGGAAAGGCAACTGATGAAGCAAGAATATTTTGAAAAGCAAAGGAGGACAAGGCAAATGAAAAAGAAGGCAGAGGAGAGGGAAAGGCAAAAAAAGAACGAGGAGAAAGAAAGAGAAAGGCAATTGAAGAAGAAGGAGAAAGAAGAGAAGAAAAGGCAAATGATGAAGATGGAAGATGAAAGGCAAAGGAAGAAGCATCAGAATGAGGAATAGAAGGAAAGGCAAAGGAAGGAGAAGGAAGACGAGGAAGAGAAAGAAAGGCAAAGAAAGGAGAAAGAGGACAAGGAAAAGAATAAAAGGCAAAGGAAAGAGAAAGAGGACAAGGAAGAGAAGAAAAGGGAAAGGAAGAAGCAGGAGGAGGAAGATAAGGAAAGGGAAAGGAAAAGGCAAAAGGAGGAAGAGAATGAAAGAAAAAGAAAGGAAGAAGTAAAGAAGGAGAAGGAGGACAAGGAAGAGAAGGAAAGGCAAAAGAAGAAGAAGGAGGACAAGGAATATAAAGAAAGAGAAAGGAAGAAGCATGAGGAGGAAGAAAAGGTAAGGGAAAGGAAAAAACAGAAAGAGGAAGAGAAAGAAAGGGAAAAGAAGGAAGAAATTAAAAAGCAGAGGAGGGAGGTGATGGAGCAAAGGACAGAAGAGGTAGAAAAGCAGTGGGATGTGGCAGAGCAACAAGAAAGGCAAAGGATGGAGGGAGGGGGTGAAGAGGAGAAAATTCTAACAAAGGTACGTAAATCGATCTTGTCTGTCATGATTTACTATGATAGGTATTACTGTGATAATGATTACTATGTATAGTGATTATTATGATAGTGATTACTGTGATAGCAATTACTGTGAATGATTTACTGTGATAGGTATTACTATGTATAGCGATTGTTGTGATATCGATTACTATGTATAGCGATTACTGTGTTAGCGATTATTGTGATAGTGTGTACACTACAAGAAAATTGTTAATTAGCGACGGAAATTAGCGACAGAAAAAATCCGTCGCTAATTAGCGACAGATTAGCTAGAGATAGAATCTGTCGCTAATTCGCGACGGATTAGCGAGGAAACAACTTTTATCGCTAATCTGTCGCTACTTAGCGACTGCATTTTTTTGTCGCTACTTTTTATTACAAGAACACCATTTTAGCGATGGATTTAGAGAAGGAACTCTGTCGTCGCTAATCCGTCGCTAATTAGCGACGGCGTAGCGACAAAATATATTCCGTCGCTTTTTTGGTACTTTGGTTTAGCGACGGAATGTTTCCGTCGCTAAGCTGTCGCTAAATGTCGCGTAAATCCCTAATCCCATCCCATCCCTCTTTCTCTTTTCCGGCAAGGGGTCGACTCCTCTGCCTGTTCTATCATGGGGTTTAACCCCCTGCCTTTACGACACGGCAGGGGGTTTAACCCCCTGCATTTTCGGCAGGGGGGGTCGACCCCCTGCCTGAAACGCAGGTGGTTTAACCCCTGCATTTCAAGCAAGGGTTAAACCCCCTGCCATAAAGGCAGGGGGTTTAACCCTCTTCCGTGCCAAAAACGCAGGGGTTTAACCCTTGCGTTTCCGGCATGGGGGGTCGACCCCCTGCCTTTCCGGCAGGGGGTTAACCCCATGCCGGAACAGGCAGGGGGTTAACCCCATGACAGAACAGGCAGAGGAGTCGACTCTCTACCGGAACAGCAGGGGAGTCGACCCCTTGCCAGAACAACTGCCTTTTTTTTGTGGCGAGTTTTTTTTAAAACTGTATTTTTTTGTGCAGATTTTTCAACGGAACCAACTCGTGCTCGGCCACCTGTGGTAAGTAAATGACAAAAACAATGCAAATCGGGTAAATACCCGTGGTGAGTAAGTGATGCAAACGTATCACATGTTATTTAATTTATTGAATGCAACACTTTATTGTTCACACACTCACTTAGTTGTTGATATCTAGGACTGCTTTGTTGGAGTTCGGAGATCATGCTGAGCATGATTTTAATGTAGGAATATGGAAGTGTTCTTATTTTTGGAGTACGGAGTCCATGCTAAGCATGGTAGTAGTTAGTGAGATATTGAAGTATGTTTGCTGTAGGTACATGTTTGCCATTTGTTTGATATGAATGATTATGATGTATTGCAATGTTTGATGTAATTATATCCATGCTTGCATGTAGTTACTTTCAATTTGATTTTGACTTCCATGTGAAATTTTATAATAAAAGCATGCTTCAAATGATTGTATCGTGTCATTAATAGTTTGCACATGAAAATATTAAGTTATTAATGCATGCATCAAAATTCTTGTTATTGTTTGACATAGTATATTGCATGATAAATTTGATATTTTCTTCATCGTAGCATTCTGATTGTTTTTTTCTTAATTCGTTAGGATACTATTCGTAACATCATACGACACAATGACTGCAAACCGTGAATAGATGTACCGTAGGATAGTGGACAATGAGTTATCGCATGAATATATGGATGGTGTTGACAATTTTATTGAATTTGCAACGGCGAGTGTCAGTACAGTAGATCCCACAGGTCGGATTAGGTGTCCCTGCAAGATTTGTAAGAATAATCGATTTGTAGAACCTCATGGCGTTAGACATCACCTATACAGGAAGGGTTTTGTGAGTGATTATCAGAACTGGACGTTTCATGGAGAAGAATTTAGAAACGATTTTGATGCACGGGTGAATATGGTGCACGATAATCCATATACGAATTTGATATTTGATGCTGCAGGAACAGAACTGGGTTCTGCTATGAGTTCTAGTGATGTAAGAACTGCCGTAGATGAAGAGTCACCAAACGATGCAGCTAGTAGATTTTATGATTTACTTAAAGATGCTGATGAGCCACTTTGGAACGGTTGTGAGAGTCACACTATCTTGTCTGCAGTTCTTCAACTAATGAATTTGAAGTCCGAGTATAATTTGAGTCAATCATGTTTTGACCGTTTGTGCATGATTGTGAAGAGTATGTTGCCTAAAGATGAGAAATTGCCACAAAATTTCTATCGTGCGAAAGTTATGGTCAACGCTCTAGGTATGGGTTACAAAAAGATTGATGTTTGTCCAAATCACTGCATGTTGTATTTCAAGGAGCAGGAAAATGATATATCATGCCCGTCATGTGGGCATCCTCGGTTCAAGCCAAAGACAAGAGGCAATGGTAGCACGAGATCAAAGGAAGTTTCATACAAGTCGCTCCGCTACTTTCCTATCACTCCTAGATTGCAGCGATTGTATATGTCTTCAAAGACAGCTAAACACATGAGATGGCATGCAAATAAAGTTCGACACGATGAAAACAAGATCACGCATCCTGTTGACGCTGAAGCTTGGAAGCACTTTGATCGTACTCATCAGAACTTCGCAATGGAAGTGCGAAATGTTAGACTCGGTCTATGTACAGATGGATTTAATCCATTTGGGGGTAGATCAACTCCATACTCATGCTGGCCAGTATTTGTAACTCCATACAACCTTCCACCAAGCTTGTGTATGAAACGTCCAAATCTTTTCTTGTCTCTGTTGATCCCTGGTCCGACCTCACCTGGCCAAAATCTTGATGTATATCTAAGGCCATTGATTGATGAATTAAAAGTACTGTGGGATGACAGTGTTACCACGTATGATGCCCACAAAAAACAAAATTTCAACATGAAGGCCGCTGTTCTATGGACAATCAGTGACTTCCCTGCATATGGTATGTTATCTGGTTGGAGCACACATGGGAGGTTGGCTTGTCCGTACTGCATGGAGGATTCCAAAGCTTATAGATTGAGGCATGGAAGGAAGCCTTGCTGGTTTGATTGTCATCGTCGATTTCTACCCAGCGATCATCCGTTCCGATGTCAAAAGAATGCATTTAAAGCAGGCACAACTGAAACGGAAGGTCTATCCTCAAGATTGTCTGGCATAGAGATTCTAAGAAGATTGCGATACTTTCTAGATGTATTAACAGATGCCCGCAGTCCTACACCCTTCCGTGGATTTGGGAAGGATCACAATTGGACGAAAAAATCTATTTTTTAGGAACTACCGTATTGGCCGACCCTATTGATACGACATAATTTGGATGTGATGCATATAGAGAAAAATGTGTTTGATAATGTGCTCAATACAGTAATGAATATTAAAGGAAAAACGAAGGATAATCTGAAGGCCCGTATGGATTTAAAATTAATATGTAAAAGACCAGAATTGGAACTCAAAGAGTATAATGGCAAAGTACTGAAACCAAAGGCGAAGTACGTTCTCGGACCTGATCAAATAAAACATGTATGTCAATGGTTGAGACAACTGAGATTTCCAGATGGATATGTCTCTAACATTGCTCGGGCTGTGAAGATTGACGATGGACAGTTATATGGGTTGAAGAACCATGATTGTCATATCTTTATGCAACGATTGATACCCCTAGCATTCCATGATATGTTAGACAAACCTATATGGGGGGTATTGTCTGAGTTGAGCAGATTTTTCAGAACATTGTGCGCACGGGAGGTCGTTGTATCAGATGTAAAGAATCTCGAGGACTCTGTCATCATCACTGTTTGTCTGTTAGAAAAGATATTTCCGCAAGCATTTTTCGATGTTATAGAACATTTGATCATACATCTGCCATATGAACTAAGGGTTGGTGGCCCTGTGCAATATCGATGGATGTACCCATTTGAAAGGTATATGTTTTTTTATATTTGTCTCTTTAGTGACAGATATTTAAAATTTGAAATATATATTCTTGTCAGATGCATGTTCGACCTAAAAAAAAAGGTTCGTAATAAAGCAAGAGTAGAAGGCTCTATTTGTGAGGCGTACACTTTAGAAGAAATTTCAAATTTCTCATCTATGTACTTCGAACCTCATATTCCAACACGTTACACATGCCCGCCCTGTAACGATGATGGAGAACAAGTAACTGTAGCTGACAAGCTGTCGATATTTCAACCACTTGAGCATGCATTTGGTAGTTGCCGATCAAGGCTATTGACAGATCGAGAGCAAGATGCAGCACACATCTATATTCTTTTTAATTGCTCAGCGATCGACCCATACATCGAGTAAGTATATGTATATGCAACTCAATTATAAATCCTTTTATGTTCTATATGTGGATACATGGCTCAGTAATATAAGTATTTGTGGTTTGCAGACGATTTGATCTGGAGTTGCAAAACAAAGTTTCACATCTCACTGATGCAGAAGTACAAAAAGAACGTGAAACTAAGTTTGTGGAGTGGTTGAAACAGTTGATAAAGAAGCTAACATAAATTTTGTACTTATAAACAACACTAAGTTACTTAATTGATCGTGATCACAATCATTGTTTATGTTTGTGCGTAGGTTCGCAATGGTGATGTTAAAGATCAAGGAATATGTGATTTAGAAAATGGTCCGACCAAAGTTGTGCAATGCTACAACGGGTATATCGTAAATGGTTATCGATTCCATACAAAAGACTACGGTATAAACAAATCAACGATAAATAGTGGCGTGTGTGTCAAGGGTAGCAGCTACGGTGAAAATGAACATGATTACTACGGTGTTATAGAGGAAATAATGGAGTTGACTTACTTAGGCATGAATAACAGGGTTACGATATTCAAGTGTCATTGGTTTGATCCAACTGCAACAAGAGTCGACAAAGCTTCAGGCATTGTGGAGGTGAATCATAAATCCAGGTTTGGAACATATGAACCATTCATATTAGCCTCGCAAGCTCAACAAGTTTATTATACTTCATATCCGAGTATAAAAAAGTCAGATAGAAATGAATGGTGGGCAGTTTGCAAGGTGAAATCCAAACTATACCTCGAGTATGATCAGTTACAGGAAGATGAGTTAGCTGAAGACAGTGATTACTATCAATCAGATGATGTCTATGACTTCGCTTATGGTCACGATGTTGCGCATGATATGCATGTCATATCTCCATTGGCCGATGAAACATTCATAGAGGAATGTGATCCAAATGATGTACCAAGTGGATGGGCAAACAATGAAGAAGAAGAAGAAGAAGAAGAAGAAGAAGAAGAAGAAGAAGAAGAAGAAGAAGAAAATCAAACTAGTGACGAGGAAGAATTCTCAAGCTAGTGAGCAAAATCTTATACTACAAACCTCTATTTAAATGCATTGTAATACTTGATGTGAGTTGTATTGCAATACTTGGTGTGAATGATCATAAATTTTATTTGAATGTATTGTAATACTTGATACGAATGATTCGAATGCATTGTAATACTTGATGTGAATGATTTCAATTATCTGAATGTATTATAATTTATGCAATTAACGAATGATTTGAATTAGTGCAATACTTGATGCCAATGATTTGAATTATTTGAATGCATTGCAATGCTTGATGTGAATGACTTGATTGCATTGTAATACTTGATGTGAATTATTTGAATTATCTGAATGTATTATAATTTATGCAATTAACGAATGATTTGAATTAGTGCAATACTTGATGCCAATGATTTGAATTATTTGAATGCATTGCAATGCTTGATGTGAATGACTTGATTGCATTGTAATACTTGATGTGAATTATTTGAATTATCTGAATGTATTATAATTTATGCAATTAACGAATGATTTGAATTAGTGCAATACTTGATGCCAATGATTTGAATTATTTGAATGCATTGCAATGCTTGATGTGAATGATTTGATTGCATTGTAATACTTGATGTGAATTATTTGAATGTATTGTATGACATATGTTATTTGTTAGAATATGGTTCGTGGAGGTTATAGTGGTCGCTCATCCAGTAGTAGTCAGGCTCAGCCTTCATCTTCACGGGCTCATGTGATAGGTATATCATATAACTAATTAGATGCTTGATTAGTTCAAATGCACATTCTGAGAATTTCTAATGTATTTTTTTACAGATGATGTTGCGCCTGTACACGACCCACCTACACCAGTTGATCACACAAGTCAACAGCCAACACAGGAAACAGGGTCTTCTCAGGCTGGCACAAGAAGACTCATTCGAATAGTGTATATCGATAATCGACCGTAAGTATTTTGTTTTAAATTATTGCATATCTTTTAAATATTTTATATTGATATTTACTGTGTAACAATTCATGTGCAGCACGAGGTTTGAGCCACAAGAAGTAGTACGGGAGATTAGGAATTCACTTCTTCAACATCTACCAGGACCAGTTGCTCAATGGAAAGAGTACCCAAAGGAGGTGTTAGACAGATTGTGGTCCTCATTCATGGTATACAGTTGTTCCTCATAGTTAATGTGTTTCATATTTAATTTATTTAAGCAATGTCTACTAACTTTCTGAAAATATTTGTAGGCTTCGAATTGCTTCGCAACTACGGTGAAAGAAAATGATGCAAGGAAGGTGTGGCAGAAGGTGGCTGCCAATCGATTTGCAGACATGCTGCACACTATGAAGACTGCAGCAAAAAAAGCATCTGGCGTAGTAGATGATCCATTACTGTGGAAGGGCCATGGTCCTATTACTATCAGGAGAGATTACTGGAATGAAATGTGCGATAAGTGGGCGGGAGATGCATTTAAAAATCGCTCTGCGAAGGCTTCACAAAATCGATCGAAGATGCCCGAAGCCCATCTACACACAGGTGGATCTAAGACATTTGGGAGCCACCTAAAGAAAATGGTAACTCATCAATATATAATATTAATTTTATAAGTATTGTTGCAAACTTGTGTACTAAATCTTTTGTCATTTAACTTCGCAGGAAGCAGAAAAAGAAGGCAGTGTACCATATAAGGATGTGTTTGTAGAAACACATAAACAGAAGACCACGGGAGTCTTCGTATCAGAGAAGGCGAGAACGACAACGGTATGTATTAATTCTATTAATAATCATTGCAATATATATGCAAGTTATCATAATGTTATCATTAATTATTAATGAATACTTTAAACATTATTTTGTAGAAGGCATATGAGCAACAGATGGTAGAGCGATATGGCGAAGTCGCTACTCAGCATCCATCATTTGATCCTACAGCATGGGTGACTGCAGCAGGTGAACCAAAAAAAGGTCGCGTGTTCGGGTTTGGGAGTAATATGAACACTTCACCAGTTATTGGTTCTTCCAATTACGGCTCACCGACTTCTTGCGCCGACATAAGCTCCAAGCAGCCGACTATTCTTTCTGGTGATGATGTACGCGAGATCATTAATGAATCACTGAATAACTACTTTCAATACACCGTCGCCCCCTTTCTCCGAAATGAGATCAAGGCCGCTGTTCAGGATAGGGGATCTTCGATTCCAGGTCCCTCTCAGGTATAATCACATATTCAGTTTTTTGACTGCCTTAGAGCACATATGAGCATGCTATATTCACATATTCAATTTTTTGACTGCCTTAGCACACATACGAGCATGATCGAATCACATATATAGTTTTTTGCCTGCCTTAAAGCACATCTGAGCATGGTAGAATCACATATAGAGTTTTTTTAGATGCCTTAGAACACATATGAACATGCTATAATCACATATTCAATTTTTTGACTACCTTAGAACACATATGAACATGTTATATATCATTTATGATAGAATCACATATAAATTTTTTGGCTTTGCCTGCCTTAGAGCACATATGAGCATGCTATATTCACATATTCAATTTTTTTACTGCCTTAGCACACATATGAGCATGATAGAATCACATATATATATATATATATATATATATATATATATATAACTTTTTGTCTGCCTTAGAGCACATATGAGCATGATAGAATCACATATAAAGTTTTTTTGACTGCATTATAACACATATGAGCATGCTATAATCACATATTCAGTTTTTTGACTGCCTAAGAACACATATGAGCATATTATAATCACATATTTAGTTTTTTGACTGCCTTAGCACACATATGAGCATGCTATAATAACATATAGAGTTTTTTGACTGCCTTAGAACATATATGAACATGTTATATATCATTTATGATAGAATCACATATAAAATTTTTGGCTTTGCCTGCCTTAGAGCACATATGAGCATGCTATATTCACATATTCAATTTTTTGACTGCCTTAGCACACATACGAGCATGATCGAATCACATATATAGTTTTTTGCCTGCCTTAAAGCACATCTGAGCATGGTAGAATCACATATAGAGTTTTTTTAGATGCCTTAGAATACATATGAACATGCTATAATCACATATTCAATTTTTTGACTGCCTTAGAGCACATATGAGTATGATAGAATCACATATAGAGTTTTTTTATTGCCTTAGATCACACATGAGCACATGATAGAATCACATATAGTGTGTAATTTATTTCATTATATTTTGTTTATCAATACTGACTGTTCTTTTCTTGTGTAGGCTGCTAGCGATAATCAGAGTAGTGGAGCTGAAGGGACAGATAAAGACAATGAACAAGAAGATGCACAAAATCTTGGCGATGATTAGAGGACTGTGTTGAAGAAGTTCTATTTTTTTTATTTTTCTTAATTTTAATTGTTGAATTGTAAATAATTAAACTTCTTAATTTTAAGGTGGAACGATTAATTGTTGTAGATTCTTGTTATATGAATTTTTTTGTATGGTTTGTTTTTTATTTACAGGAAATATAAATTATACAGGAAATAGAAATTGTACAGTTCTCGGTAATTAATTTTCAAATAAATTTTTTATTTTTTTTTCGTGTTTGCGACGGAACCATCCGTCGCTATTCATATTAATATAGCGACGGAAGTAAAGCCGTCGCCAAGCGGTGGTCGACGTTGAGTACCGGCGGATTGGCGACGGAATATAGCGCTCGTTATTCCGTCGCAATTAGAGACGGACCTGGCAACATAATTATTCCGTCGCCAGTTAGCGTCGAAATATTCGCGACGTAAGCATACTGTCGCCTCGTTGTCGCTAATCCGTCGCTAACCATGTTAGCGACGGAATGTGGTCGTCGCTAATCTACTGCTTTGTTGTAGTGGTATGCAATGATTATTATTTATAACGATTACTGTCTACAACTAGGTTTATAAGTACAAATGGGACTAATTTACAATTGATACGAATAATATGCTATTTTGTATTACAAGAAGGTCAGAAGAGAAGTAGAGCACCAAGTGAAAAGCTTGGAGGACGGTATCAGTGGCCTATAGTTCTGTCGTGGTATGATCAACTGAATGCATATCAGAAGAATCAATTATAAAATATGCACTTCGGCGGCCTTCTGGACCAGCATTATTTTGAAACGTGCTGAAACACCATAACCCACCTGGTAAATAAGTAGAATCATCAGACAAACACATTTTAGTTTGATTCTTTTGAGATCACCATGACTCTAGAAGATGTGACACAGATTACTGGCCTTAAGTGCCATGGCAGTGCTGTCCTATTACGGGATTCAAACTATAACGCAAGAAAAAAGTACACGACCCTTCTAGGAATGTCGATAGACGACTGAAGTCAATGTATTTCTGGTGAAAGCAATTTCACATCGATAAATGTTTCTTTTTTTCGTAATAAATGGGAAGGCCGGTCTGCTACATGTGCATATGAAAGATTTGACCAAGAGTTGCGCGACTTCCTTCTTTATTTTTGGGTCTTACTTTATTTTTTGATTGTTCTGGTTCGAGAATAAGTTACTTGTGGCTGCAGTACCTAGAAGATTTAGACGAAGTCGATAACTATGCATGGGGAGCTGCTATGCTCGCATACTTGTACAATCAACTTTACCGTGCGAGTAAGGGTACAAAAATCGTCGAGGGGTTTTGGCCATTTGTTTAGGTATTTGTTTATTACATATTTAGTACTTGTAGACTAAATTCGTTGAAGGTTGTAGTGTTACTAATATATTATTTTTGTAGGCCTGGGCATGGGAGCATGTTGTCGCATTGCGTCCTCAGTGTGGCCCTGCGATTTGTGGTTTTCTAAAGATCGGTCGGTGGGCAAGACTAAATGTTAAGGAGGATAATGCTAAGTTCATTTTAGATGAGCTGCAAGTAAATGAGGTAAATGGTTTAAAATCGTTTACAATCAGTTCAACATTTATCATTCAGTAGTATAAATCGTTGAAATGTTTAGCATTCTTAAGTAATCATCACTGCAGGATTTTGTCTTCGTTAGTACAAATCATTATCGCTTTAACATTTATCTTTTAGTACTGTAAATCATAGTAATCGTTTACATTCTTAATAACAGCCGTTGTAATATATTTAACACTTATTATTATAAATAGTTTTAATATTTAGCATTCATTAGCATGAATAATTGTCTATACCTAAATCATAATCTCCAATGTACAGGTTGTGTGGAGACCGTATGAAGATGGGGAGGACGAGAACCAAGAGCTTGTTGCTGAGGGTGCGAGACTGTTTGACCGCGATATTTGGCTGTTTAGTAATTATGAATCCGAGTTGCAGCATGGTAGTCGAGTTCTCCTACAATCTAGCTTGGGACAGTCTTTCCCAAAGAAGCCTGTGGAATTAAGAAGGAAGATGAATAGTGGTGGGGCCAGGAATGTGAATTGGCACGAACGCTACCGGGAACAATTAGATAGCTGAAACAAAGGAGGTATCTGTGCCATAGCGTATGATTATAAAGAATGATAATATGATCCCGACTGTTTTCAAAAATATTGGAAACCCGTGCATCAAAATCTAGAGATTGAGAATATTGGGAACCCATGCCTCCCTCCTGTCCCCCATCATGTCGTATCCTAGCATAGAAAACCCATCCACCGTCTCCCTCCGGCTACAACAACAATTACCTCAGTAATAGTACACGATAAGGAGCAAACAAAGCTCATAAAAGAGAACATAGTCTCCAGCACAAGGTTTCAGATGTTGGAGAGGGAGAATAAGGACTTACAAAAAGAGGTAAGCAATTTGGGGAGACAAATGCAGTCACTGGTAGAAATGATGACCAATGTTTATAATAAGATCGAGGGAACCAAGAGGCCACCGAGGATAGAGAGTCCACCAAGAAAAAGAAAGAGACGATTTGTATGTCATAGTCCATATGAGTCATCAAGTGTCACTGAATAAATAATAGCGATTCTTTTTATCTCGATAATTATTTATTGTAATTCTATAATTCTTTGTTGTAATTCTATAATTATTTTTTGTAACGTGACATTCTTTAATTGTTTATTTATTTTTTAATAATTGTAACACACAAGTGCCATTGAACAGATCGTTGTAATGTTCGGCCTTCATAAATAAAAGTGATCACATTTATTTTTTATAAGAGACCATGATTGACTTGCAATCAGTTGTATATAAGAGATCACAATTTGTTTTTTATAGAAGGTGTTCTATCACGATCTGTACAGCCATCCCACCTAAACCCATCAAATAATCGAGCCAAATCTGTTTGAATATCCTATTGCGATTTTTCTTCACGAGCTTTGTCCTAAGGAACAATACCTTTCATCGTGATTTACACAATGATATTCAAAAATGGCGAAAAAGAAAAAATAAACAAATCGACATGATGTTTAGACTTAGTAAAGAACAAATCAAGTTAACTTGACCGATACAAAAGTCATTGTGTATATCGCTTTGGGCATAGGAGCATAGTAAAGAAAAAATTGTTGAAGGTTATAGTCTTACTAATATATTGATTTTATAGACCTGGGCGTAGAAGCATATTGTGACATTGCGGCATATGTGCGACCCTGCGATTTATGGTTTTCCAAAGATCGGCTGGTGGTCTAGAATTAATGTAAAGCAAGATAATGCTAAGGTCATTTTAGATGGTCTATAATTAAATGAGGTAAATGGTTTAAAATCATTTACAATCGTTTCAACATTTATCATACAATAGTATAAATCATTGAAATGTTTAGCATTCTTAAGTAATCATCGCTGCAATATTTTGTCTCCGTTCGTACAAATTGTTATCGCTTTAGCATTTATCTTTCAGTATTGTAAATCGTTGTAATTGTTTTCCTTCTTAAGTAATGATCGCTGCAAGATTTTGTATTTCTTAGTACAAATCGTTATCACTTATGCATATAATTTTCAGTACTGTAAAACGTAGTAGTCGTTTGCATTCTTAAGTAATGATCTTTACATGATTTTGTATTCTTTAGTACATATCGTTATGCCTTTAGCATTTAACTTTCAGTACTATAAAATGTTGTAATCGATTGCATTCATAAATAATGATCGTTGCAGGATTTTATATTCCTTAATACAAATCGTTATAGCTTAATCATTTAACTTTCAGTACTGTAAATTGTAGTAATCGTTTGCATTCTTAAGTAATGTTTTTTGCAGGATTTTGTATTTCGTAGTACATATCGTTATGCCTTTAGCATTTAAGTTTTAGTACTGTAAATCATTGTAATCATTTGCATTCATAAGTAATGATCGTTGCCGGATTTTGTATTCCTTAGTACATATCGTTATCGCTTTAGCATTTAACTTTCATTAGTGTAAGTCATTATAATCGTTAGCATTCTTAGTAACAGTCATAAGATATTTAACACTTGTTATTATAAATAATTTGAATGATACATTACAACCACATTCATTTACATGAGTATTTAGTTACAATACATCATGACCAATGGTTTGGCTTGATTACAATACATGACCATCATCATCATCGAAGAAAACAAACATCATCATCAGCATCAATCCACGTCCAAATAGTGATGTGCTTCGAAACATACATCATCAACATCATCATCATCAACAACACTTTCAGTTTACTCAGTGGCCTTCGCTAGTCACTGGGAATGAATGAAAGCAAATCTATCTACCAATGGAGGTCCTTATCTGTTTGCAAGTTTTTTTTCACGATGTATATTGGCAACAGATAAAGATATGGATCCCAACAGGCAGAGAAGATGCAGCTCGCACGACTAGCATATTTGTCATGAAATATATCAAAGATTAGGCAAATATTTTTCCAACTAAAAAGTATGGTTTGTGAACGATTGAGAGTCCGACAATAGAAATAGATCAAATAGATGGTCATTAGCACCCACCTGTCAATCATGTAGAATATTTGTGCTTGCTCCAGTATGACGGCAAAGATTGAGGATGATTATGGTCATTATATACTACGTAGGCTTCAATATACTTTATGAAAAAAATGACACAATCGTATGTATCATGAATATATTGATGTATCTATAGAAGATAACCATTATAATCATCATCAAAGATTATACAAATCTTTTCTTATTGCGTGCAACAACTAGGTTATCAGCATCAAACACCATCCATCAAGCAAAGGTAGAAGAAACACAGAAGAACAAAAAAGAAAGAAAAATACAAAGAAGAAGAAGAAGGAAAAGAAGAAGAAGATGAAGGCGTAAGAGAAAAAAGAAGAAGTTGCACTGCCGCAGAAAAGAAAGAGGAAGAGAGGTTAAATAAATCAGGGTTTCAGACATAGACAACGGGTCAGGTCACTCCCCCACCTAAACCCATCACACAAATCGAGACATTGTTCAGACTATAAATCTAGGTAACTTAATAGATAGAAATTCAGGTAACTTAATAAATATAAATCGACTTACAACCATAATACTTTAAGTTTCATAATTTAACAATATTTGTCCTATCACGATTTGCTGTTACGAGCTTTGTCAATGTGAATGATATGTCCTATCACAATTTAGACAATAACTGATTCATAAATGGCAGAAAAGAAAACAATAAATATATCGACGCGATGTTTAGATTGATATGTCATGTCGCGTTGACTTGTTTTATAAAAGGCAGCTGAAACAATGTTTTTTTATTTAATTAATGTGCAATGCAATTAATTTGTGTGCGGTTTTTGAAAATGGGCATTAGGTGAAATGACATTTCCTTTATATATGAATGACACATTGCATAAGTTCAGGAGGGTGTTGATTTGCTTTGGTTCGTGATTAAGGAACAGACGAACCACCAATTCCTTTAGAATGACATGTTCGTGAAACAAACATATAACTTGCTTCATCGCGAAGGGGGTATCGATATCTAGGAAGGAGACGACGACAACTACAAGGCCAGCGATGTCGACGAAGAAGATGATGACAGCTAGACGGCCATCGATGGCGATGAAGGAGATGACCACAACTACACGACCAACGATGGCGATTCAAGCATATATTTTCTAAACCTCGTGACTAGTTTCTGCAACATTTGCCTCTTATATGACATATATTTGATTTGTGTTGTGTACTGTAGAAAGCAATTTCAATGTTGAATACTGAATATTATGCTCATGTCAGTGAAACATTCACAAAAAAAGGTGTGTGAAAACGCTGTAAAGAGCTCCAAGAGAACATCAATCGGATGCAAGATGAATTTGCAGAAGGGAACATTATCAGTAATTTTGTACATATGAAACCACTATCAGTTATATATTTACGTATGCCATGGGTATGTATGTTAACAAGTTCATATTTGTTGCAAACAAACTATATCTAATTTTGTCATGTATATTAAAAGTAACACAATAAGCAATACTAGATGCATCATCACCCCTTATTTTATGATATATCAATACTCTTATTTGTATATTTTATTTTATGATTTACTGTTGTTGCTTCATATTTTAACCTAACTATTATCACTCTTTCGTTCAAGAGACGTATGTCCGTCGAAAGCCGTACACCATTTGATTTCAAGATGCACTACCATGCTAAGGTAACGATGATCACTGCAGAGACTTTTGGTCAAGTGAAAAGGTAAGTGAACAAACCTGTTGTCCAAGGTTTAGGCCTAACATTCCTAACACGATTTGTCTATCAATTTCTAACATATTGTATCAATTTGCAGATATTGATTCCTACACTCTCGCAAACTGTCGAGCATTGAGTCTTATACATGATGAATTTACGGGAAAAATAACTATGGTGCTATAACTCATTGGACTTTTACACTTGTGTACAATGTGACATTATGCATTTGGTAAGTTTCTATTTATAAGTGTATCGTATCTTTTATGGTAGCCCGAATTTTACTATATTCTGCATTAACCATAGGAGGGATTCCTAAAAGACGTTTTGGGTGTCGACATTGGTGAGTGGAGCTTGCTCTGTGTTGACCATGCTCCTTTACAAAGTAATGACATTGATTGTGGCGTATTTGTAATGAAGTATATTAAATCAATATACAATGAACGAGAACCTGGTTTCGACACTGTATGCTCTTTATTATCCTCTGTTATTGGGGACTCAATTTATATATTAGTTTCACATTGCATTTTTGTTGCAGGATGATATACCGAGATTCTGCAATAAACTATGCCAAAAATTGACTTAGTTTCTAAATGCGGAAAAGAAAAAAAATTAGTCAGCAAGAGTACTTACAAGGCAACGAACGACGCGACCCTCCCAGAATTAATATGATGTACAAAGATTACTAACAGATTTTGTAGACTGTGTATACAAAATTTTGTATACAAATTTTATAAGACTGTATACAAATTATGTAAATCTCTCTGGGTAGAAATAAAATTTCAATTTTACTAAATAGGCAAATAAGTTAGACTATTATTTGTCACCTCTATAGACGACTACTCTTTGTACATGTATCTCTACTTACAATTTGAGAATGTTCGTTGTAATGTTTGAGAAGTTTGTCTATGTGAATAAATCATTATAATGTTCTTCCTCGTAAATGTTCGCCCTTCATAAATAAACATCCTATAAGCGATTATAGATGTGTACTGTTCAAAAGTCATTGTAATTTTCACCCTCCATGAATGAAAATCGCAAAAGGGATTAGCGATGTATGCGGTAAACAAAGGCTTGTAATGTTTGCCCTTCGTAAATGAACATCCTAAAAAAGATTAGAGATGTGTACTATTTAGAAATCATTGTAATGCTCACCTTTCGTGAATGAAAATCGCAAAAGGGATTAGCGATGTATGTGGTGAACAAATGCTTGTAATGTTTGCCCTTCATAAATGAATATCTTATAAGCGATTAAAGATGTGTACTATTCAAAAATAATTATAATTTTCACCCTCTGTGAATGAAAATCGTAAAAAAGATTAATGATGTATGCAATGAACAAAGGCTTGTAATGTTCGCCCTTCGTAAATGAACATCCTATAAAAGATTAGAGATGTGTATTGTTCAAAAATTGTTGTAATGCTTACCCTGCATGAATGAAAATCACAAAAGAGATTAGCGATGTTTGCGGTGAACAAAGGCTTGTAATGTTCGTCGTTTGTAAATGAACATCCTATAAAAGATTAGAGATGTGTACTGTTTAGAAATCGTTATAATACTCACCCTCCGTGAATGAAAATTGCAAAAGGGATTAGCGATGTATGCGGTGAACAAATGCTTGTAATGTTTGCCCTTTTGTAAATAAACATCCTATAAGCGATTAGAGATGTGTATTGTTCAGAAATTGTTGTAATTTTCACCCGCCATGAATGAAAATTGTAAAAAGTATTAGCAATGTATGCGGTAAACAAAGGCTTGTAATGTTCGCCCTTTGTAAATGAACATCCTAAAAAAGATTAGAGATGTGTACTGTTCAGAAATAGTTGTAATACTCACCCTCCATGAATAAAAATCATAAAAGGGATTAGCGTTGTATGCGGTGAACAAATGCTTGTAATGTTTGCCCTTTATAAATGAACATCCTATAAGCGATTAGAGATGTGTATTGTTAAGAAATTGTTGTAATTTTCACCATTTGTGAATGAAAATCGCAAAAGGGATTAGCGATGTATGCGGTGAACAAAGGCTTGTAATGTTCGCCCTTCGTAAATGAACATCCTAAAAAAGATTAGAGATGTGTACTGTTCAGAAATCATTATAATGCTCACCCTCCGTGAATGAAAATCGCAAAAAGGATTAGCGATGTATGCGGTGAACAAATGCTTGTAATGTTTGCTCTTTGTAAATAAACATCCTATAAGTGATTAGAGATGTGTGTTGTTCAGAAATCGTTGTAATTTTCACCCTTCATGAATGAAAATCGCAAAAGGTATTAGTGATGTATGCGGTAAACAAAGACTTGTAATGTTCGCTCTTCGTAAATAAACATCCCAAAAAAGATTAGAGATGTGTACTGTTCAGAAATCGTTGTAATGCTCACCATTCATAAATGAAAATTATAAAAGGGATTAGCGATGTATGCGGTGAACAAAGACTTGTAATGTTCACCCTTCGTAAATGAACATCTTATAAAAGATTAGAGATGTGTACTGTTCAGAAATCGTTGTAATGCTCACCCTCAGTGAATGAAAATCACAAAAGGGATTAGCGATGTATACGGTGAACAAAAGCTTGTAATGTTCGCCCTTCGTAAATAAAAATCCTATAAGGGATTAGAGATGTGTACTGTTCAGAAATCGTTTTAATGCTCACCCTCCGTGAATGAAAATCGCAAAAGGGATTAGCGATGTATACAGTGAACAAAGACTTGTAATGTTCGCTCTTCGTAAATGAACATCGTATAAAAGATTAGAGATGTGTACTGTTCAGAAATCATTGTAATGCTCACCCTTCGTGAATGAAAATCTCAAAAGGGATTAGCGATATATACGGTGAACAAATGCTTGTAATGTTCGCCCTTTGTAAATGAACATCCTATAAGCGAATAACGATGTATAATGTTTAGAAATCGTTGTAATGCTCACCCTTCATAAATGAAAATCGCAAAAGGGATTAGCGTTTAGGGTTTAGTGTTTAGTGTTTAGGTTTTAGGAATTAGGGTTTGGATAGTAGGGTTTAGGTTTTGGGTTTAGGATTTAGGTAGCAGGCTTTATGGTTTATTTTTTAGGGTTTAGGTATTAGGGTTTATGGTTTGTGGTTTATGGTTTAGGTAGTAGGGTTTATGGTTTATAGTTTAGGGTTTAGGATATAGGTAGTAGGGTTTAGTGTTTAGTGTTTAGAAATTTAGGGTTTGGGTAATAGGGTTTAGATAGTAGGGTTTAGGGTTTAGGTTTAGGATTTAGGGTTTAGATAGTGTGGATTTAGGGTTTGGGTAGTAGGGTTTAGTGTTTAGATAGTAGGGTTTAGGGTTTTGAGTGTAGGGTTTGGGATTTAGGGTATAGGGTTTAGTGTCAAGGCTTTTGGGATTAGGGTTTATGATTAGGGTTCAGGGTTTAGTGTTTAGGGTATAGGGTTTTAGGTTTTAAAAAGCGACCGCGACAATGATATATCAATCATTGTCTTTGCGAACGATAGTGATATATAATATCGTGATTTGATGAGCTTTGTATTTTAGGTTTTGGGGTTTAGTGTTTAGGGTGACGAGCTTTGTCTATGTGAACGATATATCCTATCACAATTTACAACTTCATGCCGATTTAAGTCATAGTTGCAAATCGATATCTGTGAACACCCCAATTTTTTTTTTTTAAAAGTTTTGTAAAAATGACTCTTTTGCCCCTAACCCCATTTTCTGAGAAAATCAAAGCAGTTTCAAAGCTCATTTTTTAGATTGTCTGAACTATACTCCATATTGATAGGTTAATTTCGGATCCGAATCCAGGACTTGGAATCCATATTTCCTCAAAAACCGGATCTAAACCCATTTCTGAAGAAATTTTCTCAAAATAGCTCTAAAATTTTCAGAAAATTTTCCTTTTATATTTTTACAAAAACACAAAAAAATAAATAAATAGTTTTAATCTTTAACTTTTCGTAAAGCTTTAGGATTATTCTAAAAATACAAAAAAAATATATATAGAAAATAACATAAAAAAAAAAAAAAACCAAAAAAAAAAAATCGAGAAAAGCTACGAAGAAAACAGATGATTTTCAAACTTTTTGGACCATTTTTACCAAAAACCTCATTTTCAAAACCATTTTATAAAAAATTTTAAAAAAAAAGGGGGAACCACCTTTTTGAAATATCAAAAAGTTGCAACGGACTCCTCCCGCATGCTCCCTCTTCTCCTCTCTCCACCGTCAATCTTCAACAATCCCCTCTCCTCAACCTTCGATCCTTAACAGCCTCCATTCTCGAACCATCCGGCCTCTCTTTAAGAAGAGACACCCCATCTCCTTGAGGGGGATCAGATTTCTTTTCCAACGACTCTGCACTGGCATCGATTGTTTTTCTGAAGACGGACCTTTCCTTCCTTCCTCCTTCGGGTGTTTCTTCCTCAACCAGCAGAAGATCGGTCGAACATCAACAAAACCACAAGTAAGCATCCATCCTCCCTTCCGATTCTGGAATTTCTATCAAATCTCTTGCATTCCATTGTTTTTGTGCTCTGAATCTCCTCCTTTTGACTATATTCCCCTTTTCCTCTATTCATCATTTTTTTGTTTTGTTTTCTTTGTTGTAATCTTCCCAATAACGCATATTCCGCAATTCCTGATTTGCATATAGCAAATCGGGTTGCAGATAAGCAATATTAAGAGGAGCAGAGGAGTTCCAACATCCGTTTTTTTTTTTTTTACTTCATTTTATTCTGCTTCAATAGTTTAACATTGCTATGGTCCTGGATCAACGCCGTCGGTTTAGTTGGCAATTATATTTCGTTTCCCATTAGATTTCATCATGTCGACCCCATAGGTTTCATTCTTTTTTTTTTTTCTTTCTTTTCTTTTTCTCTTTTTTTTTTTATTTTATTTATTTTTCTGCCACGTTTAGGCGGTGATTTTTGGACTCAGGCTATCAGATTCAAGAATCTGATAGGTTTCATTCGAATCCCAGTCTAATTTTACTGTTAAAATTCACCTTCATCTTGATTTTCTGTTGAATTTCCAATCTCCTATAGGATCTCTGTTACCTTTTTTTTTTTTTACGTTGATTTCCTACCCTGGTTGGCCATGGTATTTAGATTTTCAGTTGTCGGATATTGTTTAAATCTGACATTCATCGCAATGTGCTTTAACAACTTCTGTAATTCTCGTATGTGTGCATTGTGCTATCATCCACATAATTTCAACTTAGATCTATCATCGTTTGTATTTGAAAATGGCCTCTAAAAGGATGTCTGATCTGGTTCAATATCGGATTGGATTCATCCTGCAGAAGGTTTCAATCGATCCCCTGATTTCCCATGTCCTGGGGATTACAATCACCTTGCCGGTTGGATATCTGGGACCTTTAGGCTCTGCAACTAGATCATCACCCCACCAACGCTACTCATGCCTTTGATGGTCCCTCGTGAATCCTTATGTTTTCAGTATCTCACCAATAGTAGTTTGCCATTTATAGAAATTTTGTTTCATCTTAGGTATGTACCCATCGTATCTGGTTTATTTTTGGTGCCATTTGTATAATCTGAAGCCTATGTTAATGAATCCCATATCCTGTCCATTTGCTACCTCCCAGTCAGCATCACTTCAGCGAATACTACATCGGCATATTTTGTTCATCCACGGGTTGTTTAGATTTTCTTTTTCCCATTCCATTTTTCTCTCTGTTCAATGTTTCTTTTATACCTACTTTATTTATTTGTTTATTCTTTTCCTCTTTTAGGTTGAATGTATATTAGCCACTTAATTCATTCGGTTATTTTTCACTCATCTTGCACTATTATGTGATACATACTCTTTTTTTTTTTTCTTTCTTTCTTTTTAGTATGTTCTGTGCTATGATTCATGACATTTACCGTTTTAGAATCCCTGAATTCAGTATTATTATCATATCTGTATATGTTGTTCAATTCAATATCTTTGATATACATGCCTTGGCTCTCATCAAAACATGGGTTGGCTACTGTGAACATCCTTTGATTGATTGCCATTTCATTCCTCCTTTAATGTTTTCCTATGTTTCTTGTTAACTGTAGTTATTTTATGTGTCTTTATTTTATCTTACTGAGTTTTGCAATTTGATCCCTAAGAAAAAAAAAAAAGGGGGAATCGAAGTCCTGCAGGTTGGTTAGACCCTGTAAAGCATACTTATCTTTCTGTTTGTAAGAAGGTGATGGAGAGTCTCTCTGATTCGTTGTCTTTCTGTGTTTTCGCCACTCTAGAGTGACTGTGACATCGAGAATCCCTTTTCTAAAATCACGGAAGAGGCTTAATGAAGAAGAACCTGTTAGGAACAGCTTTCCAGAAGTCCTCACAGACTTTCTGCTTGGAGACATCAAAGTCTTCAGAATGTTCAGATATAGCTAATTGCGTAGATCTCTGTGATGATAAAAAAAAAAAACAGTTTCAGGAATGCGACATTTTGGATCATTTTAGCATTCATGAAAGTTTGTTTCCCTTGTGGACTCACAGGTGCTCAGATTTGTTGGCAATTAGAAACCTCATGGTATGCTTGGCACCCATGCTTTCCTATCCTGGATGGTGACATTTTCACCAATGGTTTAACAAGTCTAAATGTCATTTGGCATCCCTTTGATGGAATATCGGCAAATGTTGCAGAATTTCATTCTTCCTGCAGAAAACTCATCGTGCATGCCACTGCACTTTATATTCATGCATTTCAGCTTCTAGGTTGTGTTGAGTCGTATGTCAACATCTACATTCTTTACTTACATTACGCATGCACTCAATCCCCGTTTATGCACATACTGCATTGCCCAGGCCACCAAGCTCCATGGGTTATATTACCCCAAAAAGTCACCATTTCAGTTACATCCATGACTTAATCATCCCCATCATCAGCACAATCTGTCAATACAGTTAGATGGTTAGACATTGGATCTGACTAAACAGCCAATCATCAAATCCCTTGAGCCTTGTATCCAGCAGATCGCTGTCATCACTGTCTCCAACAGCACAAGCCCCAGCAGCACTCTGCACCTGCTTTTGCTTCAGCATTGGCATCCCACACCATCTCATACATTCACACAACCAACCACATATTCCATCACCACTGCTGTATTTTTTTTTTACAACAGTACCTACTTAGGCATTGTTGTGGTTCCACTTCAGGCATCCACCAAGATGTTGGTCTCTTCCAGCATCTAGGCTACACAGCATCCAGTAACATCCAATTGTTACCCTAGATTAGCTATTCTCATCCATACACACTTCACCTTCATTTATACTTATACAATATATGCATGCCACAGCACCCCCCATATACTGTTGCCACCCAGTTCGTGCAACAATCTCTCAATTCTTGCATTTATCTTCATTAACATCTATACCTTCATTCAAATAGCATTTCATAACATAGGTCATATGCTACATGCACTAACATCATTCTCCACACCTTTCCATGTTCTTTGCACATCATGATAGCATGTTCCATCTATCTTGTATTTTCTTCCTAAGACTCTCTCATCAACATTGAGGGATCATCACATGCATTGTAATTCTAATATAATCTCTTGGTTTTCCCTCCCATTTCCTACTTGGCTTCATACTAACTTTATCTTCTTGCAGAAAATATAGAAAAAGGGTTATTTTCTGCTTGGCATAGGGAATTGTAAATTTTTATTTCAATTTCAAGACTGTAATAGTTAGATATAATGAGAATTTACGTTTTCCAACCCTTAGATAGAATGAATGAGCATTGTAAATATCATGAATTACTTGTTTTTCATGCATTTTTGCCTTTATTTCTCAAATTCTCACAATGGTGAAACACGAATGGCACGTGCACCATTTTGTAAGAGGTAAATCAATCCTAAGTTGATGATCCACATCAATGGCCATAGTCAGGGTGTGGACAAAACTTAGTATTTTTATCTTTTACGAAATAACACTGGATCCGCACTGGATCCATTTTCAAAACTCATCATGTTTCCTTAAATATTTTTCTCCTTTTATTAGAATTTAACTTAAAATTAACTCAAAATATATACCAATGGCCATAGTCAGGGTATATTGAGAGTTAATTTCATTTTAAATTCTGTAAAAGCACCGAAAAATGTATTTCATTCTTCACTTGAATTTAAATGTAGGTATTACATAATACATTCAATGACCATAGTCAGGAATGCATTATGTCTTCAACTTCATTTTAATTCATTTAAAGAATGGGATAGCTTTTCAAAATTCCAAATTCAAAAATCTTTAAATTCATCACATCATTTAAGGTAGAATTGCATCATTTTTCAAAATTCCTTTTCAAAAACCCAAGTGATTTTGAACCTCTTTTTTTTAAAAAAATTTCTATTTCAAAAATTCCAAATCTATCTCAATTTCAAAGTCCAATTTGACTTTGGAATTTTAGAATCATTTCATATTCAAACTTCAAAAATCCAACTCAATTCAAAATTCAATTTCAAAGTTCATATTAACTTTGAAGTTATCTTCTGATTTCAAAATCAAATTCATCCCCCTTATCTTCAAATCAAAGTTTGGGTTTGAATCTCAAGTTTAAATTTGGGTTTCTAAAAAAACCCAGATCCACCTTTAAAGGACCTATTTGGGCTTCTCAAAACCCAAATCCAAAAACAAATCCTAGTCTCAAACTTGGATCCAGATTTCCAGGTATGAACTCCATTCCACTTTGGATCTCCCATCACAGATCCGAATTCCATCTAGGATTCAAACTCTTATTCCACTTTGGATCTCCAATCACAGGTCCAAAATTCATCGAGGATCCAGATCCTCGTTCTACCATCCAGATCCAAAATCCAACTCTTAGGATCCAGAATCCAATTCTACCATTGGATCTCAGATTCAGATTCAAATTCCAATTCTTAGGATCCAGAATCCAACCCTACTTTGGGTCTCAGATTCAGATCCAAGATCCAATTCTTAGGATCTAGAATCCAATCATACATTGGATCTCAGACTTTAGATCCAAATCCATTCTAGGATCCAGAACCCAATTCTATTTTGGATCTCAGATTTCAGATCCAATTCCATCTTAGAATCCAGAGTCCAACCTTATTTTGGCTCTCAGATTTCAGATCCAAATACCATCTCGTATTCCAAATCTTAAAACCAATCCCCTTCAAAATTCCAAATCCAAAATTCTATTTAAATTTCAATTCTTAAAGCCAATTCCATTTCATTCAGACCAAGTCCCTATTTCGAATCCTAGAAATCAATTCAAAACTCTATCCAGAACTTGGATTCGGATTTCATCTTGAAAATCCAACTTCTACAAATCTCATTTCTTAATTTCTTTAGATTTCCCATATTCAAAAGTGGAATTCAATTCCATTCCAGATGTTCGTCTAAATTCAAAATTTTAAATTCAAAGTTCATTTATGACTGTGAAAAATTTCCTTCACTCTCTTTTTATTACCAAACTTCAAGGTTAACCTCCAAATTCCAGATTTATCTTCCCAAACTCTTGATCATTCTAAAAACTTAGAACTTTAACCTTAAGTTCTAAGTTAGGAATCATTTTTTTTTCACTTTATCAATTTCACTTGGAAATTTTTCAAAACATTTTCAAAAGGAGCATACATCTTTGCATTTGCACAAGCATGATTCATTGTGCATTTTAGACTTAGGATAAATACTTAGATAAATTCATTGCAAAGCAAAAAGGCATTAATTCGACACTTGATTCGATTACCCCTGGTAAAGGCGCCAGGAACGGTCGAACCTCGTACCGACGAGCGGATCCCGTCTCCCAGTTTTCCCGCAAATATTTCAAACGGAGGCGAGTTATTTCAAAATATTTTCAAAATTAAGGTCAAGTGAGACCCGCAAAAGAGTTCCTCTTCTCTTCTCTTCTTTCTCTTCTCTCTTTCTTTCCGTCTTTTATCTTTCTCCCTTCAAAAAGGAGGGAAATAAGAGGTAGGAAAGGAAAAGAGAAGGAAGAGAGAGAACATTATGAGAGGAAAAATTTTGCGATGATCACAGTTTTGGCGACCGTGATGGGACTCGTCTCCGTCCGGTCGAATTATGCCTTTTCTTTTGCTTTGATATTTTCTAAGTCTTTATTCTACATATGTCAGCTACATTTTCATGCAAACCTTAGGAGCCTAGACTCTGTCCTAAAGCTGACATCATTGCATATAGGATTTAAGTATGGTTTGGTAGGACCATATTGAGGGGATTATTCCATGCTCACATTAGACTTAGGTCTTGAATACAACTCTCCTCAAATTTAGGGATTGAATGTAAACAATGTATGCAAGTGTATGCTTCTCTTTATTTTAAATCTATCTCTTTAGGACTTGCATTAGAGCCATCTGACTTTTTGTTGAACATGTTTTCAAAAACATCCCTTACCTATATTGTCCCGGTCTTCACGTTGCTGGGCTGTCTCACTGAACCATAGTTCGGGAGAGAGCCTCACAACTGGACCACTTATTTGGGTTCGCGCCCCCCTACCACGTACCTAAGGGCCATAGTCCGAGGTATATCGGTAGGTGCTCAAGGATGTTGGGAAGCCATTATCTTAGAACCGGAGAAATATTTTCTATGCCACGTACTTCGAGTTTCGGCTTGGGTATATCGGCGTATCTTGATCGGAATCAGATAATTTGAACCTTAGAGTTAGGATTAAGGTCCTACAAGCCATTTCAAATATTGCATTTAGAGTCAGCCTTTAGGGAGTGCTGTATGCGTATCCTTGTTTGTGCAGCCTTGGTTGTGTGATATTTCTCTTATATGTATCAAACCTTTTTTTCAAAAAAAACCCTGGGTGTATTATTCAAAACTTACCTTTATTTTCAAAAACCCCAGGTGTATATTCTCTATCTACCTACATCTTCTTTTTTCCTCTTTTTAGGATAAATTTTCTCCAAAACCCTGGAAAACTCTTTTAAAAAAAAAAAAAAAATCCCCTCAATCTTTCAAAATGTCCAGGTTTGATTCTTTAAAAAGTCTATCCGTAAGTTCTGCATTCTATCTGACTCGCTTCCTCCTTTTGCCTCAGTATCACTCCGATGGCATCTGAATCTCCCGATACTATCTTTCCTTGGGATCATGTCCTCTATCAAATAAGAGATGGAACCCCAGATCTGCGGGTCATCCAGTCTCGTGCTTTCTTCCCACGGTGGTATTATTCTTGGTTCGCCACCTTCTCACGTATGTTCCCAGATCACTTGGATGACTGTGGGTTGGAGATGGCATCAGCGGTAGGCAAGCGAGTCATCAATGGAGCGTTGATTCAGGCCATGGCAGAACGATGGAATCCACGTACCTGCACATTTTGGTTTCCATGGGGAGAGATGACTCTAATGATGGACGAGTTCAACGACATTATGGGATTGCCCGAACCAGATGGTCAGCCAGATGATCCTGTCGAGCAGCAATTTTTGATCAACATCAAAGGGGTAGATGTTCGAGAAGCCTTAGCAAGAGCAACAGGGAGCAGATCCTGGCCTCTCACCGAGATTGGTGAGAATCAGTTCATCGACCTGTTCGAATTATATCAAAAGTACGGAGCCTACAAAGAGGTTGACACTTTGTCCCGAGCAGCGAAGGACAGAATTCAGCATGCCATGATCCTGTGCACAGTGGGGTTAGCCTTCTTCCAAGATGGTCAGAATTTTATAGACATCAGAGTTGCCCAGCTCTTTTGGAGATGGGGAAGCAAGCAGACCCGTCAGCTCTCAGTCTCCATGGCCGCATTAGCCTTCCTTTACAGAGGTTTGGCTCGATTCGCTCTTGGGGAGACCATTCTGGTAGAAGGATGCACTTATGCCTTGCAGTCGTGGTTCCTACGCCACGTTCCCTCAAAAGCCAGCTCTTTCAGGTTCAACAGTAAGCAACCGAAGACAGTCATCCAATGCCGAGCTCTGATCGAGAAGCTGCATCAGGAGGAGATCACCTGGGATTTCTTTGACAGAAAAGAGACTATTCCTCGATATACTTATGCCCGTGACAAGCGCTACAAGTTGATGGGCCCTTTCTTTTGTATTGATTATCAGCCGGAGCGATGTCTGAGGCAGTTTTCACAGCGGCAGGTCCGTGCCAACACCCGTTTCCCGACAGGCAATGTGTCAGAATTCAACCTGCAGTCGGATCAGTGGTCTGGGGCATATCATGTCGCAAAATATACTTGGAACTCCTTTATTTCTCTGTCTATATTTCCTGGGCCAAATGTATCATCCGAATATCAAGAGTGGTGGCAAACTGTCTGCCCACCCTCTCTTTTTCCTTGAAAGTTACAAATATCAATAAAATTTTAGTTTTTGGCCAAAAATGTTATTTTCTGTATTTTGTTTGTAGCACAAATAAAAGTCACAAAAACTTGAGTGACGACCTAATCCCAGGTAAAAGGGATATTCCTTCCGCATTTCTTCAAATCTTATCATGGTTGACGACCTCGCCTAGGTAACAAGGCACATTTCTCTGTTATCATCAAATGGTAACACAATAATCACAAATCGTGTGATGACCCAATCCCGGGTAATGGGATAATCTCTTGAAATTGTCTACCGAATCCCCTCATTTCTTGCTTTCTCTCGAAGAAATTATGATTTTCAAAAAGCTTCTCCATACTCTAACCATTCCCATATTCTGCAGGAAAGCTTAGGCATCTGAAAATGGTTCAGACAAGGGCTGACAAAAGGGCTACTCAACAACACAGTGACAACGAGTCAGAGGAGATGAATTCTCCTAGATTGTCCAAAAAGCATGACTCCGGAAATGAAAGCGATGTTGATCCGGCCATGTACCGGGTTTTTCAGAAAATGATGACTAAAATGATGGCCGAGCAGGCTAAGGCGGCTCCAAAGAAGGCGGCTTCTAAGACCAAGGCTAAGAAGAAGCCCATGAAAAAGCCAGTCAAGATCAGCAAGCAAAAGGTACAGCGTGACAGTACCTCTGAAGATTCTGAGTCAGCAGAAGAGAATTCTGAAAAAGAGCAGTTGATATACATCCCGAAACATCTGCGGCAGTCCAAGAGGCCGGTAGAGGAGCCAGTGTCAGTGAACAAGCCCAAGCATGGGCCCCCTGCAGAAGACTCTATCCAGGCACTGACCAAAATCGTCAAAGACCTGCAGGTCCGGAATAAAGGAAAAAGGGCATACACTAGGCAGGATTTCTACCTTGGTTTGGAAGGAGACATCAATTTGGAGAATCTCCCCTGAAAATTCATTAAATTCGATGGATCCGGAGACCCCAAGGCCCACCTTGCCATGTTCTTCGCAGAATGCGCCCGGTTCAGCGAAGACAACCGTGCCCTCTTCCTCTGTTTTCCCCGCAGTTTGGAGGGAATAGCCGCCAAATGGTATGCCGAGCATGTCAATCCCATCGAGTTAAGGGATTTTGACAAAGTCGTTAATATGTTTGTGGAACGCTTCCTATTCAACACGGAAGCTCTGCCCACCCTGAACCACCTGTGCAACCTGAAACAAGAGCCCAATGAAAAGGCTAGGGATTTTATCCACAAGTGGAGAAGCCTGTGCAACAAAATGAGAAACCCTATCTCTGAAGAGCATGCCCTCCAAGTCATTCTCAACAACTTCTCCCAGCCCCTAAAAAGCCTCCTCTTCCCATATCCCTCCAAATCGTTTATTGAACTGACGGAGCGAGCAGAATGGCTCGAGATGGGAGTAGAGAACGGGATGTACGAAGGTGTTGCCTTAGCCAAAAATGTGCAAGACCCAAAGAAGAAGGCACACTTCACCTACTCCGCCGAGGTTCCAGGGGATGATCAGGGCAGTAGCAGCAAACAGGGCAGTGGCAGTGGCACAAAGCCCGAGCAGAACAGAGGAAGGAAAGGGAAATTCTTCAAGAGCAATGATAAGCCTCTCCCGACCGGCCCTCAACAAAAGGGGGACCTTCAAGAAAAACCTAAACATATAAACTGGAGCAGGGATCGGAAGTTTACTCCCCTCGACCAGCCACTGGAGAAGATTTTGGAATATTTGCTGTCTCACGGGATGGTAAAACTTCCCAAGGTGGCAGATCCACCAGTGCTCATGGGAAGATTTAAGGAACAATACTACAAATTCCACAAAGCAATGGGCCACGACACTGAGTACTGCTTCGTCCTGAAGCATCTGATTCAGGATTGTATTGATAAAAGCATCCTCATCGAGGATGAAGAAGAGGGCAAAATGGACATTCTGTCCGCCCCATTCCCAAAACATTCAGTGTCAACCGTTTCAGAAGGTTCTTTTCTCCCGCAGAGTCACATACATCCTTGCTCCAGCAAAGAAATAAGTTTGCAGCATCAGGTGACGGTTCTACATCAGAATCAACCTGCATTTCAGAGAGGGGATATCCTCTCATTTTTAAATATTAGAAACATGTCAGTTGAGAGTGGAAAGATCCAAGTTTTTCCAAAAAGATTTGTGAAAAGGGAAGCCTGCATAGAGGAAGCAGAAACCTCGGAAGCAGCAGAAGAACGGGCCAAAAGCCTTCAGAAGCCCATCACAGTGCTCTCCAACATCTCCATCTTTGAGTTGACTCACGACTCTCCCCAGCATAAAGAAAAACTAGATGATCTATTAAGAAAGATCAAAGTAAAGCCGGGCACCACGCCCGAAGACATGGCGCAGATAGTAAACCAAGCAATGACTAACGCGCTTATTACCTTTTCAGATGAGGACTTGCCTAAGCCTCATTCATTCCACAACAATGCATTGTATATAGTGGTCAGGACCAGGGGCATGACTGTCCCGCACGTACTCATTGATGGGGGCAGCAGTCTGAATATTTGCCCAGAAATGACAGCGAAAGCATTGGGATTAAAGGAGGAAGAATATGTGCCTGATCCCATCACCATCTATGGCTTCGATAATCATGGGCAAACTGCCAAAGGCAAAGTCTTTTTGGAAATCTTCATCAACTACTCAGTGCATACTGTGTTGTTCCATGTCGTCAATGTACCACCGACTTACAATCTTCTGTTGGGACGAACATGGATCCACAATGCCAATGCCGTTCCATCAACTCTCCACCAGTGCATCAAGTGGTCTAAGGGTGGAATGATCGCCACCATTTTGGGTGAAGATCCTGAAGAGAGGCTGCCACAGCCTATGATTCCTCGTCCGACATTCACAGCTGATATTCCAAGCATCCGAGAAGCGGATGAGATCAATCTCAGTGACAGTCTAGAGATGCTGAAGCTAAAAGATGTCATGGAAGAAGAAAATGTAGCAGCCACGGTCCAATGGCAGGGACCTTGTTTCTTCAAGTTAGGAGGACGCATTGATTACGCCTCCTTCAAAGATCACCCTTTATTCCCCCAGTTCTCCAAAGCCAGAAAGGGATTTGATCTGCTGATAAAACATGGATATCAGCCATTCCGGGGCATAGGAAAAAATGAAGATGGTATAGTGGAGCCAATCGTTCCTACTCAGCATTCGGACAATTCAGGGTTGGGGTTCACCGGCCAGGATTCCAGCAAAAAGACAGTTTTTGTCAAAGGAAACAAGTGAAGATGATGCCTTAGTTTTCCTGCTTTCTTTTATTCTCTTTTTTGTAGGGACAATACAGTCCCATCTTTTGTTAAAATCTTGTAAATACTTTACTTCAATCAATGAAAGATCAAAATTTTCTTTTCAAATATCCATCAATTCCTTCTTATACTTTGTCTATATCATCACTCTTGCTTTATATAAAATTTTTTTATTTGGCTCATCATACTTTCTCTTAAAAACAACCTCTTTTTGGCATTTTCAGGACCATTAAACTCCTGAATCAATGACAAGATTTGTTATCAATCCCAAGTATCTAAAATTGGCAAGGTTTCCTGAGATGAAAGACAGAGCAGAGGTCAGTCAGGCAACAGAGCAGACTGAAGAGCCAGCTGAATTTGATTCCACTATTCAGAATTTACCAGAATTTGCTCACATTCAGAAGCAGGATGAACCATCAGCCTTGGTTCAAGATCCAACTGAGGATATCAACATTGGGTCGGAAGATGATCCGAAGATTCTCAAAATTGGGTCGAGCCTAAGCGAAATTGAAAAAGCTAGACTCATCCAATTCCTCCAAAGGCACCAGGAAGTATCTGCCTGGACTTACGAAGATATGCCAGGGTTGGATATCAAACTAGTTGAGCATCGACTCAAGTTGAAACCAGAAGCCAGACCAATCAAGCAGAAATTGAGGAAATTAGACCTTCGAATTGAGCAACAAGTCAAAGAAGGACTGGAAGATTTATTGAAAGCAGGCTTCATCCGGGCCATTGATTACCCGGATTGGTTGGCAAATATCGTAGCAGTCCCTAAAAAGAATGGAAAAGTTCGGATCTGCATTGATTTCAGGGATCTCAATAAGGCTACCCCGAAAGATGATTATCCACTTCCTAATATTGACCTCTTGATCGATAGCACAGCAGGTCACGCCATGTTTTCTTTCATGGACGGATATTCAGGTTATAATCAGATCAAGTTGACCGTTCGTGATCAGTCGAAGACCTCATTTACTACTCCATGGGGAACCTTCTGCTATACAGTTATGCCATTTGGGCTCAAAAATGCCGGGGCGACTTATCAAAAGGCAATGGCCGTTATTTTCCACGATCAAATGCACAAGAATATGGATGCGTATGTGGATGACATTTTGGTTAAGTCTAAAGAAGAAGAGGATCACCTCGATGCTCTTAGTCAAGTTTTTGAAAGACTTATTCTTTACAAATTGAGGCTTAACCCTCAGAAATGTGTTTTTGGAGTAGAGTCCGGCAAACTGCTCGGCTTTATTATCAGCAAGAAAGGGATCGAGGTGGATCCGGCTAAAGCAAAAGCCATTATTGACATGCCGCCTCCAACTAATCTGAGAGAGCCGCGAAGCCTTCAAGGGCGTATTCAGTCTATTCGCAGGTTCATCTCCAATTTGGCTATGAGATGTGAGCCTTTTAACCACTTGCTGAGAAAAGGAGTTAAATTTGAATGGGGATCAGAATGTCAGCTCTCGTTCGAACGCATCAAGCAGTATCTCCTTAATCCACCAGTTTTAAAGCCGCCTAAGCTGGGAAAGTCTCTCTTGCTATATATTTCAGTCAATCAAAATGCCTGTGGTGGATTCCTCGCTCAGTATGAAGAAGGCAGTTTGATAGAGCACGCCATCTACTACGTGAGCAAAACATTCATTGATTATGAAAAGAAGTATTCTCAGATGGAGAAGACTTGTCTAGCTCTGGTCTGGATGTGCCAAAAATTGAGACATTACTTGTTGGCTTCTGAAATTAAGTTTCTTTCAAAGCTCAATCCGCTCAGATACATTCTTGAACAACCTTTTCTCACTGGACGAATCGCAAAGTGGCAAGTCCTGTTGATGCAATATGACTTAGAGTATGTTTCTCAAAAGTCGATTAAGGGCCAAGCGATCGCAGATCAGTTGGCAGATTTCCCTCTGACAGAAGAAATTAAAACAGAGGATGATTTTCCTGACGAGCACATCTGTAATGTCCAACAGCCCCCAGTTTGGAACTTGTTCTTCGATGGCTCTAAAAATATGTCTGGCATCGGGATTGGAGTCCTGTTGATCACTCCAGAAAAAGAAATGATCCCTTATTCTCTTAAGCTTGGTTTCCAATGCACTCATAATATGGCCGAGTATGAAGCTTTAATACAAGGCCTCAAAATTCTGCAATGTTTCAATGTCAAGAGAGTGCACGCCTTTGGCGACTCACTACTTGTTGTCAGTCAAGTTAACACTGAATGGCAAGTGAAAGATCCCAAATTGATCCCATATCAGAAGATCGTCTTAGCTCTTGTTGACAGCTTCGAAGAATTTCAGCTCAATCACATCAGAAGAGAGCATAATCAGATAGCCGATGGCTTAGCCAGTTTGGGCTCCATTTTATCATTCAAAGGTGGTGAGTCATGTCGCTCTTTCGAAGTTGGCAGACTCGAACAACCCGCTTTCGATTCAATTATGCAAATAAATCAGGTCAATCAGAAGGAGGAGCCTTGGTATCAAAGTATCAAGAATTTCATTGAGTCTGGTGAATTTCCACCAGAAATGCCTAAAAAGGAGCAACGTGCAATCCAGCGTATGTCCACCCGATATTTCATTCTCGCCAATGTCCTCTACCGCCGTGGATTCAGTTCTGAGTATTCAAGGTGCTTATACAAAGAAGAAGCTATGGAAGTTATCCAAGAGGCACATGAAGGGATTTGTGGTGGTCATGCTGGCTATCAAACTCTCGTCAAGCAGATCGTTCGAGCAGGGTACTATTGGAATACCATGCAGCAAGACTGTCATGGATTTGTGAAAAAATGCGTCAAGTGCCAATTACACGCGCCTTACATTCATGCTCCGGCCGCATACCTACAATCAGTTGTTTCCCCTTGGCCATTTTCCATGTGGGCTTTTGACGTCGTCGGCCCAATTACCCCTTCTGCTTCTAACGGCCACAAGTATTTCCTGGCTGCGACAGAGTACTTCACGAAATGGTTGAAGCTGTTACTCTACGCACTGTAGAAGGCCGCCATGTGGTTTCTTTCATTCATAAGAACATTCTTTGCCGCTTCGGCATACCACATGATATTGTCTCAGATAATGGAACCCATTTCAAAAATGAGAGGATGAAAACCTTTTGTTCTAAATTCAGAATTTCCCACCACTTCTCAGCTCCTTATTATCCTCAAGGAAATGGCCAAGCAGAGGCCACCAATAAGATCTTGATTCGTATTTTGGAAAGGACTGTGAAGACAGGTCGAGATTGGCACGAGAAAATTCATGACGCGCTTTGGGCATATCGGACCACCATTCGGACTCCGACTAATGCCACTCCTTCAGAACTCGTTTACGGGACTGAAGTGGTGTTACCTCTCCATATCCAAAAGCCCGCTCTCAAATTCGCTTCTCTCATAGAATTGCCACTTGATCAGTATCAGCAGCAGAGATTGGTGCAACTAGATTTACTGGATGAAAAGAGGCTCAAAGCAGCAGAGCACGCTCAAACTTATCGACAGAGGATAGCCCGACATTATGCCAAGTCTGTCATTGAGAGAAAATTTCGAGTTAACGATTTGGTGCTCAGATCGACAGCTCATCTCAAGCATCGACCACAAGGCAAGTGGTCACCCAATTGGGAAGGCCCTTATGTGGTTAAGGAAGCTTTGCCTCGCAATTCGTACCGTCTAATCAATGCAGATGGGGTGGAGATGCCAGATCCCATCAATGCTCTGCATTTGAAGAAATTTTATACTTAGAATTCTCATTCAAAAAATCTTTTGTACTATTCAAAGAGCCATTTCAATAAAAATAACGATCTTCTATCAATTCTTACATTCTTCTCCATGATACTGGGGCATTCTATTTTAATCCATAATCATCTTCTTCCATCATATGCAGGCAGGATTAGACAAAAGTTCCTCTCCTCAAATTTTGTTAATTCTTAATTGGTCCTGTGATTTTTATTGTCTTTTCATTTGATTCATTTTGCTTTGATCAGATTTACATCAAGCTAATGCTCGTTTATGTCAAGTTTTAACAAATTTTCCAATCTTATTTTCTCTACTTTTATCTTCAAATCACCCCTTTCAGGATAAGGGATAAACCTGATGCCTCCTTTCAATGAGGTATTCTTCCTTTTATTTACCCCTTTCAGGATAAGGGATAAACCTGATGCCTCCTTTCAATGAGGTATTCTTCCTTTTATTTACCCCTTTCAGGATAAGGGATAAACCTGATGCCTCCTTTCAATGAGGTATTCTTCCTTTTATTTACCCCTTTCAGGATAAGGGATAAACCTGATGCCTCCTTTCAATGAGGTATTCTTCCTTTTATTTCCCCCGTTCAGGATAAGGGGATAAATCCTGAATTATCTTCTAAAAACTCATTTTGAAAAATCTAAGCTCATCTTCAAAACCCAGTTCTCGCACTGGTTGTTTTCAAACTTTTCAATCATATATAGAGCACATCTGAAAAACCCGGTTCTCACACCGGTAACCTTCTAAAATCAATCTTCTGACCAAAGACCTTTCTCCTTCTAAATTCAAGTTCTGACTTAAATATTCCCAAAACTTCATGTATTCTTCAAAAGATCCAGCTTTTGCCGGTCATGTATTTCCAAAGGATCCAGCATCTCGCTGGTCATATATTTCCAAAAGATCCAGCATCTCGCTGGTCATGTATTTCCAGAGGATCCAGCATCTCGTTGGTCCTGTATTCCAAAAGATCCAGCTCCCGTTGGTCGTGTATTCCAAAAGATCAAACCCTTAGGGTGCGACTCCTCAATTCTATCATTTCAAGGTCTTCAATTCTATCAGTTTCCCAACCTCTGGTTGTAATATCCTCAAAGTCCTATCATTTTCTCAACCCTCGGGTTATAATCTCCCAAATTCAATCACTTTCAAACCATCAGATTAAACCCTTCATTCTCAAAATCCAGTATTTTTCACTAGTCGGGATTTAAAATCCAGTTTTCATAAACTGGTCGGGATTTAAAATCCAGTTTTCATAAACTGATCGGGATTTGAAATCCAGTATTTTTCAACTGGTCGGGATTTGAAATCCAGTATTTTTCAACTGGTCGGGATTTGAAATCCAGTATTTTTCAACTGGTCGGGATTTGAAATCCAGTTGTCATAACTGGTTGGGATTTGAAATCCAGTTTTATAATTGGTCGGGATTTGAAATCCAGTTTTCATAACTGGTCGGGATTTAAAATCCAGTATTTTTCACTGGTCGGGATTTGAAATCCAGTTTTCATAACTGGTCGGGATTTAAAATCCAGTATTTTTTTCACTGGTCGGGATTTGAAATCCAGTTTTCATAACTGGTCGGGATTTAAAATCCAGTATTTTTCACTGGTCAGGTTTTGAAATCCAGTGTTTTCACTGGTCGGGATTATCAAAAATCCAGTTTCTCATAAACTTGTCGGGATTTCCAAAAACCTAATATTATCAGTACAGTTTTCTAAAGTCTGATTTCTCACACCATTTCTTTAAATTACAGCTAAATGTCTCATCAAAATCTATATTGAATGATTATTTCACAAGAGATTCGTGAAAACTTTGCCAATTTGCTAAAAGCATTAGTTGATTCTAAAAAGTTTGACTACACAAAAAGAATTTCCTGAGATAACCTCTACTATTTCTTTCCAAAAAGGTGAAACTTTTTGTGAAAAAGAGGTAAAATTCAAATCTTTTCCTGTTGATCAACCAAAAGGATGTAAGAAATGTCCTTGATATGATCAGTGAAAGAAATATTCAATGATGTTGAAAAGCCAGAAGAGAATTGATATTGATCTTGGCTATGACGCATGTTTTAAAAATGATTTTCTGACAATCAGGTAGTGGAAATATCTTGAGCCATAAAAAGAATCCACTCAACCCATCCCTTCTCATTTTCGTTTAAAAGTTGCAATCAAATATCCGCAAAAGGGATCTCTCAATTGTCGTCAAGATGAAGACGAATTAAGCGAGTAGACCCCCGGGGCCAAAGAAGATTTGAAACATCTCCAAGATGACGGAGTTTGTGACGGATCCTTCCAGGGAAAGTTCAGATCACCGTCAAGATGAAGGCGAGTGTGATGAACCTACCAACAAACCCTAAAAGATATTTGATTTCTGCTATCGTCTAAAGACCTTTTGAGCCAGTGAGATCAATAGAACCCCTGAGATAAAAGAAGAATCGAAGCATCTCCAAGATGAAGGAGTTTGTGACGTGTCCTTCCCTTTAAAAAGAGAAAAAGTCAGGACATCCAAATGAAGGATGATAAGAAAAACCCGAGAAAGCCCAATGACTCAAAAGAGTGCAAAAAGATCATTGTGGGAAAAACACCCGGATATCAAACTGCCGAAGCTGCCAGAAGTCATCTTTTCTCGTGCAAAATTCTTTTATCAATATCTCTTCATTTCTCACTTTTATGAAATTAAGAATATTTCTTCTATTCTCATATCAGGGAAATGGATAGCTTCCTTGAAGAAAATCATCAGTGCTAAAAACTTGAATCTGACTCTTAGAATTGAGGAGTTAACCTCATTTGGGGGAAATACTCTAGGTAAAAGAGGGCATATCTTTTGCACATACGTGCACATTTCCAAGCATTTGAATCAGCTATAATTTTATCCTATTGGCAAAAATTTCTCTAGCCATTTCAAGAACGAAATAAACATTCAATATCCATTTTGATGCAACTTAGCGTTGTCTATATCTTCCAGAAGAGTTGCCTCATCCAGTGGAAGCATCTCTTCCTGTCCCATCACGGTTTTCTCATTAAAAGAATTCCGTAGGGACGACCCACTCAGGATAAGGGTTAAACCTGAACCATTTGCCAAAGATTCTTTGATTTCAAAAGCTATTTCAGTCTCATCAATGAGGCGCACCATTTCTTCTCCCTTTTCAAAGCTTTAGGGAACCCTATATTTCCTCCTTTCACAAAAACCCCTATCGGATTTGTTCGTCCAAATTCCTAAGGTCCCATCGTGCTTTCTCCATTTTGAGAAACCCATATGGTAGATTTCCTATCCAGACTAAGAGTTAACCTGGAACCTCGCTTCGCGAGGTATCTTCCTTGCAGGTTTGGGTTAAACCTGAGTCACATTCCAATAAGATTCCTCATTTTTGAAGAGATGTTTTCTTCCAGTCCCACCATAATTCTTCCCATCAAGGGACCCATGCTTCATATATTACTCCAAGAAAGGATCATACCCAAGTTTCATTTTCACGAGGCCTTCTCCAAAATGTTCCATCAAGGTCCTCGTGTATTTCTTTCCTCACTTCAAATTCATTTCTTGATATATCTTCGTCCCATCCAGGATAAGGGCTAAACCTGAATCATTCTAAAAGAGTATCTTGTCTCACACACGAGACCTGATCAAAATTCTCATTTCCCACCATTTCAGAATTTCCATCTAAAAGTCCCATCACGATTTCCTCATTTTCCACTCAATCATATCATCTTCGAGGATTTCGTCTCCCCAAAACCATTCAGGATAAGGTTTTAAGCCTGAAAAACCATATTTTCAAAATAATTCTTCCACACCCAGTTCAGACTTGCTGACTGGGGCATTTTCAAAATTTGGAGTGTTGTCTTTGCCACTAAGCTCGGCTCTCAACCGGCTTAGTAGCAAAGAGGGGCATCTGTGAACACCCCAATTTTTTTTTTTTTTTAAAAGTTTTGTAAAAATGACTCTTTTGCCCCTAACCCCATTTTCTGAGAAAATCAAAGCAGTTTCAAAGCTCATTTTTTAGATTGTCTGAACTATACTCCATATTGATAGGTTAATTTCGGATCCGAATCCAGGACTTGGAATCCATATTTCCTCAAAAACCGGATCTAAACCCATTTCTGAAGAAATTTTCTCAAAATAGCTCTAAAATTTTCAGAAAATTTTCCTTTTATATTTTTACAAAAACACAAAAAAATAAATAAATAGTTTTAATCTTTAACTTTTCGTAAAGCTTTAGGATTATTCTAAAAATACAAAAAAAAAAATATATAGAAAATAACATAAAAAAAAAAAAACCAAAAAAAAAAAATCGAGAAAAGCTACGAAGAAAACAGATGATTTTCAAACTTTTTGGACCATTTTTACCAAAAACCTCATTTTCAAAACCATTTTATAAAAAATTTTAAAAAAAAAGGGGGAACCACCTTTTTGAAATATCAAAAAGTTGCAACGGACTCCTCCCGCATGCTCCCTCTTCTCCTCTCTCCACCGTCAATCTTCAACAATCCCCTCTCCTCAACCTTCGATCCTTAACAGCCTCCATTCTCGAACCATCCGGCCTCTCTTTAAGAAGAGACACCCCATCTCCTTGAGGGGATCGGATTTCTTTTCCAACGACTCTGCACTGGCATCGATTGTTTTTCTGAAGACGGACCTTTCCTTCCTTCCTCCTTCGGGTGTTTCTTCCTCAACCAGCAGAAGATCGGTCGAACATCAACAAAACCACAAGTAAGCATCCATCCTCCCTTCCGATTCTGGAATTTCTATCAAATCTCTTGCATTCCATTGTTTTTGTGCTCTGAATCTCCTCCTTTTGACTATATTCCCCTTTTCCTCTATTCATCATTTTTTTGTTTTGTTTTCTTTGTTGTAATCTTCCCATTAACGCATATTCCGCAATTCCTGATTTGCATATAGCAAATCGGGTTGCAGATAAGCAATATTAAGAGGAGCAGAGGAGTTCCAACATCCGTTTTCTTTTTTTTTTTTTTTACTTCATTTTATTCTGCTTCAATAGTTTAACATTGCTATGGTCCTGGATCAACGCCGTCGGTTTAGTTGGCAATTATATTTCGTTTCCCATTAGATTTCATCATGTCGACCCCATAGGTTTCATTCTTTTTTTTTTTTTTCTTTCTTTTCCTTTTCTCTTTTTTTTTTTATTTTATTTATTTTTCTGCCACGTTTAGGCGGTGATTTTTGGACTCAGGCTATCAGATTCAAGAATCTGATAGGTTTCATTCGAATCCCAGTCTAATTTTACTGTTAAAATTCACCTTCATCTTGATTTTCTGTTGAATTTCCAATCTCCTATAGGATCTCTGTTACCTTTTTTTTTTTTTTACGTTGATTTCCTACCCTGGTTGGCCATGGTATTTAGATTTTCAGTTGTCGGATATTGTTTAAATCTGACATTCATCGCAATGTGCTTTAACAACTTCTGTAATTCTCGTATGTGTGCATTGTGCTATCATCCACATAATTTCAACTTAGATCTATCATCGTTTGTATTTGAAAATGGCCTCTAAAAGGATGTCTGATCTGGTTCAATATCGGATTGGATTCATCCTGCAGAAGGTTTCAATCGATCCCCTGATTTCCCATGTCCTGGGGATTACAATCACCTTGCCGGTTGGATATCTGGGACCTTTAGGCTCTGCAACTAGATCATCACCCCACCAACGCTACTCATGCCTTTGATGGTCCCTCGTGAATCCTTATGTTTTCAGTATCTCACCAATAGTAGTTTGCCATTTATAGAAATTTTGTTTCATCTTAGGTATGTACCCATCGTATCTGGTTTATTTTTGGTGCCATTTGTATAATCTGAAGCCTATGTTAATGAATCCCATATCCTGTCCATTTGCTACCTCCCAGTCAGCATCACTTCAGCGAATACTACATCGGCATATTTTGTTCATCCACGGGTTGTTTAGATTTTCTTTTTCCCATTCCATTTTTCTCTCTGTTCAATGTTTCTTTTATACCTACTTTATTTATTTGTTTATTCTTTTCCTCTTTTAGGTTGAATGTATATTAGCCACTTAATTCATTCGGTTATTTTTCACTCATCTTGCACTATTATGTGATACATACTCTTTTTTTTTTCTTTCTTTCTTTTTAGTATGTTCTGTGCTATGATTCATGACATTTACCGTTTTAGAATCCCTGAATTCAGTATTATTATCATATCTGTATATGTTGTTCAATTCAATATCTTTGATATACATGCCTTGGCTCTCATCAAAACATGGGTTGGCTACTGTGAACATCCTTTGATTGATTGCCATTTCATTCCTCCTTTAATGTTTTCCTATGTTTCTTGTTAACTGTAGTTATTTTATGTGTCTTTATTTTATCTTACTGAGTTTTGCAATTTGATCCCTAAGAAAAAAAAAAAGGGGGAATCGAAGTCCTGCAGGTTGGTTAGACCCTGTAAAGCATACTTATCTTTCTGTTTGTAAGAAGGTGATGGAGAGTCTCTCTGATTCGTTGTCTTTCTGTGTTTTCGCCACTCTAGAGTGACTGTGACATCGAGAATCCCTTTTCTAAAATCACGGAAGAGGCTTAATGAAGAAGAACCTGTTAGGAACAGCTTTCCAGAAGTCCTCACAGACTTTCTGCTTGGAGACATCAAAGTCTTCAGAATGTTCAGATATAGCTAATTGCGTAGATCTCTGTGATGATAAAAAAAAAAAACAGTTTCAGGAATGCGACATTTTGGATCATTTTAGCATTCATGAAAGTTTGTTTCCCTTGTGGACTCACAGGTGCTCAGATTTGTTGGCAATTAGAAACCTCATGGTATGCTTGGCACCCATGCTTTCCTATCCTGGATGGTGACATTTTCACCAATGGTTTAACAAGTCTAAATGTCATTTGGCATCCCTTTGATGGAATATCGGCAAATGTTGCAGAATTTCATTCTTCCTGCAGAAAACTCATCGTGCATGCCACTGCACTTTATATTCATGCATTTCAGCTTCTAGGTTGTGTTGAGTCGTATGTCAACATCTACATTCTTCACTTACATTACGCATGCACTCAATCCCCGTTTATGCACATACTGCATTGCCCAGGCCACCAAGCTCCATGGGTTATATTACCCCCAAAAGTCACCATTTCAGTTACATCCATGACTTAATCATCCCCATCATCAGCACAATCTGTCAATACAGTTAGATGGTTAGACATTGGATCTGACTAAGCAGCCAATCATCAAATCCCTTGAGCCTTGTATCCAGCAGATCGCTGTCATCACTGTCTCCAACAGCACAAGCCCCAGCAGCACTCTGCACCTGCTTTTGCTTCAGCATTGGCATCCCACACCATCTCATACATTCACACAACCAACCACATATTCCATCACCACTGCTGTATTTTTTTTTTACAACAGTACCTACTTAGGCATTGTTGTGGTTCCACTTCAGGCATCCACCAAGATGTTGGTCTCTTCCAGCATCTAGGCTACACAGCATCCAGTAACATCCAATTGTTACCCTAGATTAGCTATTCTCATCCATACACACTTCACCTTCATTTATACTTATACAATATATGCATGCCACAGCACCCCCCATATACTGTTGCCACCCAGTTCGTGCAACAATCTCTCAATTCTTGCATTTATCTTCATTAACATCTATACCTTCATTCAAATAGCATTTCATAACATAGGTCATATGCTACATGCACTAACATCATTCTCCACACCTTTCCATGTTCTTTGCACATCATGATAGCATGTTCCATCTATCTTGTATTTTCTTCCTAAGACTCTCTCATCAACATTGAGGGATCATCACATGCATTGTAATTCTAATATAATCTCTTGGTTTTCCCTCCCATTTCCTACTTGGCTTCATACTAACTTTATCTTCTTGCAGAAAATATAGAAAAAGGGTTATTTTCTGCTTGGCATAGGGAATTGTAAATTTTTATTTCAATTTCAAGACTGTAATAGTTAGATATAATGAGAATTTACGTTTTCCAACCCTTAGATAGAATGAATGAGCATTGTAAATATCATGAATTACTTGTTTTTCATGCATTTTTGCCTTTATTTCTCAAATTCTCACAATGGTGAAACACGAATGGCATGTGCACCATTTTGTAAGAGGTAAATCAATCCTAAGTTGATGATCCACATCAATGGCCATAGTCAGGGTGTGGACAAAACTTAGTATTTTTATCTTTTACGAAATAACACTGGATCCGCACTGGATCCATTTTCAAAACTCATCATGTTTCCTTAAATATTTTTCTCCTTTTATTAGAATTTAACTTAAAATTAACTCAAAATATATACCAATGGCCATAGTCAGGGTATATTGAGAGTTAATTTCATTTTAAATTCTGTAAAAGCACCGAAAAATGTATTTCATTCTTCACTTGAATTTAAATGTAGGTATTACATAATACATTCAATGACCATAGTCAGGAATGTATTATGTCTTCAACTTCATTTTAATTCATTTAAAGAATGTGATAGCTTTTCAAAATTCCAAATTCAAAAATCTTTAAATTCATCACATCATTTAAGGTAGAATTGCATCATTTTTCAAAATTCCTTTTAAAAAACCCAAGTGATTTTGAACCTCTTTTTTTTAAAAAAAATTCTATTTCAAAAATTCCAAATCTATCTCAATTTCAAAGTCCAATTTGACTTTGGAATTTTAGAATCATTTCATATTCAAACTTCAAAAATCCAACTCAATTCAAAATTCAATTTCAAAGTTCATATTAACTTTGAAGTTATCTTCTGATTTCAAAATCAAATTCATCCCCCTTATCTTCAAATCAAAGTTTGGGTTTGAATCTCAAGTTTAAATTTGGGTTTCTAAAAAAACCCAGATCCACCTTTAAAGGACCTATTTGGGCTTCTCAAAACCCAAATCCAAAAACAAATCCTAGTCTCAAACTTGGATCCAGATTTCCAGGTATGAACTCCATTCCACTTTGGATCTCCCATCACAGATCCGAATTCCATCTAGGATCCAAACTCTTATTCCACTTTGGATCTCCAATCACAGGTCCAAAATTCATCGAGGATCCAGATCCTCGTTCTACCATCCAGATCCAAAATCCAACTCTTAGGATCCAGAATCCAATTCTACCATTGGATCTCAGATTCAGATTCAAATTCCAATTCTTAGGATCCAGAATCCAACCCTACTTTGGGTCTCAGATTCAGATCCAAGATCCAATTCTTAGGATCTAGAATCCAATCCTACATTGGATCTCAGACTTTAGATCCAAATCCATTCTAGGATCCAGAACCCAATTCTATTTTGGATCTCAGATTTCAGATCCAATTCCATCTTAGAATCCAGAGTCCAACCTTATTTTGGCTCTCAGATTTCAGATCCAAATACCATCTCGTATTCCAAATCTTAAAACCAATCCCCTTCAAAATTCCAAATCCAAAATTCCATTTAAATTTCAATTCTTAAAGCCAATTCCATTTCATTCAGACCAAGTCCCTATTTCGAATCCTAGAAATCAATTCAAAACTCTATCCAGAACTTGGATTCGGATTTCATCTTGAAAATCCAACTTCTACAAATCTCATTTCTTAATTTCTTTAGATTTCCCATATTCAAAAGTGGAATTCAATTCCATTCCAGATGTTCGTCCAAATTCAAAATTCTAAATTCAAAGTTCATTTATGACTGTGAAAAATTTCCTTCACTCTCTTTTTATTACCAAACTTCAAGGTTAACCTCCAAATTCCAGATTTATCTTCCCAAACTCTTGATCATTCTAAAAACTTAGAACTTTAACCTTAAGTTCTAAGTTAGGAATCATTTTTTTTTCACTTTATCAATTTCACTTGGAAATTTTTCAAAACATTTTCAAAAGGAGCATACATCTTTGCATTTGCACAAGCATGATTCATTGTGCATTTTAGACTTAGGATAAATACTTAGATAAATTCATTGCAAAGCAAAAAGGCATTAATTCGACACTTGATTCGATTACCCCTGGTAAAGGCGCCAGGAACGGTCGAACCTCGTACCGACGAGCGGATCCCGTCTCCCAGTTTTCCCGCAAATATTTCAAACGGAGGCGAGTTATTTCAAAATATTTTCAAAATTAAGGTCAAGTGAGACCCGCAAAAGAGTTCCTCTTCTCTTCTCTTCTTTCTCTTCTCTCTTTCTTTCCGTCTTTTATCTTTCTCCCTTCAAAAAGGAGGAAAATAAGAGGTAGGAAAGGAAAAGAGAAGGAAGAGAGAGAACATTATGAGAGGAAAAATTTTGCGATGATCACAATATCGCTGCAACGATTTGTCGTATTGCGATTTGTTTTGACGAGCTTTGTCTAAGTTAACAATTTCCCTATCATGATTTACACAATGACATATAAAACACCAAAAAGAGGTTGAAAAACAAATCCACACGAGATGTGCTATCGTGATTTGACTGCTATGTCCTATCACGTTGATTAGTTTTGTAAAAGATAGATGAAATGATATTTTTTAATTTAATTAATACACAATGCAATTTATTTGCTCGCACTTTTTAAAAACTGGCAGTCTGTGAAATGACATTTCCTTTATATATGAATGACACATCGCACAAGTTCTGGATGGTGTGGCTTCACTTTGCTTTGTGAACAAAGAACAGACAAACCGACAATTCCTTTATAAATGATGTGTTTGTGAATTGAACATATAACCTGCTTCGTTGCAAATGAGGTATCAATATCAATGAAGGAGACAAGAAAGGAAAAGACAACAACTACACGACCAGTGATGTCGATTCAGGTGTATATTGTTTAAACATCATGCCAATTTTCTTCAAAATTTGTCTCTTTTATGGCGTTTATGTGATTTGTGTTGTGTACTGTATAACGAAATTTTCATATCATTTCTTGAATATTCTGCTAATGTCAGTTGAACATCCACAAAAGGCGATGCCCAAAAACTCAGCAAAGAGCGCCAAGATAACATCAAACGGATGCAAAATGAATATGCAGAAGGGAATACTATCAGTAATTTTGTACGTATGAAACTACTATCAATAATATATTTACGTATGCCATGGTATGTATGTTAACAAGTTCATATTTGTTGCAAACAGACTATATCCGATTTCGTCAAGTATATTCAAAGCAACGCAACAACCAATACTAGATGCATCGTCAACCCTTATTTCATGGTATATCAGTTCTATTTTATATTTATTTTGTTTTTTGATTTACTCTTATTGCTTCATGTTTTAACATTGCTATTATCACTGTTTCGGTCAACAGAGTATCGTACGTCGATTGCCATACTCCATTGGATTTCAAGATGGACTACCATACTGGGTTAACGATGATCATTGCAAAGACTTTTGGTCAAGTGAAAAAGTAAGTGAACAAACCTCTTGTGCAAGGTTACAACATAACAGTCCTAACACCATTTGTACAATCAATTTGCAGATATTGATTCCTACACTCTGGCAAACTGAAGTGCATTGAGTCTTATACGTGATGGATTTAAAAGAAAAACAACTATGGTGCTACAATTCATTGGAGTTACATAGTGGTGTACGTCGTGACGTTTTGCATTTCGTAAGTTTCCATCTATAAGGATATTGTATCCTTTACGAAGGTTAAGAATTTACTTTCTTCTGCATGAACCATAGGTGGGATTCCTCAAAGATACTTTCGGTGTCGACATTGGCGAGTGGATTTTTCGCTCAGCAGAAGATGCTTCTTTACAAAATAATGGCGTCGATTATAGTGTATTTATAATGAAGTATATTAAAACGATATATAACGGACGAGAACCTGATTTCGACGTTGTATGCTGATTCCGAGCATTATTACCCTCTATTATTGAGGACTCAATGTATAAATTGGTGTTATATTATATTTTTGTTGCAAGTTGATATGCCTGGATTTCGCACAGAACTATGAAAAAAATTGATAGAATATCTAATTGCGTAAGATAAAAAAACTCAACCGGCAAGAATACCTAAAACACAATGAACGACGAGACCCCCCACGCAAGAGTAATTTGATGTGCATCGACTTCCAGTAGATTTTATAGACTGTACAACCAAATTTTGTATAAACAATTCTTGTAGACTATGTATACAAATTATGTAAATATCACTAAGTTCAATTAAATAAAATTTTAATTTTACTAAACACGACAAATAAGTTGAATTGTTATATAGTAAAAGCAAATCGTTGTTATGTTCGACCTTCGTAATTGAAAATCGTAAAAGCGATTAGCGTTGTGTAAAGTAGAAACGAGCTATTTTCTTTAACGTGACTTTCTATAAGTGTATAAACCTATTTTAATCAGTATAACACACAAATGTCACTGAACAAATAGTTGTAATGATCGACCTTCGTAAATTAATATCGAACAAGCATTTGTGTAAGGCTTAAACGCTTTGCACAAACATTCATAAACGACGATCATGATTTGCAATGAGGTATGTCTTTAAGACAATGAGCTTTGTTTAAGTGAACCATAAGTACCATCACAATTTACACAATGACGTATGAAGCTACGTGCTATCACAATTTGCTTTTATGGGCAGTGTCTATGTCAACACAATTTTCTAATCGCTTTTACGGGCGATTGGGGTTCAGGGTTTAAGGATTTTGGGTTTTACTTTAATGATACAAAATGAGTTAACTTCTTAAATACAAATCGATTTCGTTCACAAATACAAGCAAAGATATATCGTTCTCACCGTAACTTCGTAACTATAAATCCACATGATTTACAACCATATTCATATAGAAAAAATATTAGTATTTAGTTACAATATCAATGGGAGGGCAATTCCGTCGAACACATATCTACGTTTTAGAGACTCAATTTTTTATAGAAGAGATCACCAAAACATCTGTATCATTCATCGTTGCATCCTTCTATGTTGAGGATACATCCTCTGCAAGCAAATGAGCTCAAGGAAAATGATAGCCCACTGCACCATTTTCCTCGAACTGAGGCCGATTCTTAGAGACTCTAGCATTGGTGCGCTCTTGACAATAAGCTTCAAAGGTCAGAAACCGTTCCCTTGAAGGAGTCAAGGGGCTATATGATAGAGCGCTCACCCTACGTATTTGTCATGAAGTATATCAAAGATTAGGCAAATATTTTTCCAACTGTGAAGCACAGATAGAAGGAACACAGAAGAACAAAGAAGAAAGAAAAATACAAGGAAGAAGAAGAAGAAAGCGAAGAACAAGAAGAAGACGAAGGCAAAGGAAAAAAAAATGAAGAAGAAGAAGTTGCGCTGCCGCAGAAAAGAAAGAGGAAGAGAGGTTAAATAGATTAGGGTTTTAGACTTGGACAACGGGTCGGGTTGGGTCAGGTAGGGTTTTATATATAGATCTATATTAGGGTTTTATATTTTACAGGGTTTTAGGCACGTGTACAGGCATCGACATGATGTGTAGTCTTGGTAAAGTACAAATCCAATTAATAGTTGCAAAACGTTATGAGTAAATCGCTATATTACATATCGATATCATTCACATAGACAAACAAAGACATATCTTTGTTTAGTGTTTAGTGCTTACTATTTAGGGTTTAGGGATTACTGTTTAGGGTTTAGGATTTTGGATTTAGGGTTTAAGAAGCTACCGAGACAACAATATATTTTTATTTGTCTTTGTTAACGATAGCGATATTTAATATCGCGATTGACGAGCTTTGTGTTTTAGGTTTATGGATTTTTGGTGGAGGAAATTGGATTTAGGGTCACAATTTTTGTCTATGTGAACGATATAGTCTATCACAATTTATAATTTCATACCGATTTAAGTCATAGTTGAAAATCGATTTCGCTGCTATGATTTGTCTGATTGCGATTTGTGTTAATGAGCTTTGTCTAGTTAACGATTTTTCTATTGCGATTTACACAATCACATATAAAAGATGCAAAAGATGATAATAAATTAATCCAAACGAGACTTGCTATCGTGATTTGATTGATTCATCCTATCGCTTTGATTAGTTTTGTATAAGGAAGATGAAATGACATTTATTAACTTCATTACCGCGCAATGGAATTTATTGGCTCTCATTTTTTGGTAACTGGCATTATTTGTTTGAATACTGGCGGTCTATGAAATGATGTTTCCTTTATATATGAATGACACATCGCACAAGTACTTGTTATCATCGCAAAATTTTTACTTTTGCAAATCAAACTGACCTTTGAAAAAGATTTTGAAAATAACTCGCCTCCGTTTTTAAAATGCGGGATAATTCCGAAGAATGGGACTCGCCTGTCGGTACGATGTTCAACCGTTCCTGCCACCTTTAACAGGGGTAATTGAACCAAGGATCAATCTTATGCTCTACTCTATTCAACTTGTCTAAATCGTATTCTAATTTCTAAATGCACATAGAATCAAGCATGTGCTATGAATTTTCAGAAAATGCGCTTTTTGAAAATATGATGTTTGATTTGAAATACTTAGAAATACTCAGAGAATGTAAATGATATCACATGGAAAATCGTGAATTAGGACTTGAAAAATATTTCTAAGGAAAGCAAAAATCGATTTCTGGGAAAATCTTGAGATTTTATAAAAATCAATTCTGAGAAAACTTGGTTTCTCTAAATTCCAACTTTGAAATTGAAATTCTAACTTAGAAAATTTGAATTTGGAACTTGGGAAATACTTGAAATATCATTGGCAAATCCATATTCTTTTGAATAAGACTTAGAAAAATTCTGATTTCTCTAACTTCAAACTTTGAAATTGACTGCATAACTTTGGAAAATTGAGTTTATGAACTTGAGAAAAACACTTGAAATATTCTTTGAAATTCAATGCTTTTGGGAAACTCGATTTTGCTATAAGACTTAGGAGATTTTGAGGAATTCAATTTCCTTGACTTGGATTTTGAATTGGAGTTGACAAATGCATGAAATGAATGAATATGAATTTGAGGAATTGAGAAATACTTTTCATATTTTTGAGAAATGCAGTGCATTTTTGAAGTTAGCCTAAGAGTGTAGGTTGAATGTGGCTAATGTGAAGATCATAAATCTGAGTATCATTCGTATTCTGACTATGGCCATAAATACAAATTTCACCAAGTTTATAAACTTCATAGAAGCTAGTGCATGTGCCATTCGTGTAGACCATGGTGAATTTATAAAAATATGCATGAATCATCATCCATCACACATTAACATTATAAAAATAAACTATATGCAATGCAACCTAAGCTAAGCAGGAAATGTAAATTCTTATTCCAAAGTTTAATTACAAGTTACATCACTATTGAAATTTAAATACATGAAAAATAAAGTCTTCAATGTACCTGCAAAATTAGAAAACTTGTTAATGAATATATGTTGGCTTTTCTAGATTTATCCAACAATATCAGGAAATTGTTGGATTTTGCTAGATATAAGCCTTTTTGCCATGATTTCCTTAAATTAAAATGATAAAATATGAAGAAATAATAAAGGTAAAATATGAATTTTCGAAATTGGGGTTAAAATGACCAAAATACCCCTAATAACAAGACTATGGCCTTAAAATTAGGGTTTTTAGAAAGATATTTTGATAAAATGCAAGTTTTGAAATTTGAATGGAATAAACTCAAACCAAATATACTATGACATGATTAAAAATATGAAATTAGGGTTAGAGATTTCGAAATTTAGGTCAAATGACCAAATTGCCCCTGATAGCAAGACTATGGCCTTGAAATCAGGGTTTTCATAAAGAGATTTTGGTAAAAATTTGGGTTTTATGATCTAGATGAAATCAAATAACCACAAAATTAAACCTAAAGTATCCTAAGATGCTTATGAACATAATAAAACCCTAAAACTATATGCTTATGCACGAAAATCCAATAATATCACAAATTTTGTGATTTTTGCATGGTTTTTGGATCTTTCAGGAACCCGGTTTTGCAATTTGCTTGATTCAGCCATCAAATGGATTCCAAAATCCATTAAAATTGGTACCTGCACTTGTTATAACACTAATGTCGAATTGGAATTATAAAAATAATTTTTTGACATTAAATTAATCCGAAAATTGCATTAAACCCTAAAAATATGCTATTTTGACCTAATTCACCAACCAGTCTCAGTCCAAGACCTGAACTAGGGGTCAAATCTCCATGGAAATTTATGAAATTTTACAGAGACTAATTAGAAAGAAAAACAGAGATTTCCCAATTTACAGATCGGAAAAAGCATCTCCGGTTAGGGAGAAAACCTTCCGGCAATCTGGGCTAACATATTTCACTCTTAACAGGGATTAAAACAGCTATTCCAGATTTAAAATACAGACATAAATAGAAATCCTAAACAAAAATATCTGAAATTTTAGTGGTGAACAGTATACATAAAAATAACAATACTCACTTTTTACAGATCATGAATCGGATCTGTGGTTTGGGATTTATGACTAACACAAGTCTGATTAGGGTTTTGGTAAACCCTAACGAGTTTTAAATTTAACAACAGATTATCTGAAAAGGGAAAAATACTAAACAGTAGTACAAAAATCCGAAAAATTCACAGAAGACAGATCTATTCAATGTGAATCCATAGCACTTTACAGATTTAAAATCGGATATAAGATGAGAGAAATATCATAACAGCAAGTTACCTTCTTGATTTTAACCACGATTTTAAAACTTTAAAAACCCGATTTGATGTCTGATTTTTTTTACAGGGTTCCCGAATCCAAAAACCTCTGATTTTTTTACAGGAACTCAATAACTCATGCATGCATAACATATAAAAAAATCAGAAATAAACAATGAGTGCTTCAATCCGAAATAACATCATCTTTACTGTTCTAAACCTAGAACACACAGAAATTTAAGAAACTTGAAAAACCATGCATTAACTAATGTAAATAAATAAAATAAACCATAAAACAGTAAATAAAACTTATTTCTATGCTATAGAACATAAAACAAACATGAATAAACCATGAAAATAAAATAAAAACAGGGAATCAATGGCTGGAATTTGATATCACCTTTAAAACATAGATTTAACCCATTAAAAAGGGTAAATCATATATTTTATTGGTTAATATTGTAAAGAATCATATTAAAATCAATTCTAATGGATTAAAATCTCTGTAAATCACCCAAAACAGGGTTAGATCACCTTTTTGGATTGTTCTTGCTGATTCTTGATGGTTCTTGAGGTTGAATCCATGGTTTAATCCATGAAGATGATGGTACCAATGGCTAAATCATGTTTAAAACAATGAAAAACATTAAATAAAAACTAAAAATTAAAGAAAAATATTACCTTGAGGTTGCTGCAATGGAGGAAGGGCTGGAGAGGAGAGAGAAGCTCCAAAAAGTTCCCAAGAGGAGAGATGGAAAAATCGTCCCCCCCTATGGGGGCTTTTTATAGAAAATTTTTTAGGTTAAAAATTTTAGAATTTTAGAAAATTTGGACTCTTCTAAGGGGGGCGATTTTGGGGTGGAGTTACCTATCTACCCCTAGTCTAAATTATCCTAAATAATTCCTAATTAACCCCTAGCCTATCCTAGAAAACCCCCAAATGTGGTGCCACTTGGCATTTTCTCACATTGGGTTTTTAAAACTCCTTTAAAAACCTTTAAAAACACTAGTTTTAAAAACTAACTTTCAAAAACGAGTTTTTTTCAAAATGGTTTTGACTCTTCTAAACCTCTAACACTAACCAAGACATCCACTAACCCTAGTCTAGCCCTGACTGACTCGAATATGGCGCCACCCCGAGTGGGCCCTACTTGAGTTTTTACAAAAAGATGATTTTAAAACTTGAAATTGAAGGAGTTTTCAAAAGCTTTTCAAAAGCAAACTTTGAAATTGAAATTTTTGAAATGGTATAGGATCCTAACTGAGTTAGAATTCCTCTGGATATGGTGCCAACTGAGTGAGCCCACATCGAGTTTTAGAAATTTTGAAATAAACACTGAAAATGGCTTTGAAAAAGGGTTAAAATCGACATTTGAAATTCAAGATTTTTGAAAATAGGGTCTCAAGCTAACTGGAACTCCGGGTTAGAGTCCTGAACTCTTAGGACTCTGAGATTTTAAATTTTAACAGCCAAATGAAAGAATTTTCAAAAGATTTTATCAAGAAATGATGAAATAAGTCAGAAAACACAGTCAGGGTTAGACTCTTAACTCGACCGAACTCTAAAATAGAGTCCTGAACTAACTGGACTCTGTAAAATGACCTGAATTTTGAAAACAAATGGAAATAAATGAAAAGGGAAGTAAAACATACTTCAAAACAGACTCCTGACTAGATTAGGACTCTGAGACAGAGTCCTGATCGGACTGAAACTTTCAAAAATTTGAGAAATTTGATGAATAGAGGAATTCAGAAGCGACACCACCTCAATGGGTCTCATTTGTGAATTGAAATCGATTAAAATTTGAATTTGAAATGAATCCAGATTGTTTCCTTGAGAAAATATTTCGAAATATAAAGTCCTGGGGTTGGAAAATGACAGAGTATTGAATAAAAACCCAGGTTTTGAAGTTGATTTTGAAATAAAGCTTTAAAATTCAAATCTGGATTGAATGTTTTGAAAACAGGAGTGTTGGATCTCGAAAATGAGATGCAATGACATGCAATGCTATGCAATGCGATGAAATGATATGCAAAAATGGATGCAGTGATATGCAATGATATATGAAATGGACAAACACTGGATGAGGGTGAAAATTTGGGGTGTTTACAGTACTGGATGGTGTGATTATCCTCTACTTCGTGAATGAGTAACAGACAAACCAACAATTCCTTTATAAACCTCATGTTCGTGAATCAAACATATAACCTGCTTCATTGCAAATAGGGTATTGATATCGATGAAGGAGATGAGGAAGGAGACGACGATAGCTACACGACTAGTGATGGTGATTCCGACATATATTGTCTAAACATCATGTCCATTTTCTTCAAAATTTGTCTCTTTTATGCCATTTATGTAATTTGTGTTGTGTACTATATAATGAAATTTTAATATCGTTTATTGAATATTCTGCTAATTTCAATATCGTTTATTGCAAAAATATTAATAAACATTGAAATTGATTTGCACAAGCAATGACAGTGCACCTTTACCACGATTTTTGCTCATGAACAGAGCGATTGCCATCCAGTTGTGACCAATATAGACGTCAATCCGTAAATTGTTATACCATCGCGATTTACAAAATAACGTTTGTCTTTTAGACAATGAGCTTTGTCTAAGTGAACGATACGTACCATCATGATTTACATAATGACCTATGAAGCCTACATGGTTTAGCGATTTGCTATTATGGGCAATGTCTATGTCATTGATTTTTCCTAATCGCTTTTACGGGCGATTGGGAAAGATGGTTTAAGGATTTCGGGTTTTGCTTCAACGATAAAAAATGAGTTAGATGCTTGAATAAAAATGATTTTGTTCAGAAATAAAAATAAAGACATCATTGTCGCTGTAACTTTGTAACTACGAATTCATATGATTTACATGAATTACATGATTTACAACCACATTCGTATATAAAAAGTATTAGTAGTTGGTTACAATGTCTATGAGCAGCTGAGGATACATCCTCTCCAAGTAAATGAGCTAAGTAGTAATGGTATCCCACTGTATCTTATTTCTCAGTAAACGAGCTCTGCTGTTTTATTAAACTCTTAACAAATCCGACAATGTGGAAATTGGGTCATGCAAAGAGTCATGACAACTAACTTGATGGTAATACTTAAAAATAGTCCACACGCAATTCCTGTGTTTCATAGCTCGCTTTCGAATTGATGTGAGCCTGTCATGAAACAAAAAATATAAGACACTGCATTCACAAAAAATGCAAACATCCTCCCAACATTGATTATATACCAAAAGACTTGTAAAACTGAAGCTATCATTCCGAAAAATCAGGTCGAGAGGATCAAAGGTCACAACATTGAAAATTACGTCTATAGGGTATTGGTGCATATTGGAAATTACGCAAGTTAGATATTGATAAGCTTCATGTAATGCAATTTACATGGAAAGCAATATAATGTCTTATATACCTGTTCATGCGAAGCGCTTTGTTGCTTTTGATTAGAAGTTGGTTGTTTCTTAGACCTTTTCTTGCCAACCAATTCTAGTGCACCCTTTGCCCTTCGACGACTGCGATCAGAGGCAAATTTTCTTTTGATACCTTTCGCTTGGTGAATATTTTCATCATAATCAACAACATCCACTCCTGACTTGTTGAAGATGATGTTTACGCTCCGACGCAACTTCTCAGGAGTGTTAGGGAAGCATGATTTTCACCTACGCTGTTCGATCCCATTATCTTGGACTGGTATTCATGAGCTGCAACGGACTGATGGTGAATTAACTGCATATTTTCAAGTAACTCCCTTGACACTTTTCTCATGCATACATAGGCTTGTTCATTTTTTGATGCCAAATCTGCAACATGCATAAATGACCTACACAGTTGTTGGTAATGGGAGGCCATGTGGCACTTCTCATTAATACCAGATTGACTGAAATTATCCATATCCAGTAGTTTAATCTTTGCTTGTCTCCTCCATCTTCGCATTAAATATGACTCAGGTATTTTTTGTATCTTCTCTTGATTAAGTGCCTTTAATGTATGATGACATAAAATACCTTTGAATTCATACATTTTGCACGTACATTTAACTTTTCTGTTGTCAACATTATACGTGATATGTACTTCTTGCCTTTTTTGATGCTCTTTGCCCTCCCATAAAATATAGTATTTGTGCATATTCTCGGTTTGCATGAGTCCTTCTATATTGCAATTTATGACACATATAACCTCTTTCTTAATCTATTCAAATACAGTTAGTGTATACATATCTGCAGGTTGCATCAATATTTTCATGCCTTAAGTTATAGGGCGTGTATTGAATCATTTTACATCTTGTTCAAGCTCATTTTGTCTTAGACCGTCTACAAATAATTTATATTATTCCATGAAGCAAAATATTGTTAAACATGAATACAAGGTTTTCTTCAGCGTGGCATGCATAGATTCAGCCCTTTGTATGCTTATCATACCTGCACAAAAGTATTGTCTTCCATATGCCAATGCTCACTTATCTTTTTCTGCATATAAATTTTATAACCACAGACAATCTTCAAGGTCGTATATCTGAATCATTTCCTCCCAATCTGACATAAAGGTGACCTCATCTACTCTCTCAAGTACATACCTTGTAAACTTTTTGTTAAACTCTGTCTTCTGATTAAATGTGTCATATGTTCTTTGCTGCATTTTGAAAGATATGCCACAAACATAGACGATGATGTGCATCTGGCCACACATGAAATACTGCAGCCGCAATTGCGTGATCACCAGCTGTAAGTACAACTTCAGGTTGCTTTCCATTCATTGACCGTGTAAATACTCCGAACAACCACTCAAAGCTTTCCTTGGTCTGGTCATACAAAAAGTGCCACCTAATATACAACTCTGTGAGTGATGGTTTACTCCGACAAACTGCGCAAATGGCCACTGTTCAGTATTAATCTTCACTGTCGTATAAAAAACAAGCACATCATTGAAGCATTCATAATTTACTCTTGACTTTGAATATGCCCAAAACATATTCATAGCATATCCATCTTTATCCAGTTGCATTGCACTAAAGAAACCAGGGTCAATGCTTGATTTCTTCTGTAAGTAATCAACCAAACATATTTCTCCATTCTTCATGTTATTTATCGTCTTTATTCTCAAGTGGTTTATTAGATCCATAGGTGTGAATGACACATTCTCGCAACCACCATCTATGTGCGCAAACAAAATGTATGTCTTTCTTGGTGCAATGTTGGCACTATCAGCTATTTCAGCCATTGCAGCATGCGCTACAGTTACTTTACGATGTGACCTTAACATAGGAGTCATAAATGAAGCAGATAAATCATGATTATGATCACTGATTAAAGTACGAACTACATATTTTCCATTCAAAAGTCATCTTAACACCATTCTCGCTGGACATCTATATCTTGATTTTGGCATGCTCCTTGTTAGATTTTCGATTGATTTCTTTCAACCTTCCTTAGAACAAACATATGTCTTTCTCACCATGACACCCTGTGCATTTTTTGACAAAGAAAACCTTCTAACACTGAAGCCAAATTTTAAGGCATAATCATTATAACATTTATATGCAACATCCTCAGTGTTAAACTGCATTCCTTCTACGGGAACAGAGTCAGGTGTACTATCATGTATATTCCCAGTGCCTGCACCTTTATCAAGTGTACTGTCAGGATCATCTACCTCATTATTGAATTGCATTTCTTCTGCTGGAACATTCATGTCAAGAGTGAATCCAATGCCTGCACCCTTGTTATCATGTGCATCATTAGTGCACGTGTTCACTTTTTTAGGTGCGTCATTAATACATGTCCACTTCTCCATATCTTTCAAATGATTGAGATAGATCATCTTCATTATAACCAGATGATAAGCTCACCACTATTATAAGCAAGAAATCAATTTTCGTTAGCAAGCGTATACGTTTACTACGATTTATTCAAGATGCATATAACAACGGATACCGATAAGGTTAAGCAAGTAAAAGAAACGATTTAATGAATTGCAGTATAAAAGCAACTGCGGTTTGTTATTTGCTTATACTATGCATCGAGTTGTTACTTACCATGCCAATAAAAGAAACAACATGTCATACATGTGTGTTGATGATAGCGCTTTAATTATATCTATGATGTTGTGAAGTGAGTTCAATAGAAATCGCTAAATGAGCAGCGATTTGAATATAAAAATTGTCACCACAAGCGCATAAAAATGTATTTCTGTACACACACATTTTAAAAGTCTTTCTACAAATATCTTACAAATATATACTATAAAACACATAATATCTTACAAATCGATATACATATCACATAATATATTACAAATCGATACGACAATTCAACATAATATCTTACAAATCGATACTACAAAACATATAATATCTTACAAATCGATAAATATATCACAAAATATATTACAAATTGATATAGAAATTCATCATAATAGCAAACAAATCGATATTAAAAAACAAAACAATATCTCAAAAATCGGTAGTATGTTACTAAAACCGCAATTTGAGATACAATGCATATATTGAGTGAATGAAGGATACCAGATAGGGTAGAGTCCCTTCCTCACATTTGTAAACAAGAATTCTTGTCAACAGGTCCCAGCGTCTTACAAATATTGATAAGTTTCCAACCATCAAAAGGACAAGATCCACCTGCAATAACAAAACAACACTTTAATGGCACTCAAGATGACATATGTTCTTTAATGATAGCATGATGACATGGAAAGATACTCACGATGCCTTAATGGCACTGGTTGGAATGTTTGTGCATCATTGCTTTCTTCCATAATGCCTAACGACAACGAAAAAGAAGAGAAGACTGTAAAAAGAGATGGCCGAAAAATTTGCCTATGACGCCCACCAATGATCGAACCAGTCGATCGTGAACACGGGAATATTTTGTAACACAAAGCAAGAACGAGAAGGCGACAATGTATTGTAAAATAGGCTAAAAAACAAGGCGGGAACCTCGACTCGAGACAACAACAAAGTTTGCATTGTCAAAGGGAGCTCTTGTTACAGCAGATGGCGCAAAAGTTTACTGCTTAGGGCAAAAATAGAACGTTTGGACTTTGAAGAGTTAACAACATACTTTCTGGATAGAAAACTTTTTTTGTCCTTTTCTCAAACCGTCATTTCCCTTCTTTTGAATAGAGGATATTTTTGTAATTTTCTTGAAACATCATTTCTTGACGAGCATTGCAGGAAAGGGTATTTAAGTCTTTGCAACTGCACCAGATTCTGATGCCAAGTGATGCCAACACACACGGGGATACGAGCTCCATGAGCTCTTATACGTGGCGCTCATTGGGACCCCCGAACACTAGATGTAGCTAACGACCGTCTTTGAGGGAGAACACACACCACCCTCTCCTCATAGATGGCAGAGTGCTGGCCCAAAGGCCATGCAACTGCCAAGCTTCACCCATCAATTCCAACATCATAAATGCCGATGCAGGGAGAGCTGCAGTGACTCCCCACCCAAGCAAACAAACACCAGTTATCCAAAATCCCACATAGTGGCAAATGGACCAACAACTACAGCAGGTTGTAGTGGCCTTCCATCATGCATATCCAAGTACTCTACATGATGCACAAGACACCTTGCAGTTGAGCTCTTTCAACATAGAATTTAGGAATATCCATTTAGTCATCAGTTAACCAAGATCTTTTAACTCTTTCAACACAAAATTTAGGAATGCTAACCACCAATGAAGACTCAGAAAATTGTTAACAACAAGGGATCAAATCCACACAAGGTGTGTTTAAGACATTTTAATAAAAGCCTACTCACTGATTTTAAAGGACTTCATATCAGATACAAAGCAAAACCTTCTTTAGGCATTCAACATCACCATATGTAAAAATATGAAATGCTTCATCCCTAGTTTCATGGATCAACAAGATCACATTACGCCCACTGAACTTGGATAAAATGGTTCAACTAAGGTAAGGGTCATAAGATATTTTGTCCCCATAATGAGACAGAATAGACGGCAAAAAAGGGAAAGTTTGTTTCACTTTGTTAATGATGTACCAGAATGAGATGTCGAACATATAAGATAAACACAAACATCATGGAAAAAAAGAAAAAAGAAAAAGGTAAGTAAGTAAATAACCATTATTTTATATGGCACTTATAGTGTTGTAAGAACATAGCGCATAACAACCAAATTATCCCTTTAAGATGACAATGGAGTGCTTGTAACAACATATACTGCATAACAACCAAATTATCCCTTTAAGATGGCAATGGAGTGATTATAACAACATAAATTGAATAACAACCAAATTATCCCTAAGGGCATGTAGTGAAACCACTTGTTTGAGTTGTTGCTTGAAAAAACCAAGTGCCATGTAAGTTTTTGCATGAAAAAATCAAATACTATATAAGTTATTGCATGAAAAAATTAGAGGTAGTGTAAGTTGTGTAATGAAATAGTGAAAATACAAAAACAATGTCACTAAGGGCTTTACAACATTACTATCACAAAAATGCATAAGCACAAACCAATTGATGAGTTATGGAGCTTGATTAAGAGTTTTTGCCCTTGCAAGGAGGGGGGTCTGGGGGCTCCCCCCGACGTGGGTTAGACCCGATTCAATATTTTTTGGAGGGCTTATGTTTGAGACTTGGTTTCTTATGGATCAGACCCAATTTGTTTAGGTTTAGGGTTGTCGCCCTTGCCTTGTATAAATACTTTATTCTCTTTCTCACTTGTAACAGTCGAAAAAGAGCAATAAGATTTCTCTCTGGGCGGCCGTGGTTTTTTACTCTCTCTAGTTTGAGGGGAGGTTTTTCCACGTAAATCTCTTTGTCTTTGCTATGTTTGGTTTGATCGTTCTTGTTTATTGTTTCCTTCAGTTGTTTCTTGCTTGCAGTTTTCCTAACACCAATGCCATTAAGGGCTTACAAATGTGCACAAGCACAAGTCCACTATAGAACAAAACAATAGCCATCAAGGAGCAACAACACAAGCACTAAGTGCATATAAAATATTAAGGAACTAAATAAAAAATGCAAAATATAAAAAATATTCATCTTTATTGAACATAAATGCTTATGAGAAGCATTAGTTACAAGAGAAGGGTTCAATCCCTATTTATACACAAAGGGAGAGCACGAGGCTCTATTGAAGAGCTCTCAATAGAGTCGTTGGGAGATCCCAACGGTCGCAAATGTGACCGTTGGGGAGCCCCCAACGACTCTATGGTCTTTTGACCATAGAGCCCATGCTCTTTATAAAAAAGATATTAAATAAAAAGCTAAAAAATAAATAAGAGAAAAATTATCCTTAATGAAGAATACTGTTACACGAGTAAAATAACAAAAATACCTTTAGAGGGTATGTACCTATTACATCATTGTATATATGTGTGTATGTACAATATGAAACAAATATGTATATATGACAATACTTACATATATACACGTACAACTTAACACTCCCCCTTAAACTTACGGCAAGATATATCAAAAGTTTGAAAATGTAATAAAGATTCAAAGAGAAGGATCCAAGTCTCAAGTGTCTTCAATGGAAATCTCCATCTTTAGGACATATTAGAGAGTTTTGCAAAAATAAGTCTTCAAATGTCTTTTATTGGTGATTATTCCCAATCACTTTTATCGACTATCTCCATCTTCATGATGGATCAAAGATATTTCTTTCTCAATCCATCGCATCTTTAAGAAACTGTAGAAAAAATAAAACATGAGTCCCAACTACAAAAAAAAGGTATTTTAATCAAATAGTTATGAAGTTTCAAAACAAATATATATATTTTGAACAAAAATAACATTAAAGGAATTTTTTTAAGCAAAGTGGTCATAATTTTTAGAAATATTAGATAACCATTAAGAAATATAAGAGGAGCATACCTCAAAAGAGGAATTTTTATGAAACCAAATTTAGACAATCATAAACACAAAAACCAATATATATTTTCAAGAAAATATAAATATTGATGATAAGAAAACTTAATCACTAAAAAATATATCAATTATCAAGAAGAAATAAACAATGTATTAATAATATTCTATTTTTTTAGAAAATCTCTTCAATTTAAACTAAAAACAACATGCATATAAAGTATAACACTAAAAAAGAACCCTCAAGAAAAGAAGAGTTAATTAAATTTATGCATGCAAAAATGTGAATAAAATAATCAATATGAAACACACATATATATCCAACATACAATTAAAGCATATTTAATGCACATAAGATGACAATAAAAATAACTATTTTTATCAATTAAATACACATAAAATGTATGATTTTATTGTAAAGAATCAAATAACCTTCAATTACGAAAAAAAAATCTATCAATATTAAGTTGACAACACACAAGTGTTTTCGTAAGGAACACACTCTCAACACCCACAAAGGGGCAAACACAAGAAGGATCACAATATAAAGAAAACCTCAAGTATGCAAAAAATGCTTGAATTTTTTATCCATAAACATCTTTCGTACAAGAAAAAATAAGTATTAAAAGATTAGAAATTTTAAGGAGAGATTTAAAAAAACTACATAAGAAACAAAATGAAATTTGTAAATAAACACTAATTTGCAAAAAATATGAAGAGATTTAAATTCTCATAAAAATCAAGATGTGATATTTTGCAAATTTTACCAATAGTTTGACCACCACAAGCAATCACATCTTAGGCCTCCAAACCTCAAACATCAAGTGTATCAGTGACTGGAACAAGAACATAATCATCATGCCACTAAATGACTAAAGACATACGTGGAGGTGTGTAAACATCTTTTGTCTACATATAATGACAATTAAAAATAAGTGTATTAGCGACTAGAACCAGAGCATAATGCCAACAATGGGCTAAAATTGTTGAGAAACTCTGTTTTGATGTCACATAATATGATACACTGTCTTATTTGATTTCATATGATATGATAATATGTCTTCTTGAAAAATGTTATATTATGACTGGATATGTTTTGCCATATATCTAACGAGTATTTGATGCAAGGATATCTCACTCAAAAAGGATGAAGACCTCCTATTCAAGTACAACTATGGTGCAATCATACTCCTTAAAGAAAAAGCTTGTTGAGCCATGCATTTCTGAAGACCATCTAAAGAGATCGGCTACCTCAAGTTGAAGATTCTTTTTCTTCTTTAGAGTCATATGTAACAGAACCTTCAAAAGCATGCATATTGCATATTACATACTCATTCATAAAAGCTATTTCATAAAAGTATACGATAGTTTCAAAAAGGCTCCTTTTTTTTGAAAACCAATAATTGTACCGTCTTACAAACCTTTATGGAAAATGTATTTTGACATGATATAATTCATGATTTCAAAAAGCAATAATTGTACCTTCTATCATATACAAGACAACTTGAAAAGTAATGATTTCAAAAGTAGGAAAAAGACAAAACATGGAAATATTCTACACAAAGAAAAACAAATATAATACTTGTTGAAAAGACTTTAGTTACCTTTTTAAAGAAATGATTTCAAATGTGTAGGAAAAAGACAAAACATGAAAATCGGCTACACAAAGAAAATAAATATAATACTTGTTGAAAAGACTCTAGTTACCTTTTTACAAACCCATAGAATGTCGACTTACTTGAAGTCATCATTCTCTTTGTATAGCATTAAATACCTCCTGTAAGAAATCCTTGTTAATATCCTTCTCAAGAATGTCGACTTGTTTAAAGTCTTCATTCTCTCTGTAGACATTGAAAAACACATCATAAAGAACTCTTGATATGACTATGTACAAATAAATATCTCAAAACATTTATTGTACTTACACTCATTTAAAGTAAAGAAGTACTTATGTACCACAAATCATTAATTAGGATAAAGACAAAACTACATGACAACCTACAATCCAACGTTCAATGTACTATTGTAAGAAATAGACTTTTTACATAAAATATATATATTACCTAGAACATTACAACGACTAGTGTACCCTATATTTTACTTTTATGAAAAGAAGACTTTCTCGAATTTCTCTAAAGATGTTTTTTGAAATGACATGACATTTCACATCTCAAAAAGACTACAATTTCAAAAAGTAACGACTACTTTTTTTAAGCTATATAAACACACTCAAATAAACTATTCAGACAAGGGGAATGGACATGTGAGCTTACAACGAGAAAAAATCCTATTCGATATCTGAAAGAGAGCCTAGAAAAAGAAAGAGAAAAAGTCAAGAATAGCTCTTTGACAAAGAGTATCTTCTGAGTGAAAATAATAGAACATTCTGAGAATCCTTCATTTGTACATTCATATCATTCTGAAGGTTCTATAGGAAGTATTGTAACTTTCTGTTATTCACTGTATTCCTTCTTTATTGAAAGAAGTAGACCTCTGAGAAAGAGGGTGTTGCCCTTCTCTGTTGAGAGAAGAAGACCTCTGTGAAAGAGGGTGTTGTCCTTCTCTGTTGAGAGAAGAAGACCTCTGTGAAAGAGGGTGTTGTCCTTCTCTGTTGAGAGAAGAAGACCTCTGTGGAAGAGGGTGTGCCCCTTCTCTGTTGAGAGAAGAAGACCCCTGAGGAAGAGGGTGTTGTACTATTTATCCGGTGACTCGGATGTTATAGTGGAAAGCTCAAGTAGTTTGCTTGGGGACTGGATGTAGGTCAGGGTTTTGACCAAACCAGTATAAATTCAGTGTTTATGTGTTGTGCCTTTATTGCTTTATATTTTTAATTTATCGATCTATATACAATTTCACTATTCACCCCCCCCCCTCTAGTGAAATTTCATTTGGTATCAGAGCAGGTTTGCTGGTTTCGACATAACAAGTTTTCCAGCACATATGACATCTTCCTCTTATGCTCGTGATATTGAAGGTCAACACGCATCTCGTCCTCCTTTCTTCAACGGCTCCAACTATGGATACTGGAAATGCAAAATGGCTATATTTCTCAAATCCATAGATTTTGCTGTATGGAAAATTGTTGAGCATCCATACACATCTCCATCCGCAGACTATAACTTATGGTCTAATGAAGAAAAGAAAATGGCAAACCTAAATGCAAAGGCTATGAATGCCTTATATTGTGCCATTGATCATAATGAATTCAATAGAATATCTATATGTGAATCTGCATATGATATTTGGCATTCTTTGGAGGTTATTCATGAAGGAACCAACAAAGTGAAAGAAGCCAAAATCTCATCTCTTGTCAGAAAATATGAGTTGTTCAAAATGAACAAAGATGAACCCATCACAGAGATGTTCACCAGATTCACCAACATCACCAACGATCTGAAATCTCTGGGTGTAACCCACTCTCAAACAGAAAAAGTGAAGAAAATCTTGAGATCTCTCACAACTGATTGGGAGAAAAAGACTACTGCTATTGAAGAAGCTCAAGATTTATCCAAGCTTACCCTGGACGATTTAATAGGCAATCTTATGGCCTATGAAGTCTACATGAAGAAAAGAAGGGAAGAAGAACAACATTTAAAGAAAACTCTAGCCTTCCCAGCCCTATCTGAGGATGAGGACTCAGAAAAAGAAACTGAGATTGCGCTACTCACCAGAAAATTCCAGCGCTTTATGAGAAGGAACCGACTTCCAAATAAGCACAAAGAAAGAAAAGACTCAAAGGAAGATTCTATGTGCTACCAGTGTAATAAGCCAGGTCACTTAAGACGTGACTGTCCTCTTCTCAAAAGAAAATCTAAGACTGAGGAACCAAAGAAAAGGTTCTTCAAGAAAAAGGCTCTGCATGCTCAATGGGATGATTCAGAACCATCCACAAGTGAAGAGTCAAATGATGATGAAGCAGAAACCGCCAACATGTGCTTCATGGCAGAAAGCTCTGTAAGTGAATCCCTTGATTTCTCCTTTGAAGAACTTCAAAATGCTTTTCAGGAACTTTTTGAAGAATCAAGGAAAACGATTCTCAAAAATAGACATTTGAAATCTGAGAATCTAGAGCTCACTCTGAAAAATGAAAAACTCAGTATTGAAAATTCTGAGTTACAAAAGAAAAATCTTCTTATTACTTCTGAAATCTCTTCTACGAGCTCCAAGACTAAAAATCTGCAAGTAGAAATTTCAGAATTAAAAAGTAAAACTGAGAACCTTATGAAAACGGTTTTCAAGTTTACTAAAGGAAAATAGAACTTGGATAAACTCCTATCCTCTCAAAAAATCTCTTTCTACAAGAATGGTATTGGCTACTTTCATTTCAACAAGCCTTCTTGTATGAATCAAAAGACCACTTTTGTGAAAGGTTCTTCTGAACCTAAAAAGGAGTATTATAATTTTAACTTCTTGAACTCCTCTAAAGCTGTAGACAAACCCAAATCTAAATGGATATGGGTTCCAAAGTCTAACAAAAAGGGACCCGATTGGGTACCAAAAAGAAGTTTTACTTAATGTTTTGCAGGCTCCAAACAAGAAGAACAGATGGATACTAGACAGTGGATGTTCAAAACACATGACTGGACATCCAGACCTTTTTGCTGTTCTTCATCATAAAGAAGGAGGAACTGTCACCTTTGGAGATAACAACAAAGGTTTGATAATTGGTATTGGTAATATTGGCAATATAGATAAACCTCTTATCAAAGACGTTCTCCTGGTTAAAGGCTTAAAACATAACCTTCTAAGTATTAGTCAAATGTGTGACACAGGTTATAATGTTAGCTTTAATCATGATGCTTGTCTTATAGCAGACACCAACGAGAATATCATCTTAAAAGGTATAAGAAGAAATAATATATATGAACTATACCTAGAAAACATCACTGAACATTGCCTTATAGCTAATAATGACACTCAACATTTATGGCACATGAGAATGGGTCATGTCAACTCCAAATACATGTCTAAATTAGCTAAAGATAAGTTAGTACGTGGGTTACCCAAAATATCTTTTAAAAAGGATTATTTTTGTGATGCATGTCAATTAGGAAAACTGTCTAAATCATCTTTCAAATCAAAAAATATCATTTCAAGTAAAAGACCTTTAGAGCTTCTCCACCTGGATCTTTTTGGTCCTTCTAGAATAGCTAGTTTGAATCATAATAAATATGCTTTTGTCATTGTAGATGATTACTCACGATTTACTTGGGTAATATTTTTGAAAAACAAAAGTGATACGTTTTGTCAATTTGAAATTTTATGTAAAAAATTACAAAATGAAAAATCTTGTTCTATTGTTAAAATCCGTAGTGACCATGGAGGAGAATTTGAAAATGAACTTTTTGTAAATTTTTGTAACTTGCATGGTATTTCTCATAACTTTGCCTTTTTTAGAGCTGCACCTCAAAATGGTGTAGTAGAAAGAAAGAATAGAACCCTTCAGGAATCTGCTAGAACTATGCTCCAACACAATAATCTTGCTAAATCTTTTTGGGCAGAAGCTGTTAATACTGCATGCTATATAACAAATAGAGTTCTCATTAGACCCTTATTAAATAAAACTCCCTATGAATTATTCTATGACAGGACTCCAAGAATAGACTATTTTAAAGTCTTTGGATGTAAATGCTTTATCCTAAATACAAAAGATAGCCTAGATAAATTTGATGCTAAATCTATTGAAGGCATATTTTTAGGATATTCAAGTCATAGTAAAGCATACAGAGTTTTCAATAAGAGTTCTAATACTATTGAAGAATCTATGCATGTTAGTTTCTGTGAATCTATTGATCAATCTGTTCATAAGCAAACTAACGATGATGATGTTGAAAGTACATATTTATTTTTAGATAACATAGCTAAGTCTAATGAAGATGATCATCAAAGAACATTTGCCGAAATCAGAGATCATCCTCAAAAGCAGATTCTGAGAGACCTGACAAAGGGGGTTCAAACTAGAGCTCAGCTAGAACGGATTGCAAACATGGCATTCATTTCTCAACTTAAACCGAAGAAGATTGATGAAGCCATCATCGATGAGTTTTGGATGCTAGCCATGACTGAAGAACTGAATCAATTCCAAAGAAATGATGTTTGGGATCTTGTACAAAGACCAAAGGATCATCAAATCATTGGGACAAGATGGATCTTCAGAAACAAGCTAGATGAAACATGTAATGTTATAAGAAACAAGGCAAGACTAGTAGCTCAAGGATACAACTAGGAGGAAGGTATTGATTTTGATGAAACATTTGCTCCTGTTGCTAGACTTGAATCTATTAGGATGTTTTTAGCATATGCAAGCTATATGGATTTTAAACTATATCAAATGGATGTTAAAAGTGCTTTTCTAAATGGTTTTATAAATGAAAAAGTTTATGTAAAACAACCCCCAGGATTTGAAAATGAACAATATCCAGATCATGAGATCATGTCTTCAAACTAAAACGTGCTTTATATGGTTTAAAACAAGCACCTCGTGCTTGGTATGACAGACTCAAAACCTTTTTAGTAAAAACTGGTTTTTCTGTAGGCAAAGCAGACTCTACTTTATTTGTAAAAATAGTGAATAATCATACCCTAATTGTTCAAATATATGTGGACGATATCATCTTTGGATCTACTAACATCACTTTTTGTGAAGAATTTTCTAAGTCCATGCAGAAAGAATTTGAAATGAGTATGATGAGAGAACTCACCTACTTTCTTGGACTGCATATTATGCAAACCAAGGATGGAGTTTTCATCAATCAATCTAAATATGTTTGTGAACTTCTGAAGAGGTTCAACATGAACTCAACTGCTTCAAAAACCACTCCTATGAGCACAACCACTGTGTTGGACAAAGATGAAGATGGTAAGTCTGTTGATACAAAGGTATACCGAGGTATGATAGGATCACTTCTGTATTTAACTGCTAGCCGTTCAGATATTATGTTCAGTGTTTGCTTGTGTGCTAGATTTCAGTCAAATCCAAAAGAATCACATCTTAAAGCTGTAAAAAGAATAATGAGATATTTAAAAGACACAGTTGATTTTGGATTATTCTATTCAAAATCCTCTACATTTGATCTAATCTCATACAGCGATGCTGACTTTGCTGGAAGTAAATCTGACAGAAAAAGCATAAGTGGAACATATCATATGCTAGGGCACTCACTAGTTTCACGGTTCAGTAAGAAACAAAACTGTGTATCCTTATCAACTACTGAAGCTGAATACATTGCTGCTAGCCTAGCTTGTACACAAGTTATCTGGATGAAACAAACTTTGAAAGATTTTGGTTTAAATTTTGAAAATACAACTATTTTCTGTGATAATACTAGTGCTATAAACCTATCTAAAAATCCTATTTTACACTCACGAACTAAGCATATTCAAATAAGACACCACTTCTTAAGAAAACAAGTCTTAAACAACATAATTAAACTCGAATTCATACCCACTAATCAACAGTTAGCAGACATCTTTACTAAACCATTAAAACATGAAGACTTTACACGAATTCGAAGAGATTTAGGAATATGCAAACTAAGTGACTTATAATTAATCTCACCTACTAAGACTAAAACATCTTATGAGTTCTATTAAAATTTTATTTTATTCAGTTTCATTCTTATCGATTTCTCATATTTTTTTAAAAGGTGAAACTATGTCTCTATATTCACGTATACTCTAAACACTTATAAAAACACATTCATCATGACACAATCTTTATGTCTTTTAACTTGTCATCTTTCAAGTACACATCTTTAATGACTCCTTGTCCTATTTCCTTTCACTCATATCCATAAGAACTAATTATATTAAGTAAAAGCTATCATGACTTTGTTCACATCACTCATCTCATAACACCTTTTATTACTTTTTGTCTTCTAGTGAAAACCTCTCTTACGATAAGCTAGCCTATCTTCAAATATGATATTGTATTCCTCACTTATTCTATTTTTCATATTCATGCAATACACTCTCTTTCATGAACTTTCCTCAAAAAATACACTTCACTAAAATCCTCATACCTTTTATATTAAATTCGAGTGATTATCCTTCCTATTTGTTTTACCACCTTTTAAGTTGTTATATTTCACGTAATTTTTTTTTACTATATCATCTATTATATCATTGCTTAAGAACAATCAACTATCGTCCTTTCACTTTTCACACCCTTTATGAAAAAAAAATTATTATAAAATCTCTTTTTTGATAACTTACACTTTTCTTTTCTCTCTCTCTAAGTGACTCTCCATCCGTGACCATGACCTCCTCATATATTTTATATCTCTCTCCAATCGAGATTCTTTAAAACCATGTCCTTTAGAAAAACTTCATTTTACGTCTAACTCCACTTTATGTCATACATCTCATGTCCACCATCAAGTGATTATTGTCCTTTATAATTATTCACACTCCTTCCATGCATACCAAAAATATAGTCTTCTTAAATAAGAAATTATTGCATCTCCTCATATATTCCTGTTTGTTCTATTCCAAACTCTTTCTTCACGAATTTGGAATGTTTTCACATACAATATTTTTTTGAAAAGTTGTTTGTTTTATTAGGCCATTATTCACTCTATAACTTTTCTTACATGATCTTCACAAAATCTTTAAAATCCTTGAAACATTCACTCTCTTGAGTTTATTAAGACACTCCATACTCAATACATGATATATCTCAAACTTCGACAAACTCTCCCATAGTAAATCTTTATCTATATAGAAAAACTTCAAAACTATGTCCTTCTTAACATACAATACACTATCTTCCAACAACTGATTTGATTTGTCATTCACAAGACTCTTTATTTACAACTCACGCATTTCCTCTTTCAGCTAAAATCTAAAAATCCTTCACTTCCAATGTCATTCATTTCTTATCACCATTACTTTTCTCCTTCTATTTAATAGATTGATTCATCTCTCATTCCCCACGAATACTCTATTCTCTTACAAACTCCTACTCCTTCCAAGCTCTTCTCCCTTGCTCGTTTTTTTAAGCTCTTGCAATGGCTTTCTCTTGCACATCTGACTTACTCCAATCTTCGGAGTTGAGATTTCTGGATCTCATTCACACTTATCACTCTATAAAATCCTTGACAATCCTACCAGGCAGCTTGGTTCACCTTGAAGCCTTTCCAGCGTTTGACTTACAAACTTCTTTTTATGAACTTATTCATGTTCTAGCCTCTCCAAAACAAATGCCCATCTATCCTCACCTTATCAAAATTTTCTACACCAACCTCTCTATCGACCATGATCACTCTTCTATCACTTCCATGGTACATGGAAAAATTTTCTCCTTCGACACATCTCAGTTAGGCAACATTTTGAATATTTCTTCTTACGATATTAAGCTTCCCAACATTGTTCCTCTCGACCACTCTGTGTTTCAGAAAATCCTCCTCTCCACTCACTCCACTCACTTCCCATGGCATGAGAGCAATCTCCAACCTCATGCTCTATTATTGTCCAAAATTCTTTCCTCAAATCTCATCCCCAAGTCACCCTCTAGGGGATTTATTGCAAATGAAGTCTCCCTTCTTCTATATGCCATCTTCTCTGCCTTTCCCATCAACTGGTCCAGTGTCATCTTCCACAATATGATCAACTTTTGTTCTTTTAAGTCTCTTCCCTTCGGCTATTTCATCACACTCATTCTTGAATTCTTCGAGATTCCTCTTGCAACAAATGTCGTCTACTACTCAAACAATATATTTGATGACTCTTCTCTCCATGAAGAAGAGTCCTCTCACCTAAACTCTGACGACGAAGGCCCTCAAGAAGCAGATCAAGCAACAACTTCTGACCTTGACATCTTCTCAACTGTTGTCAATGTCCAGAACACCCAGGATCTCCTTCTGAAGAATCAAGCCTCAATGCAGCAGACCCTTCAAACTCTCCAACATGATCAAGCCGACCGTACCCATCAATCCTCTCCACTTTCAGAGTAAACTTATTTTTTTTTGGACTGGAATAACTTTATTTTTTTTGGTCTGTAATAACTCTACTTACTCTGATCCCTTCCTTTTTGTCCATGACAAAGGGGGAGAAAAACTTGTCTCCATTATTGGAGAAAAATACTCTCTTTAAACATTTTTTCAATAGTTTTATGATATTATTATTTCTATGCATAATGTCTTTTTGACAGGGGGAGCATATTTTGTCATCATCAAAAAGGGGGAGAATGTTGAGAAACTCTGTTTTGATGTCACATAATATGATACACTGTCTTATTTGATTTCATATGATATGACAATATGTATTCTTGAAAAATGTTATATTATGACTGGATATGTTTTGCCATATATCTAACGAGTATTTGATGCAAGGATATCTCACTCAAAAAGGATGGAGACCCCCTGTTCAAGTACAACTATGGTGCAATCATACTCCTTGAAGAAAAAGCTTGTTGAGCCATGCATTTCTAAAGACCATCTAAAGAGATCAGCTACCTCAAGTTGAAGATTCTTTTTCTTCTTTAGAGTCATATGTAACAGAACCTTCAGAAGCATGCATATTGCATATTACATACTCATTCATAAAAGCTATTTCATAAAAGTATACGATAGTTTCAAAAAGGCTCCTTTCTTTTGAAAACCAATAATTGTACCTTCTTACAAACCTTTATGGAAAAGGTATTTTGACATAATATAATTCATGATTTCAAAAAACAATAATTGTACATTCTATCATATACAAGACAACTTGAAAAGTAATGATTTCAAAAGTAGGAAAAAGAAAAAACATGGAAATCGGCTACACAAAGAAAAACAAATATAATACTTGTTGAAAAGACTTTAGTTACCTTTTTAAAGAAATGATTTCAAATGTGTAGGAAAAAGACAAAACATGGAAATCGGCTACACAAAGAAAAACAAATATAATACTTGTTGAAAAGACTCTAGTTACCTTTTTACAAACCCATAGAATGTCGACTTACTTGAAGTTATCATTCTCTTTGTATAACATTAAATACCTCCTGTAAGAAATCCTTGTTAATATCCTTCTCAAGAATGTCGACTTGTTTAAAGTCTTCATTCTCTCTGTAGACATTGAAAAACACATCATAAAGAAAACTCTTGATATGACTATGTACAAATAAATATCTCAAAGCATTTATTGTACTTACACTCATTTAAAGTAAAGAAATACTTATGTACCACAAATCATTAATTAGGATAAAGACAAAACTACATGACAACCTACAATCCAACGTTCAATGTACTATTGTAAGAAATAGACTTTTTACATAAAATATATATATTACCTAGAACATTACAACGACTAGTGTACCCTATATTTTACTTTTATGGAAAGAAGACTTTCTCGAATTTCTCTAAAGATGTTTTTTGAAATGACATGACATTTCACATCTCAAAAAGACTACGATTTCAAAAAGTAACGACTACTTTTTTTAAGCTATATAAACACACTCAAATAAACTATTCAGACAAGGGGAATGTACATGTGAGCTTACAACGAGAAAAATTCCTATTCGATATCTGAAAGAGAGCCTAGAAAAAGAAAGAGAAAAGAAAGAGAAAAAGTCAAGAATAGCTCTTTGACAAAGAGTATCTTCTGAGTGAAAAGAACAGAACATTCTGAGAATCCTTCATTCGTGCATTCATATCATTCTGAAGGTTCTATAGGAAGTATTGTAACTTTCTGTTATTCACTGTATTCCTTCTTTATTGAAAGAAGTAGACCTCTGAGAAAGAAGTGTTGCCCTTCTCTGTTGAGAGAAGAAGACCTCTGTGAAAGAGGGTGTTGTCCTTCTCTGTTGAGAGAAGACCTCTGTGAAAGAGGGTGTTGTCCTTCTCTGTTGAAAGAAGAAGACCTCTGTGGAAGAGGGTGTGCCCCTTCTCTGTTGAGAGAAGAAGACCTCTGAGGAAGAGGGTGTTGTACTATTTATCTGGTGACTCAGATGTTATAGTGGAATGCTCAAGTGGTTTGCTTGGGGACTGGATGTAGGTCAGGGTTTTGACCGAACCAGTATAAATTCAGTGTTTATGTGTTGTGCCTTTATTGCTTTATATTTTTAATTTATCGATCTATATACAATTTCACTATTCACCCCCCCTCTAGTGGAATTTCAAAAATTGCATACAAAGGTGTAAATAAACATCTCTTGTCTACATATAATGACACTAAAAAACAAGTGTGTCAGTGATTATACCAAGAGTATAATGCCAACGATAGGCTAAAATCACATACAAAGGTGTAAAAAAACATCTCTTGTCTACATATAATGACACTACAAAATCAAATGTATCAATGACTATATCAAAAGTATAACAATAGGCTAAAATGACACATGAAGGTATGGATAAACATCTCTTGTCTATGTATAATGATACTAAAAAATTAAGTATATCAATGACTAGATCAAAAGTATAATACAATGCCAACAATGAGCTAAAAACACACACGAAAGTGTAAACAAACATCTCTTGTGTTCATATAATGATAATTAGATAAGAGGCATAATAGAAGAAAACACAAAAGGTAAGAGAGCTTGTAATGAAAACACACTAATATTATCAATAAAAATATCAATTTTAACAATTTTTTGAAACATCATGGTTTAAAAAATAAATAACCATCACAGATAAATAAAGTTACAAGCATCCATAATAACAATAACCATACAACAAATGAGTAATACAACATATTCAGATCTAGAGATCAAACAATTGTTAATTAGAGCCAAACCATAAGTTGACAAGTCTAAACTAACATAAAATAAGGTGTATACAACGCACCTCAACATCTCTGAATAAAAAATAACAAGACCAAGAGAAATTATGCATCATATAAAATTATGTGATGGACATAACAAATGCTATAAGAAGCAATAAATACTCACGAAAATCATTTTTCAAACAAGTGAGTTCAAAAAATAGGAACCAAATTGAAAAAACAAAGTTTCAAATCAAATCTAATACCAATAGATGAAAAACTTTGACTGAATATAGTGCAATCATATGCACATGCAATTATAAGCATCGTTAATATAAGCAAGCTATATAGAAAGATAACTCAATCTAGATTATAAGTCTACTACGAGACAATCAATACCATTAAAGAGGACACAAATATATATAGAAATTCTCAAATAACCATATAAAAAACTAAGTGCATACACAAGTACAATTAATCATGGATTTTCACAAAGAGATCAAAAGAACTAATATATATATGCAATAATCTAAATAATTTAAAGCCACATATCTTATACAAAAGACATGCATAAGAATAAATTTAAGCATATATGCAAGTGATATATTTAAGGCACTAAGGGCACAATAAAAAAATTATATTTTATAAATAACAAGTATGTAATGAACCAACAGTCTTTAATCAAGAACACACATGTCCGCTAAAGAACTAAGTGGACAAACACGTCCATTAATAATGAACAAGTACTAAAGTGAACCATGAGAGAAAACATGCAACTCTCATAAAAACACAGAATTTTTTAAAGAATTTCAACTTAATATTTTATTAAAAACTAAGTATGCAACACAATATTTAAATCACATGCAAAGCATATAAAATAATACCATGAAACTAATAACATAATCATAAGTACCACAAAAATGATCGATAATATAAACACCTAATATCATAACTATTATCTCACAAAAGACCCATAAACGACATTTATTAAAGTGAATGACTTCCCATAAAAAATTATGCGCAATACCTTATAGACGAACACGCAATCTTATTCATTATGTAAGGCAATCATAAGTGCATAAGGATCAAATATCAATAAAAATGATTTTATAAGCTATCATGATATTTAACACTTCATATGCTACTTTTAATATACCAAGAGTAAAGGGAAATACTAAACACAAGTTCAAGCAAAATTTCATAAAATTATACTTGTGAAATACACACATCATTATTTTGAAATATCTTAAATTATTTTAAAATATATAACAATTTACCAAAAAAGAACAAAATCAAGTTCAATAATATGAACATGATTTGACATTTATAATCATGGATTGTTTAAGTAAAGTATCTAAATGCCAACAATACATGCTCAAACATACACGATTGTATACATATATATCAAATAAAAGAAGTTTTGAAAAACTGAGATTCAAACATGATTTCAAAACATATAAATATCTAATTTATAAAAAATAAACAAATAAGTCTTATAAGATATTTAATAAAAAATAAGTCCAACGATGATTAAAAAAACCATTTGAAGAGATATTTTTATTTTAATATATATATATATATATATATATATATTAACAATAAAAAATAAGTATTTTCTCATGTATAATGCATGGAATAGATAACACAAGAAATACTTAAAGATATAAGATACATATTAGGTCTATATTTTCCTTGCCCAAAAGTCACAAATATGACCGTTGGGGAGCCCCCAACGACTCTATGGTCTTTTGACCATAGAGCCCATGCTCTTTACAAAAAGAACATTAAATAAAAAATAAAAAAAAGATAAAAAATAAATAAGAGAAAAATCATTCCTAATGAACAATATTGTTACACGAGTAAAATAACAAAAATACCCCTAGAGGGTAATTACCTATTACATTATTATTATTATTATATATATATATATATATATATATATATATATATATATATATATATTGCCTCAAAAAAATTAAGTGTCATGTGAGTTGTCCCCTAAAAAAGTTATGTGCCACATAAGTTGTCGCCTGAAAAAGCTAGACAACATGAATTCGACCAAGATGCCTAATTTTTAGGTGACAAAGGATCAAAACTGTCAAGAAAACATAAAATTTCCATGTTTGTCGTATTTTTTAGTTCACTGCCAATCATGGTATTGTGTAAAAAATTAGTACCATCTATGTCATTTCCCTTTTTGAAAAACTTGAAGTATAGCATAATAACTTATAGTATTATTTATCCAAAGATTAGGTATGACATATCTATGCATGATCAAATTTAATTTAAAACATCAATTGTTGCATCACTTTTATTTTTGTGATATGCAATAATATTGTATTCAACAAGGATTTGCATACTCTCACACATGGCTCATAAAACAAATTTGAATATAATGACTTGAGTTTGACTCACTAATCAAACCCATGATTGGTAAGAAACATTCAAATCTACTCTAGCACAGTTTACTACTATAAATTGGGTCAAAAGAGACCAATCCTAGTGGGTTAATCATAGAAAAAATTAGATTAAATCACTATAAAACTAATTATATATTTATTAGTTAGTCTAGAAAATATCAAATTTATTTGAATAAATTATTAAATATAGAAAAGTTCTAACCCTTTGAATATTATGCAATTTTGGATGTTAAGATAAAAAAAATTTGGTTTTGTTGAAGAAAGACAAAAGACGGAGGATTAAATAAAGTTTTAACACATTAAAAATTACACATATCTAATATTGGAGTGCATAGTCATAACTTCTGCAATATGATTGTGTTAGATGCTATGGTCAAGATTTGACCCAACGTGAGTCCAATAAAAGATTTAGTTGTACAATGCATAAAAAAATTATTAATGATATGAAAGAAAAAGTGAGAGCGTGCACCTTCTACCTTATAACCTTATTGATGAATATTGGAGGGGAATGTCGATGAGGGCTCCGCTTGTCTGGTAGGAGCAGTTAGTGCATGTTACCTTGTGTTGGGACATTGCAAGCTCAAATCTATGGTTGTATAATTGGTAGGAGTTTGCCTAACTTTTGCTTACATATTAAAAAAAAGAGTATTAAAGAAAATAAATTGAAAATAACATGTAATGCTGATCAACTTGCCAAGCTAGAATTACTTGCAAAGCTGGCTTTAAGTTAGTAATTCACCATATGTTAAGAGAAAATGAAATGGAAGCAAACTTATTATTAATTCTTGGTTACAAGAGAGTATGCTACCTTTATTATTGTTTGAGTGTTCCTTCATAACATGGGATACTCTACTTACAAAGCCTTATTACCTTTCTCTTCCATTAGGAGTAGGAATTCTACTTGATGCCAACTTCAATAATATATTTTCTTTTATAAGGTCAAATATCATTAACTAATTTATAATTAAACTTTATGACATTGTAGAGCTTTGAGAAATACCAAAATTAAATGCCAATTAATATAACTTTGATAAGTACATCCCAATCTTAATTTCGAAACAAGATTTATACAAATATAATTGGTAAATCATGATTAGAGAGAGAGTAGAGTGTAGCTACCTACAACTATTGATGCCTACAACCATCATAGACCTTTGGTTTCTTTTTTTCCTAAGTTTTTCGCAAATCTAACCATATAAATGTGTTCAACATGCTTGATTTTATAATAATTGACTATTGGATTGTCCGATGCCAACACATGGGTAAGTGTTTATAACATTCAAAAATCAATGGTTTAAATTTTTTATAAATATTCATGGCTTAAAAGTCATGTATTTTAATCAAAGAAACATGATCTGAATGTGGTTTTTTGGCAAATTGACCATATCAAACACATTTGCGAGGTTAGATTTGTGAAAAACATCGTAAAACCTGATTTGCTTGTCATAGGTACAAAACATTTTTTAACGCCTACTTCCTATCCTATATGAGTAGGGTGTAGCTATCTATACCAATTAGTGCTTACATCCATTTTCATGTTTTTCTCAAATCTAACCATATAGGTGTGTTCTACATGCTTAATTTTATAAGGATTGACTATTGGATTGTCTGATTTAGACATGTCGGTAGGTTTTTATAAGGTTTGAAAATTAACGATCTAAGCAAGTTGACCATGTCAAAAATAATTCATAATTAGAAACCTTGGTTGAAACTAAACAACATATTTTCAGTAATAAAAAAATTATTTAAGAACTACAAAGTATCATAACAACATGCATGTATTTTCCAAAATTTAGCCTTGTTTGATATCATCCTATAAATAAATAGTCAATTAATTAGTTAATCTTTCAAAAAATCTATAAAGGACATCATAAATGTTTTATAAATAATTAAAAAAAGTACAAGCTACTCAAAATGAAGAGGAATATCAATTATATTTAATAAATTTTATAATTTTTAACAATTTATCTTTATCATAAGGTCAATAAATGAAAGCACTAATCCAATAAACAAGAGATAATAAAACTAATAAGAAAACACTAAAATTCTCATCTATGCTAATTGAAAAAAAAAACATGAAATTCTAAGTTCTAATCAAAGTCAAGTATTTATTATTCATATTTAATGCTAATTACAAAAAAAAAAACATGACACCCTAAAAGCATAATCCAAAATTCATGTATTTTAAACAAATAGAAAATTGAAACCCAAATTCTTATATAATCAATTATGCATTTATGCTAATCAAGCATGTAGAATCATGCTTAATGTTAATTAAAAAAATACAAAAATACTTAAATCAAATATTTATCTTGTTTAATAACAAAATAAAAATAAAAATATTATTCATAAAAATACAAAAAACTCTAAAACAAAATTAAATATTCATGTTATTTAAAAAAAACTAAATGAAAACCTCAATCCTAGCAAACATCATTCATAGTTTTCATACATAAGCTAATTGAAACAAAAAATAACTAAACCCTCAATTTTTTAACTAAAATCAAACAGATGGATCATGTATAATGTTAATTAAAAAACCTAAAAAATAAATAAATTTAGATATTCATCTTATTCAAAAATAAAATAAAAATCTAAATGCTATTAAAAAACTCTAAAACCTAATTAAATATTTATGCTATTTAAAAAAATTAAATGAAAACCTCAGTCCTAGCAAAAATCATTCATAGTTTTCATAGATAATCTAATTAAAATAAAAATAGCAAAACCCCTAAATTTTTAACTAAAATCAAGAATAAGGATCATGTATAATGTTGATTAAAAAAAATACAAAAATAACTAATTAATATCCATCTCATTAAAAACCTGGATGCTTATTGAAAAAAAAAAACAAAAAGCCCTAAACCCTAGTTATTAAAATGCTACTATTTAATAAAAAGTAAATAAAAATCCTAATCCTAACAAACAATAATCATAATTTTATATGCTAATTGAAAAAAAACTATAATAAAAATACTAATTAAATACTAACTAAAAAATATTAATTAAAGTATGCAAGAACGAGAGAGAAAGGACCTCGTCCTCTGCACGCTACGACAATAGTGTGCACGTTGCACCAGATGGCCAAAGGTTGCCTCTATGCCTCAAAATGGTGGCCGATGGGCCTATGGCCACACAAAAAGTTGAGAGAGAGAGAGAGAGAGAGAGAGAGAGAGAGAGAGAGAGAGAGAGAGAGAGAGAGAGAGAGAGAGAGAGAGAGAGAGGTGGGGTTAGGGGAGGGAATCACGATTGAAAGAGAGAGAGAAAGAGAGAGGTGGGGTTAGGGGAGGGAATCACAATTGAAAGAGAGAGAGTGGGGCCCCGACAGTCCCTGTAGTTGTGCCGCTATGGGGTCACAGACAGGGGTAGAGATCGAAATACTGGGGGGTCGGGGGGCCCTGTGCCCTATGGTTGTAGGGTCACGGGGAGGGTAAGAGAAAGGGCGAGAGGGGTTGTGCGGGCCCCAATGGGTCTGCGCAGCTGCGGTATGGGGTTGTAGGGAGGGATGGGCTATAGGGCCCTCGTGGGCCTGTGCACCCTATGTTCTTGGGTCACGTGGAGGGTCGGAGGGCGAGGGCCTGTCGTTTGTCGTTTTCAAAAAATGTTATAAAGAGAAGAGACTTCTCTTATGACTGCTCCTGCTTTTTGTTTTATTATAAAACTGGTATCCACATTGCACATGCACGGGGAGATCCTGGCCGGGTCCCTGCAGCGTTCATAAGCCGTTGAGTTGACCGATGGATTCTACAGTTGGCAACGGTATCGCCGCCATTCTGAGCGTTTCTTTATTACGGTTCCATTGCTTCTTGACACCCTCTTCCTTTGTCTGTATCACGCCAACTTGGATCACCACCAAAGGCACCAAGCTATAATGACATGGTTTATCAGGCTCTTTACTAAGTACCAACTTCTTTGTTTTAGAGAGAGAGAGAGAGAGAGAGGGCCATCCCTATGCCTGAGGCACCTTCGAAGCCTTTCATCTTCAAGATGTGGGAGCACAACAATGAGTATAAAGTGCAGGATGTTGGACATTTTGGATTACGGGTCCAACCCACAGTCTGGCCCGGTTTGACACCATTTTAGTGGGTCACGTAAATGGCTGAATAATGGAGATAGTGGGTGGGAGTTACGACCACATTCACGTAACTGCCCAATTCCTTCATTATATAAGGGGGGTTAGGGGTTAGGAAGATGATGAGAATTCGTAACATATCTCTGCCCAAATTCAATTCTGCATTCAGGCTTAAGCAGAATAGGGTCCTGCTCACCATCGACATAAGGCCAGGGCTCATTGTGGGCGTCGACCGGCTGAGGAGAACTCCGAACCTCCTACACGATCAATGGCGAATTCAGGTACGCTCCCTGTCATCTTGTTTTCACAGGGTATCGCCCAACACATGAGCCTCGTTTTCTAACCTTGGGACCGTACTACACCCACAGATCCCACTTGAGAATCAATATGGACCGATTCACCTGAATCGTTGTTCAAAAGATTCAGGGATGATATCGATACTGACAACATTGGTTGGTCCCTTGTCGATTTCCAGTCTCATGGAATTGTTGCAAGATCATTTCGGGCTCACTCATTTGATCCTTCCGTTGCTTACATTCCAACGTTTATGTCATTCTACACTAACATGGTTCAAAGCCACTCTGTTCTGTTTGTGAGAGATTAGGTATACGGTTTTACAATAACAGCCCAACCTTTTCAAAGTTACAATTCACCGCTTAGGTCAAGATAAAAAATGGTCTCAAACTATCGCCCAAGCCATGAGATGTCCGGATCAATGTTATCAGTATCGGTGTGTATCGGCCGATACACAGAATTTCGATAGGTTGCATACTAGAATCGGCTATTTGTGAAAGTGATTGACGGAGTTGGAGAGGGTGTTGTGTGTTCTCCCCAAAACACAAATTCGCGTGTTCCGGTGTGTACGGAGGAATATCTTGGGACCTGCAATAATTCATATGTTAATGTTGCCCACGCTAACTTTATAATAAAATAACATATAAAAAAGGTAGATATACTTTTGACGGAAATGTCCTCCCGTAAGATAGATATGCGTTGGACGAAAATGTCCTCCCGCTCCTCATAAATAGATTTGCACGTTCCGCCTTTGTTTTTAGCTTGTGTTACAACACATGGCTGCCTTCTCATTCTTGCCTTGTGTTAGATAGAAAACATTCCCAGGTCCGTTCCTACCTCGTCGAGATAACTATAAATCGAACGACTGGTTCGATCATTGGTGGAAGTCATAGAGGTATTTGTCGGCCATCTCTTTTTATAGTCATCTCTTCTTCTTCATTTTCGTTAGGCAGTATGGAAAAAAGCAATGACGCACAAACATTCCAACAAGTGCCATTAAAGCGTGGTGAGTATCTTTCCATGTCATCATGCTATTGTTGAAGAACTTATGTCATTGTGAGTGTCATTAAGGCGTTATTTTGTTATCAGGTAGATTTTATCGTTTCGATGGTTGAAAACTTAAAGATATTTGTAAGACGCTGAGACCTGTTGACAAGAATGCTTGGTTACAGATGCGAGCAAGGGCCTCTACTCCATCCGGTATCATCCATTCACTCAGTATATGCAATGTAACACAAATAGCGATTGTAGTAACACGTACATCGATTTTTGAGATATTGTTTTGTTTGTTAATATCGATTTGTAATATATTATGTTGAATTCCTGTATATCAATTTGTAAGATATTATGTGTTTTCTAGTGTCGATTTGTGAGATATTGTTTTGTTTGTTAATATCGATTTGTAATATTATGTTGAATTATCGTATATCGATTTGTAACATATTATGTGTTTTCTAGTGACAATTTTTGAGATATTTTTTTTGTTGTTAATATCAATTTGTAATATATTATGCTAAATTGCCGTATATCGATCGGTAAGATGTTATGTATTTTCCAGTGTCAATTTGTGAGATATTGTTTTGATTGTTAATATCAATTTGTAATATATTATGCTGAATTACCGTATATCATTTTGTAAGATGTTATGTGTTTTCTAGTATCAATTTGTGAGATATTGTTTTGTTTGTTAATATTGATTTGTAATATATTATGTTGAATTGCCGTATATTGATTTGTAAGATATTATGTATTTTTTAATATCGATTTATGAGATATGGTAAACGGTTGTTAATATTGGTTGTTAATCTCGATTTATAATATATTATGTTGAATTTTCGTATATCGATTTATAAGATGTTATGTGTTTTCTAGTGTCAATTTGGGAGTTATTGTTTTGTTTGTTAATATCGATTTATAATATATTATGTTGAATTGTTGTATATCGATTTGTAAGATATTATGTATTTTCTAGTGTCGATTTGTGAGATATGGTAAACGGTTGTTAATATCGATTTATAATATATTATGTTGAATTTGTAATATATTATGTTGTTGCTTTGATACTATGATTCATTCAATCGTTTCTTTGACTTGCTTAAGTAATCAGTAGCCATTGTTATATGCATCTTGAATAAATCGTAGTAAACGTATGCACTGGCTAACACAAATTGATATTTTGCTTATGACAGTGTTGAGCATATCAACTAGTTGCAGTGAAGATGATGTATCTCAATCACTGAAAAGGCGTGGAGCAACAAACATCCATACTATCAACGCACCCGAAGAAGTGAATATGTGCACTAATGATGCACATGATAAGAAGGGTGCATGCATTGGATTCACTCTAGACTTGAATATTTCAGCAAACGAAATGGAATTCGATAATGATATTCCATCAGATGAAATGCAATTCGATAATGAGGTAGACGATCATGATAGTGCACTTAACAAAGGTGCAACCACCTCAAGTCTACATGATAGTACACTTGACTCTGTTCCCATAGAAGGAATGCAATTTAATAATAAGGAAGCTGCATACAAATTTTACAATGATTATGCCTTAAAACTTGGCTTCAGCGTTAAAAGGTATTCTTGGGCAAAAAATACACAGGGTGTCATGGTGAGAAAGGCATATGTTTGTTCTAAGCGAGGTTTGAAGAAGTCAAGTGGAAATCCAACAAGAAGCAAGCCAAATTCAAGATGTGGCTGTCAAGCGAGAATGATATTAAGAAGACTTCCAAATAAGAAATACGTAGTTCATACTTTAATCAATAATCATAACCATGAATTAGCCCATTTATTTATGACTCCTATGTTAAGATCACATCGTAAAGTAACTAAAGTGCATGCTGCAATTGCAGAAATAGCTGATAGCGTCGGCATTGCACCAAGGAAGATATACAATTTATGCGCGCACATAGATGGTAGTCGCGAGAATGTGTCATTCACACCTATAGATGTAAGAAACCACTTGAGAAGGAAGATGACATATAACATGAAGAATGAAGAAATATGTTCTTTGGTTGATTACTTACAGAAGAAATCAAGCATTGACCCTAGTTTCTTTAGTGCATTGCAACTGGATTAAGATGGATATGCAGTGAATATGTTTTGGGTAGATTCAAAGTCAAGAGTAGATTATGAATACTTCAATGATGTACTTATTTTTTATACGACAATGAAGATTAATACTGAATAGTGGTCATTTGTGTAGTCTGTCGGAGTGAACCATCACTCATAGAGTTGTATATTAGGCTGCATTTTTTTGTATGTCTAGACCAAAGAAAGCTTTGAGTGGTTGTTCAGAGTATTTACACATGCAATGAATGAGAAGCAACCTGAAGTTGTACTTACAGATGGTGATCACGTAATTGCAGTTGCAGTGTCTCATGTATGGCCAGATGCACATTATCGCCTATGTTTGTGGCATATCTTTTAAAATGCAACAAAAAACATAGGACACATATTTAATCAAAAGACATGATTTGATAAAAAGTTTATAAGGTGTGTACTTGAGGGTGTAGACGAGGTCACCTTTATGTTTGATTGGGAGAAAATGATTCAAATGTACGACCTTGAAGACTGTGTGTGGTTAGAAAATTTATATGCAGACAAAGAGAAGTGGACATTGGCATATGAAAGACAATACTTTTGTGCATGTATGATAAGCACACAAAGAGCTGAATGTATGCATGCCACACTGAAGAAAACCTTGTATTCATGTTTAACAATGTTTCACTTCATGAAACAATATGAATTATTTGTAAACGGTCTTAGACAGAATGAGCTTGAACGAAATGTGAAATGCTTCAACACCCACCCTATAACTTTGGGCATGAAAATATTGACGCAACCTGCAGATCTGTATACACTAACTGTATTTGAATAGACTAAGAAGGGGGTTATATAAGTCATGAATTACAACATAGAAGGACATATGTAATATGGGAATATGCACAAATACCATATTATATGAGATGGCGAAGAGCAACAAAAAAGGAAAGAAGCACATGTTACGTACAATGTTGACAATGAAATAGTTGAATGTACATGCAAAATGTTTAAATTCAAAGGTATTTTGTGTTGTCATGCATTAAAGGCACTTATTCAAGAGAAGATATAAGAAATATCTGAGTCATATATAATGCGAAGATGAACGAGACAAACAAAGATTGAACTGCTGGATACAAATAATGTCAGTACATCTAGTGTTGATGAGAAGTGTCACATAGCCTCCCGTTAGCAACAACTATGTAGGCCACTTATGCATGTTGCAGATTTGGTATCGAAAAGCGAAGAAGCCTATGTATGTATGAGAAAAGTGTCAAGGAAATTACTTCAAAAAGTGCAGTTAATTCAACATGAGTCTGTTGCAGCTCATGAAGACCAATCTAAGAAAACAAGATCGAACAACATAGGTGAAATTCATATTTCTCCTGACCCTTATGATAAGTTGCACCAAAACGTTAACATCATCTTCGACAAGTCAAGAGTAAACCCTTTAGATTATGATAGAAATATTCACCTAGCGAAGGGCATAAAAAAGAAACTTGCCTCTGATTGCAGTCGTCAAAGGACAAAGGTTGCATTGAAATTGGTTTGCAAGAAAATGTATAAGAAATGACCAACCCCTAAGCAACCAAGCCCTTCGCATGAACATGTATGTAATATAATATATTGCTTCCTATGTAAATTGTATTATGTGCAACTTATCAATATCTAACTTGTGTAATTTCCAACATGCAACAATACCCTACAGACGTGCATTACAATGTTGGAACCTGCAATCCCCCCGACCTGTTTGAGTAGAACGATGGCATGAGTTTGACAAGTCTTTTGGTATGTAACAATTTTGGGAGGATATTTGCATTTCTTGTTGAACTTAATGTAGTGCCTGATATTGTTTTGTTTAATGATAGGCTCAGTTCAATTCAAAAGTGAGCAACACAATACAAGAATCACGTGTGGATTCTTCAGCTACAAAATAGTTATAACATTTAACTTTCATTAGTGTAAATCGTAGTAATGTTTAGCATTCTGTAATTCTTTGTTGCAATTCTATAATTCTTTGTTGTAAATCGATAATTCTTTCTTGTAATTCTTTGTTGTAATGTTATAATTCTTTGTTGTAATTGTACAATAGAAATCATACTATAAATATCATAAAACTTGTCCCTAGAAAACACATAATATCTTATAAATCGATATACAACAATTGAGCATAATATATTACAAATCGATATACGATAATTCAATATAATAGCTTACAAATCAATATTAATAAACAAAACAATATTTCACAAAAATCGACACTAGAAAACACTTAATATCTTACAAATTAATATACGGCAATTCAACATAATATATTACAAATCGATATTAATAAACAAAACAATATCTCATAAATCGACACTAGAAAATACATAACATCTTACAAATCGATGTACGATAATTCAACATAATATATTACAAATCAATATCAGCAAACAAAACAATATCACCAAATCAACACTATATTGGGAAGCTTCATTCTAAAAAAGGCAGGTTACAGAAGCGGTTTCACCTCATTCATTTGCTCGAGAAAAGAGAGGGTGTTGTGATCATCGCAAAATTTTTCCTCTCGTAATATTCTCTCTCTTCCTTCTCTTTTCCTTTCCAACCTCTATTTTCTCCTTTTGAAGGGAGAAAGATAAAAGACAGAAAGAAAGAGAGAAGAGAAAAGAAAGAAGAGAAGAGAAGAAGAATTTTTTTGCGGGTTTCACTTGACCTTAATTTTGAAGAATTTTTGAAATAACTCACCTCCGTTTTTGAAATATTTGCGGGAAAACTGGGAGACAGGATCCGCTCGTCGGTATGAGGTTCGACCGTTCCTGGTGCCTTTACCAGGGGTAATCGAACCAAGGGTCAAATTTATGCCTTTTGTTTTTCTAAGAAGTTGTCTAAGAATTTATCCTAAGTCTAAATGCACAAAGAATCATGCTTGTGCAAATGCAAATATGTATGCTCTTTTTGAAAATGTTTTGAAGAATTCCCAAGTGTTTCTGAGATGAATCTGATAAAGTGAAGAGATGATTTCTAACTTAGACCTTAAGATTAAAACTCTAAGTCTTTAGAATAATCATGAGCTTGGGAAAATAAATCTGGATTTTGGAAAAATGATTTTGAAGTTTTTGAGATAAAAGGAATTTTCAAAGTCATAAATGGACTTTGAATCAGAATAGAAATGAAAATGAAGTTGAATTAGAAGGAAAGATGGAATTGGGAAATCTGAATAAAATCGAGAAATGGAATTGATCTAAAAAGTTGGAATTTCAAGATGAAATCTGAATCCAAGATCTGGATTCTGAATAGAGTTCAAAGTTGAATTTTGAATTTAGGATCTGAAATGAAAACTTGATTTGAAATCTGGAATGAAACGAAATTGGTTTTAAGAATTGAAATTTAAAGTGGAATTTGGATTTGAAATTTTGAATGGAATTGGATTCAAGATTTGGAATCCAAGAAGGTATTTAGATCTAAAATCTGAGATCCAAGATAGGGTTGGAAGATGGAGTTGGATCTGAAGTCTGAGATCCAAAGTAGAATTGGATTTTGGATCCTAAAATGGAATGGATCTGAAGTCTGAGATCCATAGTGAATTGGGTTCTGGATCCTAGAATGGATTTGGATCTGAAGTCTGAGATCCAAAGTAGAGTTGGATTCTGGATCCTAAGAATTGGAATTTGGATCTGTAATTGGAGATCCAAAATGGAATTGGATTCTGGATCCTAGAATAGAATTTGGATCTGTAATCTGAGATCCAAAGTAGAATTGGATTCATACTTGGAAATCTGGATCCAAGCTGAGATTAACTTTGGATTTTGGATTTTGAAAAGTCCAAATGGGACTTTTGAAGATGGATCTGGGTTTTGAAAACCCAGATTGATCTTAGGAATATTTGGATTTTGAGATTCAGAGTCAATCTCAACTTTGATTTAAAACTTGAAGAAAACTTGATTTTGAATCAGAAGATGAATCAGAAACTTCAAGTTAAATTGAACTTTGAAATTGGATTTTGAATTGAGTTGGAATTTTGGAATTTCAAAATTGATTTGAGAATTTGAATTATAAATGAACTTCAAAGTCAATTTAGACTTTGAATTTGGAATGAATCGAGAATATAAAGATTGAATTTTGAAATTTCAAAGTCAAATTGGACTTTGAACTTGGAATTTAAATCTTTGAAATAAGATAGAAGAATGAATTAAACTATAGACTGAAGAAAGATATTTGAGATCACTTGGGTTTTTGAAAAAAGAATTTTGAAAAATATGATGCAATTCTATCCTATATGATGAATGAGAAAAGATTTGAAATTGGATTTTGAAAAAGCTATTCCATTCTTTAAATGAATTAAAAATGAGATTGAAGACATAATACATCCTTGACTATGGTCATTGAATGTATTATATAATAACCACATTTAAATTCGAGTGAAGAATAAAATATATTTTGGTGCTTTTATAAAATTTAAAATGAAATTAACCCTCAATATACCCTGACTATGGCCATTGGTATATGTGTTGACTTAATTTTAAATTATATTCTGATAAAAGAAGAAAAATATTTAAGAAAAACATGATGAATTTTGAAAATGATCCAGTGTGGATCCAGTGTTATTCTATAAAAGATAAGAATCCTAAGTTTTGTTTACATCCTGACTATGACCATTGATGTAAATCATCAACTTAGTATTAATTACCTCTTACGAAATGATGCACATGTCATTCGTGTTTCACCATTGTGAGAGTTTGAGAAATAAAAGGCAAAAAGCATGAAAATGAGATATTTACAATGCTCATTCATTCTATCTAAAACAAGAAATGTAAATTTTCATTAAGGTCTAACTATTACAATACATAAAATTGAATTTACAACTCCTAATGATGATATTTTTCACATATTTCCTGCAAAAGCATCTGGGTTAATATGAAAATAGAGGGAAATCACACATATCATATGGAAATCAATAGTGAAAGGCTCATATGTCAAGATATATATGGTGAAAAGGATGGAAAATGATATATATATATATACATACATATATATGTATATGGGTATATATATAGGTACATATGTATATCAATAGCTTGTAAAAACATATATATATATATATATATATATATATATATATATATGTAGACACATGTGGGTATAGACATATATACGTATATATATATCTATGTCTATGTACAAAATATCTAAAAAAAACAATGAGAAATTATATATGAAAAGGTGTTCAGAATTTTGCCTTGCTTGAATGATAAAATGTGTATTTACACATTTTATTTACTGTGTGATGAATGTCATACTATGCACCTGCATAGCAATTCAGCAAATGTGTAAAAATAATAGATGTACAAGTATTGGAAAAAGGGCCTGGGCATTGAGGGTGGATGAATTTGAGCATGCAAGTGAACATGCGGCTGTGGTGGATGCTGGTGGCAAATGTGCAGAAGTGTGTGGATAGGCAGTTTTAAATATGATGCTGTGTAGCAAAGTGTTGGATAGCAAATGTTATGACAGTTTTAAAATGTGTTGCTGTGCAGCAAAGTGTTGGATAGCAAATGATTGATGTAAAATACAAGTGATGTGAGATCTATTGCTAAAAAAAAAATGCTAACAGAAGCTGCCTATGCTGAAGCTGAATTTGCGAAGGATGTAATGCCAATGATGACATATGTGAGTGTAACTATGTCCCTACTCCTAATGTTCATGATATATCAAATAACCAATGCAGCAGAAATCATCAAAACAACATCAGATTTGGCGATTTTGAGTTACATACCTGTTAACTGAAAACCTCAAAGCCTCTAGATCTTACAAGACCCTCCAGCAGCTTGACTTTCGCGATTTCGCCTTTAATGGCAGCAAATGCAACTTGACTTGTAGCACATCAATTATCCATAACTCTTCTGAATGGTATTTTTAAGGTGACTAACCGAATCCCCTGCAAGAGAGAGTCTGCTAGAGCTGATCATTGAACTCAAGACTCATTATATCGACAGATCATTAGAACTGGTTCAACATGTTGTTGGTCAAGACAAAAATGCAGTGCGAATGAAATTACATTCCTCCCTAACGCAACGCTGCAATTGTAGATCAATGATTTTTAACAACCCAGAAATTCAGTATTGCTGGAATAATTGTGATGCTTCAATTGCCAACCACCCCACTATCTGCACCATCTCATGGTGATCCCATGTCAGATCCATAATGGTAGATGCCGCAAAATGATGGGTAAATGCTATGAGGATGAATACTACGAACTGATTCCTGCAAGGTGACTTCAGAGAGAGAGATCCTTTTAGTAATACACAGGATTATACATACAGGAAGGAAGGAAAAAAAAAGTATTTGTTTAACATTTGGAGCATAACCCAAGTGATATAGCAAGAATATGATATCCATCAGTTCCTCCTCTCTTAGACCTTCAGAGAACATATTATGAGCCTGTGTATGTTACACCGATCAATGCTCAAAACCAATATCAGATTGACTACTTGAATTAGGTTCCTGGTTCAAATTGCCATTGTCGCATTCTGATGCAACATGCATAAATCTCCCAACAACAGAACCACAATGAGCAGCGTCTCTGCTCTTCCATAGCTCGTGAATGCATATTTCCACTTTGATGACGAGAATAAGTGTGAAAGTATGAAGTTCATGTAATCACGCAGCTCATACAAAATTAAAATAAAAGAAAGCAACAAACTATCTAATCCTGTAACAATGATTTTAACGCAATGATTTTGATAGTCTGATCTATGGATCAACAGTACATCAAATCACTAGTAATTTGGCTATTCAAATTCAGAAGAAAAGAAAGAAAAAAAAGTAAAGAATATGTGCTTACCTTGATTTCCCAGTGGTCATCCTAGACTTCTGAATCATGAACATGTGTCCAGACGCAACTTCAAGTCGTGAGACATGTGTTTCTAGTTGCAGAGATGCAGACCTAAGGGTGTACAACAATGAAAGTGTGGGTGCTATTGTAACACTGCAGCCGGGAGGTGGAGACAAGTCAAATGGCTGCTAACGCCGAACACACAGGGGAACTGTGTACTGAATAAGGCAAATTCTCATTTATTGCTGATTCAGGGAATTCCCTGAACTAGCATGGCTTAGGGCTGGAAAACCCTACGGTCAGCCCCTTTCCCTGCATCGAACTTGGCATGCCACCGAAGATATGTTCCCAGGTCATAACATTGAACTTCATACCTTATATCTAGGTAAAGAAATTCCTTCAAAACATTTCAAGTCGACACCCAAAGTTTCAGAACCACTTGAGTCCTCAGATCGATTCACAACGAATCGATGGGTCACCTGTTATGCATGATGCACAACCTCCAGAAGCCGACCCTGGTGTTTCCTCTATTATAGGAACACATTTTGCAAAAGGAATATCAGCTCCCAGCGTGATGAATCCAATGTCTATAAGCAAGATCACTCAAGGTATATTCTGTCAGGTCTTACAGCTGTTATTTCAGCACCACCGTAATGAATCTACAAGCAACAATCAATATTAACTCAGACTCACACTTGGAAGAACATAACAAAGCAAGCATTACTACCTTTCTTTCATTTTCCAGAAAGATGCCTGCTAGCCTAACCACTAAAAAAAAAACTTCAGCTGAATTCATTTAGAAGGGTTTATTACAAATGAGCTGTGGCAGATACTTCACAACAACGAACTAAACTTTACCACAACAGCATAGTGTAAGAAAAGTCAGTCATGAGGGCAATTATCCAGTAGATACACAAAACCTTGAAAAATTTGGGGTGTTCACAGGTGTGCTGACAAAAACAGTAATCAGACTGACATTAAGAAGCTAAAGATTGAACCCGCTGATGAACCTTTCCCTATTTCGTCAATTAATGATCATGAAAGTCCCATTTCTAAGAAAGCTGGTAAGAATTTTCACTTCTCTTTGGCTTGATAACTTACAAATCGATTTACGGTAATTCAGCAAAATATCTTTCAAATCGATATACGGCAATTCAACATAATATATTATAAATCAATAATAACCATACACATAATATCTCACAAATCGACACTAGAAAACACATAATATCTTCCAAATTGATATACAACAATTCAATATAATATAATATAATATAAATCGATATTAACAAACAAAACAATATCACCAAATCGACACTCAAAAACACATAATATCTTACAAATCAACACTAAAAAACACATAATATCTTCCAAATCGATATACGACAATTCAACATAATATATTACAAATCGATATTAACAAACAAAACACTATCACCAAATCGACACTCAAAAACACATAATATCTTATAAATCAATATACGACAACTCAACATAATATATTATAAATCGATATTAACAAACAAAATAATATCTCATAAATCGACACTAGAAAATACATAACATCTTATAAATCGATATACGATAATTCAGCATAATATATTACAAATTGATATCAACAAACAAAACAATATCACCAAATTGACACTATATCGGAAAGCTTCATTCTAAAAAAGGCGGGTTGCGAAGGCAATTTTGCCTCATTCATTTGATCGAGAAAAGAGAGGGTGTGTTGACAAAAACAATAATCAGACGGACATTAAGAAGCCAAAGCTTGAACCCACTGATGAACCTTTCCCTATTTCGTCAATTAATGACCATGAAGTTCCCATTTCTAAGAAAGCTAATAAGAATTTTTACTTCTCTTTGGCTTGATAACTTACAAATCGATTTACTGCAATTCAGCATAATATCTTTCAAATCGATATACGATAATTCAACATAATATATTATAAATCAATAATGACCATACACATTGTTGCGATTTGCACGCTTAAGGTGGCGATTTACGTATTCAACTCACGTGTGCCAGTGCGTAATTTTGGTTTATGAATAAATGTAAATTTTGCACACAGTCTTACAAAATTTGTATACATAGTCTACAAAATCTATTACAACTGTCTGTACACAAAAAAATTGTCATGTTCGGGAAATTGAATGTTGAACCAAAAATTGCTATCTCTCTCTCTCTCAGCAGTAGAACATAACCCTATTCACGTTATCCCTGAGAACATGTAGACATTTAAAATGACTTCCTCTTACTCTTGGGGGCCTCACATCCTTCATTTCTTTTTAGGTAATCTTGTAGTATGGGGTTTTGTATCTTTTGCAATTAGAAAATCCATTAATTTTTTGCATAATTCTGTGTGGAGTCCATGAATATCATCCTGAAAAAAAAATTGAAAGTCATACCATTATAGAAATGTAGTCAGCAATAATATAGGATAATAAAATATGTTTAAGTGTACAACATACAACGATGAATTCTGGTAGTCATCCATAGTATATTGCTTCAATATACTTCATTACAAAGACGCCACAATCGACACCATTATTTTGTAAAAGAGCATCCTCGGCAACATGAATCCTCCACGGTCCAATGTCGACACCCAACATATCTCTGAAAAATCCAACTTGTGGTTTATAAAAAAGCAAGTAAATTTTGATCTATGGTAGAAGATACGGTAATCTTATAGATATATGATTACCAAATGCACAATGTCACGGTCTACACCAATGTTATAGTCCAAGGAGTTGTGTAACCATATTTTTGTTTTCATACATCCAACACGTATAAGACCCAATGCTTTTTCGATTGCCATAATGTAGAAATCAATATCTGAAAAGCGATGTTAAGAATCAGCATATAAATCGATATTAAGAATCAAAACAATATCTTAAATTGATATTAAGATTCAATATATAAATCAATATTAAGAATTAGAAAAATATCTTAAATCAATATGTAAATTCCTATTGATAGCTTAAAACATATATTAAGAATCAACACTAAAATCAATATTAAGAATCAAAACAATATCTTAAATCGATATTAGGAATCAACATATAAATCAATATTAAGAATCGAAACAATATTTTAAATCAATATTAGGAATCAACATATAAATCGATATTAAGAATCAAAACAATATCTTAAATCGATATGTAAATTCTTATTGATAGCTTAAAATCGATATTAAGAATCAACATAGAAATTGATATTAAGAATCAAAACAATATCTTAAATCGATATGTAAATTCCTATTGATAGCTTAAAATCAATATTAAGAATCAAAACAATATCTTAAATCGATATTAGAAATCAACATATAAATCGATATTAAGAATCAGAACAATATCTTAAATCGATATGTAAATTTCTATTGATAATTTAAAATCGATATTAAGAATCAACATAGAAATCAATATTAATTGTCAAAACAATATCTTAAATCGATTTAACATCTTGCAAATCAATATGGTCATAAACCTTTTCACTTGACGAAAAGTCTGTCATTTGGTCATCGTCACCCCAGTATTGTAGTCCATCTAGAAATCTAGGCATGTATGGCATTCAACAGAAGATACTCTCTTGAACGAAACAATAATAATAGTAAGTTTAAAACACGCAGGTACATTAGTAAATAAAAAAAGAAAATAAATATATAAGATAATTGATATACCATAAAATAAGGGCTGACGATGCAGACTGACATGAATAATCCCTTGCTTTGAATATACATGAGGAAATTGTGTATGGTCTGTTTACAACAAATATGCACTTGTTAATATACATGACCACGACATATATATAACTGATAGTGGTTTCATACGTACAAAATTATTGATAGTGTGTCCTTCTGCAAATTCATCTCGCATCTGGTCGATGTTCTCTTCGAGCACTTTGTTGAGTTTGTTGGCACCTTGTTTTGTGGATGTTGTACTGAAATTAGCTGAATATTCAGTAAAGAAACAGTTGCATTATATTCAGTAAGCGAACTGTAAACAACATAAAAAAGATGAAGCAGGTTAAAGGAATCGAAAGTACCCTTTTTGTGGACGGTCGAGTGAATCGCAGCGTCCTCCTTCGACATCGATAGTCTTTGTGACGACGATGGTTAACTGAAACATCAAATTTTTTGTTTGTTGCTCACGAAGCAGGAAAATGAAACATCACATGTTTCTTGCTCTTAAAGGAAACGTCTTGTGAGGAATGGAACACACTACCGAAATTAATTATTTCACATTGTTTCAAGTCCCACCAGTTTTCAAAAATCATGCCCAAAGATTATAATAAATAAATTAATTAAATTTTGCATTAATTAAAAGACATTGTTTCATTTGCTAGTATCATCGAAACGATGTTAGTACGTGTAAATGAATGACATGTCACATAACATCAGTAGTGTGTCAAATGACGTTTACCTAAACTCTAGACCCTAAACCCTAAATTAATCTTATGTGACATTCCTTTCACTTAAAGGAAACACTACAAATAATAAACCCTAAACCAGAAATCGCTTAACGGTTGAGCAAACCTACGTACAAATCGTGATAACTTCATAATCGCTCTACCTAGTAATCATTATTAAAAGAATTGTTATACATAATAAACTCAAAACTAGTAATCGCTATACAATTTAGCAAACGTAAGTACAGTTCGTGGTAACTTTATAATCGCTATACATATTAATCGTTATACTAAGTAATCGCTATCACAAAAAACACTATAAATAATAAACCGTAAACCAGTAATCGCTATACGATTTAGCAAACGTAAGTACAAATCATGGTAACTGCATAATCGCTATACTGAGTAATTGCTATCACAGAAAACACTATAAATAATAAACCCTAAACCAGTAATCGCTATACGATTTAGCAAACGTAAGTAAAAATCATTTCATAATCGCTATACTGAGTAATCACTATTACAAGAATCACTATAAATAATAAACTCAAAACTAGTAATCATTATATGATTTAGCAAACGTAAGTATAAATCATGGTAACTTCATAATTGCTATACATAGTAATCGTTATCACAGGAATCACGATACATAATAAACCCTAAGCCAGTGATTGCTATATGATTTAGCAAACGTAAGTACAAATCATGAAAGAATTCTATAATTATAAACCTAAGTTTATGTATTCTTGTCGATTTTTTAGTGACACTTCTGTGTTACACTTATTAAAGAAAGAATTATATAATTATAATAAACAATGATAAAATTACAACATAGAATTATTGAGATACACAAATCACATATGTTTATTCAGTGGCACTTGATGACTCAGATGGACATACAAATTGTCTCTTTATTTGCATTGCTGGAGTCTCTTTATTCGGTGACCTGTGAACACCCCAAATTTTTCAAAAATTCAAAAAAATCCCTTTTTGCCCTTGGCCCCATTTTCTGAATAATTGAGTCAGTTTTAAAACAAAATTCCAGTTTATTTCTCAGATTTACTAAAATCTAAATCAATTTTCTATGTTTGACTCAATTCCGAATCTAGATCCAGTGCCAAAATCTAAATCTGAGCCTCTTTATCCAATTTTTTGAATTAAATTTATAAAAATACCAAAAATAATTTCTGAAAGGCTCAAACAGTCCATCCAGTGTCAGTTTGGATCCATTGCTCTATATTTCTCGATTCAAGGTTCAAAACTCAAATATTTCCTCAAAACCTGGATCAAAATTCATTTTTTGAAGAAATTTCTAAAATTCAAACCCCGAATTCTCAGGAAACCCCTCTTTTGTAAATATTTTTAAATTTTTACAAAATCAGTTTTAAAGTCCCACCGTTTTAGAATTGTATGCCAAGAAAAGAACATTTTTTTTTATAGAAAAAGTAAAATACCAAAAATAGTTCAGAAATCCTTTTTTTTTTAAAGTATTGCTTTGTTAAAACCATTTTTAGAAAAACCTTTTAGAGGGAGCCACTATTTTGAAAAAAAAATTAAAAAAAATCTTGGACCTCCTCTGAAAATTGCATAATAGTTTCCCGTTATAAAAACACACCTGGGGCTCTCCTTTTCCTTCACTGCCTCTTCACCCCCGCACCCCTCTTCTCTCTCCTTCAGAGCATCGCCTTCACCCCTCCACGCTTTTTTTTTTATGATCTTCTTCCTTCTTCTAATTTTTTTCTCTAGGCTACTGAAGAGACCACCTCTTCACCCCAGCACCCCTCTTCCTCTTTCACGGATCTGTCTTCACCCTCCCCCCTTTTATGCTTCGTCTGGACCGCTTCTTCCTCCCTCCTTCAAAATCCCTGTAGTTACAGGTAAGTGATCGCCCCTTTCTCTCTGCTTCTTCGTAGAAGTTTTATTTCCCTTTCGTAGCATCTCTTTGTTTTAATTCCCATTCTCCTTTACTTTCCTTCTTTTATCATAAGGCAGAGTGGTGGGATCGACCTGCACATAGCAGGACCGACCCACCCGTTGCCACAGTAACAGGAATACTCTTATTCCGACATCTCCTCTCTGATTTTATAATTTATTTTGAGTTTTCTCTCTGTTTGTGCTAGTTGGATTCAATGATCCCTTATAGTTTATCTGAGTTCTGATTTATGTCATGTTTTATTCCGAGTTCTTTTGTTATTTCTGTTTTCTCTTGCATCTAATTTCCAGTTTTCTTTTTAATAATGAATTTTGTGTTTCAATCACATATTGATGTTCGGATTCCTGTTTTTTTTGTTTTTAATTTCTGCTTTTATTCTGATGACCTATTGATCTTGATTATCATGGTGAGTTTACATTCCCGATTCACATCAGATTCCTTATTTTATAATCGATGGTGTTGTGGGAGTACGTCTGGGATTTCACTCACGACATTCCCTTTTTCTTCCCTGTTTTCAATTACATCTTAATCCTTCCGTTGATAGCATTTTGTGACGTTTCATTCATTTTTTACTGTATTTGATTTCATTGAATGTTCGTGGCATCTGATATCATATCTGTCTTGCTGATTATCGTTCTGATCTGAGTTCTTCCTCGATTTCATTTTTTTTATTGTCATGTTTATCGATCTTTCAATATCCATTCATAACATCCATCATATGTCATCTACTTTTGCCACCCGTATTGTCCTTGGTAATTGCGGAAACAAGGTTGCAACGAAGGTTGTGTAGTACCCATGAAGCCACTTCCACATCCGTGGGTACCAGCATCTTGGTACATCCACACATTAGAATCAGACCTTCTTTGGTCTAGCAAGATTGCTGGCAATATGTCCAGAAATTTGCCCTGCAGAATCCATGCAAAACCACGAGGGTCTTAATGTGGCCTTCGGAAAAACTCCCTAACGCAATATTGCAATGCAAAGTTTTGCCAAAAAAATCTAAGGAGATGAATCAGTGGCCTTGGTTCAAGATGAGGAGATCCAGATGTATAATCCTGTAGAAGAGAATCCCCTAAACGGTTCAGTTTCCTTCTCTGCGATAATGAATCAAGGGAACTATTATACTTCAGCCTATGCAAGAGATGAAGCGTAGGAGCTCCAAATCAAAAGGGGTTCGTGGTTGTCAGTTTTCACTAGGAGCCTTATAGTCTTGGCTTCACATCATCTGTAACTTTAAAACCTTGTTGCATATAAAGGGAAGTTGGGCTGCGTCTGTGAACAAATCAAACAGGACTCCCTCTGTAGCTATGCATCTACATTCTCTTAGACAGATGTAAGTGATCATCAAGATATTGAGTCGGTGATTGTAACATTAGTCTTATACCATGCAGTGCATGGGCTCTGGAGAGCTGAATACATCGATTCCAAAGGTGTGTTTTCTTGGACGAGCATGCATTTTAATATCTGATTCGTGATTGTGGGCTCTTAAGAAGATTGAAGTGTTAATAGATGCTACAACATCCACTATGTTCATCATGTGCACTCGCCAACACTCCATCTTCCTTGTCAAGCATACACCCACTTGTGACCCCTTCAGCGTATCATTCACAACCCATTTCCCCTTTGCATAAGCCTATAATCTACATCCCCTGCTGTCACTATTATATTAACATCCTATGCACAACACCAATATCCCATCTTTCCCTTTTTCTATCCACCGTGCTTTTCCCCCTTTAAACACCTATACTAAATGTAAGGTATCAACTGCACAACAAACACACGCACACCCTGCTACTACTTCAACAACCACTGTAGTAGGTCAACACACCCCACTTACCCATTGACAATACACCACTTCCTAATGCTTCATCCAGTGATAACCTGTCACTCTCCATGCTCAATATCTAATTTGCTCTTTCCCCTATATACCTCCTTTGCAACACTTGTAGCATTCATGTCCATCAGTCACCTATCAGCATCCATGCCCTACATTTTGCCCCTATGTATACCTTGCCTTTCCCGTGCATTACCAGCTCCCTGCGTATTACTCACCATCATTGATTGCAAATCCTTATAGTGTTGGTATAACAGTAGTTGTAACTGTCGATGGAAATAGGATCCCAACTTTAGGAAATCCCCTTTGACCATTTGTGAAACTTAGTAGAGGACAATGCTAATAATGTCAATTCTCGAGAGTCTCATATGGATGCAGGCAAACAAAGATCTGTTTGCAGGAATTTCGATATCTTGCAGAAGAATATAGCTATGAGGCGGTCTCTTTGCTTAAAGGCTTTATCCTTTTATTTCAATAAATATGTATCTTATGACTTCAGCCTAACATCTTCATTCCTCTGTATTACAATATAGCTTCAGCACTAGTCCATCATCACTCACCCATCATGCATTTTCTGCATCTCCACCACAATATCAAATTCTGTTTACATCTGTAGCATATCACCTACCTCCCATCACTGCATATTACTTATTGTTTCATTTCATTCATGCCCACTGCCATTCACCTGTCCCCTGTTATACTATATTGTCACTACCATTACCTCCTTCACAGGCATATGCCACCACATACCCACTATTAACACCTTTTTCTGCAAACTGCATTGTTCATCCCACTTACTTGCACAACACATCATAAGCTGCCACCAACTTCCGGTTCCCCAACATTTTTACATTGTTGCAACTTACTGCATTCACACCTTCATAGCAATTCGTGGATTGCTACAACCCCTGCACCATTCATCCCTCTGCATATGCTAAAATTCGACCATGTTAGGATAGACTTGTCTATGCAAGTCCCCTTGCCTTCAACCATGCTTCATCTGATTTAAGAATTAAGATCTTGTTTAAGCATAAAATCATTGCTTTTTGCTGACTTGAAATCACCTGTTTAGGTTAAATGTGGAACTGGGCATTTGATATGATGAATCAATATATGCTTTATTGATGTGCAAAGGCATGTTCTGCTATCTTCACACACCTGTTCACAGCATGTTACCACTTTCATAGCAGCTCCCAACTACCCTTGCATTTTCAGCATCACAACCTTTCTTCATGGCTGCACCATCATCACCTATACATGTTTGTATATCATGTGATACCTTTCATTGTCTCAATAGCCTATGCATCTAAACCTTCTCATTGGAATTTCTATCATAACTTCAGTTTGTATATATATAGTTCTTGCATTTCACGTTCATAGTAGATCCATATTTTTTTCTTATATCCCCATCTTACATACATCCTCCATGAGCCCTATATTCTCATCCATATTTTTATCATTAGCCTAGATATATAATCATGCGTATGTTGGTCTTTAGCATAGTTTATTTCATTTTATCTGTATTTTGCAAATCTTACCTTGTACTAACCCTGTTTTGTAGGAAAGATGTAAAAATATCAAATTTCTTTCTTAGGTTAGAGATGTTTTCAATTCAGTTCAAGTTGTAATAACTCGATATTAATGAAATTTTTTATATTTCCATCTTAGAATAGAATGAATGAGCATTGTAAATATCATAAATTGCTTGTTTCATACTTTTTTCCCCTTATTCCTCAAAAATCTCACAAATGATAACACGAATGACACATGCACCATTCTAATAAAAGGTGATTAAATCCTAAGTTGACGATTTGCATCAATGACCATAGTCAAGGTGTGAACAAAACTTAGGATTTTCATTTTTTATGGAATAACATTGGATCCACACTGAATTTTTTTCCAAAAATCATCATATTTTTCTAAATAGTTTCTTTCTTTATCAAAGTTTAACTTAAAATTAACTCAAAATATATATCAATGGCCATAGTCAGGATATATTGAGAGTTAATTTCATTTTAAACTCTATAAAGGCACCAAAATGTGTTTTATTCTTCACTTGAATTTAAATATGATTTATTATATAATACATTTTATTACCATAGTCAGAAGTTTCAATCTTATTTCAATTCATTTAAAGAATGAAATATGCTTTTCAAAAACCCAATTTCAAAATCTTTTAATTCATTCATCATTTAGGATAAAATTACATCATATTTTCAAAATTCTTTTCAAAATCCAAGTGATTCTGAGATAATTCTTCAAATACCTTCTTCATTTCTCAAATCAAATTCTTATTCATAAATTCAAATTCATCTTCATATTCTCATTTTTATTTTATTCCAAAATTTAATTCAATATCCAAATTTCAAAGTTCAATTTAACTTTGAAATTTCGAAATTCAAAAATTCAATTTCCAACTCAAATCCAATTTCAGAGTTCAATTCAATTTTGAAATTCCAAATTCATTTCCAGATTCAAGTTCAAATTTAATTTAATATTTAAAATCAAATTTCAAAGTTTAATTCAACTTTGAAATTTCCAGATTCATCTCTTGATTTCGAAATTCAAGTTTCATTCTCTCTCCTTTCCAATTAAAAAAAAACGATTTAGGATCTCTCAGATCCAATTTCAGGTTTCATCTGGATTTCCAAAATCCAATTCTATCTTCAAATTCCATTTGGATTTCTTAAATCCAATTCTAATTCAAAATTTAAACTAGATTTTCAACTTAAAATCCGTTTCTAAATTCCATATGGATTCCTAAACTCCAAATTCAATTCCATTTGGATTTCTCAAGTCTAATTCCATTTCTAAATTCCATATGGGTTTCCAATCTAATTTCAAATCCAGATTTGAAGTTTATATCCAAGTTCAAATCTAGATTTTAAAATCTAAATCCAAGTTCAAAACTATTTTTGCAATCCAAATTTCAGATACTATCTCAAATTCCAGACTTCAAGTCCAAATCCATTTTTTTCGAGTTCCATATTTCAAAACTCAATTCCAAATCCCATCTAGATTACTTAAATCTCATCCAACTTTCATTCTGATTTCAAAACTTTAAATCTAGAAATCCACTCCATTTTCAAATTCCATCTTGACTTTCAATTTTAAACTTCATTTTTAAAGTCCATATTCATTTTTCAATTCTTATTTTCTAATCTCCCTTCTTCAAATTCAGGTTCATTTCAATCTTTGATTAGTTCAAAACTCAAGATCTATTCTAAATCTTAAGTTAGAAAAACTTCTCCAAGTCCATCTTCAACTTTCAAAAACCATTTCTTCACAAATAATCTCAAGTTTATTTCAAAATTACTTGAAAAAATTTCAAAAACTTTGAATTCTTTTTCTCAAAAGCATGCATCCTTGCATTCGCATTTCACAAGCATGATTCTTTGTGCATTCTTAGACTTAGAATAAATTCTCATATAATATTTAGGCAAAGCAAAATGCATAAATTCGATCCTTGGTTCGATTACCCCTGGTAAAGGCGACAGAAACAGCCGAACCTCGTACCGACGAGCGAATCCCGTCTCCCATTTTTTTCCACAAATTTTCAAAATGGAGGTGAGTAATTTTCAAAATCTTTTCAAAATTTAGGTCAAGTGAGACCTATGCAAAAGAGTTCCTCTCTCTCTTCTTTCTTTTCTCTTCTCTCTTCTTTTCTGTCTTTTATTTCCCCTTCAAAAGGGGAAATAGAGGTTAGAAAGGAAAAAGAGGAGGAAAAGAGAGAAGCATACAAGAGGAAAAATTTTGCGATGATCACATGGCCTCTTCGTTCCCTTGAACTTATTAAACCCACTGGTAATCATCTCAACCAATGACCCAATTTGTCTTCCTCTCCAGTATCGCTAACTTTTTGTCGGATAATACATTCTCCTTTAGGAGCAGTGTTTGCTCCTTATCGTGTACTGCAACAGAGGGAATCACAGGAAGTGACAAAGAGACATGAGGGACGTTACGTCTATGCTGGAAGATGACATGACCGGGGATAAGAGCATCCTTACTTTCAGGTTGCTTCTCCTCAATCTGTCAATTTAGATACATGGGTTGCCAATATTGTTTGAAATAGTTGGGGTCATATTGTCGTTCTTTATAATCATATGGTATGGCACAAACACCTCATTTGTTCCAGAAATCCAATTGTTTCATAAAGCGTTCATGCCAATTCAGGTTCCTGGCCCCACCACTATTCATCTTCCTTCTCATTAGCACATGCACTTTTGGTACCGACTGTCCCAAGCCAGCTTGTAGGAGTACTCAACTACTGTACTGCAACTCAGCTTCATATTTGCTAAAGAGCCAAATATCGCAGACAAATAGTCTTGCAGCCACAACAACAACCTCTTTGTCCTCGTCCTCGTCCTCCCCCATCTCCATACGGTCTCCAAACAACCTGCACAAATGAGATTGTGGTTTAGATATAGACATAATTATTCATGCAAAATGTTAAATGTGATAATGATTTTTACTAAGAAAGACAAAATCCTAAATCGATGATTACTTAAGAATGCTAAACATTATAACAATTTACACAAATGAAAGTTAGATGCTAAGGAGATAACGATTTGTACTAAGGAAGACAAAATCCTAAAGCGATGATTACTTAATAATGTTAAACATTATAACGATTTACGCTAATGAAAGTTAGATGCTTTAGAGATAACGATTTGTACTAAGGAAGACAAAATCCTAAAGCGATGATTACTTAAGAATGTTAAACATTATAACGATTTACGCTAATGAAAGTTAGATGCTAAGGAGATAACAATTTGTACTAAGAAAGACAACATCCTAAAATGATGATTACTTAAGAATGCTAAACATTATAACAATTTACGCTAATAAAAGTTAGATGTTAAGCATATAACAATTTGTACTAAGGAAGACAAAATCCTAAAGCGACGATTACTTAAGAATGCCAAACATTACAACGATTTATGCTAATGAAAGTTAGATGCTAAGGAGATAACGATTTGTACTAAGGAAGACAAAATTCTAAAGCGATGATTACTTAAGAATGCTAAACATTACAATGATTTTAAACCATTTACCTTATTTAATTGCAGTCCATCTAAAATGAATTGAGCATTTTCCTCCTTGACATTTATTGAAGCCCACTGGCCGATCTTGAGAAAACCACAAACCGTAGGGCCACACTGAGGACGCAAGACGACAATATGCTCCCACGTTTAGGCCTACAAAAATAATATATTAGTAAGACTACAACCTTCAATGAGCTTAGTCTATAAGTACTAAATATTTAATAAACAAATACCTGAACAAATGGCCAAAACCCCCTGACGGTTTTTGTACCATTACTCGCACGATAAAGTTGACTGTATAAGTGTGCGAGCATAGCAGCACCCCATGCCTAGTTGTCGTCTTCATCTAAGTCTTCTAGAAACTGCAACCATAAGTAACTTATTCTTAAACTAGAACAATCGGAAAATAAAGTAAGTCCAAAAAAATAAAGAAGGAAGTCGCGCAACTCTTGGTCAGCTGCTTCAGATGCACATGCAACGGCCCGACCTTCCCATTTATTATGGAAAAAATAAACTTTCATCATTGAGGAATTGCCTCCATTAGAAATACACTCACGCCATTCCTCCATCAACATTTCTAGAAGGGCCGTGCAATTGTCCCTTGGGTTATAGTTTGAATCCCTTGTTAGGATAGCACTTCTATGGCACTTGAGACTCATAATTTGTGTCACATCTTATAGGGTCATGGTCATCTCAAAAACCCTAAACTGGAACGTGTTTGTCTTATGGTTCTATTTATTGACCAGGTGGGTCATGGTGCTCAAGTAATTTTCAAAATAATATTGGTCCAGAAGGCCGCCGAAGTGCATTTTTCATAATCGGTCATTTTGATATTCACTCAGCTTTCTGTACCACGACAAAACTACAGGCCACTGACACCGCCCTTTCAGTTTCTCACCTACTGCACTGCTTCTCTTCTGACCTGCCTGTAACACAAAATATCAAATCACAATTAATCATTATACATAGTAATCGCTCTCGCAGTAATCGCTATACATAGTAATCACTATAACAATAACTGGTGTACAGAGAATCACTATTCATAGTAATCACTATACATAATAATACCTATAACAATACATCGCGATATCCAGTAGCGATTAACATACCTTGGTCACACTTTTCTCCTCTTTAATCCCTCCCTTCCTCTGCTTTTGTACTTTTTCCTTCCTTCGCTCTTTCGCGTCCATCCTCTGCTTTTTCCTTTCCCTTTCCTTCTCTTCCTCCTCCTACTTCTTCTTTTCTCTTCCTCGTTCTCCTTCTCATTACTTTCTCTTTCTTTCTCTTCCTTGTCCTCCTTTTCCTTCCTTTGTCTTTCCTTCTCTTTCTCGTCCTCCTTTTCCTTCTTTCGTCTTTCCTTCTCTTCCTCATCCTCCTTCTCTTTCATTTGCCTTTTCTTCTCTTCCTCGTCCTCCTTCTCCTTCATTTGCCTTTCTTTTTCTTTCTCATCCTAAATCTGCTTCATTTGCCTTTCCTCTTCCTTCTTCTTCAATTGTCTTTGATTCTCTTCCTCCTCCTCCTTGTTCAACTGTCTTTGCTTCCTTTCCTCCTCCTTCCTCTTCTTCAATTGCCTTCGCTTCTCTTCCTCATTCTCCTTATTCTTCCTTTGATTTTCCTTCTCCTCCTTCTCTTTCTTTTTCCTTCGCTTCTCTTCCTCCTCCTAAGTATTCCTTTGCTTTTCCCTCTCCTCCTCCTCTCTCTGCCTTCACTTCTCTTCCTCCTTCTCTTTATTTTTCCTTTGTCTTTCCCTCTCCTCCTCCTCCTTTTGCCTTCGCTTCTCTTCCTCCTTCTCCTTATTCTTCCTTTGTTTTCCCTATCTTCCACCTCCTCCTTCTTTTACCTCGATTTCTTTTGCTTTTTTTCATTATCCTCCTCCTTCCTTTCCTTTTGCTTCTCTTCATCATCACTCTTCTTCTTTTTCATCTGTACTTCTTTCTCATCATTCTTCGTTGGATTATCATCTTCAATATCTGACGAATTAGGCTCCGCTCTATACTTTACCAACAATTGCTTCCTTTCTTTATCATTCTCAATCGTCATTATTTTGTAGTATACTTCTAATTGCTCATACAAAGCATACTGTTCAACAATTTTATCAAGAGATTTCTCCTCTAACGGCGAAGTGTTTCTTCTCTTATGAATGTAAGTCATTGGTAACCTGCACAACACAAAAACTCACCAAGACGACAAAGGGTGCTCCGACGAAAGAAGATGAATTGTTAGATTTTTTTTAACGTTTATGGGGTAATATTGCAAGGATCTCCTTTTATAGCAAAGGAGTTTAATGCTTATGGGACCTGCCAAAGATTTTATAATAAAATAACATATACCTTCAAGCGGTTTACATTTAGGCGGTTTATGCAATGACGTCTTTGTCGACCATAAATCGATATAAAAATTCTTGTTGATAGCTTATAAATCGATATACAGAATCATGATAGAAAACGATAATAAGAACCAAAACAATATCTTAAATCGATATAAAAAATCAACATAGAAATCGATATTAAAATTCAGAACAATATCTTAAATCGATTTGGAAATTCATATTGATATCTTAAAAATTAATATTTAGAATCAAAAGAATATCTTAAATCGATATAAAGAATCAAAACAATATCGTAAATCAATATTAAGAATTAACATAGAAATTAATACTAAGATTCAGAACAATATCTTAAATCAATTTGGAAATTCGTATTGATATCTTAAACATCGATATTTAGAATCAAAATAATATCTTAAATCGATATTAAGAATCAAAACATTATCTTAAATCGATATGACAATTCCTATTGATATCTTAAAAATCATTGTAATGTTTAGTCGATTTGCCTTTGTTATGAAAATATTGTCATAGTATCATGCAAATCGATGATCAAATATCATACAAATCGATATGGGAATTTTTGTTGACAACTTATAAATCAATATACAGAATCAACATATAAATCGAGGGTTTAGGTTTAGGGTTTAGGGTTTAGAGTTTAGGGTTCAGGTTTTAAGGTTTAGGGTTTAAGGTTTAGGGTTTAATAGTATATTAAGGGTTTAAGGTTTAGTGTTACGGTTTAGTAAGATATTAAGGGTTTAGGGTTCAGGGTTAGGGTTTAGGCATTAGGGTTTAGGGTTTAGAGTTTAAGGTTTAGGGTTAAATGGTTTAGGGTTTAGGGTTTAGGATTTAGGGTTTAGGATTTAGGGTTAGGGTTTAGGGTTTAAGGTTTAGTAATATATTAAGGGTTTAGGGGTTTAAGGTTTAGGGTTTAGGTTTTAGGGTTTAAAGTTTAGGGTTAGGGTTTAAGATATGGACTCGGTATGCACCGATCCATGATCCAAGATCCAAACGGATCTCAATACACGCAGAAGTTTTTTCACTAAGATGAGTCTGAATAGGACTCTGGGAAATAAGATTTTTGGGACCTGTGCACTTTGTTTTGACATAGGCGGTCCAAAAAATCATTGTTCATGACTTACACACCTTTTCAACGAATCCAAAATCACTGGATTTGGATCAGGAATGTCTGCTCAACGGACTCGAAACCGAGATTGATAGTCAAATCTGGGATAGGCTCTCTGGGTTTAATAGATCGCCTGTTTGAAGAGGGTTTTGATGCTTCAGACGATGGAGTTTGTGAAAACTCCCAATAGATTAACTGAAGGTCTGATTTGAACCTTTCCAGAAAGCTACGGTTTATAATTTTTGAGCAATCCTACGCACCTCTATTGAATTTTAAAGATCCCTAACAATCTAATTGTTAACTACCTAACCTGATAAAGGGGTTCTAGTTGGCCATGCAAATCACCTCAAATTCGAGCATACAGATGAGGGTTTCAGAAGAAAGCCCAAACTTCACTATTGTACAACCGAATGTTAACTAATCAGACTAACTTTCAAATTTTGATTTCACATCATAAATATCCAGATAATCAGAAATCAAGAAACCATACATAGAATGCTATAACAGTGAATATTATATTCAAACCTAAGACAAGTATTTAAAACAGATTTTTCGGACTACTTTTAAGCTGAATCGATTAAAATAGAAAACATAAAAGTTATATATCTTTGTCTTAGATTTCTACAGAATCAAACAGATCTGATTTTCATGAAGGGAATCATGAGAAATCCCCAAAATACAGAACACTGTTCACAATTATCTGGACGAGACAGGGTCTGACAGATTCTGTCTAACCGACCGCTTGATAGGAAATTTCTAGGAGCCTACCGACTGAATCAGACTACAACCTCAGCAACAATGTTGTAGGCTTGTGTCTTATCTTTCCAGAAATCCCAAGAACACCGAAATTAAGTTAGTATCTTAGCAGATACAGTCGATTCGTTAGAGTTGTCTCTGACAACTCTAGAACCGGGAATCTGATTTTTGACAGAAAAACAAAATGTATAAACCACAATGCTCAAAATCAAGATATGAGTGAAAAATCATATTCAATAACATAAAATGCTTCTAAACACTTAGTAAATTGACAACAATCAATTAGCTTGCAGTTATATTCAACAAACATCAAGATCAAAGCACAAAAATAACAAGAGATCAAGGAATGCAAACACAATTTCATAAAGAAGATGGTGCGGTTGGGCAGCAGCCAACACCATCACCAGTTCATGGAAGGTGGAAGATGCTGAGCCTTCCAGCTGTGGATGTGACTCCTGCAGCAACTCAGCCAATATGACTTTCTTCAATCGAACCTTCAAGCACACGCCAAGCTCCAACTCGTGTTTTCCTTTTACCTTCTTCCTTGATGTCGTCAACAGGCAACTTGTCTGGGACTTTAGCAGCTTAATCGAGACGAATCAAGCCAAATAGTAAACATAAAACTTGTAGATCAAAATCTTATCTTTTCATCAAGCTAACGATCATGCAATTTGGACCCGTATATAGGGAGATACAATCAAAGTACCGAGACTATATTCAACCTTCAAATAACATCTTCCTCTCTCTCATCACCATTTCAAAATTCTTTTCTTTTTTTCTCAAAACAACAACCACCGGCCCTCATGGTCGTCCACCATGAGGGTCTTAAGCTCTCAAAAAGGTGTCATAATGCTGCCGCTCATTTGCTCTAATCATGCATAAAGGGAGGTGGACTTCCCCAAGTCGCCGCCCACTTGCCCAATGCATGGGTTTCTTTCAAAAATGGCTATCATTGCTTCTCCAGTAGCTCCTTTTGACCTCCTACGGTCAAACTGATTCAAAAAGAGGTTATATGTGTCCAACCCAAAGTAGTGTCAATTAGGGTTTGGGTTGAATTGGATCTTGGATAAGATCCAAGATCCAAATAATGTTTTTGCTCCAAAAACCCTTCACGATATTGGTTTTTTTTTTAAATCGAAAAAACAAACTACCCTGAGTACCCCATATACCCTTTAGTGCCGCAAAACAATCCTACAGGGCACTAGAACTATCCGGATCCGTAGAATTCGACACCTAAAAATAAAAATAAAAATTACATAAAATAAAATACATAAAAAAAAGCATAAATGATTCCAGACATACAAAACAAAATCAAACATAAAAATATAATTTTTGAGAAAACAAAATATCCTAGAAATTAAAACATGATATTCAAAACAAATCTGGATACATGGAGATCCAATTGGACCCAGATGGTCTTGCATGATTGGATCTGCCACAGATCGCATCCTGGATCAGATCTTGGGAATTGGATTTGGATCCAATTCATCTTCAAAGCTCGAATCTTTTAGATGCTCTGCATCATTCTCCCCTGGGTCGAAAGGCTTCATCCTCGGAGCCTTGTTCTTCTCATGTGAAGCTCCATAATCCCTGCAAAGATTCAAAATAAAATCAATGCAGAGTCTGTCCACAGGAAAAATAAATGTACTATACAATGTAGACAACATCAGATATATACTTAAACCATTATGCATGCTCAACAAATATTGTAAATTGCTATCAGATATTAACACATTAACATTTTTATCATGCAAGGCAAACATACTTGGGTTTTTACTCAAATATTCACATGGATTCTCACTAATATTTATGGTTTGACTAAAAACATGCAAATTAACATTCCTTGCATAATCTAATTCAGACAAATTAGATTGAAACACAAAAATTTTCAGGACTTGATATTTAATAATTTGACCATGTATCAGAGCTCTAACGATTGCAACAAAATTCAGATCAGTCACAGAGAAAAATTATATATGTATCATGCTAATCACAATATCAGACTTCACACACAGAATTTTGCAATTATAAGACAATTCATTTTGAAAATAAGCAACACAAAATAATAATAGAGAAAAATTACTATCTGAATTTATCAAAGATACAAAAGTACGATTATCAATAAAATTCTGATGGTCAAAAAAAAATTTAGAGTTTTCATGTTTGCCATTTCCAATGTATTTGTATTATAATTTTTGAACAAGTCAACAAGAGACATTTCATTTTGAGCTTCTAAATTTTCATTTCCTAAAAGCTCCTTATCACACAAATCAATCGAATTTTCAATACTATGATAGGGTTTTTTAATTTTGACATTTTTATCAAAGATAAATTCACTAATGCGACTTGACAGATCAATATTAACAATCATGTCAAACACGTCTCGAGGAAAAATGATATCTTCTATAGGCTTATAAAATTTCTCGTAGACTGGATCGTCAAGACTGATATAGGATTGGTCTTCTAAAGGTTTTATTTCCCAAAATAATGAGATGTAGGGCATCTCTTTATACATCATTTCTAGCACTAGTTCAGTAATAAGTCCATGCGTAAGAACATCCTCAATTTCAAGTGAGGGTTCCTTCTCGATTTCATCAATTTCATCAGACAATGCATCGAATGCTATATCAAGGATAGGTTCCTCTTCATTCTACTTATCAAATATCGGATCGCCTGCAATTTCACGAAAAGGCTCCTCAGGAGAATCCTTTATGGAAATTATATGAGTGTGACTGATTTCATCACACTGGGACTCTTTTTTGCAATCCAAATCAATTTCAAAATTGTCGCCTATGACCTTTTGGATTTTTGGAGATTCTAAGTCATAAGAAATGAAATTTTCTTCATCCTCGCAACTCACATATGAGGTTTCCTCTAACCTGACTCCAGCATTAATATTCTTGAATGAGGTGGGGTTGGGTCGAAGACTAATGGCTGAGATGGGCTTACGAGGGCCATGCCTCCATTCTCTATGCAAAGAGTTCACATAGTTGGACTTTAGATTTGGAGTTCTAGGCTCCCGACTGGATCTCTTGGGCGGATCCAACTGACAACATGAGTATGAATATCGATGTGAGTCAGACCCATGAATGAAATCAGACCTCCAAGATTCAAGCAGATTAAGTCTGTGACGACGGTATTCCCCCAACTCCAGTTCACAAAGTCTAGATTTTATCCTTGCATCCGAGTTTTTCAGCGAGCAATTGACTTTGCAAAAACCTCAATTTCTTATCCCGTTTTGACTCAAATTCATCATCAGAGTCATAAGAAAGTGTTCTATGCATTCTTCGAGAAACACATTGACTTTGCTCAAATGGCTTCTCTCGCTCCTTGATAAAATCTTTTATTTTACAATAAAGATCATCAATTTGATGCCGCAATGTTCGAGTTCCATCTCTAAGGTCACAAATGTCCTTTTGAGACATATACTCTCTTTGACTCCTATATCTGGTTCACCCAAACATGGCACATGGATCCTAAAAAAAAATTGACCTTACCACTACAACGGGGATCATGTCGGATTGAGAAATCTGGCAAACCTTGCTCTGATACCAAAATGATGTGGACTCGATATGCACCGATTCATGATCCAAGATCCAAACGGATCTCAATACACATAGAAGCTTTTTCACTAAGATGAGTCCAAACAGGACTCTGGAAAATAGGATATTTGGGACATGCGCACTTTGTTTCGACAGAAGCGGTCCAAAGGAATGTTGTGTGCGACTCACACACCTTTTCAATGAATCTAAAATCACTGGATTTGGATCAGGAATGTCTGCTCCACATACTCAAAACCGGGACTGATAGTCAAATCTGGGACAGGCTCTCTGGGTTCGATGGGTAGCCTGTTTGAAGAGGGTTTTGATGCCTTAGAGGACGGAGTTTGCAAAAACTCTCAACAGATGAACTAAAGGTATAATTCAGACCTTTCTATAAAACTATAACTCATAATTTTTGAGCAATCCTACGCACCTCTATTGAATTTTAAAGATCCCTGATGATCTAATTGTTAACTAACCTAACCTGATAAAGGGGTTCTAGATGGCCACGCGAATCACCTCGGATTCGGGCATACAGATGAGGGTTTCAAAAGAAACCTCAAACTTCACTATTGTACAATCGAATGTTAGCAAATCAGACTAACTTTCAAATTTCGATTTCCCATCATAAATATTCAGATAATCAGAGATCAAGAAACCATACATAGAATGCTATAACAGTGAATATTATATTCAAACCTAAGACAAGTATATAGAAATAGATTTTTTTGGACTACTTTTGGGATGAATCGATTAAAATAGAAAAAATAAAAGTTAAATATATTTGTCTTAACTTTCTATAGAATCAAACAAATCTGATTTTCATGAAGGGAATCGTGAGAAATTCCCAAAATATGAAACATTGTTCATAATGTTCTGGACGGGACAGGGTCTGACAGATTCTGTCTGACCGACCGTTTGATAGGAAATTTCTGGGAGCCATCTGGCCAAATCAGGCCACAACTTCAACACAAATGTTGTAGGCATGTGTCTTAGCTTTCTAGGAATCCCAAGAACACCAGAATCGGACCAGTATCTTAGTAGATACAGTTGATTCATTGGAGTTGTCTCTGACAACTCCAGAACCGGGAATCCAATTTTTGACAAAAAAACAAAATAGATAAACCACAATGCTCAGAATCAAGATATGACTAGAAATCACATTCAATAACATAAAATGCTTCTAAACACTCAGTACATTAACAACAATCAATTAGCTTGCAGTTATATTCAATAAACATCAAGATCGAAGCACAAAAATAATAAGACATCAAGGGATGCAAACACAGTTTCATAAAGAAGATGGTGCAGCTGGGCAACAGCCAATACCATCACCAGTTCGTGGAAGGTGGGAGATGTTGAGCCATCCAGATGTGGACATGACTCCTGCAGCAACTCATCCAACATGACATTCTCCAATCGAACCTTTAAGCACACGCCAAGCTCCAACTCGCATTTTCCATTCACCTTCTTCCTTGATACCGTCAGCAAGCAACTTGTCTAGGACTTTAGTGACCTAATTGAGCCGAATCAAGCTAAATGGTAAATAGGAAACTTGTAGATAAAGATCTTACAATTTGAACCCGTATCTAGGGAGATACAGTCAAAATATCGAGACTATGTTTACCCTTCAAATAACATCTTCCCCTCTCTCATCACCATTTCAAAATTCTTTTCTTTTTTTCTCAAAACAACAACCACTAGCCCTCATGGTCGACCACCATGAGGGTCTTAAGCTCTCAAAAAGGTATCATGATGTTGCCACCCATTTTCTCCAATCATGCACAAAGGGAGGTGGACTTTCCCAAGTCGCCGCCCACTTGCCCAATGCATGGGTCCTTTCAAAAATGACTATCATTGCTTCTCCAACAGCCCCTTTTGACCTCCTACGATCAAACTGATTTAAAAAGGGGTTATATGTGTCCAACCCAAAGTGGTGCCAATTAAGGTTTGGGTTGAATTGGATCTTGGATAAGATCCAAGATCCAAAAACCCTTCACGATATTGGGTTTTTTTAAATCGAAAAAAAAAACTACCCTGAGTACCCCATACATTCTCTAGTGCCGCAAAACAATCCTACGGAGCACTAGAACTATTCGGATCTATAGAATTCGACACCTAAAAATAAAAATAAAAATTACATAAAATAAAATACATAAAAAAAACATAAATGATTCCAGACATACAAAATAGAATCAAACATAGAAATAAAATTTCTGAGAAAACAAAATATCCTAAAAATTTGAACATGATATTCAAAACGGATCTGGATAAATGGAGATCCAATTGGACCCAGATGGTCCTGCATGATTGGATCTGCCACAGATCACATCCTGGATCAGATCTTGAGAATTGGATTTGGATCCAATTCATCTTCAAAGCTTGGACCTTTAGGATGCTCTGCATCTGTTTAGGCATTAGGGTTTACGGTTTAAGGTTTAGTAATATATTATGGGTTTAGGATTGGAGTTTAGTAAGATATTATAGGGTATAGGATTAGGTATAGTAATATATTATGGGATATATGTACCAATTTGAAAAATATTAAGTGCTTTCTAGTGTCAATTTGTTACATATTGTAATATGTAATTGAAAACTGTGCGTGAGGAATTAACAATGTAGCGACATGAGGTGGCCATTTGTGTGTTCCAATCATTGCTTATTTAGCGATTTCTATGAAAATCGCTTCAAAGCTTCGTACCTGTAATTAAATAGCTGTTACATGAATCGCTATTTCATCAAACACATAAATCGTTCCTGCTTTAAATGTATAAATCGCTGCTTCAAACATACAAATTGATGTAAAAATCACACCGTTCATAAGTACATATCGTTGTAACATTTGGGCTTCAACAGTAAACACCGTTCCACATCCTGCTCATTGTCAAAAATCGATATGCCTTGTGAGACCTGGATTTCGGTTGACGATTTACGCGATTTACGCTATAACGTATATGTCGACTACAACAATTTGCCTTTGTATAGAAAATATTGGAATTGTATAACACAAATCACAGTTGTAGTAACATACTATCGATTTGAGAGATATTGTTTTGTTTGTTAATATTGATTTGTAAGCTATTATGCTGAATTTGTGTATCGATTTGTAATATATTATGCAATATGTATATTGATTTGTAACATATTATGTGTTTGCTAGTGTCGATTTGTAAGATATTTGTATTATGATATTGAAATGTGTGTGTGTGGCATTTACATTGTTGTGCGATTGCGGTGTGATTTGCGTATTTAAATCGTTGTTCATTTAGCGAAATTGAAATCGCTTCACAGCGTCGTAGCGGTCATCAAATCGTTGTCATATGAATCGCTATCATAAATAACGATAAGTCATTTCTTTTATTAGCAAAGTAAATAACAACTCGATGCATAGTATAGTGTGATGCAACTGACGATCATAACAGATAACATGAAGAATGATATGCATGTAGATTTAATTTTGCATGGTCGGCAGGAAAAAATCCTTTTGCCTCATAAGTGCGCGTAGTTTTCATTCTCCTCCTCCTTCCTTTGCTTTTCCTTCTCTTCGTCATCCTTCTTCTTCTTCAGCTTTAATATCTGATGGATCAAGCTCTGCATAATAAATATCCAACAATTTGTTCCTATCTTTTTTATTCTCAATGTTTATTATATTTTGGTACTTTACATAACCTTCATATATATCAGATTGGCAGATGATTTGTCCAAGAGTCATCCCCTCCAACGGTGAAGGCTTTTTTGTCTTGCGAATTGTAGTCATTGTTAACCTACACAATGTATAAATTTAACCACAAATCATTATAGAAATCGAACCCTTCATAAGTATATATCATTGTAAATCATAAATCACTACTGCATTAAATGTATAAATTGTGGCTGCTTTAAATGTATAAATCATGAATCATAAATCACTACTGATTGAAATGGATAAATCGTTGCTGCATCGAACAAATTGCTACTGCATTAAATGTATAAATTATTATTAAATTCAAACTTACAAATCATTGTAGAAATTTAGCCCTAATAAGTACATATCATTATAATGTTTGGCCTTCATAAGAACAAATCATTCTAACTATTTTTTGACGCCCAAAAGGTGGATAGGTACAAAACAATTTGTTTATATAACAAAACCTTACACGAAACTCACCCAAAGGACACAAGTTTTGCTAATCCGACAATGAAGGAGAAATACCTACTAGAAGGTAGATGTAGCCGATGGTGGCAACGGTGATCCGACTACGCTCCAACGATAGTAGACAATGAAAATGGGTGCTTCGACACTCTGACTACGCTCTGATGACAATAGACGACGAAAAGGGGTGCTCTGACGGCAGCAGACGATGTCAAAGGTTGTGTCGTCAAAGGGAGCTCCTGTTACAGCAGATGGTGCATCCTCAAAGGGTGAGCCAGAACGTTTAGGGTGACATATTATGAGGAGCTCCTGTTAAAGCAAAAACATTTACTCCTTAAAGTAGAAACGATGATGATTTTAACCCTTTCTCTCTTCTGGCGGGAGGACATTTTTGACCTTTACTTGAAACAACTTGTATCAACAATAATCTGAAGTAGGGTATGACGACATGGATGACATAAGAAATGAGTGGAACCCATGTTGTCTTGGTCTAGCCTCGTTGGGGGTTATTACTTCGATGGGAACGAGTGGTACCCGTCTTGATCTTCATGTACGAGTCTCCCTCACAAGAATCTGCCCAAGTTTATCCAAAAAAAAAAACCAATCATAGTTCATCCTTGAATGAAAGTCTACAACATAGAGTTTGACAAAAACGTGGTGGTTGTTCCAACCAGACAACATCTGGTGGTTGAAGCCAATCATGTGTCAACTTGGTGGGTTGAAGACCTCTCTCAAAAAACCCATTTTAATTAAAATTTAGATTTTTTTTTCAGAAACAAAGCAATACGTGAGTCTTTTGAAACAATGATTGTTGAGTTTACTGTGGACCCAATGTTGCTTGATGATGTGATGAGAGTGGTTGGCAACCACTGGGTCTGCTTACCAATTCGGTATCATCCGCAACAAAACCAGCCAGGATAACCAAAGGCAGGGAGATTTCCTTCACAATAAAAAAATAAACAAAGGTAGAGCGATCACAAACCACGGTCTGCTATATGAGGGGATCAAGCTCTTCTTCCTGTAAATCCTGAGAAAAGCATGTCTGTGTCTCTAACTATATGCCAAGTACCAACATATATATATATATATATATATATATATATATATATATATATATATATATATATATATATATATATATATATAAAGAGAGAGAGAGAGAGAGAGAGAGAGATTCTTGGTAGTAGAAGAAGCCGAAGTAGATGTTGGCCAGCACAAGGTGCCTATAACACTTCACGTCTTCATGATGTGGCAGAATGATGGTGCATACAAAGCACACACCTATTTCTGAAGTTGGGACCCTACCACAACGAAGCAGGTTATATGTTCCCCCCCAAGACACATTGTTTGCTACAGTGTGTGTTTGGGGGTTTGAATGACCGCCATGCATGTAAGCACATGGGGCTCGTATCCTCGTGTGTGTTGGCATCACTTAGCATTGGAGTCTGATGTGGTTGCAAAGACTTAAGTACCCTTCGATGGTTTGAGAAAAGGACAAAAATATCCGCCATCCAAAAAAGGGAAACGACAGTTCAAAAAAAGAACAAAAATGTCCTCTATCCAGAAAGTCAAGGATGATGTTAACTCTTCAAAGTCCAAACATTCTGTTTGCACCATCTGCTGTAACAAGAGCTCTCTTTGACGATACACCCTTTGTCATCATCTGTTGCTACCATAGCACCCTTTTTCATCGTCTGCTATCACTGGAGCACCCTTTGCCATCGTCTGTTGCCATCAGAGTACCCTTTGCCGTCGGCTGCAGCCGCCAGAGCAACCTTTGTCATCGTTCGTTGCCGACGGTGCACCCTTTGTCATCGTCTGCGCAGTGACAGCATTGTTGCCATCATCGATTGCATCTACCTTCTGGGTGTTTCTCCTCCACTATCAGATTACCAAAACTCGTATCATTTCAGTGAGTTTCGTGTAAGGTTTCGTTATGCAAACAAATCGATTTATAAATCTGAATGCTAAATCTTACAATTGGTTGTACTATTCATGCTAAGTAACACCTATTTTCATACTGAAACAAATTGATTTGTACCTATCCACCTTCTGGGCATTGAAAAATAGTTAGTGTGATATGTTCTTATGAAGGCCAAATATTTCAATGATATGTACTTATAAAGGCTAAATTTCTACAATAATTTGTACGTTGGAATGCAACAGTGATTTATATATTTAATGCAGTAGCAATTTATACGTTTGATGCAACAACAATTTATACGTTTGAAACAGTAACGATTTAATGAAATTACCATGATTTATAATAAAGTTTGATAAATCGTACAACAATGTTTACGTATAAAGCCCAAATGTTACAACGATATGTACTTATGATGGTTGCGATTTCTACAACGATTTGTAAGTTTGAAGCAATAATGATTTATATATTTAAAGCAGTAGTGATGTGTATTTATGAAGTTACCTCAATTTGTACTTAAGTTTGTTAAATCTTACAATGATGTTTACTTATGAAGCCAAATATTGCAACGATTTATAATGTTGGTGATTGTTTAAAGAATGAGATAATTTGTATTATTATATACTTGGGGAGGCAGTTGTAACATATAATGATGCAGTTAAATTTATGTGTTGTGCAGGTTAGCAATGTTTAAAGCTCGTCAGACAAGAAATCCCCCACTGTTTGATGGGATGACTATTAGAGAAATTATCTCCCAGTCCCATCTATATGAGCGTTATGAAAGGTACCAAAATATAATGAAGATTGAGAATGATAAAGACAGGGACAAAGCATTAGAATTGTATAATGTGGAGCATTATCCATCAGATATTGAGGCTGAAGAGCAAAGGAAGCATGAGGAAGAAATAAAGATGAAGAAGAGAATGAAAAGCAAAGGAAGGAGGAGGAGAATGAAAAGCAAAGGAAGAAAATACAAAGAAAGAAGGAGGAGGAGGAGAGGGAAAGGCAAAGAAAGAAAAGACAAATGAAGAAGAAGGAGGAGAATGAAAAGCAATAGAAGAAAAGGCAAATGAAGGAGGAGAGGGAAAGACAAAGAAAGAATAAGGAGGAGGAAGAGAAGGAAAGACAATTAAAGAAGAAAAAGGATGAGGAGGAAGAGAAGAAAAGGCAAATAATGAAGATGGAAGAGTAAAGGCAAATGAAGAAGCATCAGGATGAGAAAGAAAAGGAAAGACAAAGGAAGGAGAAGGAGGATGAGAAAGAGAACGAAAGGCAAAGGAAGGAGAAGGAGGACGAGAAAAAGAATGAAAGACAAATAAAGGAAAAGGAGGACGAGGAAGAGAAGGAAATGCAAAGGAAGGAGAAGGAGGATGAGAAAGATAAGGAAAGAGAAAGTAAGAAGTAGGAGGAGGAAGAGAAGGAAAGGGAAAGAAAAAAACAGGAGGAAGAGAAAGAAAGGGAAAAGAAAAAACAGGAGGAGGAAGAGAAGGAAAGGGAAAGAAAAAAATAGGAGGAAGAGAAAAAAGGGAAAAGAAGAAGCAAGAGAAGGAAGAGAAGAAAATGAAAAGGAAAAAGCAGGAGGAGGAAGAGAAGAAAATAGAAAGGAAGAAAGAAATTAAAAAGCAGAGGAGGGAGGTGAAGGAGTGAAGGAAGGAAGAAGAAAGGCAGATAATGGAGGGAGGGGATAAAGAGGAGAAAAGTGTGACCAAGGTACGTAAATCGATCTCGTCTGGTATGATTTACTGTGATAGGTATTATTATATATAGCGATTACTGTGATAATGATTACTATATATAGTGATTACTATGATAATAATTACTATGTATAGTGATTACTGTGATAGCGATTATTATGAACGATTTAATGTGATAGATATTATTATGTATAGCGATTATTGTGATAGCGATTACTATGTATAGCAATTATTGTAATAGTGATTACTGTAAACGATTTACTGTTATAGGGATGATTATGTATAGTGATTATTGTGATAGCGATTACTATGTATAGCGATTATTGTGATGTCGAGTGTACAATGATTATTATTTATAGTGATTACTGTGTACAATGATGTATAGAAGTATAAATGAGACTAATTTTGATTTGATATGAATAATATGTTATTTTGTGTTACAGAGAGGTCAGAAGAGAAGTAGAGCACCAGGTAAAAAGCTCAGAGGGTAGTGTTAATGGTCTGTAGTTCTGCCATGGTATGGATAACTGAGTGAATATCAGAAGGATCGATTACGAAATATGCACTTTGGTGGCCTTATGGATTAGCATTATTTTAAAACGTGTTGGAACAACATGACCTACCTGGTAAATAAGTGAAATCATAAGACGAACACATTCCAGTTTGATTCTTTTGAAATCACCATGACCCTAGAAGATATGGCATGGATTACGGGCCTTAAGTGCCATAGAAGTGTTGTCATATTACCGGATTCAAACTATAACGCAAGGGACAAGTGCACGACCTTTCTAGGATTGTTGATGGAGGACTGAAGTCAATGTATTTCGGTTGGAAGCATTTCTACATCGATGAAAGTTTATTCTTTCCGTAATAAATGGGTAGGCCGGTCTGCTACATGTGCATCTGAAAGAGCTGACCAAGAGTTGTGTAACTTCCTTCTTTATTTTTTTGGACTTACTTTATTTTTTGATTTGTCTAGTTCGAGGATAAGTTATCTATGGCTGCGATTCTTGGAAGACTTAGATAAAGTCGACAACTATGCATGGGGTGATGCTATGCTCGCACACTTGTACAATCAACTTTATCATGCGAGTAAGGGTATAAAAATCATCGCAGAGTTTTGTCCATTTGCCCAGGTAATTATTTATTACATATTTTGTAGTTGTAGACTAAGATTGTTGAAGGTTATAGTCTTACTAATATATTAATTTTGTAGGCCTGGTTGTGGGAGCATATTGTCGCCTTGTGTCCTTAGTGTGACCCTGTGATTTATGATTTTCCAAAGATTGGTCGGTGCGCTGGAATAAATGTGAAGGAAGATAATGCTAAGTTCATTTTAGATGGTTCGCAATTAAATGAGGTAAATGGTTTAAAATCATTTACAATCATTTCAGCATTTATCATTCATTAGTATAAATCGTTGAAATGTTTAGCATTCTTAAGTAATCATCGCTGCAGGATTTTGTCTTCGTTAGTATAAATCATTCAAATGTTTAACATTCATAAGTAATGAACGTTGTAGGATTTTTTATTCCTTAATATAAATCGTTATCGCTTTAGCATTTAACTTTTATTAGTGTAAATCATTGTAATTGTTAGCATTCTTAAGTAATGATCATTGCAGGATTTTGTATTCCTTAGTACAAATTGTTATCGCTTGAGCATTTAACTTTCATTAGTGTAAATCATTGTAATCGTTAGCATTCTTAAGTAATGATCGTTGCAATATTTTTTCTTCGTTAGTATAAAGTATTATCGTTTTAGCATTTAGCATTTGTTATTGTAAATCATTGTAATATGTAGCATTTATTAGTGTAAATCATTTTAATACAAAGCTCTCATTAGAAACAATCGTTGTAATATATTTAGCACTCATTATTATAAATTATTTTAATATTTAACATTCATTAGCATAAATAATTATGTCTATACCTAAACCATAATCTCCAATATACAGGTTGTGTGGAAACCGTATGGAGATGGGGAGGACGAGGATCAAGAGGTTGTTGCTCAGGCTGCAAGTCTGTTTGGCTGCGATATTTGACTGCTTAGCAATTATGAAGTCGAGTTGCAGCATGGTAGTTGAGTTCTCCTACAAGTTGGCTTGGGATAGTCTACCCCAAAGTAGCCTGTGGAAGTGAGAAAGAAGATGAATAGTGGTGGGGCCAAGAACATGAATTAGTACGAACGCTTCAAGGAATAATTGGATAGCTGGAACAAAAGAGGTGTTCATGCCATAGCATATGATTATAAAGAACGACAATATGACCCCAACTATTTTAAAAAATATTGGGAACCCATGCATCAAAATCTAGAGATTGAGAATAAGCAACGTGGAAATGTTGGGAACCTATGTGTTATCGTTGCAAAATGTTACTTTTGCAAATCAAACTGACCTTTGAAAAAGATTTTGAAAATAACTCGCCTCCATTTTAAAAATGCGGGAAAATTTCAAGGAATGGGACTCGCTTGTCGGTACGAGGTCCAACTGTTCCTGTCACCATAATCAGGGGTAATCGAACCAAGGATCAATGATGTGCTTTACTTTGCTCAACTTGTCTAAATCAATGTTCTATTCCTAAATGCACAAAGAATCAGGCATGTGCTATGAATTTTTTAAAATGCAGATTGAAAACATGATGTATGTTTAGAATATTTTGAATTTTTTTGTGAAAGAGAAAACCTTGAAAATCGTGAGCCATATCCGAGAAGTATTTTTGAAAATCGATTTCTAAAGAAAAGATCTTCTCGAGAAAATTGAATTTTGAAAAAACTTTAGACATTTCTGAGGAAATCAAATTTTTTGAGTTCTGAACCCTTGAATTGATCAAATGGATGGGCGTGTAGCCCTGTAAAATCTTTTTATGATGTAATCTAAACCTAGATGATGCATGAATGCAGTTTGTGAAAATATTTTTTGAAAAACTTTTTGTAAAGGAATTTATGTGTCTTATAGAATTTAGATGAAATAAATTCAGCACATATTCCTAACTATGGCCACGAATATGCATTGAATATATCTTATTTGATTCTAAAAGGAGAAATACTTAGAAAAGTTTTGAAAAATGTGTCATGATTTTTTAAAATAGCCTAAGAGTGTAGGTCGTTTGTGGCTTAAAAAAAGATGATAAATCTGAATATTTGTCGTATTCTGACTATGGCCACAAATACGAACTCAATCGAGTTTATTAACTCCTTAGAAGAAAGTGCATGCGCCATTCGTGTAGACCATGGTGGATTTGAAATATGCACGAATCATCATTTATCACACTAATCATATTATTAAAAATAAATTATATGCAATGCAACCCTAATCTAAGCAGCAAAATTAAATTCTTATTCCAATATTTCTATTTACATCAATAATTGAATTGAAATAAAGAAAATAAAGCAAAATACAATCTTGAATGTCCCTGCAAAACTAGCAAACTTGTTAGTGAAAATATATCGGTTTTTTTGGATTTATCCAACAATATCTGGAATTAAGGGGTTTATCTGAATATAAGCTTTTTTTCATGTTTCTCTAAGATAAACATAATAAAATATGATGCAAAATTTAATAAATAATAAAAATAAACAACTTTGAAATTCATAATTTTGGAAAAAATGGCTAAAATACCCTTGAAAATTGACCTTTATTGCAAAAAAGGGTTGAAATTAGGGTTTCTTAAAAAATATTTTGGTAATTTTTTTAATCTGGGGATCAAACGAATTCAAAATGATGCAAAATCGGGTGGAAGGCACCCTAATATGATTATGAATATGATCAAACCTTAAAAATATAATGTTGTTCATGAAAAATTCAGAATATCATAAGAAAAATAAAATTTGTCTATGTTTCGCTTGAATTAGGACTCCGTGAACATTCTATTTTCATGATTTAACCAAATAATGCACAAAATGATTTCCAAAATCTGTAAAAATCGACATGGATACTTCTAATAACCCTAAAATTAAAATGAAATCGAAAAAAATATATTTTGGCATTATTTTGATATGAAAATTGAATAAAGAAAGAAAAATATATGATTTTGCTTATGGACACATACCTGTCACAGTGTCAGACCCAAATGAGGTATCAAACAGTAATGAAAAACTATAAAATTTTACATGGAGAAACTAGACATCTGAACAAAAATAATGATTTTTTATAGATTGGTAAAAACATCTTCGATTAGGGAGATATCATTCTAAAAATATACACTTGATTCCGGTGAATGTATAACAGTTCTAGAAAAAGCAGTTCTGATTTTGGTTTAAATAAAAATAGCAGAAAGAGTTAAAAAATTACCAAAATTACACTGAAAAAATTAGACTTATTGCTAAATCTGTGGCATTTTATGGATCATAAAAATGATCTCTGGTTAGGGAGATATGATCCGTGTAATTTGAACCAAGGATTAAACAATGCATAATGGTCTCTAAGAATTAGATTTTAATTTCTGATAAAGTAAAAATAGCAAACGACCATAAAAAAATCTGAAATTTTTATAGAATATATTATACATTTTGATAAACACACGACTTTTACGGATCGTCGACTAGATCTCTGATGAGGGAGATATAACCTTGACAAACCATCCTTGATTCCATATAGTATTTTCACGGTACAATAATCAGAGTTTGGTTTCTAATTTTTTTAGCAAAATTATAGAACTCAAAATAATCCGAATTTTTTATTGAAAGTCACTGACATATATATAATTTAACTGTAAAAAAATTAGATTTTATTGATAGAAAAATGCACATAAAATAATGTTGTTTCCACATGGCAAGAATCAAGGTACGTACATTACCGATAAAACGTATGAAATACCCTAATCTAAATATGCAAAATCATAAAAAAGCTTGTAAATAACATAAATTTTTTGATTTGATTCTTGAATAAGTAAAACAAACATGAATATGATGAAATAATAAAAAAAATCAGAGAAAACATGGTTGAAAACTTGATTTGGCCTTTGAAAAGGGGATTTGATCCATAGAGGGATCAAATCTCATCTTTTCTTTGGCATAAACATAGAAAATGATAATCTAAGTTATTTCAACGAATTAAAAATGTGAAACTCATCCTAATACAACCTTAGATCATATTCTTGAGTCATCTTGCCGGTTCTTGAATGAAAATAAAGCTTAAATCAATCATGCAAAGGGCAACAATGACTAAAATACTAAATAAAGTAATAAAAATTAATAAAATAATAGAAGAAACCTTACCTTGGGGCTGCAACAATGGAAAAACCTTGGGAGGAGAGAGAGGCTGCTGGAGGAGAGAGAGGGAGAAAGAAGAGAAAGAGGAGAGATAATGAGGGTCGACCCCCTATGTGCCCCTTTTATAAAATTTTCCAACTCTTCATTAAAGAGTTGGATTTTTTTTAAATTGGTTAAGATAACTCACATGGGGGGGGGGGGGATTTTCCTAATTGGGTTGACTTTTTAAACTTTTAATTCAACTAAAATTGTGACTAATTAAGTCTAATTAAAATTTCTAAATGGTTTAAAAGACTTCCAAATGTGGCGCCACCTATATGGGCCCATATTTGATTTTAAAAGCCCTAATTTCAAGATTTAAAAACAATGTTTTAAAAGGTGAAAATAAAGGTTAGGTTTTTAAATCAATTTTGATCTTTTCGAACTTCTAATTCAACTAGGATACTAACTAAACTTGAACTAACCTAGACTCTTTCAAATGTAGTGTCACCTACTGTGGGCCCCACTTGTTTTTCAAAAAACGATTTTGAAAATAAAAGTTTTCAATAGAAGTTAAAAATGAAAGATGAGTTTAGAATTGAAAGTTTTAAATCAACTAGAGTCCTAAACGAGTTGAAACTCTCTCAGATGTGGCGCCAATTGTGTGGGCCCCATATGTGAGTTTTTGAAAAGGTTAGAATAAAGGTTAAAAGAGTTTTTAAAACAAATAAAAAAAATAAAAGCAAAGAATAAATTAGAAAAAATTAGAGTCCTAAACCAACTAAAACTCCTGACTAGAGTCCAAGAATTTTGAAATTTGGGTTTTGAAAGACAAACGAAAAGGTTTTGAAAAATCTTCTCAGAGATTGGTGAAAATAAATAAAAAGGCAAAATTAGGGTTAGAGTCCTAATTAACTGAAACTCTAAAATAGAGTCCTAAATCAACTAGAACTCTGAGAATTGGGTATGTTTTCGAAAAATAAGTAAAATAAAAGTAAAAAAATGAAATCAGAGTAGAATTCTGAACCAACTAAAACTCTGGGGCAGAGTCCTAAAATTTTAAAACTCTAAAATAAAGTCCTGGAATTTTGAAATTTTATTTTTTGAAAGATAAATGAAGACGTTTTTGAAAGATTTTCTCAAAAATAAAGTCAGGATTAGAGTTCTAATCCAATTGAAACTCTAGAATAGAGTCTTGATTCGACTAAAACTCTAAAATTTTGATCTCTTTCAAAAGATTTTGAGAGATTTTCTTGAAAAATGGGTAAAAATAGAACTGAAAGGTAGAGTCCTAATCTAACTAAAACTGTGTGATAGAGTCCTAGTCAGACTGAAACTCTAAGATTTTGGTTTCCTTTGAAAGATTTTAAAGGGTTTTCTTAAAAACAAGTAAAAATAGAAATAAAAGATAGAGTCCTAATCTGACTGAAACTCTGTGATAGAGTCCTAGTTCGACTGAAACTCTAAGATTTTGGCCAAAATGAAAGAAATGGACGAGGGGTAAGGTTACCTCCGATTTAAAACCAAAATGGAATTTTAAAAAAGTTTAAAAAGGTGAAAAGACAGAGTCCTAAATCAACTAAAACTCTGAAATAACTAAAATTTGAGAAATGAAAGAAGTGATCTAGAAGCGACGCCACCTAGATGGGTCCCATCCGAGAATTGAGATCAGTAAAAATTGAGTTTAAAATGAATCTAGATTGCTTTCTAGGAAAAATGTTTTAAAATATAAGATACTGGGGGTTGGCCAAATGGCAAATATTGATCTAAAACCCAAGTTTTTGAAATTGATTTTGAAAGAAAAGTTTTAAAATTGAATCTGAATTTGAAGATTTTGGAAAACCAGAATGCTGGATCTCAAGAATGACATGCAATGACATGAAATGCAATGAAATGATACAAAATGACATGAAATGAGGTGCAAAATGCAAACCCTGGATGAGGGATTTGAAGTCCCGGACCCCTCGGAGAAACAAAGAAATGAATATTCCTGTTCGGAGATGAAAATTGATAACTGAAATGGACATTGAAATATTTGAATTTGGGATAAAATTTGGGCTATGAATAGCTGTGGCTTAGGTGTCATCCAACTAGTTCCCTGAAGGATTTAGAGAGCGGGTCCCAGTGGCAAAAGAAAAGGGTTTGTGAGCGAAAGTGGAAATTTGGGGTGTTTACAACATGCATCCCTCCTATCCTCAATCATGTCGTCTCTCAGCATAGAAAACACATCCATAATGTCCCTCTGGCTACAATAATGATTCCTTCAGTTGCAGTACACGATGAGTTGCAAACACAACTGACAAAAAAGAAGGTAGTCTCGGCCACAAGATTAGAGATGTTGGAGAGGGAGAATAAGGAGTTACGAAAGCAGGTAAGGAATTTAGAAAGATAAATACGGTCACAATATGATACACTGGTAGAGATGATGACCAGTGTTTATAACAAGATCGAGGGAACCAAGAGGCCATCGAGGAAAGAGAGTCCATCAAGAAAAAGAAAGAGACAATTTGTATGTCATAGTCCATCTGAGTCGTCAAGTGCCACTGAATAAACATTATATGATTTTTTATCCCGATATTTATTTGTTATAATTCTATAATTCTTTGTTGTAATTCTATAATTCTTTGTTGTAACATGACATTCTATAAATGTATAGTTCTTTTTTTAATAAGTGTAACACACAAGTGCCACTGAAAAAATTGTTGTAATGTTCGGCCTTCATAAAAAAAAATCGAAGAAGCATTTAGCATTGTGTACTATGCAAATTATGAATTGCTTTTATGATGTCTTCATATCATGATTTACACAAACATTGATAAAAGGTTGAAACAATTTATACATATAAAGACTATGTACTATCACGATTTTCTTGATTCTGGTTGCCTTGCAACCTGTTCTATAAGAGATCACGATTTGTGTTTTATAGAAGGTGTTTTATCATGATCTGTATAGCCATTCCACCAAAACTCATCAAATAATCGAACCAAATCCATTTGAATATCCTATTGCGATTTGCCTTTATAAACGATATGTTCGTGGGCTGAACATATAACCTATTTTATCACAATGGGGGTATCGATGGCAAGGAAAGAGACTTCAACAACTATACGGCCAGCGACGACGAATCAGGCATATATTTTCTAAACTGCATTATGAGTTTCTTTAAAATTTGTCTCTTTTATGTCGTATATTGGATTTGTTTTGTATACTGTAGAAAGGAATTGCAATATAATATGACAGATCATTTATTGAATATTATGCTAATATCAGTGGAACATCCACAAAAAAGGTGCCTGAAAACTCAACAAAGAGCTCCAAGAGAACATCATGTGGCTACAAGATGAATTTACAAAAGAAAACACTGATAGTGCAGAAAGCTTTGAGGCAGAGCTGATAAAGTTGTAGAATGTATGAGATCCCATCATCATCGATAGGTTTCTACAGGCAGAGAAGATGGAACCACATGATTATAGCATATTTATCATTGTTATATTCTGTGTAAACTTTGATATACTTCACGACAAATATGCCACAATCGTGGTCCCCTTGCAAGCATTTAGATTGAGCACATATAAGGCTTCACATGCGTTCATGCCTATGGGCTAGTGCATAAAGCTTCGAGGCAGAGCTGACGAAGCTGCATAAGGTATGAATTCCAAGAGGCAAAGAAGATGGAGCCTGCACGACTATAGCATATTTCTCATGAAGTATATCGAAGAAAAGAGGAAGAGAGGTTAAATATATTAGGGGTTTAGTCCTGGAAAATGGGTTGGGTCAGTGATGATGGACAACCTGGACAACGGGTTTTAGGGCTGAACAATGTATTCTTTTTTTTACAAGCATAAAACACTAGTGCCACTGAACAAATCATTGTAATATTTAGCCTTCGCAAATGAAAATCGTAAAATCAATTAGCGTTGTGTACAGTGGAAATCATAATTTTCTTTTATGGTCTTGCTATCACGATTTACACAATGATTGATAAAAGGTTGAAATGATTTGTGCGTATGAAGGCTACGTGCTATCGCGATTTGCTTAATATTGATTGGCTTGCAACCAATTATAATTCATTATGTAACTTTACATTCTATGATTATATAATTCTTTCTATAACAAATCGAGAATTGTTTTTCATAAATGAAGTGTCAGATCACGACATGTATAGCCACAGACATAAAGTGGAAAAGATTTATCCTATTGCAATTTACTTTTACGGGCTTTGACTAAACCTCGCGACGAGTTTCTTCAAAATTTATCTCTTTTATGGCGTATATTCAATTTGTGTTGTGTACTGTAGAAAGGAATTATAATATCGTTTATTGAATATTTTGCTAAGAAGAAGAAGATGCGCTGCCGCAGAAAAGAGAAAGAGAGGTTAAATAAATTAGGGTTTTAGGCCTGAAAATGTATTCTTTTTTAAAAAAGTGTAAAACACTAGTGCCAATAAACAAATTGTTGTAATGTTCGGCGTTCCTTAATAAAAATCGTAAAAGCGATTAGCGTTCTGTATAGTGAAAATTATGATTTGCTTTTACGGTATTCCTATCATGATTTATACAATGATTTACAGTGGAAATTATGATTTGTATGTATGAAGGTTATGTGCTATCGCGATTTGCTTGACACCGATTGGCTTGCAACCAATTATAATTCATTATGTAACGTAACATTCTTTGATTATATATTTCTTTCTATAAGAGTTCATGATTTATTTTTCATAGAGAAAGTGTTTGATCATGATATGTATAGCCACAAGCATAAAGCGGAAAATATTTATCCTATCGCGATTTGCTTTTATGGGCTTTGACTAAACCTCATGACGAGTTTCTTCAAAATTTGTCTCTTTTATGGCGTATATTTTATTTGTGTTGTGTACTGTAGAAAGAAATTATAATATTGTTTATTGAATATTCTGCTAAGAAGAAGAAGAAGATGTCTTGCTACAGAAAAGAGGAAGAGAGGTTAAATAAATTAAGGTTTTAGGCCTGGACAATGTATTCTTTTTTTAACAAGCATAAAACACTAGTGCCAATAAACAAATCATTGTAATGTTCGGCTTTCATTAATGAAAATCATAAAAGTGATTAGCGTTGTGTACAGTGGAAATTATGATTTACTTTTACAGTATTCCTATCGTAATTTACATGATTTACAGTGAAAAGTATGATTTGTATGTATGAAGGCTACGTGCTATCGCGATTTGCTTGACACCGATTGGCTTGCAACCAATTATAATTCATTATATAACGTAACATTCTATGATTATATAATTCTTTATATAACAGATCACAAACTGTTTTTCATAGAGAAAGTGTTCGATCACAAAATGTATAACCACAGACATAAAGCGGAAAACATTTATCCTATCACAATTTGCTTTTACGAGCTTTGTCTATGTCAACCATATGTTCTATAGCGATTTATAAATCGATTTAAGTAACAGTTGCAAATCGACATGAGTAAATCATGATATTACATATTGATATCATTCACAAAGACATATTGTTATTGAAGTTACTTCATAAATACAATTAGAAGTCCCGATAATTACCTACTGGTGATATGTGTTTTCTTTGATGATAATGGTCATGTATTTGCAACTGTTACTAAAATATTGTTTCTGTATAAAACGTAAATCGATATCATGTTGTAAATCGATATGTATCGTTGAATTTACTTTGATTTTTATTGTTGAATTTCATGTTGATTTGTGTTTATAGGTTTAGGTGGGGGAGTGATTGGATTGGGTTGGTTGTGAGACATATATAATTTAATTAAATTTAGTTAGTACTTTTGATAATGTTTATTTATAAAACAACATTTTGCGCAACGATTTAACTACAGTATATGTACAATGATGTGTATATGTGAAGGCTAGATGCAACAACAATTTGTCTGATTACTTTTACCGTGATTTGTACTCATGCACAATGCGATTTTTATCCAGTTGTAGCCAATATAGATGTCATTGTGTAAATCGTGATAGGATACTACATGGTATAACGATTTATATACCAAATAAATCACCATAGAGGCAATATACTAATGGTGTAAAAATTAAGCTACAATGATTTAACAACGATCATGCACAAGTAGTAAATGTAACAACTTTTTACTTTTAAGACAGTTTATTTACAGAATAACTTTTTGCACAACAATTCCTACAGTATATGTATAACAATTTCTATATGTGAAGGTTAGATGAGACAATGTTTTCACTAATGGTATAAACACTGAACAACAATGATTTACCTATGGTATCAAAATTGTAGCTTTGTAGGCTAGATGAGATAATGATTTATACATGTGAAGGATATATATTACAATGATTTATACATGTGAATGATACATTATTAAACAGAATTCACACGCGATTCATGTGTTCTATAGCTCACTTTCGAATTGAACTGAGACTGTCATGAAACAGAACAATATAAGACACTACATTAAGTTTTACAAGAAATGCAAACATCTTCCCAACTTTGATTACATACCAAAAGACTTGTAAAACTGAAGTTATCGTTCCAAAAGAACTGGTCGAGAGATTGAAGGTTCCAACATTGTAGTGTATGTCTGTAGGGTATTGTTGCATGTTTAAAATTACACAAGTTAGATATTGATAAGCTGCACGTAATGCAATTTACATGGGAAGCAATATAATGTATTACATACCTGTTCATACGAAGGGCTTGGTTGCTTTTCTTGTCAACCAATTCTAGTGTACCATTTGTCCTCCGATGACTACGATCAGAGGCAAGTTTTCCTTTGATACCCTTCGCTTGGTGAATTTTTTTATCATAATCTACAACGTTAACTCTTGACTTGTTGAAGATGATGTTTATGCTTTGGTGCAACTTTTCATGCGGGTCAAGAGAAACATGATTTTCACATCCGTTGTTTGCTCCCATTTTCTTGGACTGGTCTTTATGAGCTACAATGGACTGATGGTGAATTAACTGCATGTTTTTAAGTAACTCTCTTGACACTTTTCTCATGCATACATAGGCTTCTTCACTTTTCGATGTCAAATCTGTAACATGCATAAGTGACCTACATAGTTGTTGGTAATGGGAGGCTATGTGGCACTTCTCATCAACACCAGATTGACTGACATTATCTGTATCCAACAATTTAATCTTTGTTTGTCTCATCCATCTTTGCATTAAATATGACTCAGGTATTTCTTGTATCTTCTCTTGATTAAGTGCCTTTAATGTATGACGACATAAAATACCTTTGAATTCATACATTTTGCACGTATATTCAACTGTTTCGTTGTGAACATTATATGTAACATGTGCTTCTTGCCTTTTTAGATGCTCTTTGCCCTCACATACAATATGGTATTTGTGCATATTTTCAGTTTGCATGCATCCTTCTATGTTGCAATTCATGACCTGTATAACCTCCTTCTTAATCCATTCAAATGCAATTAGTGTATATAGATCTGTAGGTCACATCAATATTTTCATGTCTAAAGTTACATGGCATGTATTGAAGCATTTCACATCTTGTTCAAGCTCATTTTGTCTAAGATCGTCTATAAATAATTAATATTGTTTCATAAAGCGAAACATTGTTAAACATTAATACAAGGTTTTCTTCAATGTGGCATGCATAGATTCAGCTCTTTGTGTGCTTATCATACATGCACAAAAGTATTGTCTTCCATATGTTAATGCCCACTTCTCTTTTTCTGCATATAAATTTTGTAACCACACACAGTCTTCATGGTCGTACATCTAAATCATCTCCTCTCAATCAGACATAAAGGTGACCTCGTCTACGCTCTCAAGTATACACCTTGTAAACTTTTTGTCAAACCCTGTCTTCAGATTAAATATGTGTTCTATGTACTTTCCTGCATTTTGAAAGATATGTCACAAACAAAGGCGATGATGTGCATCTGGCCATACATAAGACACTGTAGCCGCAATTACGTGATCACCATCTGTAAGTACACCTTCAGGTTGCTTCCCATTCATTGCCTGTGTAAATACTCTGAACAACTACTCAAAGTTTTCCTTGGTCTGGTCATACAAAAAAGTGTCGCCTAATATACAACTCTATGAGTGATGGCTCACTCTTACAAACTGCACAAATGGCCATTGTTCAGTATTAATCTTCATTGTTGTATAAAAAATAAGCACATCAGTGGAGCATTCATAATCTACTCTTGACTTTGAATCTGCCCAAAACATATTCAGAACATATTCATCTTCATCCAGTTGCATTGCACTAAAGAAACCAGGGTCAATCCTTGATTTCTTCTATAAGTAATCAACCAAAAAATATATTTATCCATTCTTCATGTTATATGTCATCTTTCTTCTCAAGTGGTTTCTTAGATCCATAGGTGTGAATGACACATTCTTGCGACCACCATCTATGTGCGTGCACAAATTGTATGTCTTCTTCGGTACAATGTCAACGCTATCACCTTTTTCAGCAATTACAGCATGCACTTCAGTTACTTTACGATGTGACCTTAACATAGGAGTCATAAATGAAGCAGATAAATCATGGTTATGATCACTGATTAAAGTACGAACTACATATTTCTCATTCGAAAGTCTTCTTAACACCATTCTCGCTGGACATCCACATCTTGAATCTGGCTTGCTTCTTGTTGGATTTTCACTTGACTTCTTCCAACCTTCCTTAGAATAAACATATGTCTTTCTCACCATGACACCCTGTGCATTTTTTGACCAAGAATACCTTCTAACCCTAAAGCCAAGTTTTAAGGCATAATCATTGTAAAATTTATATGCAGCTTCCTCATTATTAAACTGCATTAATTTTACAGGAACAAAGTCAAGTATACTATCATGTATATTCCCAATGCTTGTACCTTTATCAAGTGTATTGTCATGATCGTCTACCTCATTATCGAATTGCATTTCTTCTATTGGAACATTCAATTCAAGAGTGAATCCAATGCCTGCACACTTCTTATCATGTGCATCATTAGTGTACATATTTACTTCTTCAGGTGCGTCATTAGTACAGATGTTCACTTCTCCATAACTTTCTAATGATTGAGATAGATCATCTTCACTGCAACCAGATGATAAGCTCACCACTGTCATAAGCAAGATATCAATTTGTGTTAGCCAGTGCATAAGTTTACTATGATTTATTCAAGATGCATATAACGGCGAATACTGATAAAGTTAAGCAAGTCAAAGAAACGATTGAATGAATCATAATATAAAAGCAACAACGATTTGTTATTTGCTTATACTATGCATCGAGTTGTTATTTATCATGCCAATAAAAGAAATGATTTATCGTATATGTGTGATGATGATAGTGATTCGTGTGACAACGATTTAATTATATCTACAACGTTGTTAAGTGACTTTAATAGAAATCGCTAAATGAGCAGTGATTTGAGTACAAAAATTTCCACCGCAAACACGCAATAATGTATTTCCGCATGCACATATTTTAAAATTCTTTCTAAAAATATCTTACAAATTGATATACATATCACATAATATATTACAAATCAATACAGCAATTCAGCATAATAACTTATAAATTGACACTATAAAACACATAATATCTTACAAATCGATATACATATTGCATAATATATTACAAATCGATACAAAAATTCAACATACTAGCTTACAAATTGATATTAACAAATAAAACAATATCTCACAAATCGGTAGTATATTACTACAACCGTGATTTGTGCTATATTGCATATATTGAGTGAATGGACGATACTGGGTGGGGTAGAGGCCCTTCCTCGCATCTGTAAACAAGCATTCTTGTCAACAAGTCCCAGTGTCTTACAAATATTTTTAATTTTCCAATTGTCGAAAAGACAACATCCACCGACAATAACAAAACAACACCTTAATGGCACTCACAATGACATATGTTCTTCAACAATAGCATGATGACATGGAAAGGTACTCATGATGCCTTAATGACACTTGTGACACTTGTTGGAATGTTTGTGCATCATTACTTTTTTTCATACTGCCTAACAAAACGAAGAAGAGAAGACTGTAAAAAGAGATGGCTGACAAATGCCCCTATGACGCCCACCAATGATCAAACTAGTTGATCGATTTATAGTTATCTCCATGAGGTAGGAACAAACTCAGGAATGTTTATTAACACAACGAGAAGACAACAATGTGTTGTAACACAAGCTAAAAACCAAGGTGGAAACCTGGACTCGATTCGACGGTAAAGGGTGCTCCAGCGGCAGCAGACGACGATAATGGGTGCATCATCAAAGGGAGCTCCTGTTACAGCAGATGGTACAAATGGAATGTTTGGACTTTGAAGAGTTAATATCATCCTCAACTTACTGGATGGAGGACATTTTTGTCCTTTTCTTGAACCATTATTTCCCTTTTTTGGATGGATGACATTTTTGTCCTTTTTCTTGAATTATTGTTTTATGGCGAGAATGGCAGGAAAGGGTAGTTAAGTCTTTGCAACCACACCAGACTCTGATGCTAAGTGATGCTGACACACATGGGGATACGAGTCCCACATGCTTATATATGTGGCACTCATTCGAACCCCTAAACATGCACTATAGCAAACCCTGCATCTTCATGGGAGAACACGCAACACCCTCCCCTACCATAAGGACAAATCCCACAACCTTAAGAAAAAGTGCTTGCGGTAGTGTTGGTGAGCACTGGGAAAACTGAAGAAAATGTCGTCAATGCCATGAAAGTAGATACACTGGAAGTGTAACGACCCAGACCAGGGCCTCTTGAGCTCTGATTTGTGGATCTTAGTTTCTAGAGGAAAATTACTAAAACGACCTCAAAATCATCCCAAATCTTTTTTTTCAAAACGATAATAACAGTAAGGTTCATTCATCCATCAATTGTCATAATTTTCATCCCAAATAAAAATATCCAAATTACATATTTTGAATGAAAAAAAAATGCAAAGATGAAATGAAATACTCCAAGTACTTTGATGTATGATAGTAGCTAGGTCTGAGTCCAAAATCATGTCTTTCGATCAGCAACAGTCCTTGAACCTACAATTATAACCGGGCGGGGGTGAGTCTACAACTCAGTAAGTTCACATTCATAAAATCGTTACAACTATAGTCGGCTCTAAGCTCCAAATCTTAGTTTAGTTTGCTAACTAAACACGTATATTATTTATAGATTTTACACACACACACCCTTTACTGCTCTCTATTGTCAATCTTAAAGCAGACATTCACATTCTAGTCTAATCAATTATTCCAGAAATAGCCACTTTAGGCGTAACAACCCATTTAAACAACTCAGAGTCTACGATGTTGATCTCACAACAATACAGTCTAAACTGGCCTAGATTATGGACTTCTAATCACTGCAGCTTTCTCGTTAGGACCCTCAAAGTGCTCATCGGTAGCTCACCGAAGAGCCTGAGAGGCTATATTTGCCCCCAAGGTGTTCGAGGAGCTATACCTGCCTCCAAGGTTTGTGGTTCATGCTACATCTTACATGTGTCTATTAGGTAATATTATCTTGAGCAAATCTTGATGTACGAACAAGATACATATACACCAAACAATGCCCTAGACCATATCTCACATAGTAGAGTTCCTTATCATGCTCTATATTGTTATCCTATGCACATTATTCTTTCAACTTTTACTTCTTGACATTAGTGCATTATACAATAACCAATATATGTTCACTAACTACTTTTAACATGCAAACACATGTCGTATTTCTAAGGATAACACTCTATCATAGAGTCAACTCATTATGTCACGACACTTACAATACCCCTCCCAAGGCATAAGCGTGACATTCTCAAAACAAGTCCTATCCTGAAACTCTAGAACTCTACTCTCATTTATCAAAATCAAACATTCATATTTAGCAATATTTTCCATGCATCAATGTCATGATTTTCTTCATACAAGATACATTCATAATTGAAATCATGTCATAAGTTAAAGAACATGTAATATGTATCAACATTTGTAAGCATCATACTAAACATCAAAATTATGGATTCCTAAGCATGCTACTTCGTTGTTCTATTCAAAACAAAATAACATTAGAATACTTATAACACATGAAAGTATATTGCAAGATGCCTAAAATAACCAACATGTATTTTATTTAACTAAGGAGGAATTTGCAAATGTTCACTTACCTAGAACTCTTAAATTCCTAACCTAAGGAATAACCTTAGTCTTCTTGCAAATTATGATCTGAAATAGATAGAAAATCCCATATCATCATTTAGAATTTCATCTTCTAAAAATTATGAAAATACCTCTAGGCTTTCATGCCAAACTCTTACTTCATTTTCTCAGAGTTTGTCATCATGTTCTCTGCTAATGGATCTGATTCAAAAAGAAGAATCCAAGGATCCAAAAATCACTTGAATTCGATACCGGAAAAAAAAGTTATGCTTAATATACTAATTGGCATAATAAGGGCAAAATGGTCATTTTAATTTTTGACCATCCCTAGGATCATGAAACTTTATCCCAGACTCATTCTGGGCTGAGCCCAGTCTTACCTGTATACCATACCTAGCTCACACTCATTCTGGTCCAGATTTAGTTCAACTACATTTGTTGCTTGAGTTTCGGATCCAGATCCAAACTTTATTCTATTATGGATCATTTAAGTTTTCAAACATAAACCTGACTAGATCCTAGATCTGGTATGAGTGATACAACTCTTGTTCATAATGGGTTTGGTACAAGTATGGTGTCAATGATGAAATGAGCATGGGTTTGAATTAAACCCAACTATATCCAAAAAAATTTTGGATCTATCGTAAATAGACAAGATCTGATTTGAGTTTGGATCTGATTCAAATCCAAACCCAGATCCAACTCATATGAGATATTCACCATGCTCAATCTACACCTATATGTATATATATTCAATCTACACCTATATATATATATATATATATATATATATATATATATATATATATATATATATATATATATATATATATATATATATATATATATATATATATATATATATATATATATATATATATATATATATATATATATGTGTGTGTGTGTGTGTATTTTTTATTATTTTTATTTATTTCTAAAAACGTAATCGACTCGGTCTAGACCAAATCGGTCTGATACATTTTTATTTTATTTTTCTACTCGACTCGGTCTGGGTTAATACCAACCTGGCTCGGTCTGGGTCTCACCTAGACCGAGCGGACTCGGTCTGACACGCGACACAGACCGAGTCAATCCCTTAAGAACTCGAGACCCATGCAATATCCTTTTTTTTAGACCCAACTCGGTCTGGTTGCCCGGACCGGGTTGGTATGCCATCTGAGACAGGACATAGAGTTTCTCTGCCCTATGTCCCTTTCAACCCGACTCAGTCCAGCTCGTCTAGACTGAGATGGTCTAATATTTTGAGGTTGAGACCCCTTCTCTCTTTGGTATGGTAGCCTCCGGCAATCCTATGGTTGTCGGTGGCTAAGGCAGGGCAACTTGCTTGCCTCCCACCCTTAACGTGGCGACATCGTCGACAACAATAGTTGTTGGCGGTAGTCTGCCCCCTCTCCCTTCTATTTTTTTTTCAGCAACAACAGACCACCAGCAATTGTGTTGCCAGCGATGAGGGTAGAGGGGATGATCTCCTCTGTGCCTCCCCTTTGAAGGCGGCAGGGGCAGGGTCAATCCTTGTTTTTGCACCTCTCTTCCTTGAGAGAGCCCCTCCATTATCACCAGCAACTATTGTGGTTGCCAATTTTTGTTTTTAAAGAAAATGAGAGAACCAACTTACCTGGGAGTGGTGCTCTGCTCGTTGCCTCTTCTTCTTCTCCTCTCCTGCCTCTTCCGTCTTTCCCTCAATCTCTCTCTCACACCAAAATTGAGAGAGAGGGGACCCATGGCTTTTATAAGCCATGGGTGCCCCCCCCCCCCACACACACACACACACACACACACTAATGCTCCTCTTTAAGAGGAGTTATCCCTCTCTCTCCCACTACTAAAATTGTAGAAGAGAGGGGGTTTCTCCTCTTAATTAAAGAGAGGAGGTGGGATCCTCTCTCTCCCCACTACCCATTTAATGAGAGGGGGGGTCTCACTTCTTTACACTCATTGAACTAGGTGGGTTCGAACCCACCTGGTTGGGTATTACAATTTTACCTCCCTTAAAAAAAATTGTCCCGAATCTTACTTGTAAATAAATGAAAAAATTATGCACGAATGACTGGCTCACACTCCCATGTAACTTCATTCTTATTGTGATACTTTCATCTTACCAGGACCATCAGAATGACTTTTTTCTTAATTTATGCTCTTTAAACTCTAAAATCTTGATTGATTCTTCACTAATACTTAAGTCTTCTTAAATATCCAACACTAATTCGATGTGTCTAGTATGTGCAAGGGATCTGACATGTATTTTCTTAACATGAAAACATGAAACACATTGTACAATCTGGACATTGATGGAGATAATGCCAACTGATAGGATGTAGGACCTATCTTTTTCAAGATTTCAAAGGATCCAATGTCTTAAAATTAATTTTCCTTTCTTTTCATACCTCATTACCCCTTTAAAAGGTGATTTTTTTAAGAAAATGTGATCACCTTGCTCGAACTTATTTGCATAACATTTCTGACGACTTTGGGCTGTTAGGATTTTTTCATAGATGAATTTGATATGTTCTTCTATTTGTTGAACCAATTCTAGTTCTAATGTCTTCCTCTCACCTACTTGGTCCTAATATAGAGGCATTTTACAACATCTCTCATATAAAGCTTCGTAGGGAATCATAACAATGCTAGCCTGAAAACTGTTGTTATAGGCAAATTCTATTAATGGCAGAATCTCATGCTAAGAGTTATGATACTCCAATGCACAAGCTTGCAACATATCCTCCAGCATTTGGATGGTCCTTTTCAACTGTCTATCTGTCGGAGGATAAAAAGTTTTGCTCATCTTCAATTGTGTCCCCATTGCTTTTTGAAAGCTTTGCCAAAACTTGGATGTGAATTTTGAATCTTTGTCAGAGACAATAGAGTCTGGCACTCCGTGCAATCTCACTATCTCTCTAATAAAGAAATGAGTCAACTGTTTGAAGAAACACGTCTTGCACGTAAAAAAATTGCACACTTCGTCAACCTATCGACGATCGCCCAGATCGCATTCAATCCTTCCTTGGTCTTAGGAAATCCTGTGACAAAATCTATTATGATATCTGCTCACTTCTATATGGAATGGGTAGCGGTTGCAAGAGTTTACCCTATTTCTGATGTTTGATCTTTACTTGCTGATATACCAGTCATCTACTAACAAAATCAACAACATCCTTCTTCATTCCATTCCACCAAAAGTTGTCCTTCAAATCCCTGTATATCTTCGTACTGTCAGGGTGAATGGAGTACCTAAAATAATGAGCCTCATCAAGAAGTTTTTTAAGTTCATCATCCTTAGGAATACACACTCGATCTCGAAACCTCAGAATACCTTGGTTGTCTACCATGAAATATGGAACCTCACATTTAGATATTACTAATTTGATTCCTTTCAATTCCTGATCTAAAGGTTACTTCTCCTTGATCTTGTCCTAAACTTCAGACCCTAAGGTTGTCTGGACAAACATCAACCAACCTGGTAGACATTGCACTTCTGCTTTTTACTCCATAATGCTGCCAAGCAGGTTTGATACGAATAGTCTTGTAATTGCTTTTTCTTTTCAACTAAGTGTATCAACAACCATGTTGGCTTTTCTTAGATGATACTTTAACTCAAAATCATAATACTTGAGTAGTTTAAGCCATCGCCTCTGCCTCATATTCAATTCCTTCTAAAAGAACAAATATTTCAAACTCTGGTGGTCAGTATGGACCTCAAATTGTTCTCTATATAAGTAGTGTCACCAAATTTTGAGTGCAAATATTACCGCCGCCAACTCCAGCTCATGAGTTGGGTAATTCATCTCGTGCACTTTTAATTGCCATGAAGTATCGAGTTTATGTGGCAACTCTGCAGGAAGCTCTGGCTAGTCTGGATGTTGTGGAAGGTGCGCTTCTTGTCTTTGGTATTTATGCGCATGTTCTTTTCGACTAGGGAGCAATACATATCTTTACTACCCCTACTTTTGATGCACTATTACCTATTTTACCTACACCTCTAGATATAAATTATCAAGTAGCTGATGATGCTTCATGGCAATGTATATCGTTTGTCCGTAATTATAGCACTTGATATTTTTCTCATCACAATGACCTTCATGGTTGATGCCGCAAGTCCTACAATTGTCGTTGTTCTTAGAAGGTGGCCCTTGGTGCTGGGGCTTTTTTGTTTCTTGTTGTTCAGGCTTCTTTCCCTGTTGCTTATTATTACTCCCCCCACTGCTTCCTTTTTGCACCTTCAAAAATTGGTTGTTGTTTTTTCTCTTCTTGAAGAAACCTCAGGATGACGAATTAGACTGCCCCTACTGTATCTGCTTTGGCTTCTCTTCTTTCTTCGATTTTGATGTTCAGACATCCCAAAACTCATAACGAGATGTCATTTCCACCAATCTGGTAAACTTTTGAATTTGCAGTGATCACACCATCCTCAATATCTCAAGCTTTGGTCTGCGCTCATAGAGCTTGCATTTCTGTTTCTCAGTTGATACTAAAGCCTTTATGAATCTAGACAACGAAGTAAACTTGGCGGTGTAAGCCGCCACACTCGTGCTTCCTTGCTTCAATTTTTTGAACTCTTCTTCTTTTTCCATTCTCTCTATCGTAGAGAAAATATTTGTAGAACTTGTTCATGAAAGTGATCCAGGAAACAAATTCTCCATTACCCAGGACATCACTAATGGATCGCCATCAGTGCATCTCCTACTAGGTTCGATACTGCCACCCAAGCCTTCTAGTCTTCTAGGCACTGTATAACATCCAATGCCTTCCGCCTTTATCATCTATTTCTCTACTGCCTCTCCCCAGGAGTTCTATCAAAGGTAGGCACTCTCATATTCTTGAACTTCTTAGCCCAAGAACTGCTTCCAGATGCAACTTCATTATGGTTATTTTGTAGTAAATTTTATAATAATTCATACAAAATTCTTTCTATAGTATAGCCGGGAGGCACACCACTCCCCACAGTAGCATGGTCTTGCCTGTGCAAAACTGGTGATGCCCCTCCACCTTCTGCTCTCACACTACGAAGAGGAACTCCTTGATGTTTATGGAGATACAGGACTACTGCTTGCAGTACCCTCATATGCATGCCTTGCTTAAGAAGGTGCAGCTCGACTGCTGCTTGCTTGGGAGCCTCTGGATTGGTAAGATGTACCTTGGCGAGTTCTTAAACTGCAATTAAGAGTAGAGTAAGTTACTAAATAAATACACTTGTGTATGTTAATTATTCAACACTTATGCAAGTAGACACATCCATCACACATAAACTATTATTTCATTGAGCAACATCTTTATAAAGTTATCGAGTATTTTCATAAGTTCTTCCATAATACAACCCGTGAGTCCCTAATAACAACTAGGCCACAATAGGCCTTTATTACTTAACTAACATAACAAAACCCTATTTTATATACAACATAGAACCCATTAAGGGGTAGTTGGAGTGTATGTGAGTTTCTCCTCATCCTCATAGTATGAAGGAACCCTTACTGGTGATGGTGCTGCTATGTTGCAAAAGGCATGAAAGTATAAGTGTATGTTTATATGCCCTCTACCTCTCTTAGGTAGAGACATGCCCCGAAGGGGCTGTGTTGGTCTTTTTGCTTGCTCTCTTCTGGGATGACAATGCTCTCATCTTGTTGCACTACTGTCCGCCTAGCATCCTCGTGACAGGATATTTTTTGTTGCTCCTGACCCCTCCCACTGCTACTGGAAGGTGTAATGGTGCTTGGCCCTACCTCGCAGTGGTCATAGTGGGCTCTACTACAACTTTCACCACAAGTTGTTGCATCTCTATATCCACGGTTCCTCATAGATCCTTTCCTAACATGACTATAAGGAGGATGTCCCCGTAATGCTGGCGTTTCTCCAACGGGTGGTTGGGTGGTGCCACGGCATCCGCTTCATACCCTTGACCCTGGTTGTTGATTATCATGATGATTGGTACTGGGAAAAGAGTGGGAGGTGTCATATTCATGATTGCCCTGGACACATCCATCAGAGTTGTCACGAAGAATGATAGGACGACAACCATCTGATCTGTGTGAATGATCTCTAGATGCTCATGTCTTTCTGTATCCCTACGGCTATTCTTGTTGCTACTGTTAGCATCCATACATGTTAACATGAAACACTTATTAAGCTTATGATTTAACCGACTAGGCGGACTTTCCTATTACTTGATGCTACTGATTCAAACCTGGATGATAAAATTATCTTTCTTGTATGACCTTATAATCTTGATAATCCACAAACCATAATATTCCTTTTTTCTAAATCTGGCTTTGATACCAATTGAAATGACCCAAACCGAGGTCTCTTGAGCCTGACTTCATGGATGTTAGTTCCCAAAGGAAAATTACCAAAATGACTTCAAAATCATGCCATAAATTTTTTTGTCAAAATGATAATAACATTAAGGTCCATTCATCCATTAATTGCCATAATTTTCATCCCAAATAAAAGTATCCAAATTATATATTCTGAATGAAAGGAAAATGCAAAGATAAAATGAAATACTCCAAGTACTTTGATGTCTGATAGTAACTGAGTCTGAGTCCAAAATTATGTCGTTCGATCAACAACAGTCCCTAAACCTACACTTGTAACTAGGTGGGGGTGAGTCTACAACTCAGTAAGTTCGCATTCACAAATAAGACACGACTGTTGCAATTGTAGTGAGCTCTAAGCTCTCAATCTTAGTTTAGTCTGCTAACTAAGCACACATGCTATTTATAGATTTTATCCCTTTTTACTACTCTCTATTGTCAATCTCAAAGCAGATATTCACATTCTACTATAATCGACTATTTCAAAAATAGCTTCCTTGAGCGTAGCAACTCATGTAGTCAACTCAAAGTCTATAGTATTGGCCAGTCATATGAACCACTCATAACAACATAGTCCAAACCGGCCTAGACTATGGTCTCACAATAGTTGCAGCTTGCTCGTCGGAAGCCTCAAAATGCTCATCGGTAGCTAGTCGAAGAGCCCGAGAGGCTATACCTGCCCCCAAGGTGTTTGAGGAGCTATACCTCCCTCCAAGGTGTCCGAGGAATTACACTTGTCCTCAAAGTTTGTGGCTCATAATATATCCTACATGTCTCTATTAAGCAATGTTTTTAACCTTGAGCAAATCATGAGGTACACATACACCAAACAATACCCTAGATAATGTCTCACCTAGTAGAGTTTCTTATCATGCTCTGTATTGTTATCCTATGCACATTATTCTTTCAGCTTTTATTTCTTGCCGTTGGTGCATTATACAATAACTAATGTATGTTTACTAACTATTTTTAATATGTAGAGACATGTCATATTTCTAAGAATAACAACTCATCACAAAATTAACTCATTATGTCACGACGCTTACAATGCCCCTCCCAAGGCATAAGCATGACATTCTTAGAACAAGTCATATCCTGAAACTCTGGAACTTTACTCTCATTTCTCAAAGTCAAACATCCATATTTAGCAACATTTTATATGCATCAATGCCATGATTTTCTCTACACACGATACATTCAAAATTGAAATTATGTCATAAGTTAAAGAACATGTAATATGTGTCAACATTTTTAAGCATCATACTGAACATCAAAATTATAGATTCATCAGCATGCTATTCAATTGTTCTATTCAAAACAGGATAACACTAGCATACTTATAATACATGGAATCACATTTCAAGATGCCTAAACTAACCAACATGTATTTTATTTAACTAAGGAGGAATTTGCAAATGTTTACTTACCTAGAACTCTTAAATTCCAACCCTAAGGAATAACCTTAGTCTTCTTGCAAATTATGATCTAAAATAGATAGAAAATCTCATATCATCAATTAGAGTCAAGTCTTGTAAAAATTATGAAAATACCCCTAGGTTTTCATGCCAAACCTTGACTCTATTTTTTTTGAGTTTGTCATCATGTCCTCTGCTAATGGATCATACTCGAAAAGAAAAAATCAAGGATCCAAAATTACTTGAATTCGATATCGAGGTGAAAAGTTATGCTTAATCTACTAATTGAGCATAACAAGGGCAAAATAGTATTTTAACTTTTTACCCATCCATGGGCTCATGAAATTTTATCCCAGACTCATTCTGGGTTGAGTCCAGTCTTGCCTGTATACCACACCTAGCTCACACTCATTCTGGTCCATATTTAGTTCAACTAGATTTGTTGCTTGAGTTTTAGATCCAGATCCAAACCTTATTCTAATGTGGATTATTTAAGTTTTCAAACATAAACCTGACTGGATCCTGAATTTGGTACAAGCGATCCAACCGTTGTTCATAATAGATTTGGTATAAGTGTGGTGTCAATGATGAAATGAGCTTGGGTTTGAATTGAACCCAACTGGATAGAAGTTTATTTTGGATTTACCATAAATAGGCAAGATTCGATCTAATTCAGCTCCAAATCAAGAACTGATTTGTATGAGATATTCACCATGTTCAATTTACACTGATATATATATATATATATATATATATATATATATATATATATATATATATATATATATGTGTGTGTGTGTGTGTGTGTGTGTGTGTGTGTGTGTGTGTGTGTTTTATTATTTTTATTTATTTTTATTTCTAAAAATATGATTGACTCGGTCTAGATTGAGTCAGTTTGTCAAAAGCAGACCTGACTCGGTCTTGATCGAGTCGATCTGTTAAAAAAATAGACCAACTTGGTCTAGAGTACATACAGTCGGAATTTGTCTGATACGTTTTTATTTATTTATTTTTTTCTACCCGACATGGTCTGGACCACATCCGTACCGAGTCGACTGGCCGACATGCTCTAACTTGGTCTGGGGCACGCCATACCGAGTCGACCTGGGTCGCACCTAGACCAAGCGGTATGGTCGACTAGGTCTGACATGCAACACAGATCAAATCGGTCCCTTAAAAACCCGAGACCCATGCAGTCTCCTTTTTTTTCAGACCCAACTCGGTTTGGTTGCCCAGACCGGGTTGGTATGTCATCTGAGACAGGACATAGAGTTTCTCTGTCTTGTGTCCCTATCGACCTGACTCAGTCTGGCTCATCGAGACCGAGACGGTATGATATTTTGGTGTTGAGATAGGACAATGTTGAGTATGGTCTACTTCTACGCCCATCTTATTCTCTTTCTCTTTGTGTTTTCTTGATGCAGATTGGGAAGTGTGTCTGGATTATCACAAATCTACCAGGGGTTTCATTGTTTTTCTAGGCAATAACGTCATCTCTTGGTCTTCTCAGAAATAGCCCGATCTAGCACCGAAGTTGAGTATAAGTCACTTGCATGTGTTGCTTCTGACTTGTTGTGGTTAATGTCTTTACTCACGGAACTTGGTGGTCACCTGCACATACCGTCTGTTCTATGGCGTGATAATATTGGGGCATTATTCTTAGCGGCCAATCCCGTTTTTCATGCTCGCACGAAGCATGTAGAGATCGATTTTCACTTTGTTTTGAATCACGTACGCAATCTCCAAATTCAGTTTATTTCCGTCAGTGATCAGCTTGCTGATGGGCTCACCAAGTCATTGCCTACGATCAAGTTTCATGAATTACGGGACAAGCTCAATATGTGTGCCCCCGGGTGTGTTAAGGTAAATAGTAACTCTCAAGAGTTACTCAATGTTAAGGTAAATAGTAACTCTTAGAAGTTACTCAGACCTCATAATCTCCCAGCCACAAATCCCATGGGCAAATGCACTTCCTCAATGTAATCCTCTAACTTTCCTAAAATCGTGTACACGGTTGGGTGTAAATCCCAGTCAAAATCTTCTGTAACAAATGTGATGATAAGTCTTTAATATATCTCCTCACAATTCATGGAAGACGAGCGAGTGTGCAGGTTTTCAATCCTATACGTTAATTTAACCTTTTCCATGTTCGAAGTCTTTCCAAATAACATTTTGCAAGGTTTTTTCTATCCATTTGATCACTTTCTTGGGCATTAGAAACATGTGGTGTTGGGCCATGGTTGAGAGCACATACCTAACAAGCGTGATGCGTCCCGTAAGCGAAGAGGGTTTGTCCTTCCATGATTGCACTTTGTTGCGTAGCTCTCCTTTTTGGAATCCAAAAACTACTGATGCCATTGCTTGGAAATCTCCATTATCGTCGTTTAAAATTATGACTCGGCTTTTCCCACAATTTATCTTTAAGCCTGAAATAGCTGCAAAGCATCTTAAGATTAGCCACAATGACTGCATATTATGAAGTGTTGCTTCACCAAAGATAAGCAGGTCATCTGCAAAAAAGGGGTGACAGGTAAATCAATTCCTTTAAGTCTGCCAAGAGAGACTGTCGTGTCAAGCATGACACTCTGCCCTTCCATTGCAATGATAAACAAAAGTGGGGATAACGGATCTCCCTGCTCAATCCCCGCTTGGGATTTGAAGTATCTTTCATTTTGGTCGTTAATGCACACCGATAAAGATGAGTTCAATATTGCCTGCATCCAAGCCATCCATTTTAACCCTTCAATCCTTACTGAGCACTGAATTAAATATGGTCAGCTTAATAAGTCAAAAGCTTTCTCAAGATGAATTTTAAGGATGAAGGCTTTCTTCTTGGTGATGTGTATTGTTTCATGTGCAAGCAAACAACAATCATGCAATCTATGACCTTGGTACCTGAGATCTTGTCCCTGTCGCTTGCTGCCCATGAACTTCCTCAGGCGACCTTGCTCCACAGCCTGTTCCCAAATGACTGTTCTTTATTTAGAAGGATGGGTTTTTCATATACAACAACCTCGAAGGTGTAAGAGATCCACCATCTGTTTGTGAGTTTGCTCTCTCTCTCTCTCTCTCTCTCTCTCTCTCTCTCTCTCTCTCTCTCTCTCTCTCTCTCTCTCTCTCTCTATATATATATATATATATATATATATATATATATATATATATATATATATATATATATATATATATATATATATATATATATATCTTTGAAATGTTTGAACCCCTCGCCACTTACCTTCTTGCCCTAACTCCGGCGTTCTCCGGTGCCGGCGAGCTTCCTTAAGCCACATAGGTTTCTTCTGGAGAGGCTTCTTCTCGTCAGCGGCTGCGGGGCTCTCTGGGTTGGGATGTGATCGTGTGAAGGGCAGGTCGAGCGGTAGCAGAGGAAGGGGCTAGGGTTTCGGGGGGTCTGGAAGCGGGAGTCTTGGCCTTGCGAGGAGGATTTCGTCTCACCGTCGGCGAAGGGCTCAAGAACTCCATCAGATCGAACGTACGCACCCGCTCGTCTCTGTGTGGGAAGGTCCTTCCCCCTTTTGTTCTCCAGTGATCCTCCTTCCCATCTTCCCTCTCCATCCCGAGTTTGATCAGTCGACCACCTCCGGGGACGAGCACCGACGATGAGAAACTCGCCGGAGATGAACTCCCTCTTCTGCTCTGTTGAGCACCTTGCCATCGCCTGCTCTGCCTGATTCCTCTCTCTCACTGAATCCAGTCATGGGCGGCCTTGCTGCTCGCACTCTTGTCGGTGCCTGCTCGCCGATGACTCTGCCTTCCCCCACCCCCGTTTGCGCGCCGGTAATCGGAGCCCATCTATCTCTCTCTCATGACCTCTCGACCTCCGATCTGGATTGACCGGACGACCCCTTTTTTTGCCATGTCCCGCCCATCGTGAACCCGTCCCCTACTCGATAGCCTCTCCCCTCCCTCCCTGGACATTCTCTGTGGTGTTGAGGCTAGTTGATTGACCACTCTCTGTGGTGTTGAGGAACCGGAGTACCCTAGCCCCATTGGAGGTCCGATTGCCGGGTGAAGGGGCATCGACAGCAATCCAGCGGTGCGGTGGCGGGTGAGTTGGTGTTTGAGGCATCGTCAGCACTCAGCGATGCACGACGGGAGGTGGAGTACGTGCTGGAGGCCATCCGGAAGGGGAACACGGCGGTGGCCGTCCGCGACACCGACACCATGGTCCTCGGCATCTAGAAACAGTCCTCCGCCAAGCTCCAAGTCTCCCGAGTGTAAGGGGTTTCGGCCATCGGCGTCAAGGATTCCGACCTCCATCGCCAATCCTACGGTGGGACACATGCCTCCCTCATCCCTCTTCTTCTGGGGCTTAGGAGCCTCCAACTCCCTGCAGGCCAACCAACTTGCTCTATCCTCTATCTTAGAGGCTTTGAACGATTGGGGACTCGCTTTCGCCCTTCGCCGCCAAGGTGCTTTTGTTGCTCTCCCTTTCCGCTTATCTTTTCGTGTGTTTTTCTCTCTATCGGAGGCCTTCGCGTCCTGTCTCGCCGCTGGTTCACTACTGGCTCGTGATGTCGGGCGATTTCTTAGAGCTGTCAGGGTGGAATCCCTTCAGGCATGCTCCGTTGGCGCCACTCTTCGAGCTCCATTTTTCTTTCGTAGACCGCCCAGCTCGATCGACGGTCGGGGCTGGCAGGAGGTGAAAGCTACCTGGCAGCGATCTTTCTTCAAAAAGCTTTCTCGCTCTCGTCTTTCACAGGCGAAGCCGGGTGACTGGTGGTGCGCGGGTTGCCTTTCACTCAACTTTCGCAGGCGTCGTGCCTGCCTCCATTACGCCTCGGTGTTCAGGTCTCGGCGGCACCCAGTGTTGAGGCACTCGTGGGCGGTAGTCCCTCCTCCCTCCCTCGGATGAGCCTCTTCGCGAGGTATGCACCACCCTCGCATAGCCTCTTTCGCGCCTTGGGTCCAGATCGGTATCTTGGAAGATCCTTCGTCGTCTTTTTTGGGATTCAAGATCGGCTCTGTTTGGGTGCCGATGCGACCGTCTACGGCTGCTCCGATGTCTTTCGCAGGGAAGCGTTTCAATCTAAACCATCTTTGTCATGATCGTACCAGTGGCTCGCCTGCCATCTTGGGTTGGGACAGTTTCTGCTCTGCTGTGTCGGGCCCGCCTGTCCTTGGTGTTGCCTCTGTCTCTGCGGGTTCCGCGTCCGGTGACTTCTGCTACCAGGGAGTGCTTGCGACATGCTCGGGGGTGCAAGCGGCTTGCTCGGGGATGCCTGCGATTTATCCGTCCTTTTCTCCTCGGCGTAGATCGGGGATGCAGGTCGCGTGCTCTGGGGTGCCTTCGATTTATTCTCCTTTTTCGGTTCGACGCAGGTACTTTTTCTCTTCTTTTGCTCTTTTTGATGTGCGAGGAGTTGTTATGGCCAGAGGTGAGGCAAGCAGGCTCTCCCCGATTCAATTATCAAGATCTCGCCTCTCCTTGTCTTGGTGGTCGTGCTGGCCACTCGGTTTTCAAGCCGTACGGAGATCGGTGGATAGTGTGGGTCCCTTTAGCGACGTGGCGAGGTCGTCTGGGGTGAGCAGGGATTCTCTTTGTCCGTTGTCGTCATCTTGCTCTCCTTCGGGGGCGTTGGGGTTCGGGCTACCGCGGCTACCTGGCGGTGTTTGTGTCTCTGTGTCGGCAGGGGGCGTTTTGCAGCCTCGGGGTGCGAATCGGCTAGCACCATCATCATCATCATCTGTAGTATCTTCCTTTTTGGGCTCGCTGTTCGAAGCGGGGCGGGTTTTCAGGTGGAATGGCAGGTGTGACGAGGCATCTTGGCCTCGGTCAGGAAGATGTTGGCTGTCGTGGCTTCACGGGTGGTCTGAGTCTTGGGCTATGTTGTTGTGGAACCTTTTGGTGGATCCGTTCTTCGAGCTTGATGGTGATCGGGGACCGTCAGGTGTTGCCTTGGCGTCTAAGGATTCTCTCTACCTCTCGGCACCTGCAACATCCTCTATTTCGTTTGCTTCGACCTATGGGGCATCTGAGTTTGGGCCTTTCTCGCGTAAGAGGTCTCATCTCTCGGAGGACTCTCTCCTTGCTCGGGCCCACAGGTCACCTATTATCAGAGTCTTGATCCGACAGTGTTTTTTCTTCAAGCTGGTTGATGGCCTTTCAGTCTTGGTTTCGTCTTTCTCAACAAAGTGCATCGTCTGCCCGATTCGCCTGGTCTCCATCAGTTTGGTAAGTGCCCCTCTGTTAGCCATGTTTTGCAGGGCTCCGTTGGCATTGAACTCCTCCTCTTTCATCCGGGAGGGTGACTTCGCAGGCCTGGAGGGCTCCCCAAACTTGGTCTTTCCGTCAATTGCGGGTTCGTCATCTATGAGTGGTCAACTCTCATCCTTTTTGGGTCTGTCTGTGGACGATGCAGCTTGGCGGCTCAAGCTTGCACTTTCCCAAGCTCTGCTCCTCAACGTCGATTCTGTTATGCGTGAGTCCTTAGCCGCGATCGCAGATCGTTTACCGACCTTGGTCGCGGATGTTGGGCGTATCTTGTTCATCAACTCCCCATCTCCTTCGGTCGAGGGGTTATCTCCTCCTGGGTGGGGAGGTCTCCCTATTAGGAGACGTCGTCGACCTTCGCTATCTCCATCCGGCGAGTCTGGGGTCTCTCCTAGGCGGTCTGTGAGGATCCGCACTCCTCGGGTATTTCCAGACTTTCAGTTATGAAGATCTTGTGTTGGAATATTCAGGGACTGAATTGCCCCACCAAACGTCTTTTCCTGGCGAGTTGGATCCGTCAAGAAAAGCCCGATCTTATTGCTCTTTGTGAAACGAAGATGGCAGATATCTCGAGCTCCGTCGTCTCCGAAATCTGGCGTGGTGCAGATTCCTTCTTTAAGCTCGCGACTCAATATGCGGGAGGCATCCTCATCCTCGGGAAGCATTCTCTAGCCTTACAACAGGTGGACGAAGGTACATTTTCCATATCCATCACTCTTCCCTTACCTACTCAGACTATTCCAGTTGTGGTCACTATGGTGTATGGTCCCCACCGTCATAGCCGTCGGGAGGAGTTTTGGTTGGACTTAAATAGGGTAATTGCTTCATTCGGGGACCAGCATATTATCATGGGAGATTTCAACTGCCTCATGTCTCCTATCGATTTTAGCTTTCCGGTTAATTTCTCGGCTTCAATGAGGGGCTTCCAAAACTTTATTCAGATGAACCGGTTGTACCACGTTCCCCATGTTGGTGAAGCTTTCTCGTGGTCCAATCGACGATCTACACCGTGCTTTCGTCTGCTAGACAGGGTGCTCGTTTCGTCAGAGCTGCTGAGTTCTATTAATGACATCTCTTGTTGTCTTCTGCCACCATCTGTCTCAGACCATAGTCAGATTGTTATCCGATGGGGTCAAGGCTTCACCGGCAATAGATCCTTTAGATTTGAGCAATGGTGGCTTAAGGAGGCGGGCTTCGAGTCGTTAGTCCATCAATCTTGGAGTAGACCTTGCTTTGCAGTCCGGGCGGCTACAAGATGCATGGTTAAGCTTTTTCGTCTATCTCGCGATATCAAATCTTGGCTTATCTCCAATAGAATAAGTAAATTCCAAAATCTGGGGGATTGGGAGCGAGAGCTGGCTTCTATCAATCAGTCTCTCTTGGATACGTCCTATATGAATGCATCAGATATTGAATGTCTCAATGCTAGATCGGCCGAGCTGACTCTTCTAGTGCAATCGTGGCGTCTAAAGGATGAAATTCGTTGGAAGCAGTGGTCAAGGGTGAATTGGCTTAAAGCGGGTGACGGGAATACAAGGTTCTTTCATTCTTTAGCATCTCACAGGCATCGAAGACATACGATTCACACTCTATATATCAATGGTGTCTCCTTTTCGGGCGATCAGGTAATCAATGTTGTCTCCAACTATTTTTCTAACATGTATTCCTGCAACCAAGCTGTAGGTGGCAATATGGGTTCAACTTTATTTTTGTCCATGGATCGAGTGCTAGCCAACTCGATTCAGGGGTTGTTCACCGAAGAAGAAATCGTCTCGGCGGTGCGGGAGTCATCTGGGTGGAAAGCTCTAGGATTTGATGGGTATCCTGTGGATTTCTTTCGCATATTCTGGCAATGGGTTAAGAATGACATTCTTAGTGTCTTCGCCGAGTTTCATCGAAATGGCCGACTGCCGGTTCATTCTCACCTAGCAATTGTGTCGCTTATTCCTAAGGAGGAAGCCGAATCGGATATCTCGCGGTTTAGACCTATATCGGTGTTAGAGAGTTTATATCGCATTATCGCCAAGGTCTTAGCTAACAGGATGCGGTCAATTGCTCCTAGGATTTTCTCAGAAACTCAGTTCGCCTTCATTCCTAACAGAAGACTTCAACATTCCTTCATTTTGGCCACAGAAGTGTTGCACTCTCTCAAGATCAGCGGGGGGCCTTTTTCACTCTGAAGCTTGACTTTCATAAAGCCTACGACTCGGTTCATTGGTTGTTCCTCTTCAACATGTTGAAAAACTTGGGCTTCGGTAGGCGTTTCTCTAGCTGGGTGCATGAGCTGGTAACCAATGCCCAATCACAGTTTCAGATCAATGGGGTCAAGGGAAAACAGTTCAAACTTGGTCGTGGTCTTCAACAAGGATGTCCTCTGTCTCCGTTACTCTTTAACGTCGTCTCTGAAGGCCTGGTGGTCTTGGTTAAGAGGGCAGTGGAGGGTGATCTAATTGAATCTCTCGGTATTCAAGAGTGTCGTAGTCATATCCTGACATACGCTGATGACATAATTATCTTTGGAAGAGCCTCCATCCAACAAATGTTAAGATTCAAGCTTGTCCTTCTTTTTTTCCAATCGATGTCAGGTCTATCCTTGAACTACGAGAAGTGTTGTCTTTCCATGGTCAACGCCCCTGCTTCAATGTTGGACTTGGGCCAGCGGATATTCGGATGCTCGGTTTCGGATAACTCTTTCTTTTATCTGGGTCTGCCGCTTCAAATCAGTCGGGTATCAACGACAGCCTGGAGCACCACTATCCAAAGGGTTCAGAAAAAAATTTGGGCTGGCAAACGTCCTACCTTTCTATCGCGGGTAGACTAACTCTCATCAAGCACGTTCTTTCTGCTATGCCAGAATTTTTTATGTCTATGTTCCTGATGCCCATGGGGGTTAGTAAGAAGATAGCTCAGGTAGTGACGTACTTCCTGTGGTCTGGGCGTGGTCCCAAAAACAAGCGCCACCTAATAGGGTGGGACACTCTTTGTCTACCCCAAAATAGGGGGGTTTGGGAATCAAGGACCCCCAGCTGAGGAGTATGATTCTTGTCGTAAAGCAGAGCTGGCTTGCACACCAACCTGGGTCTCCGTGTGCAAGCGTGCTTCTTGCTAAATACGGTGGTGTGGAATCATTGGTGGGGGCCACAAGCGTGCGTCAGCGATCTATGTCAAAGATTCAGCGATCATGGATCCAAGCATGGTCTGCAGTCCTGTCTCATAATGGCAATGTTGAATCGCAGTCTCAGTTCTTTGGTCGTAACCTTGCTCCGAACGGATCTTTCCGCTCTAAAGAAGGCTACCTCGCTCTCCTTCCGTCGGGGGTGGACCGGTTTCCGACGAACCTGATATGGGGCAAGGGTCCCACTCCGAGATCATGTTTCCTGGCTTGGCTAATCTTACACAATCGGGTGCAAACTGACAACTTCCTCAAATCCATCGGATTTCATCTGCCGAGTAAATGTGTGTTGTGTGAGGCGGCTGAAGAATCTGCCTTTCACCTTTTTTGGGAGTGCTATGTTTTTCAAAACATCTTTAAGGTGACTTGGAAAAAGCCGGGGGTCAGCGTGCGTCAGGAATCGTTCGCCAATGATTTGTTGTGGGGTCCTCAACAAGTTCCTCATTGCAACAAATGGCGTATTATTTGGCGAACCTGGCTTCTCTCGTCATGGTGGGTCGTATGGATGACTCGCAACAATGCTATTTTTCGGCATATTCCGGCAGTGTTCAACAAAATGGTGAACCTTATTTTGGCGGACGTATACGCCATTCTCTGCATCAACATCCCTGATCTGCAACATCATCTGCCTCCAGGAACCATTCATGATCCTGGGTGATGCTCGTCGCCTAACTGTATTTGCTTCTTGTTTCTTTCTTTCTTTTCTCCTTGCATCTCTTCTTTTCTTTTTTTTCCTTTTTTCTTTTCTTTTTTTTTTCCTTTTTTGGGGCTCCTTGGCATGTCTTGGGCCCGTGTTTGGTTTCCCGGTAGGTTCAATGTTGGTTGAACCTATTTTCGTTTCGTAATGTTGATGATTATAGTTCGGCTCTCTCTCTCTCTCTACTATATTTTCACATTCATAGGTCCCTGCGATCAAAACGATGCTTACTATCCTTACTATATTTTTCACATTCATAGGTCTCACGATCAAAACGATGCTTACTATTCTTACTATATTTTCACATTCATAGGTCTCACGATCAAAACGATGCGTATTATCCTCGTTTTGATCCTTTGAAATCTTGCCCGACAACCTCATTCTGTGCATTCTCGAGAAACCTGCCTTGCCTGCAATCTCTTTGCCTTGGTCGTCTTGATATTATGAAATCCTGCCTTGCTTATCATCTTTGTAATGATCCCTATATAGTCAAAAGAGCGAGGTGGCACCTAGTTGGTAGACCCTAAAAAGGCTAGTGGAAGAGTTGGTGAGACTCTGCTCCAGTCCGTACTTCAATTAAAATATAAAAAAATTATTCAAAATATACGTAAAAATATATATAATTCTTTTTGCTAATAAGATGCTTTTATTACACAAAGTACAAAATTATACAAGATTTCACAAAATATATTAATATACATAACCAGAATATATATATATATATATATATATATATATATATATATATATATATATATATATATATATATATATATATATATATATATATTCAGTATAATCAACACATACATATATAAATAACATATATACATTAGAAACAAAGTAACACATGCATATATAATCAATTAAAATTAACTCTGCATGCTTTCAATATTTTACAAAAAAAATCCCAAAAGCAAAGTAACACACAAGTATATATATAAGTATATTTTCATCATTTCACAGAATAAATTACACACACATATGTAATTATATATATACAAAAAATTTAACAGAATATATAAAAATAATAAATTATTAAAATGCCTTCATGCCTAAGCAGCTTAGTTGCCGACTAAGCACCTTAGTTGGTGCCTAGTCGGCAAAATTGGTACTTTTTAAAGTGCCCAACTAAGAATTGCAAAGCCTAGGCGTCGGTGTCTAGTTGAGGCTTTTGACTATATAGATTGATCCTCTTGCAGTCTCACATAATACATTTCTGGAATCATGCAGCTCACACTACTTTTTTCTCTTTAGCACTCTTTCCATTTTCAATACCTACTACTTTCTAACAGTCGCTTCCCCACTTCTGCTTGAGGCATCGTTTCTTATATCTGTTTTGCTTTTTAGTAATTATGATTTGGATACACCCACTCATCTAAAAAAAGAAGGATAACGTGAAAGCTTTCATTTTGTAAGTATTATCACAATTTTTCAATTTTAGCCCTAAGAATAACAAGGTCATTTCTAGTTACAAATATGAGGGCACGCATAAAGTTTGCCAACCCCAAAGTTCAAGATATATAAAAACCTTGCTTAACGCATAAAAAACAAATAAAAATATCATCCTAGCAAATGCTGCTTGTTTCTTGCCCTCCTCAAATGAGTGGGCAATCAGAATAAAAGAGGAAAGAGAATAAAAAACGAAAATTGATATTCAAAGTCCTTATTTACACAGATTCGTTTGTACAGCAAATAACAAACTCTTGGTTATGAGAGTTGGTTTCATCGGAAGTGGAAGAAGAGGAAGAATAACAACCATTGATTTTGAGTGGTCTCTGTATATTGTAGCCATTGCAGTACTCAAACTCCAGCATCTCCCTTTGTAGATACATGCAGTAAGTGTGGAAGGTCGATGGCGTGACGTACAATTGGAAGCCGAGGCCGAAAAGGAAATCAATCTCCAAACAGTTCATCTCAATGGTGCTAATCCCACCTACTTTTGCATAATAAGCATTGTTGTAATACCTGCAATAAACACAATTTGTTTATTATATATCATGACAATAGCACAGCTAACAAATATCAACCTTTTGATAATGACACAGAACCAACTTACACTCTAATTCTATTATAATTGTTGCGTTGAGAAATATCCCAAAATTCAATTTACTTATGTATGATAAAAACATAAGAATTCTTACTAGCATACATAATTGTTGTCAACTAACTTGGCTCAAGTCTAGAGATCCATATATGATAAAAAAAATGCTTACAGATAATGACGTATATGGCAATTATCTTTAGCACAATGCCGAAACTGACCGTGACCAGAAAATATAACATGGCCAATTTATTGTTTTCTCGACAGTTTTGCTCTTTTGTTTGGTTGAAATCATCGCTTCTGATTTTTTCAGGTGACAACTTATATGGCGCCTGATTTTTTTTAGGCGACAACTTAAATGGCACCTGATTTTTTCAAGAGACAACTTAGACAAGTGGTTTGACCAAGGTGCCTAATCTTTCATGCAAAAAAGGGTAAAACCATTAAAAAAAACAATTGGTCAGATTTACAATATTTTGAGTGGTAAATTGGCCTTGTTTGTCATATTTTTTTCGGTTTCGGCGGCGAAAACACGAAATTGTGCCAAAAGTGAGTGCCCTCTACGTATTTGTCAGTATACATAGTTGTAGTCAATGTCAACTAACTTGGCTCAAGTCTAATAATCCATATAGATTTGGTGGGCATTAATGTACCATTAAATCTAGTGCCATGTACTATATTGTAGTGGGGCTCACGTTCATTGGGTGCATGGTTGTGCCAACTGGTGGATCCAATCAAGCAGTGACCCCACAAAGTGATCGCCTAACTTGGATATAATATAAATTTGGTTGAGGGGCATTGAGATCTAAACATTCAATATTGCATTTGGTTTTTATTTTATTGGCAAGGGAAGGAACTGATTCCAAGATCCCCTACTATAAAATTTTCCTAATTCTAACTACTTGACCATCACAATCAACTTGTTTTTATTTGCACCTTACAATGTCCTTGGATGCTAAATTGATGTGGATAGTCAATTGTTAACAGTGTGAATTCAAAGAACTTGTTGGTTTGGAACAGCTTCATCCAATTTTCAAGAATCTAACATTTTATTGATCCTAATTGCAGAAATTCCTGGAAATAGACTTTTATGACAACGGCCAATTCAAATGTCATCCAATGCCCTACGTGGACCATGTTGGCCATTAGGTACTCAACTTTAGTCATGGAAGATCTTGGTCATTGGACTTCACAAACCAAACACACCTCAATAATAGGATAGGGACAGAAAAGCTTGAACTTCTTGGCCTTCACAGACTACCAGGTCAATAATCCTTTACACCAGAGACTCGAAATTTAAGGATAAAGGATCATATCATACGGCATATGATGTATGATGCACAATGCATCATATGTAGATCTTAGCCATCCAACCCAATGCATCTAGACCGGCTAGGACATGTCACAGGACAGTCCTTTTTCAAATTTGAGCAACCTTAAGGCATTGGACCAACCAGGTGCTGGCAATCATGTGCCCAGTACTGGTTAGCCCAAGTCCCCCACCAAAGAATCATTGATTTAACCAATACTGTCATATCTTTCACCCTGCACTTTATTACAGTACACAACCTCGTTATCTATGGCACTTGGTTGCAATCCCAAGATTACCAACTATTCTTTACATAATTAATGCTCCCCACCAATTCTTGGCTTAAATAGTGCATTTAAAATCTACCAAAACCTGGCCCTTTTTTTTTTGGGTGTCTAAAACCAAGATGGTGGCAGACCTGTCATGGACAATTCTGTGGGAAGCCCAAACCCAGACTTACTTTTGGCAGCTTTCTGGCATCTGATTTGTGCCAAAACATGGTGGGGGTGTCTGAAGATGTCTGCTTAGACCAAAACATGATGAATTTGTACTGTCAGACTTACAAATCTAAAAAACTGTGGGGGCTTGTGCACTTCCTTGTAACATATGATAATTGACAGGTTTACAAAATTTTCCCTTTTCATAGTAGATGATGGCCATCTATGGTTCCATATCGGATTTCACCGAGTCACTGTGAGAACCATATGACTCGGTTGTGCTTACACCAACCTAAGTGCCTACAAGTTTGACTAAACCTCTTGGTGGTCGGCCACTCTCTGCAGTGATTGGACCGAGTACCTTATAAGGCACCCAGTTCCATCATTGGACAGTCCAGTTGCAAAGAATATTGGCTGAGCCACTTCATTCTCATCAAGATTCAGGCCGTATCCAATCCCAATGGGCAAATTCCGATACGGCCAGATACTCGAGTCATCATACACAAATGAGAAAAATGGAAGATCAACTTACAAGTCGTCCATGAATTTGGCTGCAACCATGACACTGGTGATGAGGAGTCGGTGGACATTGTAGTAAGTGATGGGGATCGCCGGTTGCCGGCTCGCAAACCGGTCAAGGTAGACATAACCGACAACATAGCAAGACGGGCTGCAATTCGCGTATTGGAAGATCCGTTCCAAGTAACTCTGGATCGAGATTGTGGGTCTGGTGAGCCCATGGAATATGGAGATCCTCTGCAGAGAAGAAGATGATAACGATGATGGTGATGGTGACGATGATGATGACAATGGTGGTGATACAGGCATGAAAGCCCCATCATTGGACTCTGTCACTCTCTGCAGTAAGGAAGAGAGGAAGGTGAGTACCTTGGGGATGACCTGTTGATGCTGGATCTCAGCCATCTCTTCCTTGGTTTCAGCCCTCTCCTCTATCTCTTTTGTAGAGAGAGAGAGAGAGAGAGAGAGAAAATCACAGCTACGTGAAAGCTACCGTGAGGAGAGGTCGATTGTTCTTTTCATTCAAATGATTCGAGGAATTCCTTTAATAATCTGATGAGTAATTATATATTTAATGTTTATCTGTCTATATCTACTTATTACCATGTTGATTTAAACAAATCATTCTTTTCTAACAACTACCAAGATCCTGATTATGGTTGTTTGCTAGAAAATCTTCATGGTGATAAATAATGATGTTAGCAAACTTCGTTCTCATTTGTTCAAGTTTGTTTGAGTTGGGGAGGCCTAGCGTGACCCCATTTGTCCCACCCATATGAGTCTGGGTCATGTGACTCAGTAGACTTGGCCATGTTAGGGGCGTCAACCAAGTGGGTTTGGTTCGAGATCCAGTCAACTGGTGTCTGTTGGATTACTTATGGCATCTCAGATCCAAATCATTAAATAAACCATTTGGTTTAGGTTTGTGTGTTAAAGTGCATCAAATTAGAGTAAATAGTTAGTGAGATCCAGGTTCGCTCAAATGTTGCTCCATTTATGGAGAGTGGATCAGGTGATAAGCCTTATCACCACCCGCCAATGATAATGGATCAACACCTTCCATTGTAGAAATCCATGGAGCTCACTGTAAAATCCGAGTCGGTAATATCATCACCCTTGGCCTTCTGATTGCTGTGATAGGCACGGTGGTGACGCCTTATCTCCAGCCAATGGTGACATGTTTGTCACTTGATGAGCACTCATCTATATCTGAATTCAACTCCAAATTTGATAGGCTGCGACTGATTGCCTCAAATTTGGTAATGCGTAATATCTGAACCGTTTACATCTCTAGCCCTGTTTTATATTATAAGCACATTGATTATGTTCAGCCTTCAAATTGTCCAAGTTATTTCATCAAATGTGGGTTAGTTGAATACATTTGCTGATTAATTACCTCTATCCATCAATAAAAGGCTCTGATGAAAGACTATACTCTGTTAGGGCACTAGAAATGAGAAAGGCCTGAAGTGACTCCCACAAGTTGACTAGGCTCGGTTTCATTTCCCTAACCTTTGTTCCTGTCTTTACTGATAATCATTGTTAGCAGGGGAAGTAATAAAAACCACCTAAAATATAAAGTTTTCCCCATTAGGACATCTTGGTCATTCCCCTAGGCACCGTGAAGAGTGGAAAACCAGGGCTGTTGCCTAAACAGCCAAAGTCACTGTAATAGGCAGGATAACACTCTGGCAACAAACAGGCTATCCTCCCCTATTCTCCATCTCAGCCGGATTTTCCCATTAGAAAATAACATATAATATTACAAACTGACAACTGCTTTAACAAGAAATTTTAAACTGTAGACACCCACCATGCAACAAAACGGCTATTGGACACTATGAATATGACCTCTGAGGGCGATAATTGGCGCCTATGGTATTAATGGAACTAGCAGGCAAACAGGCAAGGTTGGAACAAATTTTTCTGCATATCATGCACTAAACTCCAATTTGGTGGCTAATATAATTAGTCATATTGAAGGATTTCTTTTTCTTCTTCAATAATGGTAGCCAAAAAACTATTTCAACAGGCCAATAATGAACTAGAGGCATTAACAGATCAGTTGTACCATCAGAATCATGCATTATTATTTTCAAAAATGACAAAGCTGTCTCAGTAACCATTTGTTTGCAGTTGATTCTGTAATCAAAAGAAAAGTCCTTAGTAAAATTGCAAAAAATCTCTTGGCAGCTTTAGCCAGAGAGTGCTTAAGACAGACGAGTCAAATTCACCGTCCACCACAGCTAAAGTACCCATAAGAAAATCACCCTCAGGTAACCTTTTATTGCACCCCCAACAAAAGGGACACCAACCAAACTGATGTGTTGCACATTAATAAAATAGTAGTTAGTCCACAGGGATGTTGCAGGTTCAAAACCCTTATGGCACGATTGAATAATAACTGTTGGGGGTCTGCCTAACCCTAGCTTGCCTTTCAAAAACAAAAAGATAGTATACTATCAATAATAGCTGAAGACAGTGATTACTATCAATCAGATGATGTCTGTGACTTCGCTTATGGTCACGATGTTGCGCATGATATGCATGTCATATCTCCATTGGCCGATGAAACATTCATAGAGGAATGTGATCCAAATGATGTACCAAGTGGACGGGCAAACAATGAAGAAGAAGAAGAAGAAGAAAGTCAAACTAGTGACGAGGAAGAATTCTCAAGCTAGTGAGCAAAATCTTATACTATAAACCTCTATTTAAATGCATTGTAATACTTGATGTGAGTTGTATTGCAATACTTGGTGTGAATGATTAAAAATTTTATTTGAATGTATTGTAATACTTGATACAAATGATTCGAATGCATTGTAATACTTGATGTGAATGATTTCAATTATCTGAATGTATTATAATTTATGCAATTAACGAATGATTTGAATTAGTGCAATACTTGATGTCAATGATTTGAATTATTTGAATGCATTGCAATGCTTGATGTGAATGACTTGAATGCATTGTAATACTTGATGTGAATTATTTGAATGTATTGTATGACATATGTTATTTGTTAGAATATGGTTCGTGGAGGTTATAGTGGTCGCTCATCCAGTAGTAGCCAGGCTCAACCTTCATCTTCACGAGCTCCTGTGATAGGTATATCATATAACTAATTAGATGCTTGATTAGTTCAAATGCACATTCTGAGAATTTCTAATGTATTTTTTTACAGATGATGTTGCGCCTGTACATGACCCACCTACACCAGTTGATCACACAAGTCAACAGCCAACACAGGAAACAGGGTCTTCTCAGGCTGGCACAAGAAGACTCATTTGAATAGTGTATATCGATAATCGACCGTAAGTATTTTATTTTCAATTATTGCATATCTTTTAAATATTTTATATTTATATTTATTGTGTAACAATTCATGTGCAGCACGAGGTTTGAGCCACAAGAAGTAGTACGGGAGATTAGGAATTCACTTCTTCAACATCTACCAGGACCAGTTGCTCAATGGAAAGAGTACCCAAAGGAGGTGTTAGACAGATTGTGGTCCTCATTCATGGTATACAGTTGTTCCTCATAGTTAATGTGTTTCATATTTAATTTATTTAAGCAATGTCTACTAACTTTCTGAAAATATTTGTAGGCTTCGAATTGCTTCGCAACTACGGTGGAAGAAAATAATGCAAGGAAGGTGTGGCAGAAGGTAGCTGCCAATCGATTTGCAGACATGCTGCACACTATGAAGACTGCAGCAAAAAAAGCATCTGGCGTAGTAGATGATCCATTACTGTGGAAGGACCATGGTCCTATTACTATCAGGAGAGATTACTGGGATGAAATGTGCGATAAGTGGGCGGGAGATGCATTTAAAAATCGCTCTACAAAGGCTTCACAAAATCGATCGAAGATGCCCGAAGCCCATCTACACACAGGTGGATCTAAGACATTTGGGAGCCACCTAAAGAAAATGGTAACTCATCAATATATAATATTAATTTTATAAGTATTGTTGCAAACTTATGTACTAAATCTTTTGTCATTTAACTTCGCAGGAAGCAGAAAAAGGAGGCAGTGTACCATATAAGGATGTGTTTGTAGAAACACATAAACGGAAGACCACGGGAGTCTTCGTATCAGAGAAGGCGAGAACGACAACGGTATGTATTAATTCTATCAATAATCATTGCAATATATATGCAAGTTATCATAATGTTATCATTAATTATTAATGAATACTTTAAACATTATTTTGTAGGAGGCATATGAGCAACAGATGGTAGAGCGATATGGCGAAGACGCTACTCAGCATCCATCATTTGATCCTACAGCATGGGTGACTGCAGCAGGTGAACCACAAAAAGGTCACGTGTTCGGGTTTGGGAGTAATATGAACACTTCACCAGTTATTGGTTCTTCCAGTTACGGCTCACCGACTTCTTGCGCTGACATAAGCTCTAAGCAGCCGACTATTCTTTCCGGTGATGATGTACGCGAGATCATTAATGAATCACTGAATAACTACTTCCAATACACCGTCGCCCCCTTTCTCCGAAATGAGATCAAGGCCGCTGTTCAGGATAGGGGATCTTCGATTCCAGGTCCCTCTCAGGTATAATCACATATATAGTTTTTTTTACTGTCTTAAAGCACATCTGAGCATGGTAGAATCATATATAGAGTTTTTCTAGATGCCTTAGAACACATATGAACATGCTATAATCACATATTCAATTTTTTTACTGCCTTAGCACACATATGAGCATGATAGAATCACATATAAAATTTTTGGCTTTGCCTGCCTTAGAGCACATATGAGCATGCTATATTCACATATTCAATTTTTTTACTGCCTTAGCACACATACGAGCATGATCGAATCACATATATAGTTTTTTGCCTGCCTTAAAGCACATCTGAGCATGGTAGAATCACATATAGAGTTTTTTTAGATGCCTTAGAACACATATGAACATGCTATAATCACATATTCAATTTTTTGACTGCCTTAGCACACATATGAGCATGATAGAATCATATATATATATATATATATATATATAAAACTTTTTGTCTGCCTTAGAGCACATATGAGCATGATAGAATCACATATAAAGTTTTTTTTACTGCATTAGAACACATATGAGCATGCTATAATCACATATTCAGTTTTTTGACTGCCTAAGAACACATATGAGCATATTATAATCACATATTTAGTTTTTTGACTGCCTTAACACACATATGAGCATGCTATAATAACATATAGAGTTTTTTTACTGCCTTAGAACACATATGAACATGTTATATATCATTTATGATAGAATCACATATAAAATTTTTGGCTTTGCCTGCCTTAGAGCACATATGAGCATGCTATATTCACATATTCAATTTTTTTACTGCCTTAGCACACATACGAGCATGATCGAATCACATATATAGTTTTTTGCCTGCCTTAAAGCACATCTGAGCATGGTAGAATCACATATAGAGTTTTTTTAGATGCCTTAGAACACATATGAATATGCTATAATCACATATTCAATTTTTTGACTGCCTTAGCACACATATGAGCATGATAGAATCACATATAGAGTTTTTTTATTGCCTTAGATCACACATGAGCACATGATAGAATCACATATAGTGTGTAATTTATTTCATTATATTTTGTTTATCAATACTGACTGTTCTTTTCTTGTGTATGCTGCTAGCGATAATCAGGGTAGTGGAGCTGAAGGGACAGATAAAGACAATGAACAAGAAGACGCACAAAATCTTGGCGATGATTAGAGGACTGTGTTGAAGAAGTTCTATTTTTTTTATTTTTCCTAATTGTAATTGTTGAATTGTAAATAATTAAACTTCTTAATTTTAAGGTGGAACGGTTAATTGTTGTAGATACTTGTTATATGAATTTTTTTGTGTGGTTTGTTTTTTATTTACAGGAAATATAAATTGTACAGGAAATAGAAATTGTACAGTTCTCGGTAATTAATTTTCAAATAAATTTTTTTTAATTTTTTTTCGTGTTTGCGACGGAACCATCCGTCGCTATTCATAATAATCTAGCGACGGCGTAGCGACGGAATTAAATCCGTCGCCAAGCCGTGGTCGCCGTTTAGTACCGGCGGATTGGCGACGGAATATAGCGCTTGTTATTCCGTCGCAATTAGCGACGGACCTGGCGACGGAATAATTTCGTCGCCAGTTAGCGTCGAAATATTCGCGACGTAAGCATACTGTCGCCTCGTTGTCGCTAATCCGTCGCTAACCATGTTAGCGACGGATTAGCGACGGATTAACGACGGAATGTGGTCGTCGCTAATCTACTACTTTGTTGTAGTGGTAGTAACAAAGCAAGGTGGGCTTGATTGCAGAAGCATGGTGTAAAACAGTACTTCACCACAACACCTCATCGAAATATGACACGTCAGCATTAGGATGGGACCCACATACTTGCTGTCTTGACGTATGCCATGTTCATGTAAGGGGGTTCTATCATACAAGCATAGCTTTATTTGTAGCATAATTAGTTTTTTTTTTGTTCAGGGTTCACCTCATAGTTACCACAATTGCTTGAGAATCGTGATTCTCAGGAAGCGAAATTGGAATCTCTGAGGAATTGAGGTTCCTAGTGACAATTGTGATTATCAGTTATAGGAATCTCGAATTCCCATGATGTGGGACTCCCGACCTTCATGATGCGGGAATCCTGATTCCTAGTCATGGAAATCCCGATTTCCATCTGAGGAAAGCTCGATTCCTTTAGGAACCCTGATTCTCATGAGATGGGAATCTTAGTTCCTTTAATAGGAATCTCAACTCCCATGACTGGGAAATCCGTTTCCCTCAAGAATCCAGGTTCTTATGTTGAGAATTCATGACTTTCTCAGAAATCTCAATTATTTTAGGAATCTTGATTCTTATGTTCATACAATTTCATATATCGCATATCCTGCCCACAAGGGATCCACTCATCTGGTAGGCGCTACTTGTAAATATCACCAAGTTGACGGCACGTCACAAGTTCAAAAATTAAGGGTGGCGACCCTTGCTACATGGTTGAAGAAGCTGGGTGAAATCCCCAGCGGGCAGGGATCAAGGGTTTTACCTACCGGAGGCCAGTGGGTGGGTTTCCCTTGGACTATTCAAAACATATATCACATATCCCATACTACTTTCTACTCGCTTCTCACTTCTTGCATCCTGTAAGAACTTGAAATGACCACCTACTGAATCTGATTTCCATATTGCTTCGTGATTCCAAATTGTGTTTTTGCAACAGTGGTTCACACTCATTTTTCTTCTTGTACGGTTTTGGTTTTCCCAAGATCTACAAAGTTACCACCATCAGAGGGATTTCATGTTTTTTGTTCCTAGAACAAGATCACCAAGATCTGGGTGGATGAGTGGTTGGGAGGTGATAGAACCCAAGTTCCAGCCACTGGTTTTTCATCTAAACAATGCATCGAGCACTCAAACATGGGTATCTCGTTATCCACTAATCTTGTCATACTAGCATCAATATCATTAGTACTGCAAGAATCCAATAGAATTGATTTGCTGTAAGAACTTGAAATCCACTATTTGTCATAATAGCATCAATAGGTTGAGGAAAATAAGGATCTCACTCACCATGACAGATTAAGTAGGCGAGCAAACGAGAGGAGTAATCTGATACCTCATCACATTATATGATAATAAATTTTACTCTTTCTCAAAAAAAAATGAGGCGAGTAAAAGAAAACACTAAAACTTGGATCCTAGATTCAATTTCCTTTTATTTCCTGTTTTTCTAGATAATTTTAGATGTTTTCAGTTTTCTTTAAATAAATAGTTTGGGTAGATTTTCCTACGAATCCTCTCTTGGATTTGCATCAAAACCTTTCTAAGTTCGAATCACATGCTATACGCTCCTTCAAAAAGCACCAAAAAAGGCCATGCACATGGATGTAAAGGCAAATGGGGACCAGTCCATAAATAACAGTTGTCAAATCCTCTGTTATTTGCTGGAGTACAGTGAGGAATCTAAAGGACACTGGGGCCACAATGCAGCAAGTTTTTGTAATTTTCAGCATCTTTATTATGTTGAACTATTATAATTACTGTTAAATACCTTGACAATTCATGCATCAAGAATATATAAAGTGGCAAAACAGGTGGACTGCCGAACCCAATCACATGGGAGATCCTAGTAGAAGGATTTATCAAAGAGAGAAATAAAGAAAGCACTGTCGGCCATGAGGGAAGCAGCATCCATCAAGAAGTTCCGCACCTGGCAACCAAAACCAAATAACATTGGCTCCTTTATGGGATCATGTGAGGAGAAAGGTTACACAGTGAATGCTGCATTGCTGGTGGAGATTCTGAGGAAGGTGAAATGTTTAGACACTGAAACATACAATTCTTTGATTAGAACTTCTGTTATAGCTGGTAAATCTGTTGATGGTTTTAATTTATACAAGGAAAATTATAAAGTTTATAGGGATGATGAGACTTCTGATGCTTGAGGAATCCATCAGCCTTCTCCAACATTCCTTCCCTGACATAACAAGCCAGTAAAACATTGCAGATTCTGGGATCATAACTGGATTTAATGGACTCCCACTCCTTGTAAACCTCTTCAGCACCATTTATATCTCCCATTTGAACTAACGAAGATATCAGAGCGATAACTCGAGTTGTGTATACTTTCAAAACTTGCTTTATATGACTGCCACACGGTAAACCTCTTCCTTCTTGCCAATATTCGCATACAGACTAACAAGATGATCATATGGTGTTCAGTCACGACCAGAAATTCAACTCTCAACCTCATGCAAGCAGTTCTCAGCTTTTTAAAACAGGCCAAGCCTGACATACATGGCTGCCATTGTACTATATGCTGTCCAATTGATACTGATATTATTGTCCAATTTCATTTGCTTAAACACTTCTTCCATCTTCTCCATGTCCATTGCAGCACAAGTCGTTATCCAAATATTGTAGGAATAAATATCCAAGGCTATATTCTTCTCCTTCATCTCTTGGATCATCAAATCCACCTTTTCAAATTCGTTTATTTTCATATACAGTCATTATGTCATTGAAGGGAAGAGCATGAGAGAGGTAACCTTCTGATCTCATTTTCTCTATGAGAATCTTGGCCTTGGCCCTCACTTTCACATGGACATAGGCATTGAGAAGAGCACCGTATGTTCTTTCATCTCTAGAATTCTCTGGAAGACTCGGGAAGAATTCCTCAGCATGAGAATTACCATACACTTTGGAGATTAAATCTAACTGGATTGCAATATCACTTGAGGATACTTCAAATCCTTCCAATTGTTTAAGTATCCAGTCATACACCTGGAAGAAATATCAGAAATGAAGTTGAGCACTTGCATCATAACAACTGAGGTAGTTCAAAATTCATGATCACAACTAAAATGGATGCCAGGAAATGACAGACATCATAAAAATATTTAGTTATCGAAAAGTGTCATGCATTTTCATTTTAGCAAAGCTACTTTTTGTAATTTACCCTTGAAAGGAACCTTTTTGTTGTTGTTGATCTAAATGGCAAGTGAACACAAAAGAAGAGGTCTACAAAGATACATTAGTTTTGAAATAGCCTTCCATGGATTATACTGGTCAGCTAAACACAGCAAAGATCACAAGAGGGGAATATAAATGAGGAAGTATGGCTGCTAGTGCATGGTGATTCTAGTCAGACCAATGTGTCCACAATTTGGTTTGAAGGGCATCTTACCCTATAAGAAATTATGTATTCACGTAGACGTTTTGATTGTGAAAATTAATCTGATTTGTGTATATGCATTTACTTCTATGCTATAACACTCCTATCTGGGACCTCAAGAGTTCAAGTCTGTTTGGTATTACTTTCCCGAGGAAAAGCATACACAGTTCACACTACATGGCTATTTTTTTTTAATAAACTCAAATTCTTTGACAAAGTTCATCATTCATAACATACGAAAATAATAATTACATGAGTGTTCAATGACAAGTAAATAACACTTACAGTATACTCTACAGAATAGTTCAAATAGTTGATCACGTCTTGCAAGCGCTACTGTGCCTGTAACCTAAAGTTGCAATTTTACAAGGATCACTGAGTCTACAACTCAATAAAGAATATTTATAAGCAACAAATTACTTTAACTTACAACTGTAGTGAGCTCTAAGCCTCTAATTTGGGTTTAGTTTTCAACATACCACACAGGTTTGTGTATTTTAAATTTCTCTCTTAACTCCCTCTATCTAATACTTACTCACAACAGACTATAACACTAGATCGGCTATATTGGTCATAGTCATCCATGGGCATAGCAACCCATGTATAACACTCAAATTCTACATTGTTGGCCAGATTATGAATCATACTCTCCCAGTGATCCCGGATCACCAGGCACTGCAGTAAAACAATAAGGAAGACCCCACCGGTAGCTAGCCGAAAAGTTAGGCTCAAACCCAACATGGTTCATGCTACATCCTAACTATAATGACTTTCAATCATCCATGGTTGTTCAGAGTTCCAGATATTTTGTGATTATAAAACCCTAAATCATATCTTAGGTTCATTACTTTGAACCTTACTCTCAAACTCGTGTTTCACTCGTTCTCCCACAAATTCCATTGTGAAATAATCATGACAATTCTCATTCTCAATCTCAAAATGGTATTAGGGTTCATATTTTTTATCATACTAAGCATGCAACGATATAAAGTTTCTACATCGTTAAATCACCGACGGCCCACTCTCTATGGTGGTTGCACTCTAGCCGCGAACCAGATAGCCTTTTTCATAGGTCGTCACTTTTGGGATTTAAGGGGTTAAGCATGCTAATCTCAATTTAAATTCAAACGACATGACCAAATTCAAGGGACTCAAGGCTAATCACAATCTCATCACAATGCATGTTATTCAAAGATTATAACATAGATATATTGTCATAACACAATATCTCTTTTTAATATTCATGACATATTATGACTGTCGTGTGCATACAGTTATCTCATTGCAATTAACTCATGCATAGTCATTCTATATATATCATGTTCATACTCAAGCAGTGTTTTAAAACTCGCCGAGTCAACTCGTTGACTCGGCTCGGCTCGGCCCTCCAGCGAGTCAACCCGGCAAGACAAACTCGGTTTGCCAAAACTCGGGCTTGACTCGGCCTGACTCGGGCGAGTTCTGGGATGTTTGAAATTTGTTTTTTGAGTTTCAAATTAGTTTCGAAATATATAAGTACATATATTTTAACAAGGGTTACCCCCAGATTTTGTATAAAAAAGAAAATAAAAATCATTTAAAGATAAAAAATCATTTAAATCCATAGAATAAAATTGCCATGTTGTTCGAACTACTGTTCACCCTGTGCTATCAACTTATTCTAGCAAAATATTTTAAAGAAATGATTCTCACTATATATGGAGGGTCAAATGTGCCTATGGGAAGTCACATTTAGGTTTCTTCATCCATTTGTTATGTGAACAAGCATTGTACAGATTCAAATATTAGTAGTCTTTTTATAGTTGTGCCATTAATATATTTCCTGCATAGTTTTCATACATGAGAAAATTGCTTATTTATGTTGATATTGGGCATTCTATAAACTTTTAATATGCACATATATCCCTATTTTACAAACATCCCAGAACTCAAAAACATGGTTTCAGACAAATTATATATTGTTTTTCTTTTAAAATTAAAAGTTAACAAAACCCGGTCCGAGTCACCGAGTTGACCCGCCGAGTCACGAGTCAATAAAGAACGAGTTGAGTTCCGAGTCACGGGTTTTAAAACCTTGTACTCAAGAACTATATTTCTAAACATGCTAATATACAACAACAATAATAACTGTCACATGGGTGTGAGTGCAGGTGTGCGGCAAAAATATAAAAAATTATATATATATATATATATATATATATATATATATATATATATATATATATATAGTCCAAAAGTTAGACATAAATGATCATGGGTGCGTTGACTACACCTAGGGTCAGGTTGACCGCATCGGGTAAGGGTGCGACACAGGTGCGGCACCTAGTTGAAGAATCCCTCTGACATATAGGGCAAAAAAAAAATCTTGGCAAATTTTTTTTTAAGTCCAAAAATTGGACCAAAATGACCCTCAGTGTGGTCAACGCACCCAGGGTCGGGTTGACCGCACCTGCGTCGCGTCGACGCGAGTGCGGCACCCTGCTAGCCGAATCCCTGTGACATAGAATAATAACATGTAATGCAATACGATTTGTTGACAACTAAAATTACATATAATATCCCTTACCTCGAATGTGAATATTGTACTTTCATCGCAATCGAGTCTCAAGTGGTTCTAATAATAGAACCTAATCATCACATAAGCATGTTCATGTTAATACTTATAAATTGTTTATATTTTGATAGAATTACCAAAATACTCCTCCCGAGGTGATCTGTCAAACCTCAATTTTTGTCTTCCTAGTTTGGTCAGACCCATAGGACAAGAAGATTCCTCTATGCGATACGAATCCAATGCACTAAATCCCACTCAATTCTGAGTTCGGAGAGCAAAGTTATGCCTATTTTACTTAATTAGATATTAGGTACACACACAAGGGCAATTTGATCATTTCAACTTTGTGATTTAACCTGATTCATCCTAGATCAAAACAGGTTCAATCTGAGTTTAGAGTACTAGGTTTACTGAACCTAGTCTCGACCCAACTGGGTCTGGTTTTAAACGCAATTGAATTCTAAAAAAAAATCATAATGGATCTGCTTTCCAACAGATGTGGATCCATATCCAGTTTTGTATAACTGGACTGGACCCAACTGTTCCAACTAGGTTCAGTTTTATCTCAGTTAGAGACAGACTGGACTAGTTCAGTTCTATCCTAGTCAGGAATAGGTTGAACTAGATCCAGTTCAGTTCCAACTAAATCCATATTAAATTATAAACTCGATCTAGATCCAGTTCTGATTTGAATCCATAACTGTCAGACTGGATCTAGATTCAGTTTTGATTTGGATCCAGAACTGATCCATCCAGCAATAGATTGGATCCAAATCTAGCTATATGTTGGATCCAGGACTGATCTGAATAGTCTTGAACTGGATCCAGATTCAGTTCTGATCTAGATCCAGTATTGTTCCATCTAGCCCCATACAAGATCCATACCCAATTTTATCTGGATTCGGTTCAACTTCGATCAATTCAGGTCAACTAGATCAAACTGGACCCAAATCCGGTCTGGTCCGATTCAAACCAGACCCAAACAGGAAATTGAGACCTTGTCAAACTCGACTCGGTCTGGATCGGTCATAACCAATTCGGTCGACCGAGATGGGTTCGAAATTGTTGACCAGACTCGGTCTGGACTGAACCGGACTGAGTCAGTCTTGGTCAGACCTGACTTGGTTTGGGTTCACACCCAGACCGGTTCAATCCGACCGAGTCGGTCTGGTTCAGTCTGAACCGGTTCGGTCGGCCAAGATTGAGATGTTTTTTATATATTACCTGGTTTGGTCTGGGTCGCACTTAGACCGCCCCAGGGTCCTTTTACCCAGAGGTTGTCGGTAACCTCTAATTGTCGGCCCTCTCTCTCTCTCTCTCTCTCTCTCTCTCTCTCTCTCTCTCTCTCTCTCTGCAACAACGCTGAGAGGTTGCGGACAACTCCTCTATTGTCGGCTTCCTCCTCTTCTCTCTCACACACTCTCTCTCTCCCTTTTTGTTAGGGTTCCGACAGCGATAGTTGTCGGTTGTCGCTCCTCAAACTCTCCTGCAGTCATGGTTGTCGGCCTCTTAAGGAAAATAAAAAAGAATAAAAATAAGGAGAAAAGAGGCAATTACCTACGTTGGGCATCGGTGGTGCTCCGACAACTGCCTCCCTCCCTCCCTCTCGGTCTCTCTCTAGGTACTTCTCTCTCACTCTCTACAACTCTCCCTCTCTCTCTTTTTCTCTTTCTCTCTCTGTCGAGTGGGCAGGGAGGCGCACCGTGAGAAATATTTATAAAGTTCTCATGGTGGGTGAGGATAAACCTCACCCTACCCGACGATCGTGGGGGGTAAGGTTTATCCTCACCCCCTCCCCCTACGACGAGAATGGGGGAAGGCGGTTTCGTAATTGGGGAAATCATCTTTCCTTGTTCTTGTATTAGTTTCTTTTTTTTACCTTCCTCACCCAACTTCATCAGGTGGGTTTCATAATTCTACCTCCTTAAAAGAAAATTCGTCCTGAATCTTACATGAAAACAATTGTAAAAGTTATGCACAGATGTTTGATTCGTGCTCTTATGTGGCTTAATTCTTGTTGTGATGACTCCATCTGACCAATACCAGTAATATATCTTTGTTTCGCAACTTCTACTCTTTTGTATTTAAAACTTTTATGGGTTTTTCACTCATACTTAGGTCATTCTAGATTTTCAATAGTGACTCGACTACATCCAATATATAAAAGGAATCAGGTATATACTTCCGTAACATAGAGACATGAAATACGTTATGAATTCTAAACAAGGAAGGTGGCAAAGTCAATCGATATGTTGTCTGACCAACTCTCGCGAGTATCTCAAAGGGGCCAATATATCTTGAACTCAATTTTTTCCTCTGACCAAAATGCATTACTCCCTTAAAAGGAGATATCTTTAAGAACACATGATCACTCTGCTCAAATTCTAACTCACTACGTCTTTGAAACGCATAACTTTTATGTCGACTTTGCGTTGCCAATAGATGCTCCTGAATGAATCTGACTTGGTCTGTCATACGTTGCACTAATTTAGGCTCTGATAATCTTTTCTCTCCAACATGAGGGTGTTCGGCACCATCAGCCTTACAGTGCCTTAAAGGGAGCAATGTCTATGCTTGCCTGAAAGCTATTATTGTAGGCAAATTCTATGAGAGGCAGGATGTCATTCCACGAGTCACTATACTCTAAAATAGATGCTCACAACATGTCTTCCATGGTCTGAATGGTTCGCTCTGATTGTCTGACTATCAGAAGGTAGAATGTCGTGCTCATTATTAATTGTGTCTCCATTGCCTTTTAAAAACTCTGTCAGAATCGAGAAGCACACTTAGAGTCCCTATTTGAAACAATCGAATCAGGTGCTCCATGAAATCTGACTATCTCTCTGATGAAGAATTAGGTCAACTGATCACAAGTGTGACTCGTCTTACAAGCTAAAAAATAAGTTGACTTAGTTAGTCTATCTACAATCACTCATACTAAATCCATCTCATTTCTGGTCTTTGAAAGTCCTGAGACAAAGTTCATAGTAACATCTGCCCATTTTCACTCAGGTATAAGAAGTGGTTGTAGTAGTCATTTGGGTCATTGGTGTTCAATCTTCACTTGCTGGCACACCAGATAACTGCTTATAAATTCATCGATGTTACTCTTCATTCAGCTCCACCAAAATGTATCATTTAGATCTCGATACATTTTGGTATTGTTTGGGTGGATGGCATATCTCGAATGGTGTGCCTCATCCAACAATTAATTTTTGAGTTGATCATCCTTAGAAATACACACTCTATGATGAAATCTAATAAGACCCTGAGCATCCACCTTGAAGTCCGACTTCTCACCCTCAAAAATTTTATTTCTAACTTTGGCAAACTCCAGGTCTGATGGTTGCTTTTCTTTAATTTGCTCCCACAATTCTGACTTCAATATAATTTACACAAACAATAATCGACCTGGTAAGCACCAAGTTTCTGCTTTCTAATGCGTGAATGTAGAAAACAACTCTCAATCTGCGAGTCTGACCAATGCTCCTGACTTTCAGCTAAGAGCGTCAGCGACTACATTCGCTTTTCCCATGTGATATTTCAGTTAAAAGTCATAATCTTTTAGAAATTCAAGACATCTCCTTTGTCTCAAGTTCAAGTCTCTCTGTGAAAACAGGTACTTGAAGCTTTGATGGTCAGTAAATACTTTGAAGTGCTCACTGTATAGGTAGTGTCTTCATATCTTAAGAGCGAAAACAACTACTGCTAGCTCCAAGTCATGTGTTGGGTAAATAACTTCATGTGTTTTCATTTGGCGAGATGCATAAATTATCATCTTACCATGATGCATCAGAACACAACTCAATCTCTTATGAGAAGCATCACTGTAAATAGTGAAGCCTCCAGTTCCAAAAGGTAAGGCCAAAACTAGAGCAGTGGTCAAACACTTATTTATCTCTTAAAAACTCTGATCACACTTGTCATTTCACTCGAACTTTGACTTTCTTAGTGAGTTTGGTCATTTGAGCTGCCAAAATAGAAAACCCTTCCTTAAATCGTCGGTAATACTCAGCCAATCCCAAGAAACTATGAATCTCTATAGGATTCTTGGATCTAGCCCAATTGGTGACTGCTTCAATCTTCGTAGGGTCTACCATAATTTTCTCTTTAGATACGACATAACAAAAGGATACCTGCTCTAACCAAAATACACACTTTGAAAATTTGGCGTAAAATTGATGTTCTCTAAGTGTTTGTAAAACTATCCTCAGGTGTTCCTCGTGTTGCTCCCTCGTGATTGAATAAATAAGAATGTCATCGACAAATACCACCACGAACGTATCCAAATACGGTCTGAAAACTATGTTCAGCATATGCATGAAAGTTGTTGGTACATTAGTCAAACCAAAAGGCATGACTAAAAACTCATAATTATCATATCTTGATCGAAAAGTCGTCTTAGTCACATCTTATTTCTTAATTTTTAGCTGATGGTAACTCGATGGCAGATCCAACTTCGAGAAGCATGCATCTCCTTGTAGTTGATCGAACAAGTTATCAATTTGAGGCAATGGATATTTATTCTTTATGGTCACTGCATTCAATTGTCGATAAGCTATACACATGCACAGTGACCCATCATTCTTTTTGGCAAATAAAATTGGAGGACCCCAAGGAGATACTGATGGTCATATAAACCTCTCTCCAATAAATCTTATAGTTGCTCCTTAAGTTCCTTAAGTTCTGCAGATCTTATCCGATACGAGACCTTTGAGATGGGTGTTGATCCCGAGATAAGATCGATCTGGATCTTGATCTTTCAATTAGGAGGGAGACCCGACAGTTCCTTTGGAAAAACATTCACATATTCTCAAAGTATATCCACATATAATATAGTGAGGTCGTCTCTCCCATCGGTCTTCATGTAAGCTAAAAATCCAATGAATCCTTCTCAAATGTAATTATTGGCCTTTAAGCATGATATGATTATCGGCCTAGCTAGTTTTTTAACACCTTAATATGTGAAGGTTGGAGTCTAGGGGTTTTGAAAACTAATATATTTCCTTCTGCAATTAATAGTGACATGATGATTCGACAACCAGTCCATACCTAGGACAGCATCTATATCCTTGAATTCGAGTTGCAACAAGTTCACAAGCAACTCATGGTTCTCTATTCTCACTGCATAGTTGTTATACATAGTGTTCACTATAGTGGATTCTCTTATGGGTATTTCTATCAAGTAAGAAACAGTCATCCGTGAAGGTACAACTGATAATAGTTTTTCAAAGGTTGGGATTGTAAAACTATGTGTAGCTCCAAAATCAAACAACACATGTACTAAAATACCAAAAATAGGGAGTGTGTCTTCAACCATCTCAGGGCTAGCAAGAACTTCTTGAAGAGCGGTCGCATATGCACGACTTGGTACTGCGGGCTTTTGCTTCAGGGTTGCACCATTCCTCCAGTCAGGCTATAGGCAGTCATTGGCATAGTGACCCATCTGCTGGCAGTTATAGCACTTGACATTCTTCGAGTCACACCTGCCTTCATGCCTTTAAAGATCACAAGTCCTGCACGAATTATCGGATTGAGACGACTTCTTAATCTTCTGCCTCTTAGCTTTTGATGGCATTCCGAATTCCTGACTTGCTTACCCTGGGTCTGACTACTAGTATGACCTCCGTAGTGCTTCTTGTGCTCTTGCTGAAACTTTTTCTTATACTGAAACTTCCTTCGAGAAAACTCGGACATATTGTTGTCGTTGGGTTTAGTCTTCTATTTTGTCATGTGCTTTTCCTTCGTCTTCAACTTCCAAAATTCATATCTTGAAGCATAGTCTACGAGCCGATTGCATTTCTTTATTTACAATGGCCCTACCAACCTCAAAATTTCGAGTCTCAAACCCCTTTCAAAGCGTCTGCACTTCTCTTTCTTGTTTGCTACTAAGGACTTGGTGAAACAGGAAAGAGAGTTAAATCATGCAGTATACTTGGCTACAATCATATCTCATTGCTTCAGCTTCCTGAATTCTTCCTCTTTCTCCACCTTCTAACACTTCAGAAAGAATTGCCTATAGAACATTCTCACAAAGGTGGACCAAGACAAATAGGTGTCTTGCTTTAGAGTGTCTCAGATAGTCCTCTACCAGTGTTTCGCAAAGCTGGTTAGGTTCGACACTATGATCCATACACTCTAATCCTCTCAACACTAAATGGCATCTAAGGCTTTTTTCACTTGCATAAGCTAGTTTTCTGTTACAACACCATCAAGAGTGTCATCAAAAAGTGAAGGTTGCATATTTTTTAACCTTTTGGCCCCAGAGGTAATGCCTGAAATGACTCTTTGGGATTGTCCTTGTTGAACTCGAGTGGTTTGTAAGAGCTCGTATATAATGTGATTTGTAATATACTCTAGAGGAATCCCCATGTTTTTTCTCCTGAGCTTCCCATCCGTGATCCTTGTGGGATCTCTATACTCCCTTCTCCAAGATTGCGTGGAGCATGCCTTTTAGGGGTACGGAAAGACGAAGGCGCTCTATGAGATGGTGCACCTTCCGAAGTGCGAGACGATGAAGGTGCCCTCCGGGATGGTCTGCCAAGGCGCTCGCCATCACCAGTCCCTATATCAGGTTGTCTCATCTCACGTCAGGCGGCTAAGGTGTCCTTAGACAGAGAGGTTGTTCTCCTACGAGTAACCATATATATTGCATTGAAATCATCACGTAATAGATTTATCATTATTTGAGTTAGTTAGGTTATTATTGTACGAAATTCCACCACATGCATGCATTATGATACTCATTCAGTCAAAAGTATTTTATTTCCTTAATAGCATCTCGGTACACATGAAAGAAAAAAGGAAACAAAACAAGACATAATTGGACTAGACCAACAAGACTAAACATCCATAGACGCAAAACATCATCTCACTCCTCAATCCATCTGAAGCTTGCTTCTCTCCCTAAATCTCTTTGTGCCTGTTGAGAGTGAAATACAGGAGGGGCACCCATATTGTATGGGGGCGAAGCGGAAGTGTAGGTAGGTGAGGCGAGGGTAACAGTGGGATCTTCAGGCACAGGAGGGGGCACCCATATTATATGGGGACGAAGTTGGAGTGTAGGTAAGTGAAGCGGGGGTAATAGTGAGATCTTCATCCGCACCTTCCCATGAACTTTTCGAAGTTGTCCGCCCATGTGCTAATCCTGGGCCGCTTCAAAGTTGTGCAGCATTTCATGTTGTCTCTGCAGCCTGAATTGTCACCCTCCTAGTTTCTTCAGCAAGAGGCTCTATGACCAGACCTGGAGTTCCTCTATTGGTTGTGCTCAAGGCAGTCGCATAGCTAGTTCGGGACATGTGTCGTCCTCGCGTACTAGCCATCTCAGACCTTCCCCGAGACGCAAAGTATGCACTAGGGGATGATCTCCTTGTGACTCTTACTCGAGCCGCCATCCAATCCCTCATCGTTCGCCTACGTACCGACCAAGCTCTCTGACGGTGGAACTGGTGAGTCTCTCCCCCGTAGGGCTGTGGTTGTTGCCCCTGAGTAGTCTCAGGGTAGTTTATCAAAAGTTTGTTTCATCGATACACATTTCTTTTCCTAACTATGATATAGATCGGTGGGGGGCGTAGAGTCAACTCACGTACGATTTAAGCCATGCTCGACATGACTCCAATAGCCATCGCCATCACGATGACAAATTCTTCTCTCCAATGTTATTAAAAATGCGCCTCAAGGCGCAAAAAGCATGCCTCGCCTCAAGGCGAGGGCCTTTGTGCCTTGAGGCACTGGTATAAAGCGTAAAAGCCTTGAGGTGTACGCCTCAGGGCGAAATGCGCCTCAATGTGAGGCATATGCGCCTCTTTTTGTTGGTCAAATGGGGGTCAAAGCTCCCATTTGACCAAAAAATAGATGTTATTAAATCAGGGCCCCGACCCTAATTTCTCATTTTGTTTCCGTCTGTCTCTCGTCTCTCTCTCTCTCTCTCTCTCTCGCATGCAGTCCCTCACTCGCCTCTCTCTCACAATCCCTCACTTGTCTCCCACTTATCGTCTCGGTGTCTCCCACGATCCCATTTTCGATGCCGCTTATGACCTTATGATACTCAAGGACGCCAAGAATCCGGCTGCCATGGATTTTCCGGCGAGGCGAAGCCGAGCAGCAGAGCTCCAGGAAGAAAATGGGTTGGATTCCAGTCCTTCAAAGAAGAAGATCAGGGCTCTCATGGATCGATCCGAGAAGTACTGATGCAATCCTTGCCACAAGGTGTTCTCTTCCTACCAAGCTCTTGAGGGCCACAGAACCAGCCACAAGAAGACCAAAGAAGAGCTCCTCAATGCAGAAGTTGCGGAGAAGGAGGTCGTTGAACCTCTCTATGAGCTCCCCTCGCTGGAATTCGACACCAACGAGCTGCCGGCCCACCAGTGTAAGATCTGTCATAAGTCCTTCTCATCTGGACAGGAGCTCGGTGGGCACAAGAGGTGCCATTGGAACGAAGACAGGGCTTCCCACTGCTCGTCCATGGCCACCATCAGTACTGAACAGAAGAGAATTCCGATCTTGCCGGGTTTCGACCTTAATGAGGTGGCGCCACTGGAAGAAGTTGGTCTTGATGCTCTATACAGTATGATCGATGTGGTTCCTGCAGCTGCAAAGCTGCTCAGAGTCGATGCTGAGACTGACAATGCCGTGTTTCTAATTCATGATCCATCTGCTTGAGTTTTTACAGTGTTTCTGGTGCACAAATCTACTGAATATGAATCGGTCCAGACCTGAGGAGCTCGGATTTTGGTGTCTGGTTTCTTTCTTCTAACAGAGTAAAGCAATTTTGGGGTGCCTGGAGAAAACAGAGGAAATGTTGGTGTTTCCCTCACTGTTTTTTTTTCCTTATTTTTTCTTTTCTTTTACTGTTTAGTTCGTTTCATTTTCTCTGTTGCAGCAAAGCACAGGAATGAAGGATAACAATTTGTTTTATGATCCTGAAAGTCACTGTAAACACCTTTTTTTTCTGTACAGCAAAGCACAGGTATGGATGTGACTTGTAGGAGCAGAAAATGCATCAAATTTTGTGTAGTGTGTAGCTTTTACTCAATAAAGAAGCTTAAAGATGTGCAGGGGGCTGGCTTTATGCCACTGACTTGCACCATTTCAAATATAGCGTGACTAAACTGTTTAATATTCTCATTTTACAATAGTTTCCTGATATTCCTTTCTGTGCAGATGATGGTGGTGGCATGGATCCAGATAAAATGAGGCAATGCATGCCACTTGGATATTCAGTAAAGAGCAGGTTAGTAAATACAATTGGGCAATGTGAGCTATTATTTTTTCTGTATTACTCATACTATGCATACTGTTAAAAGAGGAATGTTCTTAGACAGCATTTCTGGATGTAGACTACTTATCTATCTGTTATCCAATGGAGCATATAGCATTGACTATCGAGTGATGAACTATTTTCATTTGATGAATGCTCATATAGAGAGATACTTACATTTTTTAATATGCATTTTGTTGTTAATGTTAATTTTTTATTGAATAAATGCTCATATTTTATTTCTTAGATACTTACATAGATCAAGTTGTTGCATTAATGTTACTTTTACATGTTAATCTCATATTTTTTCCGTATTTATTTGAGATTTTTTATTTCTTGTTGGTTGTTGCTTCATCAATAAACCATTTCTTATTTATTTATAATTTTAGATAATTTTTTTAAGTTAAAAAAAAATTTGAGGCTTATGCTTATTTATTTGTATCAGGCTTTCACTGAAAGCGCTTAGAGGTTGAGCTTCTCCCTCAAACATTGAGATAAGGAAATATCAAATATCATTAGAAGAGATTTGTATCGGAGTAGTTCTAAACTTTCTCAAGATGCTCTTTCAATTCTCACAAGGATATTGAAAGAAATTCAAAATAACCACGATAATAATAACTGTGATACATATAATACAAGCATATATACATACATAATATGCAAGACTTCATTTGAAACACTTGAAACCAGAAGAAACCAAAACTTGGCTAAATAAAGAAAATGGGAGAAAATGCTACAGGAATCCAGAAAAAAGATAAACCCAGACTATCAGCTGATAATTTGAAACTGAGCTGTTTATTCGTCCTTAAAGGACAAAGTTGCTATTAACACACTACACAAAAATTGACAAATCCTCATGTAGATACTGGGTCCTCAACAATCAAGGTGTCATAGTTAAACTTCACCAGATGAGAAGACCAAAAGACCATTTACCAGTACAGGTAACATGACAGAATGCAGCTTCCTAAGGTGTGACTCCAATTAACTAATGACAACACCCTGCCATTAAATTTAACCGAGGAAAATTTCTAAACACAAAGTAAACACATAGGTTACATGCGGATACCTACACACACCTGTTTGTACACGTGAACTCTCTTTCTCTCTTTCGTGTGTGTATATATAATTCTCAGTTGTAAATTGAAAATTACAATTAGAACATTAAAAATGACGTCAAAATAGGGGAATTCAACAAACTTTTCACAAAACTTAAATAAAATATCAAGAACAAGGATATATAAGAAAAAAAAGTCAAATAATCACAAAGAAAAGAACTGAACACCAAAAACAATCACAGAGAGTGGAATGAGAAGCAAAAAATAGAGGAGTGGGGAGATGGATCGACCACGAGAGCGAGTTTGAAGCGTCAAAACTTCCGCAGCTCCTTAATGACTCTACGGAGCTCCCAGGGCGACGCGACGGACGACGATCCGAAATTGGGGTCGCCCATCGTCGCAATCCTTCGGTAGAGAGACCTCCAATTCCATGATTCTCTGCTCTCGTAGTCGATCGTCCCGTAGTTGTGAACTTGGGAAAAGGAAGAGTACAGAGAGAGGGAAGATGGGTTGCGCCGAAGAGCGTGAGAAACGGAGAGAAACGTCAGAAACGGGAATCGTGGGGTGGAGAAGGGGAGTTGGAGAGGGTTCATTCAGGGGTCATGGGATTGAGACTTCATGAGAGAGAGAGAGAGAGGGAGATGGTAATTCAAGAGAGGGTTGTGTATGTTCGCCCCCGATGATTCACTGAATCCCACGTATGTGTTCGGGGCTTTGAATGAGCACCACGTATACAAGCACCCGTGTATGTTGACATAACTTTGCATCGGACTCTGGTGTTGTTGCAAAGACTTAAGTACCCTTTATTGCTATTCTTCTCATAAAGTGATGGTTTGAGAAAATGACAAAAATATCTTTTATTCAAAAAAGAAAAAACAAATAGTTCAAAAAAAGGACAAACATGTCCTTCATCCAGAAAGTCGAGGATGATGTTGACTCTTCAAAGTCTTCTTTTTTTTCTGTTCAAAAAAAGGACAAACATGTTTTCTTCTTCTTTCTTCGTAAAACACTGTAAAACCCTTTCTCTCTCTAGAGAAGAAATTAAGGGAAACAAAGAGTTCTTCCTGGAGAAGGTCATGAACATCAACCCTCTCACTCTCTCTCCCTTCTCTCTCTACTTCTGTGCACATCCAACAAACGATCCTACATTGCTGCATCGTCATCTTCTTCTTCTTCCTTCTTCGTAAAACACTGTAAAACACTCTCTCTCTGTAGAAAAGAAATCAAGAGAGGTAAAGGGTTCCTCCTGGAGAAGGCCATGAACACCAACCATCTCACTCTCTCTCCCTTCTCTCTCTACTTGTGTGCCCGATTTAGAGCTTTTGCCCTTACAGGAGGGGGATCCGGGGGCTCCCCCCCGGCGCGGATCCCGCTGCGCGGTCAGCGGGCGGGGGTCCAGGGGGGGGCGCCCCTGGCGGGGGGCTCGGGGGCAGCGCCCTCCGGACCAAAATTTTTTTGGGCCTTCTAACAATGATTTGTAGTATTATCGGGCTTTCCTACAGCAATTTGTAGCATTTGTAGTATTATCGGGCTTTCCTAATTTGCGGAAGACACTACAAATCGCTATAGCGATTTGCGGAAGACACTACAAATCGCTATAGCGATTTACGGAAGACACTACAAATCGCGGATTTGGAATATGACCTCCGGTTAGGGAGATATGACTCTGACAAGTTGGTCCTAATTTGCGGAAGACACTACAAATCGCTATAGCGATTTGCGAATCGCTATAGCGATTTGCGAATCGCTATAGCGATTTGCGGAAGACACTACAAATCGCTATAGCGTTTCGCGATTTACGGAAGACACTACAAATGCTACAAATTGTTGTAGGAAAGCCCGATAATACTACAAATCATTGTTGGAAGGCCCAAAAAAAATTTGGTCCGGAAGGCGCTGCCCCCCGAGCCCCCCGCCAGGGGCGCCCCCCCTGGACCCCCGCCCGCTGACCGCGCAGCGGGATTCGCGCCGGGGGGGAGCCCCCGGACCCCCCTCCTGTAAGGGCAAAAACTCTAAATCAGGCACACAAGTAGAGAGAGAAGGGAGAGAGAGTGAGAGGGTTGGTGTTCATGGCCTTCTCTAGGAGGAATCCTTTACCTCTCTTGATTTCTTCTCTACAGAGAGAGAGGGTTTTACAGTGTTTTACGAAAAAGGAAGAAGAAGAAGATGACGATGCAGCAATGTAGGATCGTTTGTTGGATATGCACAGAAGTAGAGAGAGAAGGGAGAGAGAGTGAGAGGGTTGATGTTCATGGCCTTCTCCAGGAAGAACTCTTTGTTTCCCTTGATTTCTTCTCTAGAGAGAGAAAGGGTTTTACAGTGTTTTACGAAGAAAGAAGAAGAAAACATGTTTGTCCTTTTTTTGAACAGAAAAAGAAGAAGACTTTGAAGAGTCAACATCATCCTCGACTTTCTGGATGGAGGACATGTTTGTCCTTTTTTTGAACTATTTGTTTTTTCTTTTTTGAATGAAAGACATTTTTGTCATTTTCTCAAACCATCACTTTATGAGAAGAATAGCAATAAAGGGTACTTAAGTCTTTGCAACAACACCAGAGTCCGATGCAAAGTTATGTCAACATACACGGGAATACGAGCCCCATGTGCTTGTATACGTGGTGCTCATTCAAAGCCCCGAACACAGACGTGGGATTCAGTGAATCATCGGGGGGAACATATAACCTGCTTTGGTAATTCAACGACATTTGCGGTCGTCCTCCTGACGTTCGCGCTGATGAAGGGCAATACAGTCATTTTATGCTCCATTTACATGGACAGACAGTATGGTCATTTTTCATAAAAAGTTTCATGTACGATTTTATTTGAAGTGAAATGTTGATACAATTCTAAAATATATCGATACAAGTTTATAATAAATATTGATACGATTTCTAAAAAAATTAGTAGTTTCTGTAAAGTCGATATGAAATATATATTTTTATAAAGATACCTATAAATTAAAATAGTTAAACATAATATATAAATCAATTATTATTGTATAAATTTTTATCTTATAATATTAAAAAATTTCTTAATAAAATTAATATCTTTATAAAATAAAATTGTTATTTGTATGTAGAAATGCTAAGAGAAACCAACTTGATACCCATTGATAACATAATAAAGTTGTTTATATGTAAGTTGGTGTGTGATTATTAAGTAATTGGGACTAGTTTCTTAAACATTTGTACTTCTTTCTATGGTTTCAGAGACGAGTTTAGTACCGGTATCTGGTACTAGAAAGCCTGAAATGCAACTATGGACTTGGTACTCGGGGCTGTCAACTCATGGGTCGATACTCTGTGAGATCTGTGGCCCTACCCAAACCTGGATTTGAGGGCATGGGCTTAAAAATGCCAACATGAACACTATTCAAGTCGAGCTGAACCTGACCCAGAAAAAAATCTACAGTTCGGGTTTGAGTTATCGGATACAGATCTAACCCAACATGCCCCGTGTATTTTGTATAGATTTTTTACATAAAAAATATATTGTTAAAGACTATAAATAATACGGGTCTAGAGCTTTCATTTTGTTGACCTGACATAACCCGGACAGAAGTTATCTGGGTGGATTCTGGTGACCTTGATGGATCGGATGTCCTACTCAACAACAAACCTAAGTGCTCCACTAGTTTATAGCGGCTTGGATATGTATATCGGGAGAGATTTGATCCATTCCTTTATGTTTTAGTACATTCTCAGTGCAATTGTGATTTGGGTCCAGTCTAGTAATATACTGCCGGACCCATATCATGGTCCACGCAACGTGTCACAAGCCTAGACAAGTGAATGGTTTGGTTTGGTTTGGGCCTTTGTTAAGATGGGTCCAAAAAGATTGTGTCTAGGCATCACTGCATCGGATTCAGAGTTTCAGACCCGGACACAGACTCAGGAGAGAAACTCCCACTGTCACCCCACCAACACCACCGAAATCAACCAATTAAGGTACTGGAGATGAGAATGGATTATTGGATCACATTTAGGTCTTGTACCTGAAAGCACCTTAGTTGATCCAACAACTTAAGTAATCAAATGAAAAACATTGCGGACCTTTACCAAGCCAAGATAAAAGCACAAGGGTTAAGACTTGGCCCGTGTACATAGGTGCTAGTTCAAGTCAGGAGAGGAACCTGCGGTGTAAGTGGATTGGTTGAGTCGGTCCACAAATCCAAATTCCATGGAATGGTTTCAGATGTGGATCTTGGCCCCCATGAGAATGACAGTGTTTTTCCTAGGTGGTGGACCCAAATACTTCACAGTCCAACCGCATGCAGAAAACGTTGTAACGTCTGATACAGTTTCATAGGCAGCCACAACTTTTGGGTTTAAGAACGTTTGGAAGGGAGCAGAATAACATAGAACAAGTAAATTAGTTCATAGCTGAAAGAACATTTTGCAATGAGCTCAAGGGCATCTATTGATTGAATAACTGTGTTCATCTTGTTATAAACTATAGCTACCAAAACCAAAAAGTAGCTTAAAGCGAAAATAACTGTTTGAACCTGGCTTTGGGTGTTAAACCAAGTTTTACTCAAAAACCATGGTTTGGTGGCTGTTTCGATGCCATCAAACCCAGTTTTAAGTACAACCCGGTTGGAGCAAAACCGGGTTTTTAAGCCAATTTTGCAATGCTACTCTGCACAACTAGGGATGGCAGTGGACCGGGGGAAAGCGGAGCCCCACCCTGCCTCGCCCCGTTTGGACCAGGGATGAAGGTTAAAATCCATCCCCGTTCCCGTTCGGGGATGGAGGTACACTTTTCCCCGCCCCGCCCCGCCCCATCCCCGTCCCCACCACTTTTCCCCGCAATAGCCCCACCCCGCCTCATCCCCGTTTGAACCGGGGATGGAGGACATGAAACGGGGATGAAGGCGGGGGTGGAGGTTAAAATCCATCCCCTTGCGGGGATGGAGGTTCTAATCTTGAGGCGGGGCGGGGGTGGAGACCTTGTCCCCCGGCCCGCCCCACCCCACCCCACCCCACTGCCATCCCTATGCACAACTGTGTTGTCCAAGGAGTGGGAGTCACGACCCTCACTTCCCCTTCCACCCGGCCCACCACCTCACTCTTCTTCCAATCTATGTCTGGCTGGAAGGCTACCACCCTCATCGAGCGTACCAGTCTGACATTTTTTGTTTACCTTTTTTCTTAAGTATTCCTTCATGGCTAGTTATTTTCCAACCATGAAAGGCCACATTTGAAACTTTTTTTTTTCTTTATAGCCAGCCATTTTCTAGCCAACCACCAACAGGAAAAATAACCGAGATGGTTCTGCTCTTGTCGGTTGGTACCATCCGGTTATTTTTCGGCCCGCGAGTGGCTAGAAATTGGTGGGATTTTTTCAACTTTTATACTGTTCGCAAACCAAACACACAAAAACCTAAGTTTTTAGCAAACCTAGTTTTCCATAAACCTGGTTTTGCCCCATCATCCAAACAAGGCCCAAGTGTTTATAAGTGTTTAATAAATGCCTTAACGCATGAAACGTGGAGAGTGAAGCTGTAAGGAAGTGTGAGAAGTAAGTAGGACGTAACATAAAATTGAATAGAGAAAACCTTCACTTAAATACAACTAAGCATTCCGGTCATATATATAAGTAGGAAGTAACATAAAATTGAATAGACAAAACCTATGGTTTAAATTACACAAATTATCCATCATATGTAGGTTTTACAATAAAAATTAAAAAGAACCCTGAAAGTAAAAATGATTTCATTTTGGAAGAAGCAATTTTTCATAAAGTTTCAGAAGCATGAAAGAAGTGTGGTTTTTGCACTTTAAAGGGAGCTTCTTAAGATGCAAGCTTCCTAGGATTTTACAAGCTTCCAGTAACCATGATAACAACAGCGGAAAACAAAAGTCACTCTCTTTTTAGGATTCATGTGGCTCTTTTGACACCTTTGCTGTTGGCCATTGCAGTGTAGTATTAAGAAGTGGTGCATGTTCATGAACTTGTGGTTCACAGTCTCGGTCGATGTGTGCCACACCTACTGCTGCTACCCTCTCACTGTAGCGTGCCCATGTTACAATGTATAAACCAGCAATGATCAGAGCCCCTCCTAAAATACTGTCACAAACAGATATATCCATCAGTTGTTAAATTTGCTTGTGCTTTAAGCAGTCATAAGCAACACAATTAGTATGATCAATACAGTGATTATCCTGAACTTGTGATATATCATGTCGGTAATATTCAGATATATTTTTCCATTATAAGATTTGTTACCATTTCAGAGACGGAAAGAAAAAATAAAACGCTAACAAAGAAGAAACGGTCCAGAATCCCCAGAATATTTCTTTTTGACTCAGCATGTAATATGAAAAAGAGTCAATGCACCAAGCATATTGCTTTTTATCAGCTAAGCTTTTCATTTAATCTAGATCCTCAAACATTTAAACATGTGACCTACATCACTTGATAAAAAGCTTTCCAAATGATAAAAAACACAACTATAGAGACCTGGAATGATTGTTTCAATTTGATTATATTCCCTTGTTCTCATGAACAAAACCTCATTAAAAGTTAACGAACTGCCTAGTGATCCCAGTCAAAAACTATCAATTCATAGAAGCTCTTCATCCTCTGTCTTCCATACTAAGATTTCCCTGCTCTATGTACAAATTTGTCTTAGTTTGTTTGGCCATTCTCTTGTGCATTATCAGACTAACAGATTAACATTTAAAAAAATACAAGGAAATGACAGATTGCTGACATGAATAGCTACCAAAGAAATTGTGGCATGCATGTAAGAGGTTGGGCTTAAGGCCTTGACGCATAATACTAGGGTTTCTCAGGGCCTGATTGCTGGAGGTATGTGATGGGTGGCTGTTACCACATGAAAGACAGCAGCAGATTTACGGAAAGTTGCTAAGAAAGTTACCAACATAGATGCATGTGGCTTTGCATTCAACTAGGACCATGAGTAACAGCAGACTGGTGACCTGTGCAATGCAATATAGGGCAGCTTGAGATTTGGTGATCAGTTTTCTGAGGAGACATGAAGGCATTCGTCATAATTGATATGCCTAAAATATAAATGTGCCTCAATCTTTGGTTGAAACATTTGTGCCATATGCAATGATCCATGTTGCCTACAAGCAAGCAACTATTGGTCTTGGAAGAAGCCTGTTCTGTATGATTCTTGACAGCATTGTGTAGGCAAGTAAATCCAAAGAAAAAGAAATGGGCAGTTGCTCAATAAAGCAAGCAAAGATGTATACTTCGCAAAGAATGGCATTGATTGAACAAAACCAAGAGCATATGTTAATTCATGAACTTCCCCACTGTCCAATTTGATGCATGACAGATAACGTAGTTCGAACAAAACATGATACTTGAAATTAGCCAACTTCAAACAATACATGCAAGCCTGTCAATCATCTTACACATTATCCAGCATAATGGCCATGGTACTTTTGTTGGCCCTTTTGCTTTCCCTTTATCATGAAGCAAGGAATATGTAATGCGAAATGTAAATATCTTTCATACCACTAGCTTATGAATCTGCGATGAAAGCTCTGACTTCAATAATAATCATCATCAAGGCCTTGACTCATCTATACAGGGTTGTCTTTAGGAATATAGATGGGCTGGACTCAGTTCAGATATAATCAAATGCAGCCTAATCAGACCCAGAGTTTGATGAAGAAATCCTTCAAACCTGGAACCAGTTAGCTATTTATCCCAACCAGATATAAATTTACATGTAAGTCAGTCTCATCTAGTAATATCCAGAAGTCTCATTTAGTAATATCGAGAGTCAAATTTGTAGGTAAGATTCAGATTTAGATGTGAATAGAAAACACAATTAAGATCTGAATAATAATTTCCACTTTCATCAGAATTTAGACATCACAAATATGATTGTAAGAAACCACAAGTAACGCAAGATCGCAAAGCTGAATGATTCACTCAGTGCTCAAGTCCCACCTTCCCAGATATAATGTGCTTCCAAGGAAAATCCTTGACAAAAAAGCAGATGCCAGAGGTTGAAGTGGGTTATACAATGCCACTAATGCAGGACCAATTATCTTATTACACCAAGTCAGAAGCGCGTAGTTGACAGCAGATGCAACAACACCCTGGAAATTAGGTTCTGCTCTCAGTATATTCTAATTATGATGGCACAGAGGGAAAAAAATAAAAATATCTAACTGCTAAAAGATTCATCATTAATCAGAAGATGATAATAATAGAATAATAAGGAAAGAATATCCCGTAAAATTCAGAAAAAATGAATTTTACCATAAAAACCTTTTATGGAACTTTCCTTTCACTTGGATCCCTGATACTTTTGAACAGGGGGAGAGCTTCATATTATGACGTGAATGTGTGAAAGAAGACATCTGCTTGAAGGTCCTTTTGAAATTATCTATAGAAATTATTATTACATACAAAATATAAATCAGAAACTTACAGCAAATATGACTGCCAATATTTTGAACTTTGATAAGGCCCAATCAGTATTGCCATTGGTTGCAAATAATCCAGTGAAAGCCATCAAAAGAGCACCAAAGAAATATGAATATGCTGTCAATGACAGGCTGGCAGGATACCTCATTAATACTGGAGCCTGAAATCATTAATCAAGCTTTCAGGGAAAAAAAGAAAAGAAAAAAGTCTGAAAGCAGCAGAAATATCTAAAGTCTCAGTCATATCTCTAAACCATACCAACTATCCGCATCTAGCAATCATATTCATCACCAATACACTATTCAAAGGCTATATCTTCCCATAGTTAAGGCTTTTATTAGGATAGAAATGCAGTATACATAACAAATCAGACAACAGAAAACAAACTCATCTAAATTGCACAACGAACATGGGAAAGCGAAAGGCAAATAATTTAAGCAAAAGAGGATCTGTCACATTATGGACAAGGATGGAAAGCATGTTTGAAACAGTAGTCCAAGTTAATTCAGGCTAATATAAACACTGAACTGTGGACGCCAACATTAGCCTATCGACCCACATAAAAGGATGTGGGGGAAAAAGATAGGTCAAAGAACTGGCTGCAGTGTACAGAAAGCGTGAAGCATACTTCCAGGCAGCAAAAAATAAAGTTCAAGACAATCTTTTAATTGAACCAGCATCAAGAGGCAGTAGCTCTTGAGACCAAACAGCTAAATGAATGAAACTGACTCTCACTTATTAATAACAGATTTACAGTTTAAACAATTTTAATCCTTGTAGAAACCAAAGGTGGTATTTTTGTTTGGTCATTGATGGCCTACACATAGTATATATATATATATATATATATATATATATATATATATATATATATATATATATATATATATATATATATATATATACAGTAATGAGCTGGTGCTGCCCCTTTTCTCGTTCTGTCTCGTTAGGCCTGTAACGACCCCAACTCATACCCATTGAAAACGCAAAAAAAAAAAATAAAGTGCGGAAACAATCCCAAAAACCCGGAGCCTTTACAGTTCCACTTTCAATTGGATAAAACAACCAACCACAATAGAGCTTACAATTATCATTCATATCAAACCAAACCTTTATTAAAATAATGAGTAATAAGTCTAGAGACAATTACATAAATGAAATATTCAGAGTGCAATAACTACTGAATGAAACAAAAAGAAAATAAAAGTAGATTGAGAAACGTTGTCCATCTATAATCTGTCTAACAAGTGTGTGACACCCGTGACTTCCCCAGAAGTCAATCGCTTAACTGATCATCTGCGGCTGCGAAAAACCACAAATAGAGAGGGTCAGAAATCCGAAGAATTCTGCGTACAGATCCCTCTAATGAAAATAAATGAGTATAAAGAACACGGATACGAATTCATACAATAATTCAAAAGAATGCAATTATGACAATTACATAATTCAGATAAGCATTCATGCAACAGGGAGCATCTATTAGGCATAAAAGAACATTAATCAATAACATGAATCACAATTTAAGTAAGCAGGAAATTAATCATGCATTAGAAATTAAACATCATGCATCCACCAACATGTAACAATTAAAAAAACATGTAACCGTGCATGTTCTAATGCATAGCAGGATTATGCATGATTTATGTGCAATGCATGATCACTTTATTATCTTTCCTTAAGGTTTTCTTTTTCTATATACATGCCCTATTAAATACATATAATTTAAGTTTCTCTTTTTAATTACCGTTGCCCGCGGATACACCAAGCAGGTACAATTTTTTCGAGGTCAAGTTAGTTTCCCACGGTAGCTTAACACAATTTGTATTTTATTACTGGGTTCCAAACTTAGCCCTCGACCGAATCACCTTCGAAACATTAGACCTCCACATCTAATGTCGGGGACACTAGGGACACCCCACGCCCACAAGTGTCACTTCCTTGGTATACCAAAACAACAATTGTGCCGAACACACCACCCCTAGGTAAAGTGACAGACTTTCCCTAAAACCATGGTCAGGAGAAAGAACCTCAATATCGGGTTCAGGGGTCAAAGTAAAGCACACAGAGTTTTTGTATCCTCGTGGTCCTGTTAAAAAGTATGCGAAAATGAATTGCAAGAATGCATAATGCATTCATAAGGTCCAACATTAGACAAACACAACCCCACAATGGGGAATAACAAAATCGCCCACTAAGAGACACCACAATAAGCCTACGAAGAGGCATAAGTTACATATGCTTTATTGAATAAGGGTCTAAAAGGCCAGGACTTACATGGAAGAATACCCCTCTATTTATACACAAAGGAGTGAGAGAAAGAGAGAACATTGGGAGGCCCAAAAGGGGACTCGTTGGGCCCCCAACGGTCACATTTGTGACCGTTAAATGAAATGCATTAAATGTATTTTACAATAAATAAAAAATAAAAAGAAAAAAGAAAATATAAAATAAAATACATGTAAAAAGATGTAAAAAGACTAAAATGCCCTTAATGGGCATAATTACAAAAATACCCGTTATCGGGTATGATGAGATAAATACATATATGTGTATATATATATGTATATATGATTACATATATTTTAACACCCCCCCCTCAAACTTTGCGTGGGGATAACGAGAAGTTTTAAGATACAAAAGGAGGGTTCCAGTCTTCAAAAAAAATCTTCAATGGAAGTCATCAACATTATAGCGCATGAAAGAACTTTGCATCTGTCAGTCTTTAACTGTCTTTAATGATCATCCCCAAGTTCCTTTCACGATGTATCATAGATGCTTCATTCATCCCATCTTGAAGATCCTGTGGAACAAGCCAAAAGAACTCCATGTAAAAAGTACCTTTGTATCTTAATCAAATAAGAGATATCAAAAAATGGATAATAGACCATAACATTGATTAAAAAGGACAATGATTCAAAAAATAATTTATGCATTTTGATTGAGTATTTATGCAAAACACAAATGAACCTTAAACATTGATAAAACACACTAAGTTCTTGAAGAAAGATAAATGCACAAAGGCCACACTAAGAACATTTGACCAAAAATATCTCCAAGAACCATGTAAAAATGCCTTCAAAGATGTGCACTTCAAGCACCAACACCACAAAGGAATACGTGTGCAAAGACACACCAAGAACACTTGAATAAAAGTACCCAAAAGTACAAAGGGGACACCCACAAATACCAAAAGATTGAATTTCTTAGAATAGGTGAGCACTAAGGCTCCCAAAATCATTCTTACAAAGGATTTTATCAATATTTGGAAGTAAGGAGTGTATGAACGGAGAACACTCACAAGTGCATAAAGACAGAAAATATGAGATTTGTATTAAGATCAAGTAAAAAATTTCATGTATTAGAAATATATCTAAGAAGACAGTGTTCACATAAGAACAAATTGCTCTCAAGGGAATGTGTACAAGAGCATATGAAAGAAAACATGTTTAACACACATAGATCACCAATAAGGAGACATTTTATCAACAAAAGATGAGTTAATGATTTCTCTCACATCTTAGAGAGAAGAAATTTTCTGCCAAACAAATGCCATATGTGAACTTGCAAGGACATGATCTAAAAAACATCCACCCAAGAGTCAAGAGCATAAAAGGAGTGTATAAAACACAAAAGTTCAAAAAGATTTAAGTCCACTTAAGAGGCAAAATAATGAGTGTTATTTTAGTAGAGAACCTTACACATTTAAGAACATCTCACTCAAATGATTGTAATTACAAAAACTCATTTTGCATATCAAATACAAAGGTAGCCAAAACCATAAGCACTTAATATGTAGATTAAATGCCAAAAAATCAATTTGATTTTAAAATATACATATTAATGATATGATTCACTTGTATCTTTAAAAGACAAAATATGAATGAAATTTAACAAATTTCAACAATAATTCATCCACTACAAGCAACTACCTCATTAGTCTTCCAAAACCCACAAATCAAGTATATAAGCTACTAGAACAAGAACATAATCATAATGTCATTAAAGGCCAAAAGACACACACAAAGGTGTGTATAAACACCGCTTGTCTACATGTAATAATATTTGAAATGAGTGTATCAACGACAGGAACAAGAGAATACACGCCAATATGGACCAAAAGCATCTCTTGTCTTCGTAAAAAGACACTCAAAATCAAGTATGTTCAGCTACTAGAACAATAGTATCAAGCCAACCATAGGTTAAAACACAATACATCTCTTGTCTACATAAAATGGCACTTGAAATGAGTGAAAGAAGCCAACCATGGGCATACATCTCAGCGACTAGAACAAGGACACAAATGCCAACATAGACTAAAATCACACAACATGGTGTGACTCAACGTGCCTTGTCTACATATAATAACACTCAAGATAAGTGTATTCAGCTACTAGACCAAGAGAACAAAACGAACAAAGGGCTACCAACACACAAAGGTGTAATAAAAATCTTGTCTACATATGATGACACTTAGATAAGAGTTATAAAAGGAGAAGACTTTTGAGGCAATAAGACTTGTAATGACAAACATATAACAAATAAAACATTGATTTTAATATACCTTAAAACATTTAAGGTTTCAACTATCATATATCCATCACAGGTTCACATAATTAAGAGCATCCATAAGAACAATGGCCAAAAATAAATGAGTGACACACTCATAATTAGATATCACATAACAAGTCATTTTAGGGTCAAACTACAAGTTGACAACCTAAAATGACATAACACAAGGTGCACATAACTCACCTTAACAAACATCTCTAATATAACAATAATAAGGCCAAACAAATGATGCATTAAATAACATGTGATGGACAAATATAAATGCCACAAAAAGGCAATAAACACTTAAAGAATCATTTTTCCAAATAAAAGTTTTTACAAAGAGGACCGATTAAAAAATAGAATCAAAGGTCTAATATAATTAATCACAACAATATGTCTCATAACAACAATTTTGTATAAACACTTTACGCAAAACCCATAAAAACGGTAAAAGGGGAACACACATGAATAAACAATTTTATTTATGTAAAAGAATGCTTAACAAGCATTACAAAACGGTTATCAAAATGTATTCACGACAATCTAGAGATGAAAAATCTAGAACCATTCTCAAACATTGAGAACATCTTAATGCTATCAATTGTAATACAAAAATACATATTTTCAAAAGATGACACAAGAGAGTTTTAACAAGGAACCAAGGCATATGCATAGATAAAAGAAACAATATGAGAGACTAAGTGCATACATTCTCATAGAAAAAGCACTCATGCAATAATTAAAGCCATATGTCTCATAAAATAAACATGTTTTTAATCAAGTTTAAGCATATATGCAAATGATTATATAAAATTTTACATTTTTAAGCATGTAACGAATTGAGAATTTCAAACATGAATATGCATGTCTATCAAGGATGAAATACAAATTGTATTTTGACGATTATCATATATATATATATATATATATATGTGTGTGTGTGTGTGTGTGTGTGTGTGTGTGAAAAACAAGTTTATATTTTATAAAATAAGACATCATTATCAAATCAATAAGATAAGACAATTATTGACGAAACATCTAGAATAAATAATTCATGGTTATATATATATATATATATATATATATATATTAAAGTTATTTAAAAAAAAAGGCTTCAAGATTCAAAACATACTACATATATCTAGTTTCCTTAAATACGTTCAATGACGGTTAAAATACTATTTTAGAAAAAAAAAAACATACATTTCCATATATTTCCTTTCAAAACATACTACATACGTATATATGTTTATATATATATATATATATATATATATATTGTAAAACCCGAAAATTTTATAAAATTTTGCGAATTGGGCCTGGATCCAAATTACAGATCCAGGACCCATAAAGTGGTTTTTCGCATACATTTACCTCGTAAATTTGATATGTACGTATAAGTACAATAATTTGTAATTAACTAAATAATTCGGAGAATAATCATTCAATAGGGGTGCGTAGATGGGTATGGGATCCATATACTGGATTCATGTGCATATATATATTTATATATATCTAAATATATATATATATATATATATGTGTATAATCATAAATAAATAATATTAATATTTGTAATACTATAGAAATATAATATATATATATATATATATTAAGCGGATTCGAGGATCCACAGTTGGATCCACTTGGATCCAACTTGCGGATCCATTTTGGTGGGGGTTAAGGTTTTATATAAAATGCGAGATTTAAAATGAATAAAATTTTTAAGTTTTTTTTTATTTATCTGAGGATCCACAGTGGATCCATTTGGATCCACTTGTGGATCCATTTTGACTTGGGGTCGGGTTGCGGGTCTCGGGTTCGGACCCGAGCCCCACCCCATATTCTTCAGCCCTGTTAAACGAAAAGGGCAACCCGATAAGGGTTGCCCGATGAAACCCTAGCAGAAAGCAAAAGGGGGTGCAGGGGGTTACGCAGAGCGTAACGACCCCGCGCCCATCTCGGCAGAGGAGGGGGAGTCCGGGTCGATAAAAGGAGGTGGAGAGGAAGCCCTCTCCACTCGCCTCTCCCTTTTCACTCAGTCCTTCTCTCTCCCTCGTCTCTCTCCCTGTCTGCGTGCGCGCACCGGAGGTAGAAGATCGCCGACAAGTTGCGACAGCCACCGCAGCTCCAGCAAGCACCCTTCTTCACGGTAGCAGCGTGGAGCGACACCAGCCGACCGTGCCTGCACGTCTCCAGCCTCCGATCGCCGGAAAGATCGCCGGAAAACCAGCGAAACAGGTACGGTGCCTCTTGGATTTCGGGTTAGGGATCGAACATGGGTTCGATTCCATGCGTGGGTTTGTGGGGAGGATTCGGGGATTAGGTTGTTTCCCCATTTCGAAAACCCAAATCGATTTGGGGATTTACTGTACCTAACCCTAAACTGAAACAAAGTCCAACCCAAATCGATTTGGGGATTTTCTTACCTAACCCTACATTGCAAAAATCCCTAGCCCAAACGATTTGGGGTTCGGCTGTGGTATCGAATTAGCCCCATTCGTGGGGTTTCCGATTCTTTGAAATGGATAACCCCAATTTTTGGGGGATTTCTGTTTTGGGACCCAATAACCTAGATACTAAAGGGAAAGAGGAAATTGGAGTTTGCTTATGTTGAGTGCTAAACCATATGGAAGAATTTGTATCTTGGTTCAATTAAGTTTTTGTTTCAGCAGGATGCCCAGTTTCAACGTTATTTGCTACAGAAATCTTGAGTTTTATTTAGGAAATAAATTGGTAATAATTTTATGAGTTGTTGGTTTATGCTAGGCATCGATTGTTTTAAGATGATTCACATGCATTGTTGATTCCATGTGAACCGATGTTTATGGATAGGTGTTTGAAAGATTGTATATACAAAACTGATCCTGTGATATTTCATGTACCCATTTCATTGATTTGAATTTGATAAGCCTTAAAATCAAATCTCCATTGAAACAAATGGAAATGGAGTCTGCAGTTTTTGTTAGCATTAATATATTAAATTTTACCCTGTTTCTTGATGAACTGCATGAGCAAATTCCCCATCTGTGTTTTCTATTTGGACGTTCTTTATGATTTTTGCATAATTAATGTTGATTAAGATATATATATATATACAAGAACTGGACCACAGGCTGTATGATTTCACTCTTAATCTTATATGTACGTTGTCTGAAGGGGATGTGAGATTTCTATTTTTCTTATATAAAAAGGGGGTTTATTAGTTGTTGCATCCTCTGTCTTTGGAATTTGAGCATTTCTTAGGTTATGACTCAAAGTTTGCTCTTAAATTGTTAATGGTCTGTCTCAGGTATTGAAATTTTATCTTAGGCAGATATGGTCTTACTAGAGTTATGAATTATGACTTGCATTTTTCTTTGTAAAGATACATATATTAGACGTTCTCAAGACCATATGGGTTACGCTCAGGCTTGTTATTAGCTGGACCATGTGCATTCAATGCTTTTGATATCAAATCCATAGTGTTGCTGTGTATATTTTTGTAAATAAACCATAAGTCATTTTATGTATAGAAATTCTTTTATAAGTGTTCATTTGACTACAGTAGTCTTAATCAATGACTTTATACTAAGTGTCAATATTAAAGAAAAAAACTATTATGCTTGCATTGCATTTTTGGCTTCTTGCAGTACTGTTTCCAACCATGCATCTCTTTCACAACAAATTAATTAGTGGTGAAATACTCTCTTGGAACTTATTTGGAAGTATACCTCTTAGCATACTAAAGTCAAAGTTTTCAGAAATATTGTATATATTCTCTTAAGCTTCATTTGAACTGTCTGAAAAAGTTTTCCATCAGTTGAAAAGGGAAAGGAAAGAAACTCAGCTGATTTAGGAGTACTAGCTGTGAAGTTTTGTCTGAACTGTGAATGTTTCCTTTTAACTGTTGATGATGCAGAAATTTGATTGTTGATCTTTTAATGACAAAGCAATGGCTAGCTGGAATGTCCATTTTGACTAGCGTTAGAACCAGTTAGCATGACCATTGTGCTGTTTTTGACAATTTTAGTCTTGTTGTTTTGTTATAAGTATTGAGTGGAAAGAGAGCATAAGATCATGGGTTGTGTGGTACCCTGCCAAGCCCAGCCGACTGGTGCTGGATTATATTTTTACAAAGGAAAATATAATAAATGCTATTCCCTTAACCTGTCCATGCTTGTGGACAAAGGACAGGTCCATTGAATCCTTGTTCATGTATAGTATGACTCATATGGAAGCTTAGCTTAATACCTTAAGTTTTCAGAATACTAGCTAATCATGTTAGATCTGGCTCTTTGCATACAGGTGAATGAAAATGTGAATAGGCTTAAACTTGATTTGATATGCTTGAGTTGGATATCGTTGTCTAGTTGTTTTCATGGGCATGAGCAATCATGAAAGTAATGTTTTATTGCTTAAATCTACATGCATGGGTGTTCACGTGATATAATAAAAATTATCAAGGAATGACAACATACATTTTGGAATAAATATGTGAATCCTTGCACATGAATCTTTGAAACCGTGCTTGTGAATGTTGTTGTTTTATGTCCATGGTTATATTGGCATATATGGATGTGCATTTGGAAACACTTGTCGTGGAGATTTATGCTTTCACTTGACTGTTATGACTATGGTTCGCATGAGTGTGAGCATGATTCAATTGTTGGTAAGTCTTCTTGAACATGTACGCTTGATTATTGTGTGAATTGGTACATGTACACTCACACACTTAAAGAAACCATGAATTTGGTTAAATATGTGATGTAGGTAAAACACACATATTGAAAATGCATATGAATGAATTATGACATGCATATGTTTGGGTTTAGATTTGCATGAATATATATGCTGTTTGGCATTTTGGCTTAGTGTTATGAATGAAACACTACTTGGTTTTATTATGTGATGCACTAATGGCCAAATTGGACCATCACCGGCCTGAAGAGCCGTGGGTTTGGTTTTCTTTTAATTATGTTTTTAAATGCATCACTTGGCACATTACTGCACTGTTCTAGTGGTGGATACGGGCTGGAGTCCCGAATGGGTCCCTGCAAGGGAGGATGCGGGGTTTTCACTTTACTTTTGCATATGTGTGGCAAACTTAAAGAATGAACTTTAAATAAAAATAATGAATAAGAACAGTGTAATATACATTCTGGGATATCTCATCTAGAGTATGAGAATCTTGGATATCCGGTCTTGGGGAGACTGTGAGGATACAAAAAACTCCGTGTGCGTTGTTGCCCCTGAACCCGATATTGAGGTTCTTCTCCTGGCCACGGTTTTAGGGAGAGCCCACCACTTTACCCGGGAGTGGTGTGTTAGTCACAGCTGTGAGTTTATGGTACCAAGGAAGTGGCACTTGTGGGCGTGGGGTGTCCCTTGTGTCCCCGACATTAGATGTGGAGGTCTAATGTTCCGATGGATGGTGTTGTTTCCTGATATCGGTCGAGGGCTAAGTTGGAACCCAGTAATAAAATATAAATTGTGTGTTAAGCTACCCTGGGAACCTACTTGACCTCGGGGTTTGTACCCGTTTGGTGTATCCGCGGGCCACGGTAATTAAAAAGAGGAACTTAAAGATGTGTGCATCTAATAGGGCATGCATATGGAAAGATGGAACTTAAATGAAAGATAACAGAAGAAATCATGCATTGCACATAATCATGCATTTTTCTGTTATGCATTAGATCATGCATGTTTGAATCATTCTTGGTATCATGACATCATTTGGTGGTTGCATACGCTTTACTTCGTGAAATCATGCTGAAAGGTTGGTTATTTAGTTGTTGATATATGACACTGTTTACTGTTATTGATTGGTGAGTAAATGAAATCATTGGTAGTTATGAAAATTTAGATGTTGAAAATTTTATATCTGCGCTCACTCAAATCACTGCATGAAATCTTATCCATGTTCTTTCTCTCATCTGGTTTCTTTAGAAGTAGCTGTGCTCAGAATTTCGGTTCTGACACCCTACTTTGTTGGTTTTTCACAGGAAATGGTGAACAGTGAAGTTGGACATGCATCTGGGGATGGATGAGTTATACTTGGACTTGTCAGCTTCAGTAGAGGATATTGTGACTCTTTCTTTTGTCTTTCAGTTCTTTTAAATTCTGCAATTGTTACTTTACTTTCAGTTGAAGGAAACTTTGTCTTTGAAATTTTATTACTCATTAATAAAAGAGTTTTAGTTGGTTGATATGGATGATAATTGCAACTTCGTTTGTGGTGTGTGGTTATCCAACTGAAATTGGAACTGTAGGGACCCCAGGTCTCTGGGAAGTTTTCCGCAACTCTTAGAAAAAAAAAAATTCCGCATTTTTCAAAAGTAGGAGTTGGGGTCGTTACATATATATATATATATATATATATATATATATATATATATATATATATATATATATATATATATATATATATATTCAATGGTAGAAAAAAAACAAGTGTTTTTCTCATGTGTAATGCATAGGCTAAATACTTGAAAAGTGTAAGAATACATGCCAAGTAATCCCAAGTAGAAGGAAGAGAGATAAGAGATAACAAACGCTTCATCAAAACATAGAAAAAGAAAAGAAGTAACAAAAACTTCACCACTTTTTCGATTTTTTGAACATCACGTTTTCTGATGCACCGAAGGACTAGCTTGATTATAACTGAGCTCTGATACCATGTTAGAAAGTATGCGAAAATGAATTGCAAGAATGCATAATGCATTCATAAGGTCCAACATTAGACAAACACAACCCCACAATGGGAAATAACAAAATGGTCCACTAAGGAACACCACAATAAGCCTACGAAGAGGCATAAGTTACATATGTTTTATTGAATAAGGGCCTAAAAGGTCATGCCTTCCATGGGGGAATACCCCTCTATTTATACACAAATGAGTGAGAGAAAGAGTGAGAGAGAGAGAACATTGAGAGGCCCAAAAGGGGACTCGTTGGGCCCCCAACGGTCACATTTGTGACCGTTGGGGGTCCAACGACTCCTTTGGTTGGGACCCCCAATGCAATGCATTAAATGCATTATACAATAAATGAAAAATAAAAAGAAAAAAGAAAATATAAAATAAAATACATGTAAAAAGATGTAAAAAGACTAAAATGCCCCTGATGGGTAGAATTACAAAAATACTCTTTATCGGGTGTGATGAGCTAAATACATATATATATATATATATATATATATATATATATATATATATATATGATTACATATATTTTAACAGGTCCCCCAAAACCGAAACTCTAAGATTCTCATTCTTTCGATGGGAGATCTCAGAACGTATATTATACTGTTCTTATTTATTATCTTTTATTAAAAGCCAATTATTCAGTTTTGCAATTCATCATGCAAAAGCAAAGGCAAAAGCTCTCATCTACCTTTGTGAGAACCATCACGAGACTCTCGCCCGTTGAAACACATAGAACAGTGTAATAAAAATAAATGTGATTTTTGTGATGCATTTAAATGTAAATAAAGAAAGAGCATCCCGTGCTCAAGGCTCTCCAGGCCTGCGATGATTCACTTGGATCATCGATGCACCATGAGCAAAAATCATAACAATGTGATATAATTCACATGCTTTCTAAATGCACATTCATATATGCAGTTTTCAACTATGTATGAAACAAAGATATTTAGAAGCATGTTTACAATCAATTCATGTGATAGTGACAAGTGCACGCGTTCATATAATACACCTATTCTGTCCATTGCATGCTTTCATTCACTATGCATTATGTCATATGCATGTTTTCATTTAATGCATTTACTCATTGTCGAATGCATGTTTTTCCTTGAGTATGCATATTCATGTACATTGCATGATATCAACAACTCGCATACACCTATCAATGCATGTTTCCACCATATGCATGCATACTTGTCAATGCATATGTTTCATTGAAATAACATCACATGCTCATTTTTATCAAGTGCACATGTACTCTAAATGCAATGATTCTTTTGAAACAAACATCAATGCATAATTCATCTTCAAGTGCATACATAGTTGTAAATGCAATGCTCCCTTTTGAAATGCATATACACACATCATACTATACACTGTAAGTAAACTGTTCATAAATGACCCGGACAACAACGCTAGCCTAGCACATTTATTCAATTCAGCACATGTATATGGGTCAACTATACATTACTTTGATTCAGCACATCACATCAATTCAACACCCAAAACTTTTCATTCATAATAGGTATTAGAATTAACACACTTGTACATAACCCTGATCTGGAATTTAACATGCATACCAAATGTAAAATTTCAGATTTAATTAACATCAAGTAATATATAGAAATACTCCCCCTTTTTTTTTCAACATATGCCCAGTCGACTACTCAACGGGGGCTCAGCTGCCCATGTAGCTCGGCCTGTCAGGCCAGCCGAACTGAGTTCGGCTGGTCTGACAGCCAGTCTACAAAAAAAGAACAACTCTCCTTTTTTTTGTAAGGCACTGCCAGCACTCAGCCGACTAGCTCGGCCCTGATCCAACCCAGCCGACTGAGTCGGTTGGGCCTGGCAAGGCACAGCAGAGCGCAGGCTGAGCCTGCGCATCACCTGCCTCTGGCAGTCAGCTAAGTATCACTCAGTTGGCTGCCAACCGACCTATGCCCTGGTGTCACACATTTTTTTTTGTGTTACAGTGACCCAGCCGACCCAGTCGGCTGGGTCTGGCCTGCAGCCAAACCACCCAAACATGCATTTACAGAGAAGCCAGCCATGGGGATGATCCATGGGTCATCCTCCATAACTCGTGGAGAAATCTACCATGGAAACGTTTTCTTTTTTTTTCATGGATTCCATACAAAAAAAAAAACATAAAATCGAACCGGTGCTCGATTTCTCATCTATTTTCAAAGGAGGGGACCCGTACCTCAAACCGGCGCTTGGGGGCTACGGCTGTTGCGAGAAGGGGATGTTGCCGGCCACCGAACCTCTGTCGCAAACGGGTGATCGAGAGTGTACGAAAATCGCGGGCTGCTAACAGAAGGGTTTAAGGGAGGTGTCGTCGGCGCTCCGGGATCGCCGGCGATCGGTGGTCACCGAGAAGCGAGGTCGTGGGAAGGGAGCCGCAGGAGGAGGTGGGGCGTCAGACGAGATCACCAGCGGTTGGAAGGTCGTCGGCAGCCAGCCGAGAAAAATATGGGGGAGAGGGAGAAAGACAGGGAGACAGAGAGAGTGGAGGAGGAAGAGCGCACGGGTGAGGGATCCTCCCTCACCCTTGCGTGCTTTTAAAGGTGCGATTCGGGAAACCCCAAAGGGGTTTCCTTCTTGAGTCGAGCAAGGGAGGAAGGGGGTTTTAAAAACCCTCGCCCCCTCCGTCGGGTGTTATAACCCTAAAATGTTATCGGGTCCGGGTCCGAGTCCGGCCTGGGTCCGAAAAAGATTTTTTTTTACTGTTTGTTACATGGGGCGCGGCCCGAGTCCGAGACCCGGGATCCAACCGAGTGTTAGATCTGCGCCTCACTGGCAATGTGGATCCACAGGTTGGATCCAAAATGGATCCAACTGTGGATCTTTGTACTAAACTCTTTAACATTTTTTTTATTAGATAAGATATTAATTTCTTATACCTTTATGGGTCCTGGATCCGAACTTGGATCCCAGGCCCAAATCAAACAATTTTTGCGTTAAAAATTAACAAAATAATTTAGGTTATTACATTCTTACCCCCTAAAAAGAATTTCGTCCTCAAAATTAGAACGTACTGAATAAGTGTGGGTAGGGTTGATGCATATCCACCTCAGGTTCCCAAGTGCACTCATCCAGCCCATGATGCTACCAACGCACTTTCACGAACGAAATCGTCCTATTATGTAGCGTCTTTTCTTGACGATCTACAATCTCCACTAGCCTTTCCTCTGTAGTCAAGTCAGGTTGTACCTTGATCACCTCATAGTGAATCACGTGTGAGGGGTCAGGTACATATTTTCTCAACATCGAGACATGGAATACATCGTGGATCTACGAAAACTGAGGAGTGTTACTCGATATGCGGTCTCCCCAACGCGCCCAAGAACATCGAACGGTTCAACATGCCGAGGACTCAGCTTCCCCTTCTTTCCAAACCTGAAGACACTCTTCGTAGGTGAGATCCGGACGAACACGTGATCGCCAACCTCAAAACTGAGTTTCTTGCGTCGTTGATCGACATAGCTCTTCTGCCTGCTTTGCGTTGCAATAAATCTTTGTCGGATCAAACACACCTGATCTGCATAATGCTGGATGATCTCTGGAAACTCCACTGCTCTCACTCAAACCTCATCCCAGCACACAGGGGATCTACATGGTCGGTCGTACAAAGCTTCATACGGGGCCATACCAATACTGGCATGAAAGTTGTTATTTTATGAAAACTCTGCAAGCTTCACATGTTTGTCCCAATCGCCTGCCCAATCTAAAGCACATGCTCTCAGCATATCCTCGAGAGTCTGGATCGTACGCTCCGATTGTCCATTCGTCTGCGGGTGGAATGCAGTACTAAACTTCAACATAGTGCCTAAAGCCTTCTAAAGTTGGCGCCATAATCGAGACGTGAAACGCAGATCTCGATCTGACACTATCGAATGTGGCACCCCGTGAATTCTAACAATCTCATCCACATAGAGATCGGCCAAACTCTCTAAACTCTGACTGATTCTAATCGGGAGAAAATGGGCACTCTTCATCAAACGATCCACTATTACCCAAATGGCATCTCGCTGTCGTCGGGTCTTAGACAACCCTACTATGAAGTCCATCGAGATGTCATCCCACTTCCACTCTGGGATCTCAAGTGGTTGCAGAAGTCCACCAGGTCTCTAGTATTCGATCTTCACCTGCTGACAAGTGAGACACTGGGACACGAACTCCGTGATGTCCCGCTTCATCCCATTCCATCAGGAAGTCCTTTGAAGATCTTTAAACATCTTGGTGGAACCAGGGTGAATGGAATATCTAGACCTGTGAGCTTTACTCATCAGCTCCTCCTGCAGCGCCTTCGGAACCCACCATTTGTCTCCGAACATGATGGTTCTGTCCTCTTCTCGGCAAAAATGTGCCTCTTGCTTTTGGGCACTTTCACATAATTTCTCAAAATCCGGATCGGTTGACTGAAGCTTCACGATCCGATCTATGATCTCTGGTCTTGCCTGCATCCCCGCACAAAGGATGCGTCTGAAGTCATCCGCAAACAGTTGTCATATGACCAACTCCTCGACCAGATCCCAACTATATCCAATCATGCTAGCTGTTGTGACCGACGCTTTTCTACTAAGTGCATCTGCCACTACATTCACCTTACCAGGATGGTAAGCGATGGAGAAATCATAGTCCTTCAGTAACTCTAACCACCTACGTTGCCTCAAATTTAAACCACATTGCGTGAATATGTACTTGAGGCTCTTGTAATCGGTCATAACCTCAAATTGTTCCTCATAAAGGTAGTGGTGCCAAATCTTCAATGCAAAGACCACTGTCGCCAACTCTAGGTCATGCGTGGGGTAATTCTTCGCATGCACCTTTAGCTGTCAGGAAGCGTACGCTATGACCTTTCCGTGTTGCATGAGGACACAACCCAGTCCGGTCCCCGAAGCATCGTTGTACACAACAAAACCACCTGTCGCAGAAGGCAACGTCAAAACGAGTGTCGTGGTCAACCTTTTCTTCAGCTCCTGAAAACTATCCTCACATCGAGCTGACCACTCGAACTTTACTCCTTTCTACAACAATCGAGTCATAGGGGCAGCTATACGCGTGAAGTCTTGAATAAATCGGCGGTAGTAGCCCGCCAAACCCAAGAAACTCCTGATGTCAGTCATCGTCTTCGGCTGCTCCCATGACAAAACGGCCTCTACCTTGGTTGGATCAACTTCCACGCCCCTCTCGGATATCACGTGACCGAGAAACATCACCCTATCAATCCAGAACTCGCACTTGGAGAACTTAGCATAGAGTTGATGTTCTCTCATTGTTTATAATATGATCCGCAGATGCTCTCGGTGCTCTTCTACACTCTCCGAGTAGATAAGAATGTCATTGATGAACACGATGACAAACGAATCCAGCCATAAACTGAAAACCCGATTCATCAGGTCCATAAACGTTGCAGGGGCATTGGTGAGTCCAAAGGACATCACCAAAAACTCATAATGCCCATATCTGGACCTGAACGTTGTCTTCGGAATATCCGACGTCTTGATTCTCAACTGATGGTACCCAGAGCGAAGGTCAATCTTCGAGAACACCTTTGTTGTCCTCAGCTGATCGAACAAATCATCGATCCTAGGCAATGGGTATTTGTTCTTCACCGTCACTTGGTTTAGTATACGGTAGTCGATACAAAGTCGCACTGAACCATCATTCTTCTTAACAAAGAGGACCGGTGCACCCCAGGGAGACACGCTCGGCCTGATAAAACCTTTGTCAAGAAGCTCCTGCAATTGCTTCTTCAGTTCTACTAACTCAGCAGGTGCCATACGATACGGGGCTCGAGAGATTGGTGTCATACCAGGCACTAGTTCAATCGAGAACTCATTCTCTCGATGCGGTGGCAAACCTGACAAATCCTCGAAAAAGACATCCGGGAACTCACGGACAACGTCTAACTGCTCCAAGGGTGTCACTTGACTATCCTGAACGGACACACTGGCCAAGAACACCATACAACCCGGCTTGTGGTACTTAGAGATCTTTAACAGAAACAATCTTCACCTCGCTTGCCATTCCGGTCGAATGAAAGGACAATGCAGACAAATCGGGGCACTCCAAGATAACCTTCTTACCCCGCTACTGAAGGGTAGCGTTATGTCTGGACAATCAGTCCATACCCAGAATGACATAATAAAACGTCATATCTAGTATGACCAAGTCGACAGACAATTCATGCCCCTCGATCACAATGCAAACTACCGGAAAATACTTCCTGCACGAAGAGGATGCACCCATAGGTGACCTCACATCAAGAGCCTTTTCAAGGCTATAAGGAACCAACTCGAGCAATTTCGCAAATGAAGCAGAAATAAAACTATAGGTCGCACCCGAATCAAACATCACGTGAGCAAAGTGATCAGGCCCCTTCAAAAATCGTATTTTTTTACATTTTTTCTCACATCTAACACCATAGATGTGATCTATAGGTTTTGTTTAGTGGGAACCAGCTTTTGGATCACCGGAATCTGACTTGTATACAGGTTTTTCCGGTGATCCAAAAGCAATGGCTATGAAGGCATCAATTTTTCTCGGCTCATAAAAATACATTTTTTGTTGAAAAAACATGATCCAAGAGTTGATTCCCACTAAATCGAGCATGTTAAACACATCTAATGGTTCAGATCTATCATAAAACAGTTCAAACTATGGGGCCTAATGGGACCGAAAGAGAAAATGGGGCCTAATATGTTCAGTTCTCATATATATATATATATATATATATATATATATATATATATATATATATAAGTGGGTAGGTGCGAAATTGATACCAACTAAATGGGTTGTTCTGCCCTTCCGGTGTTTTTTCCACAGTTCTGACCCCATAAATGTGTTGGGCATGGTCGATTTACGAGGAATCCACACCTGGATCATGTGTTTTCGATGAAAAAAATGATATTTGGAGCCTCAAAATTTTACAAAGATTTGGGACCGTTGATTTTTCGAACCTTATAAAAACCCACCCATGTGTCGGAATCGATCACTTCAAGAGATGATCCCTATAAAATCAAGTACATAGATCACATCTGTACAGTCATAATTTAAAAATAAAACAAAAAAGCCCTAAAAACTCATTTAGCACGTATCATTTAACACCTATCATTTTGCGCCTACCCATTACTATATATATATATATATATATGTGTGTGTGTGTGTTAATCTAACATTAAACTAATTGTGTTTAACATTATATGGATTCAACCTTATTAAAATAACTAAAATACCCTTAAAAGAACGGTATTTTTTAAAATTCATGGTTAGTTTTTTGGGCATTATAGGTATTTTGAACTTGAAGGGAATTGAAAAGCCAAACACCCTTTTCGAAAAAGTTATGAATCTATCAAAGTTACCTTTTTTACCTTAAAAAGTAACCATGCATTTTCAAAAATGCCAGTCTTTTAAAGGTATTTTAGTAATTTTAATAAGGTTGAATTCATCTAATGTTAAATACAACTAGTTTAATGTTAGATTAGCCTTATATATATAGAGAGAGAGAGAAAGAGAGAAAGAGATTCCTTCGTGAGAAAATCCCAACACTTGATTTGCAATATTGGGCTAAACACAGTCCAAGATCTCAAAAAGCCTTTAAACTGCGAGACTGACCTCATCACACTGTCCATCAGGCTCCATAGTGGAACATAATAGACAACAAAATCGTTCATCTTTGTTTAAAAGAGTAATAAATGTCTCATACATCAAATGCCAGTGGACTGTTTTGATGTTCTTTAGATTTTCATTTCAAAAACTCTAATTATGTCTTCAGTCGTACCATTTCATAGGAAAGCAAAAGCTACAGGAACCACAAAATGCTAAATTACCTGAAAAGCCAGATAAATAGCCATGCATAGGCAGTTCCCTATAAGGCACAGGACACCAATATGCCATTTTTCAAGCCCAGACACCAAGAAACCATTGGCCAACCACAGGATAGGCTCCTGCTGGGATACAGCACTTATCTTGCCATGAGCACCAAGATCTACAAACCCATTACCAATGACCGCCAGACCCCTAAAAGTTGCCATCAGTACAGCTCCAGCAACACAAGTTGTTGTGCCTGCAACCTTCATCCTGCCCTCCTTTGTAAACAAGTTAACTGTCTCTGTGCTGCACCGACCAAATTCATGAGACCAAATTCAACATGATGGCACTTAGACCATCACCAACAAAAGATATAGTAAAATTAGCAGTCTTTACCCCATTAATGCAGCCAATAAAAATGTAAATACTGGTATGGCAGGCTGTGTAGCTGCAGCATATGCTGGACTCGTGTATCCAAGGCCAATAAGAAATAGAAGCTGGTTTCCGAATATCCTATTTAGGCATCCACGAAGTAATATGTTTCATAATCTAGTGACCAAGAACTTCTTGGGGATAATGCTGGCAGAAATGCTTACCCAGTTAGACCAAGAAAGAAGAATGACACAAGAAGCTGACGAGTTAATGGCAATCGTATCCTTCTGCATAGCAAAGAATAACCACCATCATGATTTCATCCCACTCCAACAGAAAAAATATACATGCTAAAGCCAACAAAGTTAACAACTCCAAATTTATAATTATGAAGAGAGAACACCAGGAAGTAGGGCTGGTAAACCAGACGAATGAGCCGAGCTTGGGCACACTTTGACATCACTGGATTAGTGGTGGGATCCGCAAAGAGGAAATCCTGCAGAGCTTCCACGCTCTCTTATAAATTTAGATCAGATCTAATACCCACAATTGAAAATGAATATAAACTAACAACTAAACTAAAATAGCACAACCACGTACCACATCAAACACTAGATCGATTTTTTTACTCCAAAAGGTCTAGCTTTACAGTGCAATGGAGTGAAAGAGAATCTCTATTAGAATAAGAAGTTACATATACAAGAGATTTTCAACTCGAACAAAGAAGTTTGTACAAGCCAGCCAAAAACGTGGTTATAAACCCATTAAATTCATGTCTGAGGCGTTGAATTAAAATCTGACGCATCCGAGTTTTAATTATCTTTGACTCAAGATTAGTAAAAGATATTTCACTACAGATATTTTTCACTTTCGTAAAATATTGGGACATTGACATACTGCCTTGCATTAGCACGCCAATTTCACTTTTGAGCAGCTGCAATAGAGCATCATTCGCTCGTGAAAATAATGTTATAAACAAGTCCCAAGCCTCTTTTGGAGTTTCTCAGCAAATTTGATAGCTTTCATTGTCGCAGTAGAGTCCAACTGCATAATCTGCATCTTGCTTGTGGCCAGTCATCAATTGTATAAGCCACACGCTCTCTCGAGCTGCTATAGATGCCACTCTCTATTTTGCCTCAGTGGTGCACAGTGAAATTGTCTGTTATCTCTTATTGCACCAAGAGACTGCTCCAGATCCCAAACTGAAGGTGTATCCAGTAGTTGACTGTCAAGTCGACAAGTCTCTGACATAGTGGGCATCGCAATAACCAACAATTTCACAACTCTTTTTTCATAAAGAATTCAATACTCAATAGTGCCTTTGACTAAGTGTGGCTTTCTTGGAGTCTGCATGCTGACTGCATATGCTATGTCTAGTCATGACAAGGTCAAGTAAAGTAGACTACTGACCAGTTGCTGATGCATAGCAACATCTTTAAGTTCTTGACCAGCATATTTGGTTAGCTTTGCATTCACTTCTATTGGTATCACAAATGGCTTGTAGTCAATCATGCCATATTTGCAAATCAAATCCTTTACATATTTCTTTTGATTTAAGAATATGCCCTTTTTCTCCATAATTGACTTCTAAACTAAGAAAGTCTTGCAGCTCCCCCAGCAATTTCATCTTGAAACTCACCGAAGATGATTATGGACTAAGTTAATCCCATCTGCATAATCTCCTATGATGATGTTGTCTGCATAAATTAACACTACTGCTACTTTCTTGTTTATTTGCTTTACAAAGATACTCAAATCAGAAGGTGCAACTTTGTAACCACTGAATACTAAAAAATCAGTGATTTTTCCATACCAGGCTCGTGGAGCTGCTACTTTCTTGTCTGTTTGCTTTACAAAGATACTCGAATCAAAAAATGCAACTTTGTAACCACAGAATACTAAAAAATCTGTGATTTTTCCATACCAGGCTCGTGGATCCTGTTTCAATCAAAAAAGTGTCTTTCATAACCTGCAAACATAATCGGGATTCCCTGGGGGACTCAAATCCCTTTAGTTGCTCCATATAGATCTCATGACCTTTCTCTCCATGCAAGAATGCATTCTTCACATCCATCGACCACAACTTCGAAGATTTACTTGCCGCTAGTGCCATCAATACTCACATTTATGTTATCTTTGCAATGGGATTAAAAGTCTCGTCATAGTCATTTCCGTACTGTTGGGAAAAACCTCTAGCTACGAGCTGAGCTTTGTAGTGATCTATCATTCCATCAGCTTTCCTCTATATTTTCTAAACCCATTTGCAGCTAATGGGTTTTATCTCTGCAGGCTTTGGCATGAGTTCCCACATCGGCTATCTTGTTGGATACATTGATTTTATATGTTTCTGATATTGTACTAAGAAATAGGCTTTTTTGTGTTCTGCTCTACATGTAGTTGATAATCTTATTTGTTTGTGATATTATAAAAAGAGAGTTTTTTTATTTTTTCTGTTCTGCTCTGCAAGTAGTCAAGTTTCATATTAGTAGAAAAAGAAATGGCAGATTTAGTTGTTATTTTGAGTAGCTTGAAAAATTGAATCACAATAACTATGGTTACTAGAAGTCATGCATGGAGTCTTAATTGCATGGGAAAGATTTGTGGAATATCATATTGGGTATGGAAACGACTCTGCCTGTTGTTCCTCAAGCCTCAATATGGAGAATTAAAGCTGGGAAAGCCTTATTTGTTAGTAAGGCTTCTGTTTAAAGAGAATTGATCAATCATTTCTCATATCAAACTCCGAAAGAGGCTTGGGACTCATTTGTAACATTATTTTCATGAGCAAATGATGCCTGATTGCAGCTATTTGAAAATGAAATTGGCAGGCTTATGCAAAGCAGCATGTCATATTCCAATGTTTTATGAAAGTGAAGAACATTTTTAGTGAAATATCTCATATTGATCTTGAGTCAAAGATATGTGAAGCTCATATCCATCGGATTTTAATTTGAGATTTCAGACCTGAATTTTCTTTACATCCAACGGAAATTTCCTAATAAGAGGTATTGTACTATGTCCTACTAATTCTCCCAGATACGCATATCAATTTAAAATTTTCAACCTATGCAGAGACTAGAAAATGCATTAAAGGTGACGTGTATGTTTTCGTATGGAAATATAGATTCTTCTTGTTCTAGGATCAGTGTTGATGCTGATATTTTGATCTTCGGATTTTGTATATGTTTATTCTTCATCTGATTGTTGTTGTTTTTTTCTTTTTTTGCTTTTAGTTTTTTGTATTAGTTTGGTGTATTTGATGTTTATATTTAATCACTCAAGAACAATTGTATCTTTCTTATTTTGTTTCAGTTTATAGCAGCCATTTGTGGCTGGCCTATACAACTCTCATTATTTGAGTTGGAAAATTTCTTGTATTTGTAACTTCTTATTCTAATAGAGATCCTCTTTCAGTCCAATGCAAAGATCTTTTGGAGTCAAGAGTCGAGTTGGTGTTCAGTGTGGTACATGATCATGTTATTTTAGTTTAATTGTCACTTTATATTCATTTTTAATTGTGGGCATCGAATCTTTGTTGGATCCGATCGAAATTTGTAAAGAAGCATTAAAGCTCTAGCGGCTTTCTGCTTCACGGGTCCCACCACTAATCCAGTGGTGACAAAGTGCGCTTGGAATGCAAGGCCTGCCATATTAAATGATGGATGTTAGAGAGGGTACGATTGTGGGTTCATTTTTTTTCTCATGATTGTGGAGCCATTCGGGTTCCATCATAGATCCATCCAATTCTACTATGAATCTTGCCAGGTTACCTTAATGCGTGGGTCATCCTTTATATCATGCTTATCTCCACTCGTGCCTTCAGGATATAAACTATCCCTTGTTGACACGATTCAGTTTTTTCTTCCTGTCATGACTTTGTTTCCTTGTGTGGTTAGCCTCTTTGGCTTGTATATTATTGTACCCTTGTAGATGGTTCCTATGATAGTGTAAATAATAGCTATCACAGAACACATCATGTCGTGGACGTAGGCCATTGATGCCGAACCACAAAAAAATTTGGTTCCCTTTATTGTTCTCATGATGCTCCCGATACCTTAACACGATTGTTAAGACATATGTAATAATACATCTATATATAAATATAGATGTATTCACCATAATACCCGATAGGGGTATTATGGTCTTTTCACAAGTACCCAATAGGGGTACTTGTTTTATTTCTTTTATTTTCCTGTTTTTTATTTTTGTTTTTTTATTTTCTAAAATGTATTTTGGGATACCAAAAGGGGCCCCACAATGGAGTCGTTGGGGCCCCCAACGATCACAATTGTGACCGTTGGGGGCTCCCAACGACTCTATTGGGAGCCCCCTTTGGTCTCCCTTTTCTTATAAATAGGGGGAACCCCCCTTGTATTTTGTATTACTTTAGAGAGCTCCTCTCCAATAAAAGAGATATTCTTTTATGTGTGTAGCCTTGTTATAAGGCCCTTCGTATATCCCTTGGTGGATTTCCTCTCTTATGCTTGTTTCATTTGTCCGTGTTGGACATAGTGAATGCTTTGACATTCTTGGATACTTCCGCATACTTCATTACATGGTATCAGACCCATACGATCTTCTAAGGTAAAATCGTGTCTCTCTCTACTTCCTTTCTTTTTCACCTCTTCATTTTGTAGCAATGGAAGTCAAGATCGATCTATCATTCAAGCTCAATGGAAAAAATTACATGATGTGGGCATCCGCAATGGAGAATAATCTCAAAGGCAAGAAGCTTTGGGGTTATGTAATGGGAACCGTTCCGGAACCCCAACTTAAGCTCACAAAGATGGAAGAAGATCAAGAGAAAGCACTTGAAGGTGATGCTCGTCTCAAAGCCATTGAAGATTATCATCACCAAATGGAACATTGGGAGAGCAACCATGCAAAAATCCTAGTATGATTTATGAATAATGTCGAACTTAAGGTATGTGCAAATATTGCAAAATTCCGCCGGGCAAATGAAGCATGGTTTTTTATGAAGGGTATGTATACCTAAAAGGATCTTGCACGAGCTTATTTTTTGCAAGAAAAAGTAAGAACCACAAAACAAGGCGACATGAGCATACAAGACTATTATAGTGCTCTAAATCCTTTGTGGGATGAATTGGCTCTTTTAGAGCCTAAATGGGTGGCTACGGAGGATGTGGAACTAAGACAAAAACAAATGGAACAAGATAGATTGTTTCAATTTTTATTTGGGCTTCGTCCCGAATTTGAACAAGTTAGATCCTCACTTCTCCATAGATCTACGTTTCCTCCTTTAGAAGAGGCTATTGCCGAGATTACTCAAGAAGAAACTAGGCATAGCATGGGTAAAAGCATAGATGAAGTTCCTGCCGTATCTAAACCCAGCAATCATGTTAAAACATACAAGCCACCTCATTTTGGTAAGCAAGGGAGTGGTGGAAGAAAAATGATTATATGTCATCATTGTTATGAGCCGGGACATATTAAACCCGTTTGCCCAAAGCTAAATGGGGCATTCAAGCCAAAGGTGGTTTCCGTTGAGGAATCCTCCACCAAAGAAGATGATGGCAAGAACGGGGATCTCAAAGATACTCTTGGTCAAATTTCCTTGGCTCTCCAACAAATTCTAAAGGCTACTTCCACCCCCGGTGCCGCCATTGCCTCATCATCACCTCCCGGTACGTACTCTTGGATTTTAGATTCTGGAGCCTCTTTTCACATGACTCCTCATGAAAATGCATTAACCAACGTGCACACCAATTCAAAAATTTCTTGTGTCTCTACGGCCGATGGAACTTTTCTCAAAATAAATGGTATTGGAACTCTTGATTCTAAAAATGTTCAAAATTTTCTTGTTCCAAAAGTTAGAATAGTTCCTAAATTAAATCTTAACCTCTTTTTTGTTTCTCAAATTGTCGACCATGGATGTGAAATATCTTTCTCATCCCAAGGGTGCTTTGTGCAGGATCTCCGGTCCGGGAAGGGGATTGGGCAAGGCCATAGGAAGGGAGATCTTTATTTTATGGATAACTTAATGCTTCCAAATACCTCATTTTGTACTTATGTCCAAGACAAAAATATTGAAACTTGGCATAAAAGGCTTGGACACCCAAGTTACTCTAAAATGTATCTTTTTCCTTTTAGAAACAAGTTTTGTAAAGAAAAGAATATCAATTGCAAAGATTGCATTTTTGGAAAAATGAAGTCTATTTCTTTCCCTATTAGAACCTTTGTAACAACAAAACCTTTTGAATTGGTGCATTCCGATGTATGGGGACCATCTCCGGTTCTATCCAAAGGTGGTTATTCCTATTATGTTACCTTTATTGATGATTATACTAGATATATATGGATTTATTTTTTTAACCTTAAATCGGAAGTTTTTAACTTTTTCAAATAATTTCATGCAAAAGTTCAAAATCAATTTCAAAGTCACATATCCATTCTTAGATCCGATTCGGGTGGAGAATACTTATCAAATGAGTTTCAATCATATTTAAAACAACATGGCATTTGTCATCAAAAATCTTGTCCAAGAACTCTTCAACAAAATGGCCTAGCGGAAAGAAAACATAAACATATTTTAGAAACCACTAGATCATTACTCATTTCTAAAAATATTCCTAAAAGTTTTTGGGCCGAAGCCGTGTTAACCTCCACCTATTTAATCAATAGAATGTCATCTTCAAAATTAAACAATATCTCTCCTTATGAAAAGCTTTTCAATATGACACCCGATTACAATCGTCTTCGTATTTTTTGGTGTAAATGCTTTGTTCTTTTACATAAAAGAGATAAATTGTCACCTAAAGCAATAGAATGCGTATTTTTAGGATATGGTGAAAATCAAAAGGGCTATAGGTGCTTTGACTATAAAAATAATAAGTTATTTGTCTCCAAAGATGTGACCTTTTTAGAAGATGAAAATGGATTTGAAATATTGGAAAAACCAAATGAAATTGATTATATGTTTATCAATGATCTTTTAGAAGATTCAAATGATGACTCTTTGAGTCATCCAGAATTTTTAGAAAATACTCATAATAATGATTCTCATGATAATGATGTATCACCAACTAATGGTGACAATCTCCAAGTATACACTCGGCGTGAGGAAGCACAACCTATTAGTGCTTTAGAAAAATTCTTGCGGCTTAATGAACCCCTAGAAGAAACCTCCCTTAGGCGATCTTCTAGAGAATCAATTCCACCTAATAGGTTTGTCTCATATGAAACTCTCTCACCTAACTATAGAGCTTGTCTAATAGCCTTGCATTCTTACTATGAACCTTCCCATTATAATCAAGCAAAAAATATTCCTCATTGGGTCGAAGCAATGAAAGTTGAACTAAATGCTTTAAATAAGGCTAAAACTTGGGAAATAGTTCAACTTCCTCCAAATAAAAAAGGTATAGGATGTCGGTGGGTCTACAAAGTCAAAACAAAAAGTGATGGTTCTCTAGAACGTTATAAAGCTAGATTAGTTGCTAAGGGATATTCACAAGAATATGGCATCGATTATGAAGAGACTTTTGCCCCCGTGGCTCGCATGACAAGCGTTAGAACTCTAATTGTTGCAGCAGCATCTAAGAAATGGCCTATATTTCAATTAGATGTTAAAAATGTCTTTCTTAATGGTCAATTGAATGAAGAAGTATATATGGACCCTCCGCCGGAAATTAGTGTTAACCAAGGTCAAACTCTTCGATTATTAAAAGCTTTATATGGCCTTAAACAAGCCCCTAAGGCTTGGTATGATAGATTTAGTGCTATCATGTTACAATTGGGATTTTATTCATGTTATATTGACACTGCTCTTTTTGTTAAACGTGCAGGTAATAGTATCATCATCCTTCTGCTTTATGTTGATGATATGATCATCACTGGAAATGATGAAAGTGGTATTCTTAATGTTAAAAATATGTTAAAACATAATTTTGATATGTCTGATCTGGGTTTTCTCAGGTACTTTCTTGGTATAGAAGTAGCATACTCTCCTCGAGGGTATATATTGTCACAGATGAAGCTTGCTGCAGACATATGCTCCAAATCTGGGATTTCAGATGACAAAAAGGTGGAGACTCCCGAGGTTATCAATGCTAAACTACGACTGGAGGATGGAGTTCTGCTGGATGATCCTACGCCCTACAGGCAACTCATTGGCTCCCTCACCTATCTGACTATCACCAAGCCTGATATTGCTCATGTTGTGCACTCTGCAAGCCAATTTCAGTATGCCCCTACATCTGTGCATATAAGTGTTGTGCTTCGGATCATTCGATACATCAAAAATACTTTTACTAAAGGGCTATTCCTATCTTCACTCTCTTCCTTAGATTTACTGGCTTATACTGATGCTGACTGGGGAGGAAACCCAAATGATCGAGTCTCAACTACTGGCTTTTGTGTTTTCTTAGGAGATTCGCTAATTGCTTGGAAGTGCAAGAAACAGCAGAAAGTCTCATTGTCTTCTACTGAAGCAGAATACAGGGCTATGGCAACTACTACAATGGAGCTTGTGTGGCTTCAAAGTCTTCTTCAAGATATGGGAGTCGAAATTACGAGTGCTTCGAAGCTTTGTTGCGTCAACAAAAGTGCAATCTATATTGCCAGCAACCACACCTTTCATGAAAGGACTAAACATATTGAAATGGATTGTCACTATGTACGTGATGAATATCTTCGTGGGACAGTTACATTGTCATATGTCACATCAGAATATCAACTTGCAGATTTCTTTACCAAAGCCCTGCCTGCTCCTCGCTTCTTGTTCCTTCTTGGCAAACTTTCGGTCATCTCCCCATAAAGTTTGAGGGGGGTGTTAAGACATATGTAATAATACATCTATATATATATAGATGTATTCACCATAATACCTGATAGGGGTATTATGGTCTTTTCACAAGTACCCAATAGGGGTACTTGTTTTATTTCTTTTATTTTCCTGTTTTTTATTTTTGTTTTTTTATTTTCTAAAATGTATTTTGGGATACCAAAAGGGGCCCCACAATGGAGTCGTTGGGGGCTCCCAACCAGTGTTTTAAAACTCGCCGAGTCAACTCGTTGACTCGGCTGACTCGGCTCGGCTCGCCCCTCCAGCGAGTCAACCCAGCAAGGCAAACTCGGTTTGCCAAAACTCGGGCTTGACTCGGGCTTGACTCGGCCTGACTCGGCTTGACTCGGCCTGACTCGGGCGAGTTTTGGGATGTTTGAAATTTGTTTTTTGAGTTTCAAATTACAGTTTTGAAATATATAAGTACATATATTTTAACAAGGGTTACCCCCAGATTTTGTATAAAAAAGAAAATAAAAATCATTTAAAGATAAAAAAGCATTTAAATCCATAGAATAAAATCGCCATGTTGTTCGAACTATTGTTCACCTTGTGTTATCAACTTATTCTAGCAAAATATTTTAAAGAAATGATTCTCACTATATATGACGGGTCAACTGTGCCTATGGGAAGTCACATTTAGGTTTCATCATCCATTTGTTATGTGAACAAGCATTGTACATATTCAAATATTAGTAGTCTTTTTATAGTTGTGCCATTAATATATTTCCTGCATAGTTTTATACAGAGAAAATTGCTTATTTATGTTGATATTGGGCATTCTTTAAACTTTCAATATGCACATATATCCCTGTTTTACATTTATGGATTTGTTAAAGAGGGAATTAAAACTTTTAAAACAAGCTAGCATATATGATTGGCCATTTTAGGAACCTTAGGTAGTAGCAGACTGAACTCATGGTGACCAAATCCTCTAATTCAAGTCATGAATTAGTCAAAGTGCTTGTATAGATATCAAATTCAATTATTCAAGCAAACCTCTATAGCTCTTTGCAGTTGTTTTTATATTCTTACAGACGTTTGGAGACTATGTTTACTCAAAAACATGGTTTCAGACAAATTATATATTGTTTTTCTTTTAAAATCAAAAGTTAACAAAACCCGGTCCAAGTCACCGAGTTGACCCGCCGAGTCACGAGTCAATAAAGAACGAGTCGAGTTCCGAGTCACGGGTTTTAAAACCTTGCTCCCAACGACTCTATTGGGAGCCCCCTTTGGTCTCCCTTTTCTTATAAATAGGGGGAACCCCCCTTGTATTTTGTATTACTTTAGAGAGCTCCTCTCCAATAAAAGAGATATTCTTTTTATGTGTGTAGCCTTGTTATAAGGCCCTTCGTATATCCCTTGGTGGATTTCCTCTCTTATGCTTGTTTCATTTGTCCGTGTTGGACATAGTGAATGCTTTGACATTCTTGGATACTTCCGCATACTTCATTACAACGATATCAAAGCAGGGATGCACCTGCTGATTGCTTTTTTTGCTGAGCCTCTGAAGATCAGTTTTCTCCTCCTCCCATCATTCGTTGCTCACTGCAGCCATGTCGGGAGATGGCGATGGGTCCGGTCCCTTCGGGACCAACAACCTGGAGTGCAAAAGATGGTTGTGCATGAGCAGAACCCCACACTAAAGATTACAAAGGTTCTCCTGAACTGATCCAACTATATTTCACGCTTGAAGGCTGCCACATTATTCCTAAGCAGAAAATCCAAGCTTGGGTACATCAATGGAAAATTTCCTCCTATGCAAGGTGATCATGCATAATTTATTCATGATTTTATACAGTTTGTATGCATGATATTGTGCGAAATTAGCATTAACAACCTGTGTTTAGTTGATGTTTGTGCATTGTCCTGCAAGGTCGCATTTGATCTCAATTAAAGAAAAAAATAAACAAGTTTGGACCCACGTGTGTTTTTTAGAAAATTTTTGTTTTCTTTAATAGGTTTTCAGAAATTACTTTTTAAAAGAAGAGGTTTTGTGATATTCTTGAAAATTAAAATACTCTTTTAGAAAAATTTCTAAAACACCCCTCTAACCCTAATTAGCATTATAAATAAGTGTTTTAAGCTAGAAGGGGGTGTCTTCCCTTATTGAAAATAACCCCCCCCCCTTCTCTCTCTCTCTCTCTCTCTCTCTCTCTCTCTCTCTCTCTCTCTCTCTCTCTCTCTCCTCCCCTCTTTCTTCTTCCTTTTTCTTCCTCTTCCTCGCCGGTTTGGAGTCTCCTCTCTTCGATTGGAGGTGTGTGATACACGTTGATAGAGGAGGGAAGTCCGCTTTGTTCTCCCCAGTCTGTCGGAGGTAAACTCGAGGTAAGCCTCTTCTCCCCCCTTTTCTTTAAATTCTAATTTATTGTAGTGCTGCATACAGTTTAGTCATTATTAATTTTTGCATACATTAGTGTTTATTCTTTTGTTTGCTGCTTAGGTTAGTCCCTTTTGATTAGATTATTTTATGTGTGATAGTTTCTTTTTTTTTTACTTATTGAAAAGGAAAACAGTAAAGCAGATCATATCTGCGACAGATCTGATTCAACACAAACTGTTAGGTCTGATATATTTTTTATTCAGATCTGTCATCATCTGCAGATCTGATTGACCAGATCAGATTAAGTCTGTTTGTTTCCACCTGACCAGTTCAGGCTGCTGATTTAATTCAGCCAATCTGATTGCCAACATATTCAGGCCAACAGGTTTGCCATCACTGAGTAAAATCGATCCCTCGACCAGATCTGGCCGAGCAAACCAGACCTGAGCATCCTGCTACCAGTCGATCTGCCAACCCGATTACACACTTTAATTTGCTGATCAAATCTTAGCAGGGCGTGGCTGCATCAGGTTTGTGCGTTTTCTTTATTTTATTTTTATTAGTTTAGTGCTATGTCTTAATGTAGAAAATTTATTTTTAGATTTTGTTTTTTTTGTTAGATTTAAATACATTTAGATTTTTGGTGTTTAGATTTGATTGTTATTTCATGCAACTAACTTTAACTAGATTAGACAGTCTAGTTATTTCGTTCTTGCTTTGGCTTTAAGTTTTGCAGGTGGGTGTTAGATTTCACTAGGATTTGTCACACGTGAAAGAGAGATGAAAGAGAAAGAAGGAGTTGTGGCTGTCACGATTTCCAATAATGAAATTGTGACCTAAAACATGCATATATATCCTTCGTTTACAGTATGAGTCGGGTCTGATATATTATCCAGACCCGTAATACAAAATAACAAATACAATTAAAGAATACATAGACAAATAGACTTTTTCACCCCCTCTCAAGTTGATCATGGTGTTGAACCATGAACAAATTGCTTTTAAGTGTCCAAAAACGATCCTTGGTCAAGCCTTTTGTGAATTTGTTTGCAACTTGTCTTTCAGTGTTAACATCATATCCATCGTCCCACCTCATCATGTTGTGGCTCCTCAATTCCATGGAGCCCAATATTGTGGAAGGCTTCCTCTTCATCAACACTGCTAAGGAAATGTGGGACCCATTGAGAGATGTTTATGGCGAGCAGAACAACCTCGCTCGCATCTACTAGATCCAACAGGAGATCTCATTACAAGAAAGGAGACAAGTCATTCCACACTTATCTTAGCAGCCCGAGAGGTATGTGGGACGAGTTGAGCATATATCTGCCCATGACCTCTGACACAGAGACCATCAGGAAGTGTATTAAGGAGGATAAGATATTCAAGCTTCTCACTAGCCTAGGGCACGAATACGACACTTTAAGAGGGCAGATCCTCATGTTGGAGAACCTACCCTCATTCAACTCGGTGTGCACCACTATCCAATATGAAGAGACCAGATGACGCATCATGAACCCTTATCTAAAACAATAGGGTGAGGCTCATGAAAAGAGCGCATTCAAGACTGACTCCAAGAGAGAAGCCACTCAATCCACCCTTGTTGTTGGTATCATTGTCGGTTCCAATATTAACACCGATGGTGTGGGTGGTTGAGGGCGAGGACGTCTGCGATGCTCTCACTGCACAAAGCTCGGTTATGTCAAAGAGAGGTGCTAGGAAATTCACAATCAACCCACCAAGGAGAATAACCAAGGTAACAAGAAGGAAGGCAAGGGAACTGCCACTCTCGATGACATTGCTCAGATGTTACAGCAAATACAAAGGTCCAACCTCACTACCAATCATGAATCAAATAAGGTCGGCACATCAGGTAACCATCTTGCTCTTATGATCTCTTCGACCTTTGGTCAATGGATTGTTGACTCGGGAGCAACCGACCACCAGAGGCGGTTGTCCAATCTCAAATCGTCCAACAGGAACCTCGTTTATATTGCCGATGGTTACTCTATCCCGGTTAAGGGAATAGGTGAAACATGCTTTCTTGATGATAATGTCAAATCTGAAGTACTTTATATTCCTGACATGCCTACTGTTGAGAATAGGTGGTTTTTAGTTTAAGTTCTTTTATATTAGAGGTTTTTTGAAATTTTGTTCTCATAAGGACTTAGATGTAATTTTTCCTTTTAGCCTCTCTCCATTTAATATAGAGAGAAACCCTAATCTAAGATGTAACGAGATTAGTTTTTTGTGCAGCCGTCCTCTCTCTCTCTCTCTCTCTCTCTCTCTACAGGTGGTTGTTCCCTTCTACATGGTATCAAAGCCCTCGATCTCGGGAGCGTGATAACGAGAGGACTGATCTTCACCAACGAGAGGAAAAAAAAACCCAGACTGCGTGAAATCAGGTTTACTGTTGCACTATTGTGGAAGATCTGTCGTCAGATCTAAGGATGGAGCTCCTGTCGTGATTTCTTGGAGCCGTAACCATTTTTTTTTTAATCTGGAGTTTTTTTTCTCTTCGTGGGAGTTTTTTTTTTCGTTATCTCCTGGCGTGATTTCCTGGACATTGACGAGTTCCTGCTGTTGCGTGTCTGCCGTGATTGACGTGTTGTTGGTTGTTCCTGCTGTTTGGGTCACGCAGCAAGTTTCTGTGTTGTTGCGTGTCAGCCGTGATTGTCATGTTTTCTGTGCTGATTGTGTGTCAGTCGTGATTTTTATTTTTCTGTGCTGATTGTGTGCCTGCCGTGATTCTGAAATTTATTTCCTGTGTTTGCTGCGTGTGATCGAGATATGATTGATCTATTTAATTGTCTTCTGAAGACTTATTGGTCGTTATGCCTTATATGTTCGGGGAACAACAGTTGTCATGATCATCTGTGTTGCAACTGAATATTATCGTTGGTCGTGGTGTGTTTGGGTGCAGCAATGGTCGTGACTCCCTGCTGTGTCGAGTTTTGTTTCGTGTTGTATTAGTTTAAGCTATCCCTCTGTCGTGAAAGCAGCAGGAGTGATTCCCTGCTGATTGTGGGCTATTTTTTTTTTTTGGAAATAGCAGGGCTGATTCCTTACAGTGTTGGAAAATTCTACTTGAATACTTGTTGTCCAAGGGAGCAGTATGGCTGAAAATTCGAAATGTGATTCTAAAATGGAACAGATTGGGGAGTATAAGGCTTTTGCCAACCCCTTCTTGTACGGCTCTTCCGTAAGATTGAATGAAACCAACTATGCCAGGTGGTCCAGAACTTTTATGATGTCGATATCTAGACATCGTCGAAAACATATTCTTTTGGAAGACGAACCCCCTGAAAAATTGGAAAAATATGTTACTTGGGATGAAGATAATGACATAGTTATGTCATGGATCATGAATAGTGTCGAACCCCATATTGCAAATGGATTGATCTACTATAATACAACCAAATTGATGTGGGACAATCTTCGTGATACATACTCACAAGAAACTAATGTGAGTTGTATCCTGCAAGTAGAACAGGAGATTTATAATTTGCAGCAAGGAGATCAGACCTTGGCCCAATACTATGCATCTGTCAAAGCTGTGTTTGAAAGACTTAATGCTCTGATGCAGCAGCGTGGAGGAGGAATAAACAATGGCCCACCGTGAATCGGTGTGGCTGAAATCTTTATTAAAACAATAAATGTTCCAATAACCAATAGGAAATTCAACTGACAATTAAAATGAACTGAAAAAAAACAATAAGCAAGTAACAATGGAATAGGAATAGGAAAAAAATGCAGAAGGTAAAGACGGCTGGAGTTTCAAACTTCTCTGCCTCACGCAACCCTAGACAGGGCCTTTTAAAGGCTGTTTACTGGACCGGGTCGTGGGTCCAGATCTGGATCCGACCCACGATCCGGGTCAGTCTCTCTTTGCAGCTGGTTCTGGGGCGTGCGAGCTCCACCACGCCTGACGTAGGTGCGTAGGGGTACCTCCCTGCGTCGTGGCTCCGTCCCTGCAAGTGAGTCATATGCGCGAAGTCCTTCATTTGCCCTTTGTGGCAGATCGGGTGGCACGATGGACCTAATCGGGTCCTGCCCTGCATCATTCTCCCCTGGTTGGGAAGAAGTCGGCTCTGTCGACTTATTGTTGCCACAGTAAGCATATAGATCAGCCACGTTGAAAATAGGGGAAATATGCCAATCATCGGGCAGCTCAAGGAGGTAAGCATTCGAACCCAACCGCTGAAGGATCCTAAAAGGGCCATACTTCTTAGGACTTAATTTGCTATAGGTGCCTACAGGGAAACGCTCAGGACGCAGATACACTCAGACAAGTTGACCGACCTCGAAATGGACATCACGACGACCCTGATCTACAAAAGCTTTGTAGGTCTCATAGCTTTCAACAAGTTTGGCCCGGACTTGTCTGTGAATGTCACGTATATACTCAACGGCATCAAAGGCATCCGGAGCTGGAGCTGAGAGATCTGACACAGGGGCTAGGTCAACGACATGGGTGGGAGACCGACCATACACTACTTGGAACGGAGATTTACCAGTAGAACGGTTAATGGAGTTGTTATAGGCGAACTCGGCTTGGGGCAATACGAGATCCCAAGTCTTGACATTTTCGCCCACTAGGCTTCGTAACAAATTTCCTAAGGTGCGGTTCACAACTTCGGTTTGGCCATCGGTCTGGGGATGATACGCACTACTGAACTGAAGCTTAGTTTTCAACAGGGCCCATAACGATTTCCAAAAGTGGCTCATAAAACGCGTGTCGCAATCAGAAGTGATTGTGTGAGGTAGACCGTGGAAACAGGCAACATCCTTGAAATAATATGAGGCGACTAAAGAGGCATCGGTGGTGCGCTTGCACGGAACAAAGATAGCCATTTTGGAGAACCGGTCAACAACTACTAAAATTGAATCAAAACGACGTGGTGTGCGGGGAAGGCCCACAATAAAATCCATGGATACATGCTCCCACGGCCGTTCAGGAATGGGTAACGGGGTGTACAGACCACTATTCTGACGATGACCCTTGGACACTTGACACACATGACAGCCTTGGATGAACTTGACAACATCTTTGCGCATTTTGGGCCAAAAGTATCATTCATCTAAGAGAGCGAACGTCTTATCATGCCCGAAATGCCCTGCTAATCCTCCTTCATGTAATTCAGAAATCAACTGAAGTCTAAGGGAGAAATTGGGCACACATAATTGGTTACCACGGAAGAGGTAACCATTATGAATACAAAAACGGGGGTTGAGGTTGCGATCTAAAGAAATGCACCCTTCCCAGACTTTGTGAAAATCAGGGTCCGTAGGGTATAAATCTTTGCATTGCTCAAAACCAATGACCTGCACCGACATAGTCATCAGAAGACTGTTCTTCCTACTAAGAGCGTCAGCCACCTTGTTCAGGGTACCCGATTGATGCCGAAGCGAAAAGGTGTACTCTTGCAAGAAGCTGACCCACTTGGCATGACGACCACTCAACTTCTTCTGACTGTTCAGATACTTCAATGCCTCATGGTCCGTGTACAAGACAAATTCCTTATAAATGAGATAATGTCTCCAATAACGAAGGGCTTGTACCACGGCATAGAACTCAACATCGTAAGTGGAGTATTGGCACCTGGCCTGAGTCAGTTTCTTGCTAAAGAAGGCAACGGGCCTACGATTCTGACTCAAGACAGCGCCAATCCCCACTTTAGAGGCATCACATTCAACCTCAAAGACTGCACTAAAATCTAGGAGGGCTAAAACAGGAGCACTGGTCATTTTGTCCTTGATGATCGTAAAGGCTTTGCTAGCCGCTGGTGTCCAATGAAAACTAGTACCTTTTAGGCACTCCGTGATGGGGGCCATAAGGGTACTAAAATTTCTCACGAAACGTCGGTAAAAAGTGGCTAACCCGTGGAAACTACGGATCTCTCCTATAGTCTTTGGGGTAGGCCAATCGACAATCGCGCGGACTTTAGCAGGGTCGGCCTTAACGCCATCAGAGGACACAATAAACCCTAAGAACACAACACTGGATGTCATAAACTCACACTTCTTGGCATTGGCATACAATTTTTCCTTTCTCAAAATATCTAAGACTTGACGCAGGTGACTCAAATGCTCGGACAATGAGGAACTATAGATCAAAATGTCGTCAAAGTAGACAACAACAAACTTCCCAATACACGGACGCAAGACCTGGGTCATCATGTTCATAAAGGTACTTGGGGCATTAGATAACCCAAACGGCATGACTAACCATTCGTACAATCCATCACGCGTCTTGAATGTTGTTTTCCACTCGTCCCCTTCGCGTATACGAATCTGGTGATACTCGCTTTTTAGGTCTATTTTAGAGAAAATGGAGGCACCAGATAACATATCAAACATATCGTCCAAACGAGGAATGGGAAAACGGTATTTGACTGTGATGCGATTGATCGCACGACTATCGACACACATGCGGATGGACCCATCTTTCTTAGGAGTAAGTAAGGCGGGAACGGCACAAGGACTAACACTCTCGCGGATGAAACCCTTTTGCAGCAATTGCTGAACATGTCTTAATAACTCAGTATGTTCAGTGGGGTTCATGCGATATGCGGGAAGGTTGGGTAGACTCGACCCTGGCACAAAGTCAATGGCATGCTGAACTACCCTTGCCGAAGGTAATCCATCAGGTAGTTCATCCGGCATAATGTCGCGGAACTCCTCTAGAAGAGGGGCAACGTCCGCGGGAATGGACACGGACGAACTCATCACTGGCTTTGCCACTAGGGCATAACAATAGCCATCTTCCTGACAGTGGTCCAGGAAGAGCCGGTACGAGAGTCCTGCGATTCGGGGAACTCGCTCAGGTTTGTCTACAGTGGGGAAACCAGTCTCCTTGATAGGTAGAAGGACTATTCTATGGCCATTAAAGACAAAGGAGTAGGTGTTCTTGCGGCCATCGTGAGTTGTCTGGCGATCGAACTGCCAGGGACGTCCCAAGAGAATATGACACGCGTGCATAGGGGCTACATCACACCACACCTCATCGTGGTAGTGTTCCCCCATGGAAAACCGGACTAGGCATCGCTGAGTGATGGGAACCTCATTTCCTTTCTTGAACCAGGCCATCTTGTAGGGTTGGGACAACTTTTTTGTGTTAAGTTTCAAGGTAGACACCACACTCTCAGACACCATGTTCTCACAAGCTCCGGTATCAATGATGACGTCACATGCGTGCCCTTCACAGTTGCACCGGGTCCTAAAAATGTTATTCCTTAGCCATTTCGATAGGGCCGATTCTCGGGGTGTGGTCAACACATGACGGATGGACAACAAACTTTCGACGTTGCCGTCGAACTCTATAACTCCCCTCTCATCCTCAACCTCAACTAATGAATTGTCATCACTATCACTCTCACTTGCAGACTCGACAATCCCTTCAACCAGATGGGTGTTCTTGCTCATGGTCGGACACTTGGACGCGACATGTCCTAACTCTTGACACCTAAAACAACGAAAAGTCGACTCAGTAGGTTTGGCTTTGGACCGGGTGTGAAAAGCTGGACCTGACTAGTCAGGTTTGCTAAGGTCTGTCCTAGGTTTTGAATCACTAGGGGAGCTTGCTCCCCTGGTTGGGAAACTAGGCTTGGGTCGGCTAGAGGGCTCATTACGGGTCGTCCGATATTCCTGTCTCCGCTTCAGCTTGTCCTCGATGTTCATAGCATAACTGCTGGCTTGATCTAATGTTTCGACTGTGACACAACTAAAATCATCAGAGATAACAGGGCGAAGACCCGAAATGTACCTCGTGACCTGCTGACGAGTTGTTTCCTCGATCTGCACTCGCAGGGAAAGACGATAGAACTCCGCGGTGTACTCGGCTACAGTTCGGGAACCTTGGCGCAGGGTCAGGTATTCCTTGTAGGCTCGCTCGGCGTGATCCGAAGGCACGAACTTTGACTGCATCAGTCTTTGCATTTCCTCCCACGACTGTACGCGCTCTAATCCTTGCCGCTCCCTTGATCGTTGTAGCTCCACCCACCATGTCTGTGCTAGGCCTCTCAATCGTGTAGAAGCTAACGAGACACGACGATGTTCAGCAACTGTGTGATAGTCGAAGAAGAACTGCACTCATAAGACCAGTCGAAAAACTGCTTCGCGTCGAATCGCCCCGCAAACTCCGGAAGATCCAATTTCACGCCATAGGTGGAGGAGTGGTCTGGTGGTCTCTGCTGTCGCGGCTCCACTATTCCTGCAGGATGCTCGTTCCAGAAAATGTCGTCGTCCCATGCTGCTTCATTGCCCGTATGGCGGTATTGTTCGCCGGGATGCTGGTGTTGTCGAACTCTCCCGATGGGGGGTCGGCGGTCGGGGCGCGCCGGTTCCTGCTGACATTGCCTCGGTCGGGTTTGCCCGTGGGCGGGCACCATCTGCGGCCGGTATTGTGGTACTGGAATGACGGGAAGTCCAAGGTTCGGGGGAGGGTTCGGTTGAGGTTCTGGTTCCGGACGGGTAGAATGGGTATAATATGGTTGTGGGTTAGGAGTAAGGTGTTGGGCCAGATATTGGGTTGGGTTTTGGGTCAGGTTTGGGCAAACAGGTTGGTTTGGGTATGGGTATGGGGCTTGATGGGTATGTGGATGGGTTGACTCGCCCGATGGGATGTGGATCGGGCCCACTCCTACACTACTCGTCGGACCCAGATATGGATGGGAAGGATCGAGGTTCGAGTTTTGGGGATAATAGGCTTGGTCTGAACTCGATCCCCGATCCAAGAGATTATGGGTCTGGTTTTGACCCGGCTCAAATCCAAACTGGAGCTCCGTCCGGGTCCGATATGGGCTAGGGTCGGCATGAGATCTACTTTGTAGGTCAAAATTACTGGGTTGGTTCTGGTTCGGGGTTGCCCGCGCACCTGAACCAACTAGGTAGGCTGGGTAAGGGTGGTCTAGACCCAAACCCGCTCCCTGGGACCCAAGGGTTGGTCCCAACGAAACGGGCCTGTGCCCTGCTGAAACAAAAGCCGAGTTGGACCCTCTGATATCAGGTCCCTCCAAATGGGTCTGGCCCGCTCCCGCTCGTGGAGGTATCATTTCGGAGCCTCTCCATGCGGGATCGGGAGGGAGAGATGGTTCTCCCCTGGGTCGGACAGACGAACCTGGGTCCATAAATGGACCCAGCGTGACGCTGGGGCCGTGCCGACCCAAGTCCCATTGCTGCGCATCGCGCGTGGTGCCCTGCCACGGGGTCGGACCTGCAGGTGGGCCCAACGCAAAGCTGGGACCCTGCAAGCTTGGGTCGACCTGCAGCATAGCCCCAGGTACGCGCGACCACTCGCTGGGACCAACAGGTGTCTCCTGCACATGGCTGGGGTCCTGCTGGTTCAGTCCTACCTGCGATCCCAACGCAGGGAGGCGCGTTTTCGATGGTGGGGCTGTTACCAGGGGGTTGCTGCTCATCGGGGCTCCCTGGGGTTGTTGCGCCTGACTCAGATCAGGGGCGAGGGTTGTCGTCGGCAGGCACGCGGGGCTTCGACCCTGTTGGTGTTGCGTCATCGGTAGGGTTGCGGTAAAACAGGGAAGTGAACCTGCTGCTGCGCCCTCGCCGAGGCCTGCGCACAATGTTGCGCACGGCTGTTGGGGTTTCTCGAGCGCTGTCACGCGATCTTCAAACCCGTCCATCCTCTTTGACAGGTCGGCGATATCCCTACTCATTCGCAGCATGTTTTCTTGGATCTTCGTCAACACATCCATGACTCGCAATAGTGGGTCTTCGCTGCCGGCCTCTTCACGTTCCTCGCCTCGCACCGGATCGTTCCCTGCTTCAAGAGCCATCTCACTGATGAAGAAGGGGCGGCTCTGATACCACTTTGATGCAGCAGCGTGGAGGAGGAATAAACAATGGCCCACCGTGAATCGATGTGGCTGAAATCTTTATTAAAACAATAAATGTTCCAATAACCAATAGGAAATTCAACTGACAATAAGGAATGAACTGAAAAAAAAACAATAAGCAAGTAACAATGGAATAGGAATAGGAAAAAAATGCAGAAGGTAAAGACGGCTGGAGTTTCAAACTTCTCTGCCTCACGCAACCCTAGGTAGGGCCTTTTAAAGGCTGTTTACTGGATCGGGTCGTGGGTCCAGATCTGGATCCGACCCACGATCCGGGTCAGTCTCTCTTTGCAGCTGGTTCTGGGGCATGCGAGCTCCACCACGCCTGACGTAGTAGGTGCGCAGGGGTACCTCCCTGCATCGTGGCTCCGTCCCTGCAAGTGAGTCATATGCGCGAAGTCCTTCATTTGCCCTTTGTGGCAGATCGGGTGGCACGATGGACCCAATCGGGTCCTGCCCTGCATCATGCTCACAGGCCTCTTTGTTGCTCGAAGCAAAAGGATCATCAAGAACAAACCATGGTTGCTCATTTTCTTACAGGTCTTTCTTCAGAATTTTCTGTTGCAAAAGTTCAAATGTTGACTGGATCAGATGTTCCCACTCTTGCTGATGCATACAATCGTCTGAGTAGACTTGCGATCTCTCTGCCACAATCTCAGCCTGTGACACAATCATCTGCTCTTGTTGTCTCATCTGGTTATGGGTGTGGAAATACTCAGAATATCAGAGGACGAGGACGTGGACGTGGTATGGGAGGTAGAGGAAAGCTTCAATGTACATTCTGTGGAAAATCTGGACATTTAGAAGATCGTTGTTGGGATAAGCATGGTCGGCCAACCTCTTCTTCATCAAAGTCATATACTCTTAAAGCAAATGTTACTACTATCGAGACAACAAACGTACAGGAGAATATCTCTGCAAGTGACCGTAGTATCACCCTCAATCGTGCTGAATATGATGAGTTGATAGCTCTTCGTCCTTTGAGTTCCATTTTCACTCCTCCTGTAGCTGGTGTTGCCTATTCAACCGGAAATCATCTTCATCCTACTGACAGTAAGTGGATTATTGACTTTGGTGCATCCAGACATTTGTGTGGAAATTCACTTGTTTTCTCAGATATAAAGGATATTAATGCTCATCGAGGAGTCTCATTAGCAGATAGGAGTTCCTCCCTAGTCGTTGGTCAGGGAAATATTTCTATATCCTCTTCATTACAGTTGCAAAATGTTCTTCATGCTCCAAACTTTCCTCAAAGTTTACTTTCTGTTAGTTGCCTTATAAGAGAGCAAAACTGTAGAGTAATATTTGATCCGATGGGTTGTCATTTTCAAGATTTGCTGACGAGGAAGAAGATTGGTGGAGGCTATGAAGAAAATGGAGTCTACTATCTACATCATCCAATGGGTAATGTTCATGTTGCAGTGGAACACTCATTCAGTCCTGTTCAGTGGCATCGTCGTCTTGGTCATCTTTCTTTGTCAAAGCTTCGTTCGGTCTTTCCTCAAATTCCTTCCACCACATCATTTCAGTGTGAAGCATGTCAGTTGGGAAAGCATCATCGAAGTTCGTTCCCTTCGAGTCAGAGTCAGTCTAGTAATAAAGCTTTTGAACTTCTTCATGCAGATGTATGGGGTCCTAGTAAGATTCCTACTAGGACTCAGTGTCGTTATTATTTTGTTATTGTTGATGATTTCTCTAAGTTGTCATGGGTATTTTTAATAAAAGAACGATCTGAAGTTCCAAGTATTATCAAATCTTTAATTCTTAAAATAAAAACTCAGTTTGAATCTATTGTCAAGATTGTTCGCACTGATAATGCTCTCGAGTTTAAATCAAAAGGTCTGTTACAATTTTACCAAGATCATGGCATCCAACCACAAACTTTCTGTGTCTATTCATCTCAACAAAATGGGGTGGCTGAGCGCAAACATCGGCACCTGCTTGATGTTGCCAGGACCATTATGATTCAATCCAATGTTCCTGCGTTATACTGGGGTGATGCGATTACCACTGCTTGCTATCTGATCAACCGCATGCCTTCGTCTTTTGTGGGTGATCAAATTCCATTACATATCCTAAAACCTAATGCCCCACTTTTTTCTTTCTCACCAAAAATATTTGGATGTGTTTGTTTTGTACACAAACTTGGCTCTGACCGTGATAAATTAGTCGCTCAAGCTACAAAATGCATATTTATAGGTTATCCAAAAAATTAAAAGGGCTATCGATGTTATGATCCTATTTCTCGCTGAGAGTATGTCAGTGCGGATGTATCTTTCTTGGAATCCTCTCCATATTACTCTATTTCCGATTCCCCGCTGTAGGTTGATCCAGTTGAATCTTTTCCATTACCTATACCTCCTTTTCCTTTGGAATTTGTGCCCTTATTACCGAACCAAACTTCATCCTCTTCCAGATTTAATAATCCTCCATTGGTATATGTGCGTAGAGCTCCACCTCCGCAAGAGCCTTCATCTTCTTCTTCTCCTGAGGTAAGTTCTACTGACAATAGTGATCTTCAGGATGATGATAACAGGCCTATTGCTCTACGAAAGGGGACACGACAATGTACCTTATATCCCATATCTCATTTTGTCTCCCATGCCAGAATTGGACATCAGATGAAGTCTTTTATTTCAGCCTTATCTGCTGAAACTATTCCTCTGAACTAGCAACAGGCAGAACTTGATAATCGCTGGAAGCTGGCTATGCAAGAAGAAATGAATGCTTTAGTATCTCAGCATACCTGGGATCTAGTTGATTCCCCAGCAGATGCTTACATTGTCGGATGTAAATGGTTATATACAATAAAGTACAAATCGGATGGTTCTATTGAAAGGTACAAGGCCAGATTAGTAGCGAAAGGGTATACTCAGACATATGGTATTGACTTCTTTGAAACTTTTTCTCCTGTTGCACGGATGGGTACCATCCGTCTTGTTCTCTCAGTAGTTGTTCAGCATGGTTGGAGCTTGTGCCAATTAGATGTGAAAAATACATTTCAATATGGGGATCTATCTGAGACCGTTTACATGCAACAACCTCCAGGATTTGAGGTTGAGGGGGAGTGTCAGAAGGTGTGTAGATTGAGAAAGGCGATTTATGGCTTGAAACAAAGTCCTCGTGCATGGTTTCAAAAGTTGTTTGAAGTGATGTCAAGCTTTGGCTTTAATAGATCAGCAGCAGATCATACACTATTTATAAAGAAAACTAGCTCTGGCATAGTTGTTATGGTGGTATATGTGGATAACATCATTCTTACAGGAGATGATGTGAAAGCTATTAAAGCTACAAAGGCTCATCTTCAAAAACACTTTGTTACAAAAGACCTTGGTTCACTCAGGTATTTTCTGGGTATAGAAGTTGCTAGGAGCCGTGAAGGGATGGTTTTGTCTCAACGGAAGTATGTTCTTGACTTATTAAAGGAAACGGGCATGTTGGGAGCTAAACCCGCAAATATTCCCATGGACCATAAAGTTTAGTTGTTTGAAGAAGGGTCAAAACCAGTTGATAGCAAAAGCTATCGCTCCCTAGTAGGAAAGCTATTATATGTAACTGTGACCAGGCCGGATATTGCTTTAGCAGTAAGCAAAGTTAGCCAGTTTATGGACAAACCAACTGAGGTACACTGGAATGCAGCCATAATGATTCTCAGATATCTAAAATCCTCTCCTGGAAAGGGGTTATTGTTCAGGAAAGGTGGAACTCTAGAGATAGTAGCCTATTCTGATGCTGACTATGCTGGATCTGTAGTAGATAGAAAATCTACCACAGGATTCTGTGTGTTTTGGGGAGACAATTTGATTTCATGGAGAAGTAAGAAACAAAATGTGGTTTCCAGGTCGAGTGCAGAATCAGAATATCGGGCTATGGCCCAAACAGCTGCTGAATTGGTGTGGGTTCGCATTGTTCTTCATGATCTCCAGGTGAAGGTTTCCTCTCCAATGACCATGATGTGCGATAACAAAGCGGCAACATATATAGCAAACAATCTTGTCTTTCATGAGAGAACAAAGCACATTGAGGTTGATTGCCACTATGTAAGAGATATGATTCAAGTTGGTCATATCACTACCAAATACCTAAAGTCGGAAGACCAAGTTGCAGATATGTTTACAAAGCCTTTTGCTAGGCTAAATTTCTCAAAATGTTGTGACAAGCTGAGCATGATTGATATCTATGCTCCAGCTTGAGGGGGAGTGTTGAGAATAGGTGGTTTTTAGTTTAAGTTCTTTTATATTAGAGGTCTTTTGAAATTTTGTTCTCATAAGGACTTAGATGTAATTTTTCCTTTTAGCCTCTCTCTATTTAATATAGAGAGAAGCCCTAATCTAAGATGTAACGAGATAAGTTTTCTGTGCAGCCGTCCTCTCTCTCTCTCTCTCTCTCTCTCTCTCTCTCTCTCTCTCTCTCTCTCTCTCTCTCCACAGGTGGTTGCTCCCTTCTACACCTACTAACCTATTGTCTGAGCAAGTTGACAAGACACCATAACTGCATAGCTATACTCTGCCCTAAGGGTGTTGTTTTTCAGGGTCAGACCACGAAGAGGGTGATTGATAGATGGCATGAGTCAAATGGTGTCAACTTGTTGGATGCGCAAAGCCGAGCATATTTCATGCAGAATGACGCAGACCGTCTCTCTCTCTCTCTCTCTCTCTCTCTCTCTCTCTCTCTCTCTCTCTCTCTCTCTATGACTGCAAAGTCACTTGAGAGAGAGAGTTAAACCAGAGGTGTTGGGGGAGGGGGAAACAAGAGAGAGAGAGAGTTAAACCAGAGGTGTTGGGGGAGGGGGAAACAAGATAGAGAGAGAGAGATGAAGGAATGGCCCATACCTATTGTCGTCGTCGTCGCATCCGCCTCCTCCATGTCTTCCTTGCCAGGGGCGTAGCTAGGATTCATGTGAGGGGGGGGCAAACAGGGGTGTAGAAAAATATATATATTTGTGTGATAGTCGTGGGTTCGGGGGCAGCGCGCCCCCGAAAAAAAAATTGAGATAAAATAAAAAATGGCTACAATTATTAATAAAATCTATTTCATATGGACAAATCAAACTATTTGCTGCAGTAAGGGCTGGGCTAAAAAATGGATAAAAATCTATTTCATATGGAATCAGGGCAGGGCTAGGACTGGGCTTTTAAAAAAAAAAATCTTTTTTAACTGTTTGGGGAGCTAGGACTGGGCTACAGCCCAGTCCTGCCCCCCCCTAGCTACGCCCCTGTTCCTTGCGGAGCGAGAGAAATGAGAGAGAGTTGGTGCCCTTCCCACCACCTTTTTTATTTTGAGGCCCTTGCCAATCTTCATATTCTTAAAAAAAAAATCTTTTTACTCCATTTTGTATTCATAATATCATCTTCTTCCTCCTTTATGTAAAAATAACCAAAAGATTCCCTTTATATTTTTTCAAACATACACATTTTTAAAACACCCACTTTAAAAAAAAAATCATTTTACCCCTTCTTTCTTTTCATTTTACCCCTTCTTCCTCTTTTACATTTAAAATGTTATTATTTTTTCTTTTAGTTAAAAATATTATGTATATAGTCGTGTCCCCGTACCCACTTTTTTCGAACTTGTCGTGTCGTACCCTCCATACCCATACCCAGGTGACATGGCCCAAGAGCTATTGGACAGATGCTATATTAGTTGCATGTTGCGTTGTGAATATATTACCCAACCAACCATTGGACTTCAAAATTCCAGTGGAGCTTCTAAAGAGAAAGAAGAGTTCCCTTCTTCACCTCCATGTCTTCGGATACAAATGTTTTGTCCATGTCCAAGAAAAGGACAAGGACAATCTTGAGAGATGGGCGACAAAGTGCATCTTCTGGGATATTCGTATGTGAAGAAAGGATATAAGTGCTACAATCCTGAAACAAAAAAACTTTACTATTCTTGCAATGTTCACTTCTTTGAAAAAGAGCCACATTTCACTGAAAGGGACTCATTTTTCTTTGATGATGACAATCAGGGGGAGCACCTTACAGGCCACGCCATACCCATCCTCCCTGCTATTGACACCACAGATCAAATCCCTGCAGGGTGGCAACACTGATTGACCAAGAGCACACTCAAGTGACCCAAGAGGAAGGCAACAAACATGAGCACAACCCTGATCCCAATCCAATCAGGGACACCCAAGTCAAGAGGTCCATCAGGGTCAATCATCCACCACCCAGATTAGCCGACTATTACACCTATTGTGCTTCCATGTCGATGGTGTACCCATCGAGGACAAAGTGACCCTAGATGGATTCTCTCAAGCCTATCTATCATATCTCTACCACCGAGCCGTCCACCTTCCAGGAAGCCAAATCATAGCAAGTATAGAGAAGGGCCATGGAGGAAGAACCTGCTGCCTTAAAAAAGAACCATACTTGGGACATAGTGACTCTGTCATCGAGAAAGAAAGCAATGGGATGCAAGTGGACATACAAAATCAAGTACCATAGCGATGGAAGCATTAAAAGATATAAGGCGAGATTGGTTGCGAAATACACATGTTGAAGGTGTACTTTGCCCCAGTCACCAAAATGAACTCTATCAGGATTCTCTTATCCATTGTAGCGAACAAACAGTAGCCAATGTACCAATTGGACGTCAAAAATACTTTCCTCTATAGTGATCTAGAAGAGGAAGTCTACTTGGAGTTGCTTCCAGGACATCCAAAGAAACAAGACAAAAATCTAGCATGCAAACTCAAGAAGGCCCTATATGGGCTCAAACAACCATCAAGAGCATGGTTCGCCAAGCTCAGTGATGCCTTGACTAAATCCAGTTTCGAAAGGAGTTCTGTTGAACACTCTATGTGCACCAAGACCAGCCCATCTGGAACCGTTGACGACATCATTGTCACAAGGGATGATTCTACCCTGATAAGGAATCTGAAGGACCATCTACATCACAAATTTGAGATTAAGGACTTGGGGCAACTCGGATATTTCCTAGGCATCAAAGTCGCCCATTCAGAAAAGGGCATCTTCATCTACCAAAGGAAGTACACTTTGGACCTACTAAAAGAAACCGGAATGCTTGGGCCAAACCAATTGACACCCTCATCGAGTTGAATCGAAAGATTGACAGGGAAGACAGGGAACTTGTCAAGGATGTCAAAAGCTTCTAGAGACTCGTGGGAAAACTCATATATCTCATGGTCACCAAACCATATATTATACACGCGGTGAACCTAATCAGCCAATTCATGCACGCTCCCAGACTACCTCATACAGGATACTTAGGTACTTGAAGGGCTCCCTAAGAAAGGGCATCCTGATTAAAAACGGTCACACAAGAATTTTTTGATATACCAATGTTGATTGAGCAGGAGATCCAAATGATAGAAGGTCCACATCAAGATATTGCACCTTTGTAGGAAATTACCTAGTCACCTAAAAAAACAAGAAATAAAATGTTGTAGCCAGATCCAACGTTGTACATAGCCATGGCTTCTATAACGTGTGAGCTCATATGGATCAAGACCCTGCTGAAGGACATGGGCATCACCAACCACGAACCCATGGAGATGCATTGCGACAATCAAGCTGCTATTTCATGAAAGGACAAAGCATATAGAAGACGAATGTCACTTTGTCCACGAAAAAATCCAAAGCAAAGTCATTTGCACTCCCTACATTCGAAGCAAAGAGCAGTTGGCAGATATATTTACTAAGGTTACCGACAGTCGTCCTATAAAACTCTCAAGTACATTAGTATAATTAAATATATGTATGTACGAAGGAGTGGTAACCAATGTCCGCACTTGTGGAGGGGTGACAAACAATTTTCCTATAACAGTTGGGTTACATCAAGGATCTACATTAAGCCATTTCCTATTTGCTATAGTGATGGATGAGCTTACGAAATCAATTCAAGAAAATGTGTCGTGGTGTATGTTGTTTGCTGATAATATTGTTTTGATTGATGAGTCTAGAGTTGGGGTTGATGCTAAGTTAGAATTATGGAAACAGACATTGGAAGCAAGAGGTTTTACGTTGAGTAAGAGTAAGACAGAATATATGGAATGTCGGTTTAGTAAGCAACGCAGTAGTGATGAGAGTGTAGTGAAGCTTGTCGAGCAAGAAATATCGATGGATGACTGTTTCAAATATTTGGGATCGATCATTCGAAATGATGGAGAAATTGATGGAGATGTAAACCATAGGATAAAGGTTGGGTGGATGAAATGGAAAAGTGCAACTGGAGTGTTGTGCGATCGTAGAATGCCATTGTGGTTGAAGGGAAAGTTTTATAGGACGACAATTAGGCCCGCTTTATTATATGGTACGGAATGTTGGGCGGCCAAGAGACATCATATTCAAAAAATGAGTTTAGCTGAGATGTGTATGTTTCGATGGATGTGTGGAAATACAATAAAAGATAAGATTCGAAACGAGGAGATACGTAAGAAGGTAGGCGTTGCATCCATTAAAAATAAGATGAGAGAAAATCGTTTACGGTGGTTTGGACATATTCGGCGAAGGCCTAATGATGCTCCAATTAGAAGGATGGATAAATGGAAAAATATATTAGTCAAAAGAGGTCGAAGTAGGCCTAAGAAGACTTAGATGGAGATGATAGGAAAGGATATGAATGCTTTGAACCTCACCGAGGACATGGCATTGGGAGGAGAAGGATTCATGTGGAGGACCCAGAATGATTTTCTTTTTTGGTTCATATCGCCGACCCCAATTGTTTTGGGATGAAGGTGTAGTTGTTGTTGTTTGTTGTTGTACCGGTAGAGACACTTTTCAAAGGGTAACAAGCAAGTTGGGCCTGATTGACATCAATGCACCAACTTGAGGGGGAGTTCAAGTTATCTTAATGGGTGGATCATCCTTTAGATCACGCTTATCTCCACCAGTGCCTTCAGGATAGAAACTATCCCTTGGTGATGGGATTCAGTCTTTTCTTCCTATTGTAACTTTGTTTCCTTGTGTAGTTGGCCTCTTTGGCTTGTATATTATCGTGCCCTTGTAGATGGTTCCTATGATAGTATGAATAATAGCTATCGCAGAACACGTTCTGTCGTGGACGTAGGCCATTGATGCCTAACCACGTTAAAACCTGCTTCCCTTTTATGTTCTCATGACACTCCCGATACCTTAATAAATCTATACATTTGTCCAGTCCATCGTGAGCAGCATGAGATGTGAAGCTGGTCGGTCAGGGGCCGAGCTTATTGGTGTCGAAGGGCGAGGGATGACCACCCCAATCACAATGGCAAATATGGTTGACACGACTACAGATTATAAGAGGGTCGTAGGCGGTAGCGACACTAATGCATCGCCACCAAGAATCCCGCCAACAAAGAGAGTGCAACAGAAGAGGAGGAGCTGAACAAAGAATGAAGAGAACTGAGATATCGAAGCAGCCATAAAGGAACGCGTCATGATCAAGAAGTAGACAGTCAGAGGAGTAGGCAACGTAGGGCCAACCAACTCAACCACAGAGAGAGAGAGAGAGAGAGAGAGAGAGAGAGAGATTTGATCAGCACGCTTCAAAAATAATTGAATCAAAAGCAAGGTTGTCAAACTAGGAAGCGGAAGCAAGAAGCGAGGCATTTTAAAATTTATAAGAAGCGGGAAGAAAAGTTTCAATTTAAAAGAGAAATATGAATAAAAAATAAAGCAATATGAAATCAAACAAGAAACAAATAAAAACTAAAATAAAATTGATCATTCTTATATTTCATGATTTTTCTGTAAAAGAGTTACATTTTTTTTTTTAAATGAAGGCTACCAATTTAAAGAAAGTACATGGAAAGTGAGTGAAAGCCTGAGAGAAAATACATGAAAAAATGAAAAGAAACGTGAGAAAAGTATATAATATGGATACACCATGTGTATGAGAAGCATAAAAGAAGCGTGGGGAATCGAGCTTCCCATGAAGTTTCTGAAGCTAGCCAGTTTCTGGGAAGCGAGCTTCCCACCTACCTAAGAAGCTTCCGGTAACTCTGATCAAAAGGTACATAAACAATTATCTTAAGGGGGTGATTTGAGCGCACTAACTTCTGAAAAAGGTTCAGTTTAGAAAAAAAATCACAATTCCAACTCTTTGGGATGAATGGCTGTATCCAAGCACACCCCAAAAGAGAGGGTATACGATGAAATTCAAAAAACCATAGTTTTTTCTTATCATTGAGTTAATCTGTTACGAGCAAACAGCAAAAGTCCCACTCTAAAACTCCCCAACTGCCGATTCGAATGATTAAAAGAACCCTTAACAAAGCGAATTGCAAAATTAAGCACGCCCTTCTCTTTTCATTTGGAAACCCCGCAAGAAACGAAGAAATTATAACCACAAAAAGGGCAAGCAAAACCTGGAAAGAAGTCACACTTTTCTCTGCAATACGCGAAGGGGGCGAGCAGGGCCAGCGCCAACATGTCTCTATAGACGCAGAAGACCACCTGATTCATCCCAACATTGAGAGCCACCTTCGTGACAACGTGGTACACACCATTGTTGATCTGAACAAGTGCCATGGCTGCATGAGCCTTCCAAGCATCGCCTCCCACCATCATATCCATCGTCCCTCAAGCCAATTCTTGTTACCCTTTTGCTATTTCTCTTCTCTGAATCGTTTTCTGCGATACCAACAATCTCTCTCTCTCTCTCTCTCTCTCTCTCTCTCTCTCTCTCTCTCTCTCTCTCATATCCGGGTGCCGATGCAGAGCGGTTATAATTGACATTTCAACCTCTCCTGGAAAATGATTTGGTGAAAGTAGTTTAGGCATCAATATCTAGCTACCTATCTCTGCTGTTACTCTCCAAATGCCCATCATCTGTTTTTAATCACAAAATATCCACTGCTTTTCAAGAAGTGTCCTCACGCCTTTTGGTTTCTTAATTAACAAAATTCCCCAAGATCAGGTATGGAATAGTCCATGCACAGGGAACAAAAATGTTGGTCTGACTACGACCGTCCAACTGAAAATGGATGGCTCATCGATCCACGGCGTTAAAAAGAAAAAGTGTACGCTTTTACCTTATCCGGCCCCAAATTGGAAGGTTAGTAATTAATTGAGTAAATTTGACGTGACAATTACGTGTAATTAAAGTTGCAATGACATGCCTAATGGGGGTGGGCGTAGTAGCAGTCAAGGTTCGATTCTCATGAGTGTCGCCAATGCCTAGCTTAGGCCTCAGGGCAGGGGGTTCTAGCCCTAGAGTTTTATGCTGCCAATACGACGACCATAAGTATGACAGACTGAGTCAGTACGACCATGTCTTCATACCAAGTGCAGTTCCTTCATATTATAAATTCAAAAAAAGAATGTGGGTTCATACTTTAAGGGGCATGAATTCAACTCAAAACAACGAGGTAAAGTTTGTAAAAGAAAATGAGAGAAGAAAAAGAAACCAAGTTTTTTTTTTGTGCAGGTTTTTATTGTGTAGAAAGTGAGCAGTTTTGGCAAAAAAATGCACGGGCACCCATGTCATTTCTGCAGGCCCTACGATGCAAAGCAAACATGAGAGTGGCTTTTCTCGCCAATGGCACCCTTTTCCACTTGATGCAAACACACCCTTTGCTTTGGCTTTGATAAGCCAATCAGCTTGAAAGATAAGCACCTAAGAGAGGGGGTTGTGTGTTCTCCTCCGAACACAAATTCGTGTGTTCGGGTGTGTATGGTGGAATATCTAGGGATCCATGATAATTCATATGTCAATGTTACCCATGATGATTTTATATTAAAATAACATAAAAAAGATAGATATGTGTTTAACGGAAATGTCCTCCCGTAAGATAGATATGGTTTGGCGAAAATGTTCTCCCGTAAATAGTTTTGCACATTCCCACGAGTCTCGGTTCCCGCCTTGGTTTTTAACTTGTGTTAAAACACATTGTCGCCTTTTCGTTTCTGCCTTATATTACAAAACATTTTTTGGTTCGTTCCTACCTCGTGGAGATAACTATAAATTGATCGACTGATTTGATCATTGGTGGGTGTCATAGGAGGATTTGTCGACCATCTCTTTTTACAATCTTTCATTCTTCTTCATTTTCGTTAGGCAGTATGGAAAAAAACAATGATGAATAAACATTCCAACAAGTGTCATTAAGGCGTCGTGAGTACCTTTCCATGTCATCATGCTATTGTTGAAGAACGTATGTCATCGTGAGTGTCATTAAGGCGTTATTTTGTTATTGCAGGTGGATGTTGGCTTTTTTATCATACATACATATTCGCATTTTACTCTTCTTTATTTATGCATGATCCATGATAAAATCACTTTAGAAACTCATTTTTATCGTTAGTTTTGAGAAACTGCATCGAAATTGAAATATCAAAAAAATCATGTTTTTCAAAGCTTGCCCTACATTTTTTAGTATTTTATTTAGTTTAGAAATTTTTAATTAGTGTTTTAGTTAGTTTAGAAAAGTTAAGTAGGAGTTTTAATTAGTTTAAGAATTCTACTTTTTGAAAAACACATTTTCTATAGGAGACCTCTTTTAGAATTTTTGAAAACTATCCAGACTTTCATAGAAAATGTACAAACCTAATTTTATATTATAAATAGTAGTCATTGAGGGCTAGAAAAACATTTTTTCCAGGAGCCTCAAGCTCCCTTCGCACCATCCCTCTCTTCCATTCCTCCTCCTTTTTTATCCTTGTCGATTTCTCTCCCGCTCATCTTCTTCTTTTTCTTCTTTATCTTCTTTTCTCATCCAATCCATCATCGACAACCGTGCTTTTCGTCAGAGAGGCATGTGTGCAGCTGGAACAACCATCTTCTCTTCTCAACCCCTCCATCGGAGGTGATCCGCGAAGGTTTGCTTCTTCCTCCCTCCTTTTCATAGATCATCATTTTTTTTTTAATCGGCTATCAACCGATTGTAGGGGGAAGTCAGTTTAGTTCTTGATTTTTTTATTTCTTTTCACAGCAAGTTAGCATGTTAATTCAGCCAGTATCTTGTGATATTTAATCTTTTGAAATTAAATTTGTTTAATGCCCTCTGTTTATTTCTTGATTAGTTAGTTACTTTTTGATTAATTAGAATAGACCTAAGGTAGCTAAGCTATTAGTTTTTTTTTATTCACGTTTGTCTATATCCAATTATGATTAGCTATAGTTTAGGAGTAGTTTGTACTTAGTTTAGTCAGATTTAAACCTAGTTGAATCAAGTCGAATCAATAGTTTGGTAAATTATTAATTTTGCTAGATTAGTGACCACCAAATCTTGTTCTTTAATTCATTGCTTAAGTGCTTAGCTTAGAAATAGTCTAGATAGTGTATTTCCAGATTTAGATAGTCAAATTTAGTTTTTTTTATGACATACAACATGCTTTGGCAATTGTTTGTTAGTTAATTTTTCATCTTGCATACGGTTCTCTAAACACCCCAAATTTTTCAAGTCCACTCCGGACATTTCAGTCACAGATGCCAAACCCCCTGCAGGGTGATATAGAGTCCAGTCTAGAGGCCAGTCTACCTCATTCGACCAATAAAATTATCATTTCACGCTGAGTCACCCTTAGACCTTTCGTCGGTTAAGTTTAACCAAACACATCTCAAGTTCAGAAAAGTTAGAATGACTGTCATTTCTAGCTCCTCTGAGCTCGCGATGAGCGAATCCTGAACATTTCTGACCATTTCAGCTAATTTAGTTTGTTTCAAGTGAAATAAGCTCATTTTAGCTCGAATCTTAACCAAACTATCTCTGAATCAATCAAATCCATTAGATCACATCCCAGTGAGTCTAATCTAAGTTCACCAAGAGTTGGAATAGCTCAGTTCTAGTTCAAAATCACTCAGACCTTTGTTTAAGCTCATTTGAGCTCGATTCAGTCCAAATCGAGCTGACTCTAGCTGGTTGAACTAGTGTTTTGACTCCAAATTTAGTTCATTTGAGTATAACTGACTTCAGATTCAGTTCATTCCAAACATATCAAGTTTAAATTAGCTCAGACCAGTTCTATACCGTATTTCTATCCCTGCAGGGCGAAAACAAAAAAAATACAAATTTCTTCAGGAGACTGTTTCTGACATTTTTCTAAACTGAGACAAGTTCCAATTCAGACTCGGATCAGTTCCTTCAACTAATATCTTATCAATATCCGAGATCCACTGCATTTCAATTCAGATATTGGATCCAATGTTGGATCTGGCATCTAATTTCTTTCCGAACCTAGATTTTTCATTTGATTCATTCAGAAATCCATATTGAGAGTCTAATTTATTCTTTGAAACCTAGAATATCTCATCAGATATCCAGGATCTAATTAAACCATTTCAGATCCATTTCAGTTTGGATCCACCTTTTGATCCGTTCAGAAGTTTAATCAAATCAATTTCTAAACTCTGCTTCGTCTAACATCAGAGATTTAATATTCACTTCTTGAATTATGATCTAGATCCAAGATCCAATTTCATCCTTTGAGTTGGATTCAAGATCCAAATCCAAAATCCCAATTTTATTATGAATTTGGGGGTTTTCATTTTCAAATTCTTCAGAAATCCATATTCAGAGTTCGATTCCCATTCTTTTTAACCAATTTTCTTCAAATCGAGATTCAGATTCAATCTTTTTCAAAACCTTGGACCCAGATCTTTTTCAAAATTTAATTTTTATCTTAATTTCAAAACCAATCTTTGGATTTCAATTTCAAATTGAAATTCATCATTTTGCAAAAATCTTTTGAAAAATACCCTAGATCCAATTCATAATTCAATTTGGATTTTGAAATATCAAAATAGATCCAGATCCAATATCAAAAACCATTTTTTATTCAAAATCAATTTGGGGATTTCAAATTCAAAATCAAAATCCATTTTTCCCCTAATTTCAAAAATAATCTTTGAAATTCAAAATCTAAAATCAGTATTTTTGCAAAATTTCTCAAAATTCAATCTGGATCTGGTTTTTGCCCAATTTGGATTTTATAAATCAAAATTGGATTTTTGAATCCAGTTATTTCTAAATTCCTTTTTTCATTTCTCATATTTTATTTTTTTTATCTTAATTTCAAAATCAAAAGGAAAAAAATTGTTTTCAAAGAGGGGCGCCACTTGGCATTTTCAAGATTTAAAATCAAAATCGTTTTTTTAACAAACCTTTAAAAACCCTCTTGCTTTTAAACCCCACATGAGCATCACTCACAAGGTGATGCCATGTGTCAAATTTTTAAATAAAGGTCTACTTTGCCCATCTACAAAACAAAAAAAGACTCACATGGGCACCCTCTTGCAAAAGGGTGTCACGTGTCAAAATATTTCACAAAAGGGCACTTTTGCCCATTCAACAACCTAAAAAACCCAGATGGGGTTGGCGCCAACCCCTCCCCCATGTGAGTTTTGCCACATCAGCCCTAAGGGGTTGAAAATATCTTAAATGGGCTATGCCCATAATGCCCTCACCTTGTGTTATAAAAAGCCTCCATGGGGGCGAATTTTTCAAGAAGAAAAAGAAGGTAAAGGCCTCCCTCTCTCAAGTGTTCCTCCTCCTCTTTGGCTCCTCTCTTGGTGGCTGAAGTGAAGAAGAAGAAATCCCAAGGATTTTCCCTTTTCTTTTCTTTTCAATTATTGTAATTCATTCAAGGGTTGTAATAATTACATTAATAAGAATTTTTATTTTATGCTTAGAATGAATGAGCATATAAATCAATTCCATATTAATTTCTTACATTTTATTTTTTCTTTATTTCTAAATACACTATGGAAAATACGAATGGCACATGCACCATTTATTAAATGATAAATAAAGCTAAGTAAAGTTTGTATTTATGGCCCTAGTCGAAATATGAATAATATTTAGAGTTATTATTTTTTAATAATTAAAAAAATTTGACCTACACTTTTAGGTCATTTTCAAAAATCATCATTTCTTTCATAAATAATTCTCTTTTCTTCTTTTATTTGAATTAAAATAAAAAAATTAATTCAAAATATATTTGTGACTCTAGTCATGAATATGTTAAAAATTAATTTTGTTTTAATTCTATAAAGGCAAAAAATCTTTGTCTTTATTAGAATTTTAAATAAAGATTAATTTAAATTATATTTATGGCCGTAGTCATGAATATATGAAAATTAATCTTGTCTTAATTCTATAAAGTATGAAATTTTCCTTGAAATTCAAATAATTTTTCAAAGAAATAGCATATTCATCATTTAAGACAGAATGACATAATTTCTTTTTAAATTATTTCAAGTCATTTTTAAATTTCTAAGTAATTTTTGAAATGATTTTCAAAACAACAATTTTCATTTAAAAATTCGAAGTCATTTTTTATTTTCAAACATAAATTCAAGGTTATTTTTCAATTTTCATTTTTAATTTCATTCAAATTTAAATCATATTTCAAATATCTCTTTTTAATTTCTAATTTCCGATTTTTATTCTAACTTTTCATTTTTGAATTTCAAATTCCAACTTTGAATTTCATTTCAATTTCAAATATCAATTTCAATTCCATATTTCTTTCAAATTCCAAATTTTGAATTCTATTTTCATTTCAAATTCAATTTCAAATTTTCCTTTCTAAAATTTCAATTCCTAATTCTGAATTTCAATTCAATTCTCAATTTTAATTCCAAATCAAATTTCGAATTTCATTTTGAATTTCGAATTCTAAATTCTAATTTCATTTCCAAAATTTCAATTTCAATTTCAATTTTTTGTTTAAATTTCAAATTCAATTACATTTTCAATTTCAGATTTTACTTCTTAAATTTTAAATTCAAAGTTCAATTTTTCCAATTTCAATTCTAAATTCTAATTTTTAATCTCAATTTTAAATTCTAAATTCAATTTCAAAATTTGACTTCTAAATTCAATTCTCAATTCAAAAATCAACTCCAGATTTGATTTTTAATCAATTCAGGTTTTGAATTTCAAAAGTTGACTTTGAATTCAATTTCAAAACCTTCAATGTTATTTTGTCATTTTCAATTCAAAGTTCAATTTTGAATTTCATTTCAAAGCTGAATTCAATTTTCAAACTCAAATTTAATTCAACTTCAAGTTTTCAAATTCAAATCAAATCCAACTTCAATTTTTCAATTCAAGTTCAAATTCTTCCATTTCTTAAAAAGATATTTTTTAAATCTATTTCAAAATCACTTGGAAAATCCAAATTTATGGCATATCTTCAAAAGCATACATATTTTTTAAGTTCAAATTCATAGCACAAGCCTGATTCAATGTGCAGTTAGGACTTAGAATAGTTTCTTAGGCAAAGCAAAGGCATAAATTCGATCATTGGTTCAATTACCCTTGGTAAAAGTGCCATGAACGGTTGAACCTTGTACCGATGAGCGAGCCTCGTCTCTCAATTTTTTCACATTTTCTAAAAATGGAGGCAAGTAATTTTTTAAAATATTTTCAAAAGGTAAAGTACTTATTCTTTTATAAATTTGTTAATCTTAGTTTATTTAATTAGTCGATAGGTTCAGCTGAGTGCTTTCTTGATTTTTAGTTTACTTTAGTTTTTTGAATTCTTGAATTAGTTAGCCATTAGTTTGTTGTGATTTAGTTTCTTGAGTTGTTAGTTAGGTAGTTTTGCTATTTTGTCTTTTAGTATTAGGTTGTTACAAGTTAGTTCATAGTTAGTTCATGTTAGTAGTTTAGTTCTTGTTAAGTGGTTCATGTTTTTGTGGTTTTTCTTCATATTTACCTTTGATTTTCCTGTAGATTTATTTGTCTGTTGTGTGTTTTGTTTTTGTGTTTTACAGGAAAGCATTGGAATGTGCGGTAGAGTTCTTTTTGTACCCTCGAAGTACCCTCTGAGGCCCCCTTAAGCCCTCAGAGAGCCCTCAAAGGGATCTTAATCAAACCATACAAAAGTGTTCAACCTAAAAGGGACATAAAAGGACACAAGGACTCAAGCACTGAAGACTTTTGCTTTTCTTTTTAGATTAGGTTTTTATTTTTAATTCAATTCAATTCATTTGGGTTGTAATAAGGCACTTTAATTATTTGTTTAAGCCCTCTGCATAAGGCAGTACTCTCTTGTTTATTTTCATTAATTAATTCTTTTATTTTTTGGCAATAAAGAGTAGTTTAGACTTTGTGTTGAATACAAAGTATTTCCCGTTTCCTAAGATCGACCCAGACTCCACCACTCGTGCAAGCCAATTTTTATATTTTTGTTGTTTGGCTTTCACTTGATTTTGATTAAAAATATTATTTTAAAAAGGGTTTTCCAAAACTCACACCACTTTTCGACGATAGAAAACTTAAAAATATTTGTAAGACACTGGGACTTGTTGACAAGAATGCTTGGTTATAGATGCGAGAAAGTGTCTCTACCCCATTCGGTATCATCCATTCACTCAGTATATGCAATGTAACACAAATCACAGTTGTAGTAACATACTACCGATTTGTGAGATATTATTTTGTTTGTTAATATAAATTTGTAAGCTATTATGTTGCATTATAGTATCGATTTATAATATATTATGCGATATGTATATCGATTTGTAAGATATTATGTGTTTTCTAGTGTCAATTTGTAAGATATTTGTAGTATGATTTTAAAATGTGTGTGTGCAGAATTTACATTTTTGCATGCTTATCGTATCGATTTGTAAGATATTATGTATTTTCTAGTGTTGATTTGCAAGATATTTATAGTATGATTTTAAAATGTGTGTAAAATTTGCATTATTGCGCGCTTGCGGTGGTGAATTTGCGTATTCAAATCACTGCTCATTTAGTGATTTCTATTGAAATCGCTTCATATATATAATTAAATCATTGTCACGTGAATCACTATCGTCAACACACATATATGATAAATTGTTTCTTTTATTTGCATGGTAAATAACAACTCAATGCATAGTATAAGCAAATAACAAATCGATGTTGCTTTTATATTGTAATTCATTCAATCATTTTTTTTACTTGCTTAACTAATCAGTATCTATTGTTATATGTATCTTGAATAAATCATAGTAAATGTATGCACTGGCTAACACAAATTGATATCTTGCTTCTGATAGTGGTGAGCTTATCATCTGGTTGCAGTGAAGATGATGTATCTCAATCATTGGAAAGTTATAAAGAAGTGAACATTTGAACTAATGATGCACCTGAAGAAGTGAACATGTGCACTAATGATGCACATGATAAGAAGGGTGCAGACATTGGATTCACTTTTGACTTGAATGTTCCAGCAAAAAAAATGAAATTCAATAAAGAGGTAGACGATCATGACAGTACACTTGATAAAGGTGCATGCACTGAGAATATACAAGATAGTACACTTGACTCTGTTTCCGCAGAAGGAATGCAGTTTAATAAAGAGGAAGTTGCATACAAGTTTTACAATGATTATGCCTTAAAACTTGGCTTCAGTGTTAGAAGATATTCTTGGTCAAAAAATTCACATGGTGTCGTGGTGAGAAAGACATATGTATGTTCTAAAGAAGGTTGGAAGAAGTCAAGTGAAAATCCAACAAGGAGCAAGCCAGATTAAAGATGTGGTTGTCCAGCGAAAATTGTGTTAAGAAGACTTCCGAATGGGAAATATATAGTGTGTACTTTAATCAATGATCATAACCATGAATTAGCAACTTCATTTATGACTCCTATGTTAAGGTCACATCGTAAAGTAACTGAAGCACATACTACAATTGCTGAAATAACTGATAGCGCCAACATTGAATCAAGGAAGACATACAATATGTGCTCGCATATAGATGGTGGTCGCGAGAATATGTCATTCACACCTATGGATCTAAGAAACAACTTAAGAAGGAAGAGAACAGATACCATGAAGAATGGATAAATATGTTCTTTGGTTGATTACTTACAGAAGAAATCAACCAAAGACCCTTATTTCTTTAGTGTAATGCAACTGAATGAAGATGGATATGTTGTGAATATGTTTTGGGCAGATTCAAAGTCAAGAGTAAATTATGAATGCTTCAATGATGTGCTTATTTTTTATACGACAGTAAAAATTAATACTAAACAGTGGCCATTTGTGCAGTTTGTCCGAGTGAACCATCACTCACAGAGTTGCATATTAGGCAACACTTTTTTGTATGACCAGACCAAAAAAACCTTTGAGTGGTTATTCAGAATATTTACACAAACAATGAATGGGAAGCACCCTGAAGTTGTACTTATAGATGGTGATCATGCAATTGCGGCTGCAATGCCTCATGTATGGCCAGATGCACATTTTCACTTATATTTATGGCATATCTTTCAAAATGCAGCAAAGAACATAGGACACATATTTAATTAGAAGATAGGGTTTGATAAAAAGTTAACAAGGTATGTATTTGAGAGTGTAGACGAGGTCACTTTTATGTCTGATTGAGAGGAAATGATTTAGATATATGAGCTTGAAGATTATGTGTGGTTACAAAATTTATATACAGACAAAGAGAAGTGGGTATTGGCATATGAAAAATAATACTTTTGTGCATGTATGATAAGCACACAAAGAGCTTAATCTATGCATGCCACACTGAAGAAAACCTTGTATTCATGTTTAACAATGTTTCGCTTCATGGAACAATATAAATTATTTGTAGACGGTCTTAGATAGAATGAGCTTGAACAAGATGTGAAATGCTTCAACACATGCCTTGTAACTTTGGGCATGAAAATATTAATACGACCTACAGATCTGTATACACTAACTATATTTGAATGGATTAAGAAGGAGGTTATACAGGCCATGAATTACAACATAGGACGTATGCAAACCGAGAATATGCACAAATATCATATTATATGAGAGAGCAAAGAGCATCCAAAAAGGTAAGAAGAACATGTTACGTACAATGTTGACAGCGAAACAGTTAAATGCACGTACAAAATGTATGAATTCAAAGGAATTTTATGTCATCATGCATTAAAGACACTTAATCAAGAGAAGATATAAGAAATACCTGAGTCATATTTAATGCAAAGATGGACGAGACAAGCAAATATTGAACTTCTCGATATAGATAATGTTGTTGATGAGAAGTGCCACATAGCCTCTCGTTATCAACAACTATGTAGGTTACTTTTGTATGTCGCAGATTTGACATCAAAAGTGAAAAAACCTATGTATGCATAAGAAAAATGTCAAGGGACTTACTTAAAAATGTGCAGTTAATTCACCATCAGTTTGTTGCAGCTCGTGAAGACCAATCTAAGAAAATGGAAGTGAACAACAAAGGTGAAAATCATGCTTTCCTCGACCCACATGAGAAGTTGCACCGAAGCGTAAACATCATCTTCAACAAGTCAGAAGTCAACATTGTAGATTATGATGTAAAATTTTACCTAGCGAAGGGTATCAAAAGAAAACCTGCCTCTGATCGCAGTCATCGAAGGACAAAAGGTGCACTAGAATTGGTTGACAAGAAAAGGTCTAAAAAATAACCAACTCCTAAGCAAAAGCAACCAAGCCCTTCGCATAAATAGGTATATAATAATACATTATACTGCTTCTCATGTAAATTGCATTACGTGCAGCTTATCAATATCTAACTTGTGTAATTTCCAACATACAACAATACCCTATAGACGTGCACTACAACGTTGGAACCTTCAATCTTCCTGACCAGTTTGAGTAGAACGATGGCATCAGTTTTACAAGTCTTTTGGTATGTAATCAATGTTGGAAGGATATTTGCATTTCTTGTTAAACTTAAAGTAGTGTCTTATATTGTTCTGTTTCATGACAGGCTCAGTTCAATTCAAAAGTGAGCAATGGAATACAAGAATCACGTATAAATTCTTCAACTACACAATTGTATTTGATTGTATTAACATGATAGAACATAACATTGTATTAACATGATGCAACATAATAAACATGCATGATTTGTGAATTATGTAATTTGATGTAACTTAATAAATCTCTGTGATGATTGACTTGTGTAATTGAAATTGCATTGTAAAAGTTATTGTAAATAGTGATCATTTCAAGATTGATTGTTGTAATATATATCCTTCACATGTATAAATCATTGTCTCATCTAGCCTATAGAGCTACAGTTTTGATACCATTGGTAAATTGCCATTGTTCAATGCTTATACCATTAGTAAAAATCGTTGTCTCATGTAGCTTTCACATATACAAATCGTTGTAGATACAAAACACTTTTTTCCTTTCAGTGCTATTTTTATTTATGAATGCTAAACGTGTGATGACAATTTGTACAAGGGGTGTTAACTAATATAGCATTTATTGACTTCTCTTATTTGGTAAATTGCTAGTATTAAATCGCTATCGCTGACAAGTTTGTGGTTATAAACCACGACGATGAATTACATTTACTACCTATGCATGATCGTTGTTAAATCACTGTAGTTTAAATTTTATACCATTAGTAAATCTCCTTTGTAGTTTTCTATCATGATTTACTAATGGTATAAGAATGACGTCTATGTTATATAAATCGTTATATCATATAGTGTCATATGGCGATTTATTTGTTATATAAATTGTTATACCATGTAGTGTCTTATCACGATTTATACAATGACATCTATGTCGGCCATAACTGGATGAAAATCGCACTGTACATGAGTACACATCGCTGTAAAAGTTAGCCTTTTAAACATAGCTTACATGAGTACAATTAGAAGTACAATATATAGAATTTATATTTGAATCGAGATAGATATACATATTTTGTATTTGATTAAACAGAAATGTACTTGGCAATATGTATAGACAGTATATTACAAAATTTGTATACAATACAAATTTTATTTCAAATCTTTGTACATCATATTACGTCTGGAGAACTCGCATCGTTCGTTGTTTTGTAAATAAACTGTATTATAAGTGAAAATTGTTGTCTCATCTAGCTTTCACATATACAAATCATTGTACATGTACTGCATTTGAATCATTGTGTAAAAAGTTGTTTTGTAAATAAACTGTATTAAAAGTAAAAATCGTTATTTCATCTAGCATTCACATGTATAAATCGTTACAACACTTTTTTCCTTCCAACATGTTATATAAATCGTTATACCATATAGTGTCCTATAGTGATTTACATAATGACATCTATGTCAGAGACAACGATTTGCCTTTGCTATAAATAAGAGTCTAACTTATTGGCGTGTATAGTAAAAGCAATTGATCATATAACTCATCGACGTGATTTACAACCACATCAATTTACATAGTGTCCTATGTAAAAGGATGGAAAACATTGATCTTTCCATTCTAGAAGTATATATCAGTATTTCTCTTGAAATTGAGGTAATTGTTGAATTTTTATTTCAACCCAGAGAGATTTACATAATTTGTATATACAATCTTACAAAATTTGTATACACAGTCTACAAAATCTATTACAAATGTATGCATATCATATTACTTCTAGGGGGCTCGCGTCGTTCGTTGCCTTTTAGGTAATCTTATCGTCTGAGTTTTTTTCTCTTCTGCAATTAGAAACTCCATCAATTTTTTGCATAGTTCTGTGCAGAATCTAGGTATATTATCCTGCAACAAAAAGGTAATGTGAGTTCAATATAGAAATTGAGTCCCCAATAATATAGGATAATAAAACATGTTTAAGTGTAGAACATACAACATCAAAACCAGGTTCTTGTTCATTGTATATTGCTTCAATATACTTCATTACAAATACGCCACAATCAACGCCATTATTTTGTAAAAAAATATCAAGTGTGCAGTGAAACCTCCACTCGCTAATGTCGACACCCAAGACTTCTTTGAGGAATCCCACCTGTGGTTAATGCAGAAGCAAGTAAATTCTGGGCTACTGTACAAGATATGATAAACTTATAGATAGAAACTTACCAAATGCATAATGTCACGTTCTATACTAGTGTGAAAGTCCAATGAGTTGTAGCACCATAGTTGTTGTTTTCGTAAATCCATCACATAAAAGACCCAATGCATACACGATTGCCACAATGTAGAAATTAATATATGCAAATCGATGATAAAATATCTTACAAAAATCGATATGAAAATTCCTATTGATAGCTTAGAAATCGATATTAAGAATCTGCATACAATCTATATTAAGAATCAAAATAATATCTTAAATCAATATAATACCTTACAAATCGATAGTAGAAATCGTGTTAAGGCTGTTATGCCTCACAAACCTTGGACAACAGGTTTCTTACTTACCGTTTCACTTGATCAAAAGTCTCTGCAGCGAAAATCGTTACCCCAACATTGTAGTCTATCTTGAAATCCAGTGAAGTATGGCAGTCGGTAGACGGAACTCTATTGAACGAAACATTGATAATAGTAAGGTGAAAATAAAAAGCAACAAGAGTAAATAAAAAAAGAAAATAAACATATAAGCAAACCGATATACCATGAAATAAGGGTTGACGATGCATCTAGTATTGGTTGTTGCATTGCTTTGAATGTAATTATTGAAATCGTATATAGTCTGTTTGCAACAAATATGCATGTGTTAATATACATACCTATGGCATACGTAAATGTATAACTGATAGTAGTTTCATATGTACAAAATTACTGATAGTGTTTTCTTTTGCAAATTCATTTTGCAGCCGGTTGATGTTCTCTTGGAGCTCTTTACTGAGTTTTCGAGCACCTTTTTTTGTGGATGTTCTACTGGCATTAGCAAAATATTAAATAAATGATCTATCATATTATATTGCAATTCCTTTCTGCAGTACACAAAACAAATCTAATATATGACATAAAAGAGACAAATTTCGAAGATACTCGTCACAAGGTTTATAAAATATACCACTGATTCATAGTCGTTGGCCATGTAACTGTCGTTGTCATGAGGTTATATGTTCAGCCCCCGAACACGTTGTTTATAAAGGAAACGTCAGTTCGTTTGTTCCTTACTCATGAAGAAAAGCGAAGCAACACCCTCTTGAACTTGTACGATGTGTCATTCATTTATAAAGGAAACGTCATTTCATATCCCACTCGTTTTAAAAAATCGCACACAAAGTATATAATAAATGAATGAATTATATTACACATAAATTAAAAAACATCATTTCATTTGCATATCGCTATAGAAAATAGAATATCGAGATAAAATCTTCATAATACAAATAGTTTCATGGCCAAACCATTGATCAAGATATATTGTAACTAAATACTCATATGTTTTGTAAATGAATATGGTTGTAAATCACGTCGATTTATATTTATGAAGTTACCATGATAACAATATGTCTTTGTTTGTCTTTGTAAACGATATCAGTATGTAATATCGTGATTTACTCATATCGATTTGCAACTGTTACTAAAATATTATTTTAGTATAAAACTTAAATCAGTATCAAATTGTAAATCGATTGTATTTATGAAGTTACCTCAATTTGTATCATTGAAGTTACCTCGATTTGTACTTTACTAAGTCTAAACATCATGTCAATTTGTTTATTGTTTTTCTTTTCTACCTTTTATGAATAAGTCATTGTATAAATCGTGATAGGACATATCATTCATATAGATAAAGCTCATAAAAGCAAATCACGATAGAATAAATCGTTTCTACTTTATGTCTGTGGCTCTACAAATCGTGATAGAATACTTCCTCTATAAAAAAATAAATCGCAGTTTGTTATAAAAAGAATTATATAATTATAGAATGTTACGTTACAACAAAAAATTATAACTGGTTGCAAGCCAATCGGTAACAAGCAAATCGCGATAACATGTAGCCTTCATACGTACAAATCGTTTTAGCCTTTTTATTAATCATTGTGTAAATGACGATAGGAAGATAAAACTCATAAAAGCAAATCATAATTTTCACAGTACACAATGCTAAACACTTCTTCAATTTTTATTTATGAAGGCCGAACATTACAACAATTTATTCAGTGGCACTTGTATAGCACACTTATTAAAAAAAGTCATCGAGTAACATGCCAACTTGTGCTTTCAGATCCATGTAGCATTTATTGATCCAAGCTAGTTGCGAGATATAGATCTTGAGAAATTGATCCAATTATGCCTGGAGATCTTCTATAAAGTCATCGAGTAACATGCCAACTTATGCTTTCAGATCCAGGTAGCATGTATTGATCCAAGCTAGTGGTGAGATATAGATTTTGAGAAATTGATCCAATTATGCCTGGAGATCTGCTATAAAGTCATCGAGTAACATGCCAACTTGTGCTTTTAGATCTAGATAGCATGTATTGATCCAAGCTAGTTGTGAGATATAGATCTTGAGAAATTGATCCAATTATGCCTAGAGATTTGTTATAAAGTAATCGAGTAACATGCCAACTTCTGCTTTCAGATCCAAGTAGCATGTATTGATCTAATCTAGTTGTGAGATATAGATCTTGGGAAATTGATCCAATTATGCCTAGAGATCTGCTATGAAGTCATCGAGTAACATGCTAACTTATGCTTTCAGATTCAAGTAACATATATTGATCCAAGCTAGTTGTGAGATATAGATCTTGGGAAATTGATCCAATTATGCTTGGAGATCTGCTATAAAGTCATTGAGTAACATGCTAACTTGTGCTTTCAGATCCAGTTAGCATATATTGATCCAAGCTAGTTGTGACATATAGATGTTGCAACAAATATCTTGATTTACGCAATGACGTGTATGTCCGCCACAACGATTTGCCTTTGTTACTAAAATATTGTTATAGTATAAAACTTAAATTGTTGTGGTTGTAAGTCAATTTGTATTTATTAAGTTACCTAGATTTATACTTTACCAATAAACATCATGTCGATTTATTTTTTCTTTCTCTTTTTCGCCTTTTATCAGTCATTGTGTAAATCGCGATAGGACAACTCATTTTGGACTTATACTTTAAAGTCATCAAGTAACATGTCAACTTGTGCTTTCAGATCCAGGTAACATGTATTGATCCAAGATAGTTGTGAGATATAGATGTTGCAACAAATATCGCGATTTAAGCAATGATGTCTATGTTCGCCACAATGATTTGTCTTTGTTACTAAAATATTGTTATAATATAAAACTTAAATCGATGTGGCTATAAGTCGATTTAAATTTATCAAGTTACCTCGATTTATACTTTAGCAATAAACATCATGTCGATTTATTTTTTATCTCTTTTTCACGTTTTATCAGTCATTGTGTAAATCGTGATAGGACCCTTTATTGTGTCGATCTATTCCTACTGTCGGACTCTCCATCGTTCGCAAACCATCATTCACAGTTGGAAAAATATATGCCTAATCTTCGATATACTTCATGACAAATATGCTACAGTCGTGTGGTTCCATCTTCAAAGCTTTCTGCACTAGCAAGTTAGATTTCATGTGCACCTAGATTGCATTTGAAGCACATCACTATTTAGACGTGGGGGTGATGCTGATGATGATGTCTGTTTTCTTTGATGATGATGGTCATGTATTGTATCTAAGCCAAACCATTAGTCATGATGTATTGTAACTAAATACTCATATTTTTTGTAAATGAATATGGTTGTAAATCACGTTGATTTATATTTATGAAGTTACCGTGACAACGATATGTCTTTGTTTGTCTTTGTGAACGAAATTGATTTATATTTATTAAGTTTCCTTAATTTTTATTGTTAAAGTTACCTCGATTTGTACTTTACTAAGTCTAAACATCATGTCGATTTGTTTATTATTTTTCTTTTCTGCCTTTTATGAATCAGTCATTATGTAAATCATGATAGGACATATCGTTCACATGGACAAAGCTCATAAAAGCAAACCACGATAGGACAAATCATTTCCGTTTTATATATGTGGCTCTACAAATCATGATAGAACACTTTCTCTATAAAAAAAAATCATGATCTATTATAGAAAGAATTATATAATTATAGAATGTTACGTTACAACAAAGAATTATAACTGGTTGCAAATCAATCAGTATGAAGCAAATCGTGATAGCACGTAGCGTTCATACGCATAAATCGTTTCAGCCTTTTATCATTCATTGTGTAAATCGCGATAGAAAGACAAAGCTCGTAAAAGTAAATCATAATTTTCACAGTACACAACACTAAACGCTTCTTCGATTTTTATTCATGAAGGTCGAACATTACAACGATTTGTTCAGTGGCACTTGTGTGTTGCACTTATTAAAAAAAGAATTATACAATTATAAAATGTCATGTTACAAAAAAGAATTATAGAATTATAACAAAGAATTATCGAGATACAAAAATCACATAATGTTTATTCCGTGACACTTGACGACTCAGATGGACTGTGACATACAAATCGTCTCTTTCTTTTCCTTGGTGGACTCTCTTTCCTCAGTGGCCTCTTGGTTTCCTCGATCTTATTAAAACCACTGGTAATCATCTCTACCAGTATACCATATTATGACCACATTTGTCTCCCCAAATTCTGCACCTCCTTCTGTAACTCCTTATTCTTACTATCCAATATCTCTAACCTTGTGACGAAGACTACCTTCTTCTTTGTGAGTTGTGTTGGCTCCTCATCATGTACTGCAACTGAGGGAATTGTAGTTATAGCCGGAGGGACACGATGGATGTTATTTCTATGCTGGGAGACGACATGGTGGGGGACAGGAGGGGACCTTACTTCCACGTTGCTTCTTCTCAATCTCCAGATTTTGATGCATGGGTTCCTCATATTTTTTGAAATAGTTGGAGTCATATTGTTGTTCTTTATAATCATATGCTATGGCACGAACACCTCCTTTGTTTCAGCTATCCAATTATTTTTTGAAGCATTCATACCAATTCACGTTCCTGGCCCCACCACTATTCATCTTCCATCTCACTACCACAGGTTGCTTTGGGGTCGACTGTCGCAAGCCAGCTTGTAGAAGAACTCGACTAACATGCTGCAACTCAACTTTAAATTTGCTAAACAACCAAATATCGTAGCCAAACAGTCTCGCAGCCTTAGCAACAACCTCTTGGTCCTCATCCTTTCCATCTCCATACAGTCTCCACACAACCTGTACATTGGAGATTGTGGTTTAGGTATAGACATAATTATTCATGCTAATAAATGCTAAATATTAAAATGATTTATCATAACTTACAATGATTTACACTAATGAGTGCTTTGTATTAAAATGATTTACACTAATGAATACTAAATATTACAACGATTTACAATAATGAATGCTAAATGCTAAATCGATAACACTTTGTACTAACGAAGACAAAATCCTGTAACAATAATTACTTAAGAATGCTAAACATTACAATGATTTACACTAATGAAAGTTAAATGCTAAAGCAATAATGATTTGTACTAAGGAATACAAAATCCTGCAACAATCATTACTTAAGAATGTTAAACATTAGAACGATTTATACTAATGAATGCTAAATGCTAATGCGATAACGATTTGTACTAACGAAGATAAAATCCTACAACGATGATTACTTAAGAATGCTAAATATTTCAGCGATTTATACTAATGAATGATAAATGCTAAAAGGATTATGAACAATTTTAAACTATTTACCTTATTTAATTGTAGATCATCTAAAATAAACTTAGCATTATCCTCCTTGACTTTTATTGTAGCCTATCGGCTAATTTTGGGAAAACCACAAATCGTAGAGCCACACTAAGGATGCAAGGCGACAATATACTCTCACGTCCAAGCCTACAAAAATAATATATTAGTAAGACTATAACATTCAAAAATCTTAGTCTACAACTACTAAATATGTAATAAACAATTACCTAAACAAATCGCCAAAATCCTTCGATGGTTTTGTACCCTTACTCATACGGTAAAGTTGACTCTACAAGTGTGCGAGCATAGCAACACCCCATGCATAGTTGTTGACTTCATCTAAGTCTTTCAAGAACTACAACCACAAGTAACTTAACATTGAACCAGACAAATCCTAAAATAAACTAAGTCTAAAAAAATAAAGAAGGAAGTCGCGTAACCCTTGGTCAGTTGTTTCAGATGCACGTGTAGCGGATCGGCCTTCCCATTTATTATGAAAAGAAGAAACTTTCATCGATATGAAATTGCTTTCACCAGAAATACATTGACCTTAGTCCTCCATCGACATTCCTAGAAGGGTCGTGCACTTGTCCCTTACGTTATAGTTTGAATCACGTGCTAGGACAACACTTCTATGGCACTTAAGACCTGTAATTCATGCCACATCGTCTAGGGTCATGGTGATCTCAGAACCATCAAACTGAAATGTATTCGTCTTATTATTTCACTTATTGACCAGGTGGGTCATGGTGTTCCAGCATGTTTCAAAATAATGTTGGTTTAGAAGGTTGTCGAAGTGCATATTTCATAATCGGTCCTTCTGATATTCACTCAGTTGTCCATACCATAATAGAATTATAGGTCATTGACACCGCCCTTTGAGTTTTTCACCTGGTGCTCTACTTTTCTTCTGATCTCCCTGTAACACAAAATAATATATTATTCGTATCAAATCACAATTAGCCTCATTTGTACTTTTACATGGCGTTGTACACAGTAATCGCTATATATAATAATCATTGTACACTCGCTATCACTATAATCGTATACATAATAATCAATATCAAAGTAATCACTATACATAGGTCACAATAATCACTATATATAGTGATCATTATCATAGTAATTGTTATACATAGTAATCATTATACACAGTAATCGATATACATAATAATACCTATCACAGTAAATCATTACGTAATCGCTATATGTACTAATCGCTATTACGGTAATCGCTATACATAGGTCACGGTAATTGCTATACATAGTAATCGCTATCACAGCAATCACTATACATAGTAATCGCTATCACAGTAATTGCTATACATAATAATCACTATCACAATAATCACTATACATAATAATACCTATCACATTAAATTGTGACAGACATGAGTGATTTACGTACCTTTGTCACACTTTTCTTCTCTACATCCCCTCCCTCCCTCCTATGCCTTTCTTGTTGCTCCATCATTCGCTCCTCCACCTTTCTCATCTGCCTTTCTTGTTCTCCATTCATTCTCTCCTCCTCCTCTCCTCCTCTACCATTTTTGTTGCTCCGTCGCTCCACTGCCTCCCTTCTCTGCTTTTCTACTTCTTCCTTCCTTCCTTCGCCTCCCTTCTCTGTTTTTCTACTTCTTCCTCCTGCTTTTTCATTTCCCTTTTCTTCTCTTCCTCGTCCTCTTTCTCCTTCCTTTGCCTTTCATTCTCTTCCTCGTTTTCCTTTTTCTTCCTTTGTCTTTCCTTCTCTTCCTCATCTTGATTCTTTCTCCTTTGCATTTCCTCTTCCTTCTTCATCATTTGTCTTTGCTTCTCTTTCTCCTTCTTCTTTAATTATCTTTCCTTCTCTTCCTCCTTTTTCTTATTTTTCCTTTGCCTTTCCCTCTCCTCCTCATCCTCTTTTTTTATTTACCTTTTCTTCATTTGCTTTTCATTCTCTTCCTCCTTCTTCCTTTGCTTTTCCTTCTCTTTGTCATCCTTTTTCTTCTTCATCATTAGTTCTTCCTCATCCTTGTTTTTTTGTGTTTCATCTTCATTATCTGATGGATCAGGCTCTGCATTATAAAATTCCAACGCTTTGTCCATGTCTTTATCATTCTCAATCTTCATTATATTTTGGTATGTTTCATAACCCTTATAGATATCGGACTGGTGGATCACTTCTCCAGTAGTCATCCCCTCGAACGATAGGGGCTTTCTTGTCTTACAAATTTTAGTCATTGCTAACCTACACAACACATAAATTTAACTGCATCATTATATGTTACAATCGCCTCCCCAAGTATATATTCTTACAAATTATCACATTTGTTACATAATCACCAACATTATCAATCATCACAATATTTGGCTTCATAAGTAAACATTGTTGTAAAATTTAGTAAACTTAAGTACAAATTGAAGTAACTTCATAAATACATCAAACGTATAAATCGTTACTGCTTCAAACGTACAAATCGCTACAAATTTAAATGTATAAATCATTCATGCTTCAAAAGTACAAATCGTTGTAGAAATCGCACCCTTCATAAGTACATATCGTTGTAATGTTTGAGCTTCATAAGTAAAGATCGTTGTATGATTTAGCAAACTTAAGTACAAATTGTGGTAGCTGCATAAATCATAAATACACATCGCTACTGCTTCAAACGTATAAATTGTTGCTGCATCGAATGTACAAATCGCTATTGCATTAAATGTATAAATCATTGTTGCATTGAAACATACAAATCATTGTAGAATTTTAGCCTTCATAAGTACATATAGTTGTAATGTTTGGCCTTCATAAGAATAAATCGTGCTAACTATTTTTTGACGCCGAGAAGGTGGATAAGTATAAATCGATTTGTTTCAATATGAAAATAGGTGTTATTTAACATGAATAGTATAACCAGTTGTAAGATTTAGCATTTAGATTTATAAATTGATTTGTTTACATAATGAAACCTTACACTCATCGAAATGACAGGAGTTTTGGTAATCCGACAGTGGAGGAGAAACACCTAGAAGGTAGATGCAGCCGATGGTGCCAACGGTGCTCTCACTGCGCAGACGACGACAAAGTGTGCTCTGACAGCAATAGACGATGGCAAAGGGTTCTTCGACAGTAGCATATGACAGCAAAGGGTGCTCTGATGACAACAGATGACGACAAAGAGTGTGTCATTAAAGGGAGCTCCTGTTACAACAGATGGTGCATCGTCAAAGGGTGATACCGCGACAACATAAGAGTTTACTGCTTAGGGCAAAAACAGAACGTTTGAACTTTGAAGAGTTAAGATTATCCTCCCTTTTTTGGATGGAAGATATTTTTGTCGTTTTCTCGAGCCGTCGTTTCATGGCAGGAATGGTGGAAAAGGGTACTTAAGTCTTTGCAACTGCACCGGACTTCGACGCTAAGTGATGCCAACACACACGGATATACGAGCCCCACATGCTTATATATGTGGCACTCATTCGGACCTGCACCTGCGTGTTCGAGGGGAGAACATATAACCTGCTTCAAGCACCTAATGAGGAGTGGAGAACGGGTACAAGGAGCCTTGGACAGAAACACCTTCCAAGGCACCTGGATGCCATTGATCATGAAAATGAACGGCACCCAAAACCTACTCAATGCCCCCCGTTTGGGTTGATTTCAAGTTGTCCATCTTTTGCATCATTGATGTTGTTCATCAGCAAAGTGAACAACATTAGAAATTTTGGTGGGGGCTGCCTTTGTAAAGACCCTCCTTTTAAATGAGTCTTTGGTGCCATGCATCTCCATGATCAATGGCATCCAAGGAGTCTTGGACAATTTTCTTATTAGTACTATGATTCTCATGTATATGAGACCCAGACTCAGCAGCATAGCATTCTATGTATCCAAATTCAAACTCTCTCAAATGACTCCAACTTTGCTTAACCCATATCAAGCATTTATGCTTGTGCTTGCCTATTTTTAATCTTCAGCCGTCCATAAAAGATCAGGTGTAATATGTTTACACCAATATTTATTTGTGCATTAAACGCCTGATCACCACAAGGCATGTCAGTTGTGGGGCCCGACTTGATGGAGGGCAATCAGATGTTTAATGCACCAATTTTGTGCCATGTGATTGCACTAAGCAATCCTAAGCGATGCTTGTATGTGCTTGCAGGAGCTCTAGACATGCTGAATTTGAGCAGGAAAGCTTGAACAAACCTGAGGCCTATTCTGCCATGGTCAAACCTGATGTCTGGCCTATACCAACCGACTGTTCGAATCTCATCAAAGCTCATCAGCAGCCTTACTAAGAAATACTATTCGGATCGACCTTTGGGTTGTATTTTTTCAATGAAAAATTGTCGGCGTATCCCTGCAAAAACAACAATGACAGGGAGCGTACCTGAATTTGCCATAGTTCGTGTAGGAAGTTCATCGTTCTCCTCAGCCGATCGACGCCCACAATGAGCCCAGGTCTTAGGTCGATGGTGAGCAGGACCCTTTCCGCAGCGTCCGAATGTAGAACAAAATTTTGGCAGGGAAATGCTACAAGTCTCTCATCATCCTAGTAGCCCCTAACCCTTTATGTATAATGGGAGATTAGGCAGTTACGTGAATGTGGTCTCTCCACATTCACGTAACTCCCACCCACTATCTCCATTACATGGCCACTAACATGACCCACTAATGGGTGTCAAACTGGGTCACAATGTGGGTTGGACCCATAACCCAAAATGTCCAACATTCTCCCACTTGACCCATTGACACCAAAAGTGTACTAAATCGAGGTATATACCGTTATCTCGATTTAATTCTTCATGTGGGTTCACATGCCACCCTTTATCACAAGGATGAATCGTATGAGTCAAGGATATGAACACCCATTTATGAAATGTCATATTTCCTTGTACTACGCTACAATTCACCTTCAGTGCTTAGGCATGTAAAGAAATTACATTTATGAATAGGTTGGTCTCTCACCTATTCTATTGGTCCTTTAATATTGTTATTCTACTATTCTCTCTAACTCATATGAGAGATTCTTTATGCAAAATCAACAATAACACAAAACCTTAGAGAATCAAAACATAAACATAGATGTGATCACATAATGTATTGTCATATATCAGAAGGAATAAAAAAGACTCATCCCCTTTACATGTTGGGAATACAATCCCGGTGCTAGCTCTTTAGTAAGGGGATCAACAGTCATTTCCTTCGTTCCAATTGTATCAATACATACTAGATGATTCTCAGTCCTTTCTTTAACAACAAAATATTTTAACTTCATGTGTCGACACGATGTTGAGCTCTTGTTGTTATTTGAAAAGGACACGGCTGCTTCATTGTCACAAAAGATCTTTAGTGGTCTCTCAATAGAGTCCACTATACCAAGACCCATAATGAAGTTCCTAATCCAAATGGCTTGTGATGAAGTCTCGTATAGAGCAATAAATTCCGCTTTCATGGTATGAGCAGCAGTGGTAGACTGCTTTCCACTTCTCCATGAGACAACACCACTCGCTAGAAGGAAAATGTATCCAGTAGTGGATTTTCTACTGTCAATACACCCTCCTAAGTCCGCATCAGAGTATCCAACGACCTCTAGGTGGTCAGCTTTCCTGTAGGTCAACATATAGTCTTTCGTTCCTTGTAAATAGCGCATGACCTTCTTCGCTGCCTTCCAGTGTGCAATGCTTGGATTTGACTGATATCTACCAAGCATTCCCACAACAAATGCTATATCAGGTCGAGTGCAGGTCTGCGCGTACTGTAAACTCCCAACTGCCGAAGCATATGGGACAACATCCATCTGAGCCTTCACAATATCATCTTGAGGACATTTCTTTAAGCTCAATTTATCTCCTTTCACTATAGGTGCCGAACTAGGAGAACAATTCTCCATCCCATATCTTTTAAGAACCTTAAGGATATAAGATTTCTGAGATAAACCAAGGACACCCTTAGTTCTGTTACGATGGATCTCGATTCCAAGGACATAAGTGGCCTCACCCATGTCTTTCATATCGAAATGAGAGGAAAGAAAGTCTTTTGTTTCATGTAAAAGACTCAAATCATTAGTTGCAAGAAGAATATCGTCAACATATAAAACCAAAATTATGAACTTACTCTCACTAGTCTTAATGTAAATACACTGATCAACAATATTTTCAGTGAATCCAAAATTCATAATTACCTGATTGAACTTTTTATGCCACTGGCAGGAAGCCTGTTTAAGTCCATAAATTGACTTATTCAATTTGCAAACTAAGTTATTCGAGTCATTTATACTGAAACCAGAAGGTTGTTGCATGTATACCTCCTCATCCAAATCCCCATTCAGGAAGGCAATTTTAACATCCATCTGATGCAGCTCTAAATCAAAATGAGCTACGAGGGCCATGATTATCCTCAATGATTCCTTAGTTGAGACAAGAGAAAAAGTCTAATTATAATCAATGCCCCCTACCTGTGTGAAACCTTTTGCAACAAGCCTAGCCTTATACCGCTCCACATAACCTTTCGAGTTTGTTTTGGTTTTATAAACCCATTTACAACCAACAGGTCTAACCTCATCAAGTCGAGGTACAAGATCCCACACTTGGTTCTTTGCCATAGAGTCAAGCTCTTCTTTCATGGCATTAATCCAATGTGTTGATCTTTCACTTTCAATGGCTTCTGCAAATGTGAAGGGATCTTCATCAATGTCTATGAAATCATTTGACTCTTGTAAATACACCACATAGTCCGGATGGATAGCAGATTTCCTAATTCTGGTGGACCTCCATACAGGTGGTTCAAAATGAGTCTCTGTATCCTGTTGTTGTATATCCTCATCAACAACAGGATCTAGTTAGGATTGATATTCATTGACTGAACTTTCTCTTACATTACTCGAAGGAACAATGATAGAGAAAATTGGGTCTTTATCCTTAGCAGGTGTGAAACCTGAATCCTGCATTTCCTCAAAATCAATATTTTGAGACGTATTTATCCCAACAAAACCATTTTCAAGAAATCTTGCTTTATCTATTTCCACTATCTGTGGTGTATGAGATGGACAATAAAGCCTAAAGCCTTTCAATCTTTCTAGATAACCAATGAAGAAACCACTAGTTGTCCTAGGATCAAAAGCTTTTATATGTGGGTTATACAATTTAGCTTATGCTAGACATCCCCATATGTGCATATATGATAAAGAAGGTTTTCTACCTTTCCATAACTCGTAAGGAGTCTTTTGGACAACCTTTGTAGGAACCTTATTCAGAATATGCACTGCAGTCCTAAGAGCTTCACCCCACAAAGTCAAATAGAGGTTTGAGTGATTCAACATCGCTCGAACCATTTCTTTAAGCATACGGTTTCTCCTTTCAGCTACACCATTCTGATAAGCACTACCAGGCATGGTATACTGAGGTACAATGCCTTTCTCATTTAGAAATCGCGCTAATGGACCTTCCTTTTGTCCCATCTTAGTGAAACAACCATAATATTTGTCACCTCTATCTGACCTGACAACCTTAATAACTTCACTGGTTTGTTTCTCTACTTCTTTCTTGAAGTCCTTAAAAACCTGAAAGACCTCTGATTTTTCAGATAATAAGTAGAGATACATATATCGTGAGTAATTGTCTATAAAGGTGACAAAATATTTTTCACCTGTATAACACGGTGAAAAAGGGTCGTAGACATCCGTATGCACTATTTCTAACTTTCCATTGTTGCGTTTGGCATCTTTCTTATATGTGTTATACTGCTTAGCCTTTATGTAGTCAACACATGGCTCTATATTCGTAAAATCAAGGGATCCAAGGATTTCCTCTTTCACGAGTCTTTGGACTCTCTCTTTTGAGATATGTCTTAATCTTCGATGCCAAAGCAAATAGGATTGATCATCTTTTAGGCCACGTTTATTGCCAATCATTGTGCTCTAAATTGAGTGAGATTCCTGAATTTGGAATTTGGTTTTTAATCGATACAAACCATCACACATATATGCAAAACCTATATTCATTGAATTTTTCATAACAATAAGTTCAGATTTTTCAAATTTAAAAGCAAAACCAAACTTGTCAAGTTTTGAAATTGAAATTAGGTTCCGACTATAAGATGGAACATAAAATGTATTGACCAAATCCAATACAAATCCCGACTCCAACATAATTCTGCAGGTCCCAACGCTCTTGACATGCGAACGCATCTTATTTCCTGAGAAAATGCTTCTTTCATGCTCCGTTGGTTCCCTTTTGTTCAGAAATGCCTGCAAAGAGTTGACAATGTGCATCGTGGCACTAGAATCAATCCACCAACTATGCAATGGAACATGAATTAGATTGCACTCATGAGTAACGAATGACTTATTACCTTTATTTTCGAGCCACTTCTTGTACTTCAAACAGTCCACCTTCTTATGCCCCTTCTTTTTGCAGAAGAAACACTTTATAGGAGGGCCACCAAACTGGGATTTAGCTTTCGCCTGAGAGTTTGAACTCTCTCCAGTGGCCTTCTTCTGATTCTTTCTTTTAAAGGAGCTTTTCTTTGGCCTCGACCTTTGTTTATCCTTATGAGAGGCCATATGTGCACTTGGCACCCTCTCACCCTTCAATCTCTCCTCTTCCTCAACACACTTTGCCAATAGGTCATTAAAAGACCACTCATCATTATGTGTGTTGTAGGAGATTTTAAAGGGTCCATACTCAGTAGGTAACAAGGTTAAGATCAGATGGACTAAAAAGGAGTCAGAGATGGCGAACTTCATGTCATTCAGTTGAGTCGTAATATTCTTTATTTCCAAAATGTGCTGTCGGATGTAACTGTCACCAACATATTTCACAGACACTAATTTGGACATGAGCGTACTGACCCTTGCCTTATTAGAAGTGACGAACTGAGCCTCAATGGCTCCCAAAAAATTCCTTAACTGTCCTACAATGAGGAATGATGCCTCAAATATTCTAAGCCACCCGAGATTGCAAAACCAACAGGCTATCTGTTCGAGCGCTCCCACTTCTCAAAGGCAGCCTTCTGATAAGTTGTACTCTGCTCTGTAAGAGCGAGAGGTTCATCAATTCTAAGGGCCAGATCTAAATCCATATAGCCCAAAGTGAATAACACAATTTCTTTCCAATCTAAAAAATTTGATTCGTCTAAGATAGGGATATTACTAGAACCGTCGATATGGAAGGAACCTGATAAAACAAGGAACGAAAATCGAAAAGACATTACTATTATTGCTCAGACAAGACTCGTGTTGAAAAGGTAAAAGTGAGGCCATTTATTTTCACCTTTTTCTGAGACAAACATAGTTGAGCCATTATCGTTTCACTTTGGTGAAAACGACAATACTCATAATTGCTCCGTCTCTTCAATTCTCAAGAAATTGACTTCAATTGGTGAAACTAGCAAATCATGTAACCAGAGGCAATTCAGCACTGTACCTTTGGGTACGAACATGCTTCATGGGCTGAAATACACATCTACTATCACACCCTGTGTAAATTTGGAACACAACGTCTACCTTTGGGTAGAATCGATATTTCATAAATTCACACATAATCATAATAACAAATCTTAATACGGTCCAAAGAATCCTTAATTAACCCGACTCAGATCACTTTGGTGATTACACGAATCGGTCAATCAAGATCTTTTACCAAAAATTCTATTTGTATTATGGAGCACGTCCATGCACACGTTTTAATGCATGTATATTCATGACATAATACAAGTTCATGCTTCAACAAATATGCATAAACTAATTGTCATGAATTTAGTTACAATTCATGCTTAAAATCATCATGCACAACTTAATCAACGCAAAATACATGAATTAACATGCATAAGTCATGCATTATTCAAAATAAATACTTTATAAAGCATAAAAAATAACAAAAACATGCTCATATGGGTAAAACCTAGGGTCCTCAAGTAGGAACCAATCTAAAAATACTCTGAACCGGTCTGAAACTGCCCCGAACCGGTCATCTAAGGATCCAAATCGGTTCTTTAACCTTATAAACTGATACTTAATATGAACAAAAGTTCATAAAACCCTATGACCGTATGCCAAAATCCCTGTATTTCTTTATATTTATGAAAACAGGGTCTCAGCATCTCGGAACCGGTGAAAAACTGGAAAGAACCGGTCAAAAACGGCTCAGAACCGGTTCTGGAAGGAGTCAGATCAGGTTCCTGATCCGATTCAGTCTCAATAGTGTTTGGATCCTGCTTTTATGGATCCAACCCAGTTTAAATGGGATTCGGGTCTGACCCGACCCATACTTAATACGGGTCGGACCCGGCCCGAACTAAAACCCGGGTTAGACCCGGTCAAAAACAGACTCGAGTCGAACCCAGTTCATAACAGAAACGGGTTAGACCCGCTCCTAAATGGACCCGGGTTCGACCCGGTTCGAAGTAGAACCGGGTTAGACCCGATCCTAAATGGACCCTGGGTACGACCCGGTCCGAAGTAGAACCGGGTTAGACCCGGTCCTAAATGGACCCCCGGTACGACCCGGTCCAAAGTAGAACCGGGTTAGACCCGGTCCTAAATGGACCCCGAATTCAACCTGGCTCTTAATGGGTCCGGATCGGACCCGGTCCAAAACAGAACCGGGTTAGATCCAATCCTAAATGGACCCGGGTCAAAACCCGATCGACGAGAAAGACTCGATTCTTTCCGGATCAGACCCAGACCCGGTACCATTATGGGTGCGGGTCAGATCCAAAAAAGAATAGCAGACCCGATCCACCCAAAATGGGTTTGGATCAGGTCTGTCATTGGGTCTTCTCGCCGGACCCGGTCTGATCCACTTATAAAAAATGAAATAGAAACCCGATGGGTTTCTGTTTACATTTTTAGGGAAAAACCGAAAAGGGTTTTTCCCTTTTCGGTTCCACGGCGACCCACGTCGCCGTCACGACGACCGACGCCGGTTGTCGGCGACCTGCGTCAACCCACAGCGACGCCGATCCGGCGACCGCCCCCCGTCAAAAAACGTTGCCCCACGGCGACGATTGGCAGCTTCACCGTCCGATGGGTGAAGACTGACACAACCTGTCGGTCCGGCGGCAGCCCCGGTGGTGTCAGCAAGGTTGCTGCCGGCCAATGGCTGCCTTTGCCGGCAAAACGCCCCACGGCAAACCCCGGCGAAACCCACCCCTCCGACGACAGGTAAGGATTAAATTTTTTTTTATTGTCATCGTCGATTTATAGGTAACTCTGGCGATGAGGTAGGGTAACCTGGGCGCCGGCAAGACCGCCACTGTCACCTCTGCAACTTTCCGGCAAAAGCCCCTTGCAGGCCGACAATTACGAGGGATTTCAGAAGATGGTTCCAGCGACCATCCCGGCAACAACGAATCATCTCTGCAGCCCGACGGCCACAGGTATATTCCGATCATCCTTTCTTTTCTTATAAGGATTTGATTTGTGGCTTACCGGTGGTTGTCGCCCCACGACAACTCCACCGACGCCAAAAACGCCGAAACACCCTACACAGGCAAATGCAGCGGGAATGCGTGGCAAGTGTGGGCCCATAACCCAATGTCGGTGTATCCCTACAAAAACAACAATGACAGAGAGCGTACCTTAATTCTCCATAGTTTGTGTAGGAAGTTTGGCATTCTCCTCAGCCGGTCGACGCCCACAATGAGCCCAGGCCTTAGGTCGACGGTGAGCAGGACCCTTTCCGCAGCGTTCGAATGCGGAACAAAATTTTGGCAGGGAAATGCTACAAGTCTCTCATCATCCTAGTAGCCCCTAACCTTTTATGTATAATGGGAGATTAGGCAGTTACGTGAATGTGGTCTCCCCGCATTCACGTAACTCCCACCCACTATCTCCATTACATGGCCACTAACGTGACCCACTAATGGGTGTCAAACCAGGTCACACTGTGGGTTGAACCCATAACCCAAAATGTTCAACAAAAATATGTTTTTTAGTTCAAAAAATTAAGTATATTTACTGACATTAATTTTTGTGTCACCAGAATAACCTGTAAACAAGTTGGATTCCGGCAATCCAAAAGCTGATTTTCTACCAAAACTGAGTATGTAGATCACATCTATAAGGTTGAATTTACCAAAAAATAAAATAAAAATGGTTTTGCTACTTATAAATGATTTTTTTAAGGGCTAGATTGTATCAAATATTAACCCTATTAAAACACACATGAGCAATCTGGTAGTCAGTTGGCGAATACTTGGGTTTACTCAAGACCTATGCAGCCGAAAAGCTAATGCTCGTTTCGGCTCAATACAATGTGTTTATGTCCTAGTTATGATACTTATTATAGTATTATTGTGGTGGTGACTGCTTATTGCACCTTTTAAACTAGGAGTGGGCATCGAATCGGCCTGCCCATTTACTAACAGGACAGGTTTTGGCCCGGTCCTTAATGGACTCGGGTTTGAAGAGAAGTTCATGGCCCAACCCATTTGCCCAATGGGCCAATGAAAAGTGAAATTATGGGTTAATGAGAAAATAGCAAGTTCCTATGCAACTAATTAGGTAAATCTAATTAGGTGAATAATAATAGTTATTCAAGTTACCATGTAATAGTTAATGTTTCAAATTTTTATATTATTAAAAAAATTAATAAATAACTCAAGCCCATCAGACTGGCCTGGTAGCCTGCGGGCAGACCCGACCCCGACCCCGACCCACATATATAACAGGTCGGGTTTCAGCATGGCACCTAACGGGTTAGGGCCTAAAATCATATCCCAAACCCGGCCCATGGCAGGCTTGGTCGACTTGGCCTATCGAGCTGTCGAGTCGATTGCCCACCCTAGTTTAAACCTTTTTTTTTTGAAAGGTAAGATGGGGTTAGCAGACCCTCAACAGTTATTATTCAATGTATTGTTGGGTTTTGAACCTGCAAAGTCGCGCCACAAGGACGGGTGCACTGGCAGCTCCTACCAACCAAGTGGAGCTAGAGGTGTCAACATGTCGGGTTTGTTTCAGACTCATGTAGAACCAGACTTGAACCAGATTTTTGGGTATGGTATCGGGTCTGGACCTTAGTCTAATCGGGTTCACTATAAGAAAAACCATACTCAAACTCACTAAGAACTACATGAACCAAACCCGGATCATATCCACTAAAACCATATTTTTTATTATTTTTACTTTGAAAAATTATTGGTCTTAATCGAACTCAGGCAAGTGTTGGTCTGGTATAAAATTTCACAAACTATACCCAGATCCATGTATTAATCGGACCATCAAGTCTGAACCTGGGTCTTAATCAGGTCTTCTTATTTATCACCATACCCAGACCCTAAGGGTTTGGTTCAGATCCGGTCTGAGTAAACCAGGCCCGTTGACACCCTTGCACGGAGCCCCCTGTTGGTATTGCAATGCTTAAACTTAAAATTAGGGATATAGCATTAATTTTCATCAACAAATTGGTAATGGTTGTGTTAATGGAACAAATGATAATGAATGATGCTTGTAGCAGAGTTTGTTGTTGAGTGACGCCATGGTAGAATCAAAGATTAAGCCAACTCTCTCCTTTTTTTTTTAAGATAAGCAAGTTGGGGTTAGACAAACACCCACCAGTTTTATACAACATACCATTGGGGTTTTGAACTTGTATTGTCACATATTTTCACACTTAGTTAAATTTGAGATTTTCAAAAATTTGGCTAAGTATAGAAGTAAAATTGTTTGAACCTCAATTTTCGATTGATGTTTTTGAGTTTGGGTTTGGCCCAGGTCTCATCAACTAGGTTTAAACGAGCCAATTGAAACATGAGAAAAAGTTTCATTTTTTACATTTAAATTCAAGCAAAATTTGAGTCATTTTTAGGCAAAATTCAGAATTTGATATTCAAGTTACATGTCGTTGGATGCATCTCGGAATTCTGAGATCAATGCAATTTTACTTTTCTAAATTCAGGCTACGGTTGGCCCAAAAATTGCATTTTTTCAAAAATTTAGCAGTTTATAGGTTCAGTTTCAGACTCGGATCAGATCGGATCTTAGGGATTTGATACAAATTAACATGGATTTAGACCCTATCCTAGACCCATATTAATCCGGATTTGATCCAGTTTAAAACCTATTTGGATTTTGGATATGGATTTGGATCAATGATCTGAATCCATATCTAAATTCAAGCCTAACAATTTTTCTAACTTTAAATTCATCAAAAATCTTTAAATTGGGGTTTATTTATGTTAAGAAGCCCCCAACATTAATTTGGTAATTTTTAGAAACTTTTAAAAATTTATTTATAATTTAATATTAATTAATTAATTTAATGCAATTCTAAAAATTTATTTTGGGTTTTGTTTAGGACTCTTGAAAGAGCCCTTAAACACCTATGGAAGAGTTCAAGAGGATTTGAGAGTCTAAGAGTTCTTTTTTAACAAAATTTTGAAAAAGTCAACATTTGAAAGAGTTTAAAAAAAATAGGAAACAAAGGGAGAGGGAGAGTTTCATTTTTTGGAAACTCTCTTAGAGAGGGCCGAAGAAAAAAGGATGAGCGACCACGCCTATAGAGCCCATAAAAAGACCCCAAAAACAGAGAGAGAAAAGAGAAAGAGAAGGAAAAAAAGGAGGAGAAATAAAGTGAGGAAAAAAAAGGAAAAAGGAGGAAGAAGATGAGGAGTTTGGACCATCTTCAACCATTTACCCATGTTTTTCAACATCCACCATCGTTTTTCTTCATGGTATGGGTTTTATCTCTTGAATCAAGTAAAAAATTGATACAGATTGAATTTACAATAATTCGATGAAAATCTATGTAAAAAAGTATTTATATCTATATTTTTTCAAAAACACATTAGAGGATATTGCATGGATCTTCCTCCATGGTTGTACTCTTGATATTTTCATTCTTTCATGCAACAAAAAAATTATGTATATACTAAAACAAATTTTTAATGGTAGTAGCTATACTTATTTAGAGGTTTCTTTTGGTGAAAATCGATTCCCATGGATGTGTTTTGGTTGTATTCATCTATGTTTGTTTGGACGTATCACACAGTTCTTGATGGATCTTTGCTACACCGCATCACTTGGCCTGTGATGTAGTTCCATGCCTTGTGTCTAGTATTTGGCTATGGCTACAGTGAAGGCAGAGGCATTTGCTTGGTTGCAAGTTGTATCCTAGTATCTGAGGAGAAGATGTAAAGAGGATTTTTTTTCATTGGGCTATCAGATGTTATGCTACTTGTGGTTGAGCCATCCGATCAACTGGTTGGAAGATCTGTTAATGATGTCTTACTTGCACTTACTGCATAGGATCAGGTGAAGATGTTGTTGCCTCTTCAAAAGCATTAGGAAGCCCATTGACTGCACATAAAACTGCTCTACTCGTTTGATGTGGACACGTGAATGCCAAATCTTGTTTTTCAAAATATAAAGATTTGCTTGGCTATTGGCAAGAGAATCCTGAAGGACAGGTTTGTGGTCTGAAATTGTGCAGGGTCTCTTAGCAGGACCACCCAGATCCCAGTCGAGTGGGCTCGGTTGGGACTGTAGCCTGTTTGTTTTCTTGAAAAAAAATAGTAAGTTTTAAAAATAAAAAATTTAACTTGTTGCTTGGCTGATGGGCTGACAGCTAGCCCAGTACAGACAAACAAGCATATTGGGCCCAAACGAAGCCTCACTTTTAAGACTAGCAAGGTAAGTCAAGCAGACCTGGAAAATCAGGCTATGTCCAACGTACCTTCACAGGTATTAATCCCAAATGTGGCCCAAGATGTATCCTCCAATAGAGAGTGCTTTCAGAACTAAGATGCATGCTTAATAAGCTATTATAGTATACACAAATTTCTTTAATGGAAAGCAATGGAACAGGAAGGTAGGGAAATGGTGTTAACAATGTGTTAAGACTTAAAATGAGGGACAAATATGAGACTAAGTTAAAGGATATTGTTGCAATGTAAATGCTTATTTTGTTGGTCTAGTTAAATGAAGTTCATGAGTAATCAGAGTTATATATTGATTATATGTGAGTTGCCGCCTACTTGGGTTTTTTGAAATATACTGGAAATTGAAAGATTTGTTTTAGGTGCTTTCATTGACACGGTATACTTAAGCATTGTACCATATGCAGGTTGCTTTAAGCGCATGCGTGTACATGAGATGATGTATGGTTTGTGGACATAGAAATGTTCACATTTTTAAATTGAGCTCTCATGAATGAAATCATATATATGAATGAGTACACATAAGTACATGCACATGAATGTTGTGAACATATACATATGGATGTTTAATGCATGTACATTGTTACTCGACCTATATGAGTGTGCATATTAAAAGCATGTTGATATTATTGAATTCATGACACAATTGTTACGATTTTTCCATATGATGCATCGATGATCAAAATAGATCATTGTACGTCTGGTGAGCCTCGAGCTTGGAATTGCTCATTCTTTACTTATTTTAATGCATCGTAAAAGTCATATAGATACTATTTCACTATATTGCATTATTTTATATTTTTTCAGGGGCTGGAGTCTCGTGATGAGCCTCGCATTTAAAAATGTGAATTTGTGGTACTAATTTGGCATGCATGATTGTGGATAGAAAATCATGTAACATGTAATGAATGCATTGACGCGTTCCTAATGATTTTTGCATATGAATGCATGAATGATCAAAGTGAATCATCATGGGCAGTGGAATGCCTTGATCGAGTGTGCTTTTTACTTTACTTGTTTATGCATTGCAAAGATCATATTTAATATTGTGGTTTTAATTGCATTATTCTATTGTTGCCACGTGTGGTAGACCGTGAAGAGTTTCTCATGTTGACTTGTGAGCTTATGGTTGTATATTAATTTATAAATTTATGAAATTAATTTAATAACAAGCTAAGAAAGAGAACAATGTAATTAACGATTCCTTGATATTCCTTCTAAAGAAAGGTAATCTTGGGCTTAGCTATTTGGGGACCGTGAGGATACGAAAAGTCTGTGTGCGTTATTGTTATCCCTAAACCCGATATTGAGGTTCTTCTCTTGGCCATTGTTTTAGAAAGAATTCGCTACTTTGCATGGGGTGGTGTGTAGACACAACTGTTGTTTTGGTGTACCAAGAAAAGTGACACTCATAGATGCTGATGTCTCCGACATTAGATACTGATTTCTAATGTTCCGATAGATGGTGTTGTTTTATGATATTGGTCGTGGGCTAGGTTTGGAACCCAGTACTAAAATACAAATTGTGTGCTAAGTTACCCTGAGAACCTAACTTGACATCGAAGATTTTACCCGTTTAGTGTATCTACGACATCGGTAATTAAAAAGAGAAACATAAATTGTGTGCATTTAATAGGAACATGCATATGAAAAAGAAAACTTGACTAAAGATAATAATGTGTTCATACATGTGCATTGAAATCATGCATATTTACTTGTTCCCTTAATTGTGATATATTGATGAATGCATGATATTTCTTTTCTACTGCATGTTAAATGTTTATATTGCTTAACTTGTGGTCCTTATTGATTATTAAATCGTCCCTCATGCTTAGAAATTGTTCCTTATTGTATAAATGATTAATTGAATTAAGAATTTGTCATAAATGCATTCTTCTAAATTATTAGATGAATCTTATTTGTGTTCTTTATACTTATTTGTTTTATTAGAGAGATTCATACGCAATTTTTTTTCTATTTTAACACCCTATGTTTTGTGTTTTTCGCAGTCTCAGATGCCTAGTAGGGAGGACTTACTTTTGAAAAGAGACACGAGGGGTCTACACGACTGCAGGGCAGATTCTTGGGATGGCGTATCTCTTTCTTTTTGCTTTATTTACTTTTAATTAATTATGTCTCAAACTCTTTATATTTGAATAAATGAAGTTTGGTTTGATCATGGTTTGGTATGAAAGATGAGTATAAGATCCTTTGTGGTGGTGGTTGTGTTTAACTGTAAATGCCTCGGGTCTCTGGGATTGTTTTCGCACTTATTTAAAAAAAAAATCCACACTTTTTAAAGGGTACAAGTTGGGGTTGTTACAGGTTTGGTATCAGAGCCCACCACAAAATCTTATATTCTATCATCTTTTGTATTAGAATTCCTCTTTTTGGTAAGTGAGTCATGTCCAAGAATGCCAGCAAGTCGTGCCTCGTGCTCCAGAGCAGTCTCTTTCACTTGTAAGGCTATGAGGTACTTTTATAAATGTATATAATTTTTTTTATATATTTATGGTTTATTTCTTAATTTTTATAATATAAATTAAGAAATTATAATATGCGTGTATAAATGTATTTATTGTATTCGAGATCAATCCTAAGAGGGTAAGATCGATCAGGGTATAACTTTTTTAATTTTCTATGTTTTAGATGTATACCAACACTTATTCGGTATGTTTCTAATTTCGAGAACAAAATTCTTTTAAGAGGGTAGGGATATAATGTCATGTATTTTCACACTTAGTTAAATTTGAGATTTTCAAAAATTTGGCTGTTTGAGAGAAAAATCGTTTGAACCTCGATTTTAGATTGATGTTTTTTAGTCTGAGTTTGACCCAGGTCTCATCAACTAGGCCTAAACGAGCCAATTGAAACGTGAGAAAAAATTATATTTTTTTACCTTTAAATTCAAGCAAAGTTTGAGAAAAAATTGGGTTATTTTCAGGCAAAATTCAAAATTTGATATTCATGTTATATGTCATTGGATGCATCTCAGAATTCTGAGAGCAACGCTATTTTACTTTTCTAAATTTGGGCTACGGTTGGCTCAAAATCATATTTTTTTTAAAAAAATGAGCAGTTTGTCGGTTCAGATTCAGACTTGTATCGGACTGGATCTGAAGGATTTGATCCAAATTAATATGGATTTGGACCCTATCCTAGACCCATATAAATGTGGATTTGATCTAGTTTAAAACCCATTTGGATTTTAAATGTGGATTTGGATCTTGTATCCAGATCCAAATCCATGCTTAATGATTTTTGTAACTTTAAATTCATCAAAAACCTTTAAATTGGAGTTTATTTATGTTAATAAGCCTCCAACATTAATTTGGTAATTTTTAAAAACTTTTGGAAATTTATTTATAATTTAATATTAAATAATTAATTAATTTAATGCAATTTCAAAATTTAATTTTTTGGTTTGTTTAGGACTCTTGAAAGAGCCCTTACACACCTATGGAAGAGTTCAAGAGGATTTGAGAGTCTAAGAGTTCTTTTTTAACAAAATTTTGAAAAAGTCAACATTTGAAAGAGTTTAACAAAATATTAAGAAACAAAGGGAGAGAGAGAGATTCATCTTTTGGAAACTCTCTTAGAGAGAGCTGGAGAAAAAGGGAGGGGCGACCTCCCCTATGGAGCCTATAAAAAGACCCCAAAAAAGAAAGAGAAAAGTGAAAGAGAGAAAAAAAGGAAGGAGAGATAAAGTGAGGAAAGGGAAGAAAAAAGGAAGAAGAATAGGAGGAGTTTGGATAATCTCCAACCATTTACCCACATTTTTCAACATCCACCATCGTTTTTCTTCAAGTTTTTATTCATGGTATGGGTTTTCTCTCTTGAATCAAGTAAGAAATTTATATAGATTGGATTTGCAATAATTTGATGGAAATCCATGGAAAAAGTGTTTGTATCTATATTTTGGCAAAAACACAAAGAGGATGTTGCATGGATCTTCCTCTATGGTTGTACTCTTGATATTTTCATTCTTTCATGCAACAAAAATTTTTTGTATATGCTAAAACAGATTTTTATTGGTAGTAGTTGTACTTATTTAGAGGTTCCTTTGGTGGAAATCGATTCCCATGAATGTGTTTTGGTTGTATTCATCTATGTTTGTTTGGACGTATTACACAGTTCTTGATGGATCTTGTTCTTGATGGATCTTTGCTACACTGCATCACTTGGCCTCTGATGTAGTTCCATGCCTTGTGTCTAGTATTTGGCTATGGTTGCCGTGAAGGCATAGGCATTTGCTTGGTTGCAAGTTGTATCCTAGTATCTGAGGAGAAGATGTAAAGAAGATTTTTTTCATTGGGCTATCAGATGTTATGCTACTTGTGGTTGAACCATCTAATCAATTGGCTGAGAGATCTGCTAATGATCTCTTACTTGCACCTACTGCATAGGAAGCCCATTGACTGCACATACAACTGCTCTACTGGTTTGATGTGGACACGTGAATGCCAAATCTTGTTTTTCAAAATATAAAGATTTGCTTGGCTATTGGGAAGAGAATCCTGAAGGACAGGTTTGTGGTCTGAAATTGTGAGGGTCTCTTAGCAGAACCACCATGATCCTAGTCGAGTGGGCTTGGCTAGAACTGTAGCCTGTTTGTTTTCTTGAAAAAAAAAAAGTAAGTTTTAAAAAATAAAAACTTTACCTTGTTGCTTGGCTGATGGGCTGATAGCTAGCCCAGTAGAGTCAAACAAGCATATTGGCCCCAAACAAAGCCTCACTTTTAAGACTAGCAAGGTAAGTCAAGCAGACCTGGAAAATCAGGCTATGTCCAACATACCTTCACAGGTATTAATCCCAAATGTGGCCCAAGATGTATCCTCCAATAGAGAGTGCTTTCAGAACTAAGATGCATGCTTAATAAGCTATTATAGTATACACAAATTTCTTTGATGGAAAGCAATGGAACAGGAAGGTAGGGAAATGGTGTTAACAGTGTGTTAAGACTTAAAATGAGGGACAAATATGAGACTAAGTTTAAAGATATTGTTGCAATGTAAATGCTTATTTTGTTGGTCTAGTTAAATGAAGTTCATGAGTAATCAGAGTTATATATTGATTATATGTGAGTTGCCGCTTACTTGGATTTTTTGAAATATATTGGAAATTGAAAGATTTATTTTAGGTGCACTTATTGACATGGCATACTTAATCATTGTACCATATGTAGGTTGCTTTAAGCACATGCATATACATGAGATGATGTATGGTTTGTGGACATAGAAATGTTCACATTTTTAAATTAAGTTCTCATGAATGAAATCATATATGTGAATGAGTACACATAAGTACATGCACATGAATGTTGTGAACATATGCATATGGATGTTTAATGCATGCACATTGTTACTCGACCTATATGAGTGTGCATATTAAAAGCATGTTGATATCATTGCATTCATGACACGATTGTTACAATTTTTACATAAGATGCATCGATGATCAAAATGGATCATCGTTGGCTTGGTGAGCCTCGAGCTTGGAATTGTTCATTTTTTACTTGTTTTAATGCATCACAAAAGTTATATGGATAATATTTCACTATATTGCATTGTTTTTTCATTTTTTCAAAGGCTGGAGACCCATGATGAGCCTCGCATTTAAAAATATAAATTTGTGGTATTAATTTGGCATGCATGGTTGTGGATAGAAAAGCATGTAACGTGTAATGAATGCATGGACGTGTTCCTAATAATTTTTGTATATGAATGCATGAATGATCAAAGTGGATCATCATGGGCAGTGGAATGCCTTGAGCCGGTGTGCTCCTTACTTTACTTGTTTATGCATCACAAAGATCATATTTAATATTGTGGTTTTAATTACATTGTTCTATTGTTACCACAAGTGGTAGACCGTGAAGAGCTGTGCATGTTGACTTGTGATCTTATGGTTGCATATTAATTTATAAATTTATGGAATTAATTTTAGTAACAAGATAAGAAAGAAAACAATGTAATTAACGATCCCTTGATGTTCCTTTTAAAGAAAGGTAATCTTGGGCTTAGTTGTTTGGGGACCGTGAAGATACAAAAAGTATGTGTGCGTTGTTGTTACCTCTGAACCCGATATTTAGGTTCTTCTATTGGCCATGATTTTAGGAAGAATTCACCATTTTGCATGGGGGTGGTGTGTAAACACAACTGTTGTTTTGGTATACCAAGAAAAGTGGAAGTCGTAGATGCTGATGTCCCCGATATTAGATGCTGATTTCTAATGTTTCTATGGATGGTGTTGTTTCCTGATATCGGTCGTGGGCTAAGTTTGGAACCCAGTAATAAAATATAAATTGTGTGCTAAGTTACCCTCAGAACCTAATTTGACATCGAGGATTTTACTCGTTTGGTGTATCTGCAGCATCGGTAATTAAAAAGAGAAACTTAAATTGTGTGCATTTAATAAGAACATGCATATGAAAAAGAAAACTTGACTAAAGATAATAATATGTTCATACATGTGCATTGAAATCATGCATACTCCTGCTATGCATTAAATTATGCATATTTACTTGTTCCCTTAATTGTGATATATTGATGAATGCATGATGTTTCTTCTCTACTGCATGTTAAATGTTTATATTGCTTAACTTGTGATCTTTATTTATTATTAAATTATCCCTCATGCTTAACAATTATTCCTTATTGCATAAATGATTAATTGAATTGCGGATTTGTCATAAATGCATCATTCTAAATTATTTCATGAATCTTGTATGTGTTCTTTATGCTTATTTGTTTCATTAGAAAGATTCATTCGTAGAATTTTTTGGATTTTGACACTCTACTTTTTGTGTTTTTTGCAGTCTCAATGCCTAGTAGGGAGGACTTACTTTTGAAAAGAGATACAAGGGGACTACACGACTACAGGGCAGATTCTTGGGACAACATATCTCTTTCTTTTTGCTTTTTTTACTTTTAATTAATTATGTCTCAAACTCTTTACATTTGAATAAATGAAGTTTGGTTTGATCATGGTTTGGTCTGAAAGATGCGTATAAGATCCTTTGTAGTGGTGGTTGTGTTTAACTGTAAAGGCCCTGGGTCTCTGAGATTGTTTCTGCACTTGTTTAAAAAAAAATCCACACTTTCTAAGGGGTACAAGTTGGGGTCGTTACAGAACTTAAGACATTCCAACACAAGGTGACGTGCACTAACAACTCCTACCAAACAACCTGATCTCGCTTCTATAATGTGTACAATGCCAGTATTTAAGAACTAATATGAAAGGCAAAGGAAATCCTGGAAGAAAATTATCATGGCTTTATAAATGTGGCATCAAACCATTGTGGTCATCTTTTTAAATATCATTGACAGTTAATGGGTTGGGCTTATCCATTTCGGGTACCAGACCCGTCTCCAAACCAGAATGTGCATATGGGCAAAAAATTGCTAACCCGGATAGTACATGGGTCGACCTGAATGAAGCAATTGCACACGTTTTGAGCTCTCACATACGTGATCCAGGTGTTTCTATATATTTTTATTAGAAATATATTATAAAGTAGCAATGATAGGATGCCCGAGGAGCACCTACTACTAGGGGTGTCAACTGGCTGGGTTTGGTTTGAACCCAGGTGCAACCAGACTTAGACCAGATTTTCGGGTATGGTATTGGGTCTGGACTCGGGTCATACTCGGACCTGATAAGAACTACATGAACCAAACTCAAACCATACCCTGTAAAACCATATTTTTTGTCCTTTTTAGGTTGAAGATTTGTGTGTCTTAATCAGAACTTGGGTCGGTTTGGGTCCGATATAAAATTTTACAAACTATACATGGGTGTATGTATTAATCAGACCTTAGGGTCTGGGCTCGGGTCTTATTTGAGTCTTCTTATTTATCACCATACTCGTACCCTATAAGGTTTGGTTTGGGTGGGGTCGGGTCCGGTCCGGGTAAACCACGCCGGTTGACACTCCTACCTACTACCACTCAATAGAAGCTTTAAATTTTAGAGTTTCTTGAGTTTTTTTTTTCTTATTAGACCCTATAAAATATGATCTCTCTGTAGTAGAAAACATATTTTTTATATTGCGATGTACGTGTAAGTTTTTTAAGATAATCAAAATTCAATGGCCTCCAATATCAAATAAACTATCTACGAGATGGCTTGAGGTGGCATGGCAGCTGTGATGTGGTGGGGCCCATACCATAATATGAACTTCCATCAAGGCTCGCAACAACGTCCTCGTGAGGGTGCTGTTTTTTTTGGATTTATAACATGACGAAACCAGACCCGGCAGGAAGACCTGGTCGCGCTGGCTCAGCCTGTCATACCTACGGTCATCGTTCTGGCAGTGTAGGGACGACGCCCATGAGAATCAAACATCAACCAAGACCCCACCTCACTATGCCAACCCCCCTTTGGGCTCGTGAGGGCGCTGTTGAAATCCACAAATTTATAACACCATCTCCCTCCAACACCAATCCTATATCCGTTTCCTCTCTCAAAGATGTGATAGGTAGGGGTGGCAATGGGGTCGGGTTGGTGGGTCGGGTCAGCAGGTTGACGGGTCAACATACCTCAACAGGAACCCGACCCGTTTATTAAACGGGTCCGCTATGGCAAACACGAACCCGACCCATTTATTAAACGGGTAACCCGACACGACATGGTTAACCAGTTTAATAAACGGGTTGGGTCGGGTAAACAGGTTGGCGGGTTAACGGGTCGGTGAGCGGATTGACAGGTCAGGTTCGGGTAAACGGGTTGACCCGCCTGCCTAACCCGTTTATTAAACGGGTCAGCCAGGTTGGCGGGTTGGCATACCCCTAACACAAACCCGACCCATTTAATAAACGGGTTAGGCGGGTCGATCCATTTACGATACGAACCCATTTAAGCCAAACCCGAACCCGGCTAAGAAGCGGGTTGGTGGGTCGGGTCAGATTTTGCCACCCCTAGTGACAGGACACAAGCACGAGGAATTTTTTATTTTTAATCAATAAAAATCTGTTTATTTGATATTTTAGTATTAAAAATACATTTTTACTGAAATAATATTAAAAAACATGAAAAACATTAATAAAGTTTTAAAAATAATATTCATACATGTCAGTGTCTGTTTCAGCGTGTCCTTGGATATGGATGTCAGAAATGTCACAAATATCATTCTTGGAAAGGGCATGTTTTTGGATAATCTTCCAAAATTGTTGTCCTTGAAAAAGTCTCAAGAACTTGCTGAATTTAAAAAAGCAGAAAATCTTTCATGAAAAATCAAGAAAATACAATAACTCAAATGCATTTTTACTTGTTTTGGTTGAAATTCATTAAGCAACTCAACAGTTAAATGTGCCACTTTTTGTTTTAAAAAATGGTCTGATCATGCTAGGGTAAAATCCTAGCAGTACGGTCTTCATACCACTGGATTCTCATAATTTCTATTCAGGATGAAGACATAACTTTGTCTTATCAACAGGGCAAGATGAAGATCGCTCGTTGTATCCCTGTCACGGTTCTCACATCTGAAGGATCGGATCTGAGAACTCGGGCATTCAAAAGTGCACTTAGAATCTTTTTTAGATAGTTTGATCATAATTCTACTGAAATTGGATTTCCTTGGCCATTGAATTCCTGCCCTTCAATTGGGTTGTTTTACCAAGTCTAGGATTTTGAACCCTCAACAATTTGGCTCAGGGTTTGGAATACATTATTTCAAAGTAAATTCCGAATATTTAACCAAAACAGCAGAAATTCGAACTGGGCTTGAACATAATTATGGATTTCATAGGCAAGCTAATTCAAACACACAGTGCACTCAAGGAGTTTGAGGATCATAAAAAAAAAGATGGATCGAAGTGTTTCTATAATTGATAGCTATGCTTCTTGTAACAACAAAAATAGAATAGATCTTTAAAATCACCACTAACAAAGAAATTGTCCAAAAAAGATAAAAATTTATACATTAGGTGAAATACTTGTGGACCCCTTTTGTATGTGGTAGTGAGAACTAGGGGTATCAATGGATCGGATCTAGTAAAGACCCAGGTGGATCCGAGCCTGGATCTGATTTAAGGTGCTGGTAGCAAGTCTGGTTTCGGGTCCAATCGGATGCACAATAAGAGAAATCATACTCGGATCCTATAAAGATCACATGAACCATATTCCGACCATACCTGATAAAATAATATTCTTTTATCATTTTTACATTGAAAAATAGCAGATCTTAATTGGAACTCAAGTTGGGCCTGGTTCTGGTATGAAATTCCACAAACCATACCCAGCTCCATATATTAATTGGACCCTTTGATTCCGACCCAGACTCTAATCAAACCTCCTTTGTCACCAAACCCTGACCCTATAGGGCTTGGCGTCCGGGTCAAACCCTATACGGGTTTGGTATGGATCAGGCTTGGCTCGTGTGAGGCTCACCTCAGCTCGTATGAGCCCCACCTAAATGGCACCCCTTACCTGGCAGTTACAAGTATATCCATCCAACCAATTGAGTTATCATGCTTTTTTTTAACATGTATGACACATAAATAATATATAAGCTATTTAAACGAGCTTATGCAAGCTGACCCAATAGGAAACACCCTTGTTCATGCTCCACTTGTTTATCTACAATGAACGACCTTGTGCTTAGTGTGCATTCTAAATGAATACAGAGTTTTGAACATTTCTGGTTCGCATATCCTCACAACTCCCAACAAGTGTAGCTCATCGTTTTCCAGTTTTCAGGTCAATCCGAAAGATGGAGAAAATTTGGGGAAGAAGCTGCAATATTTATACTGATAGGAACAAACTAAAGCTAATAAAGACCCTAAGACGTCGCCCACGTGGTCAAAGGCTCATGGACAGAGAGGTCTCCCTTTATCCAATAGGCAGGTGGCCCATATTTCACCTCAAGAGGCAGTCACTTTGGAGGGAGGATCAGGTGCAATGTGGTTGCACACTTTTAGTGTGCTGCTGCACCTGATCACCCACCATCTTTGGAATACAGTCTGTCCGCTGTGGGCCCCAACAGTAGATGGTGGGTGATCAGGTGCAGTAGCACACTTGAAGTGTGCAATCACATTGCACCTGATCTCAATTGGTCGCTTTGTGCTTAGAATAGATTTAGTAATTGAAGCCAGATCACGGGCACATGCATAAAAAGTCATGTAACCAAAGAATCGGAGAAGATAAGACATGTCACTTAGAAGATGAGCATAAACTGACTGTACCAAATTTATTGATGTGGTTAACATAAGAACTCGAGCTCAAACCCGACTTGTACTCGATGGGGTATCAGGCACTGAGATGAAAAATACAACATGAAATGAATGGAAGCAGAGTTTTACAATATGAACTTCAACAGGAGATGCTAGGTTGAGGGGTGATGGAAATGGCAACGGTTACTCATATTCCTAGGATGGTCCTCACCTGGTCCGGTGGATGCCTCAATAAGGACTTAGGTTCAGGATACTGATTCCTTGGATCAACTATAGCACCATAGATAAGATCATAAACTTCTGCAAGTGCCCTTGCCACACGAAGGCAAGCCTGTGATCGCAGTTGAGGAACCTGCATCTGCTCGAATTCTGGAAGGGAGCCTTCACTACCAACAATAATAGCAAAGAAAATTCTAAGACACTCTGAAATTACAGTGGGTGATGTTTCTTCTATCGCTGCTAGAGGTGAGGCAACATCATTAGTTTGTTCTCCACTGACTGAATGCCGAATATAAGACATCTTGCCGGAAAGGCCGCATGCCCTGAGAATGGCATCCACTTCATTGTCCACAAGAATGCTCAGCTGATTCTCAAGCATATATGCGAGGCGACCCACATATTTCTCAGCAACTTCATGCCTCAGCAACGGTTGTTGAATGGCTGACAAACAGTTGAGGAGGAAAATATTGGAGGGAGTTTCAGCGTGCTGCAAGTCAAAGGCAATATCATCATGAATTTCCGTATCGACTTGGTCATTCCCTTATGGTTCAAAATGGTGAAAACCTTACCTAATTTCATCTAATCACATGATAGCAGAAAACTTAATGCACAGAGTGATGATGAAAAGCTGATAAACCACATCCATTTTATTGATACTATACCAAATAAATTTATATTCAATGTAGTAAACAATTATCCACCAACGCAGGACTAGCAAGAAAATTCTATTTGGATTAAGACTAGTGAACCAAGGAAATTTGAACAGCCAAAAAAAAGCAGAAATATTGACATGAGCCAGGACCTGATTCTGTGCAGGGAGCAGAGGAACCAATGAGAATATGGTTCAACTCTAGTTTGCAGCTCTCCCTTTCAAGCTATGAATCAAGATATATTTATTAATTTAAATATAGGGTCATAACTACTGTCTCTGGTGATCTAGATTCCCCAAACATATGATGCATTTCCAAATCTTGAAAAATACATGAATCAATTTAGCACTCAATTGGCATCACAAAATCTTGTTTTCTTTATTTTTCCACAATTAATATCTCAAGCAAGGTGTTCTAGAACCCCAAAAGAACAAAAAAAACTGTTGATTTAAGCTGATCAAAAGTCCAGCATGACCAAACTATTGAGAAAGACAAATTTAGTGAACAGAGAGAAATGCACTGGCATCTTTAAACACGAAAAATGAAGAAAGAATTTCTGAATATTCAGTAAGTATCCATGACTTATAGATTTCTAAAGATCAATATATTTGTACATGATCCAACTGACCTGCAGAGAAGAACTCAAATTAGTGTTATTCAAAAGTGCATCCACTGAAGAAGAAGAAGCTCGACTCAGATGATGTGAATCTGAGCCCAATTTGTTCCGCCTAAATGATAAGGCTGCAACCTTTGATTTTTGGGCATCTGCAACTTGCTCGCACATCTGCAATGAACTTAACAACTTCAAACTATTGACACAGTAACTCCTCTGACTTTTTCTATGCATTGAACAACATTGAAAAAACAATAGTTACTTCACAACTATGCAGGGCCAAGTCATGGCTCATCAACATCCCACCCAAAGCTCTACCTACTCCCAATTTGTCATGCCATATATATGGACATACTAATAATATATTTGGATATGGAACTTCTCCAAGATAATAATGACAAAATCAGCAAGAATGATAAGAGCCTTCTTTTCTGGTTGCGACAACTTTTGCTTCTACTTAGACAACCCATATATTGGTGACATAAGCTACTAGGAAACTTGATCAGATGCTGGTCCAGAAGTATTGATTCTCAAGTTTTATCACTTGTCAAAAGCATGGCCCGACTTTCTTGAGTTGACTTCTTATTGAGATGGAGATAGGAAGAATCAGGTTATGTAGAGGATGTTGGTGAGAGGAACTTTAATGACATACTTCTTAATTTTCCTTGAATAGGAAAGCTGGGTGCTATACTACAGAGGGAGAAGTATATCTTTTTTCTTTTACTATTTACTGTTTTACTTGATCTTTCAGGAACCACATTTATCATATTAGAATTTGTGCAAAGCTTCTCTGTAATTGGAACCAACGTATAGTTTGAGCATTCGGCATTGTTTGGATTGGATGCTAGCACACGTCAAGAAAATATGATACATGTAATGAAATACAAAAGTGCACAAATAGATGCCACTTATGGGCTTGCAAGATTACAAGAATGTGCACAAAAAATATAAAGCCTCTTACAGGCCAATACAAACAAGAACACAAGACACTTATGGGCAAGCACACACACATAAAAATAAATGAATATATTGCTGGAAAATGCTTAAGAAAAGCTTTAATACAATATGGGAATGACCCCATATTTATGGAGGTTTTACATTACACAAGCCAACTAGCCGTTGGACTAGCCCAACAGCTAATTGGGCTAGTCCCAAAGGTTAAAACATAAAAATAGATACAAAAATAAAAGGACTAAAGTGCCCCTAATGGGCACTACCTATTATATGTGAGTAAAATGACCAAAATGCCCCTAAGATATACAAACCTGTAAATATAAATACACACACATATATACACATGTGTATATATGTACATACAAAATATATACGTATATAACTGTGTATATACACATATATATGTCTATACAACTTTAACAATACAGAATATTGCATTAAGCTCCATAATGCTAGAACATGCAAATCTGACTTTTATGGAGCATTTTGCTGCAGAAAAAAGGGAAAAACTTGGATACTGCATTATGGAGCATATTACGGTATCTAGCTTACCCTGTTTAACTTGATAAGCAGGTGCATCAAACTGGTGCCTAAAAGTCAAATTCAAAACCATGATAAATACAGCCAGGTGCAACAATGTAAAACACGTATATGAATTCTATAAATACAAGATGACAAATTAGCATTTTTAACTACATTTTCATTTACCATACAATTTAATTGGTTAAGCAAGATATTCTTTAAACATACCTGTCCAAGATACCCAATACAAAAGAGGAAGATAAAGAATTAGTTTGGCTCGAATGATTAAAAAACAAGTGTTACATTACCTGGACTATGGGATCCAATAACGCAGATATCACTGGTTCAAAATCGGCTTTCTTTCCTGATGCAGCAACCATCATGCTGTTGTATGTGTCAATTATTTCAAGCAGAACTAGGACACCTTCACTTACAGCTGGTGGTGGGGATAGATCGGCTGTTATCAGCGAAGGATACTTTAGGATCTTGTCTCCTCGAGTTTTCAAGATGTCAAAGAATGTCTGTTGAGCAGCATCTTTAAGAACCAACAAGGTATTATAAAGGGCAGTGTCTTTCCCAAGCAAGTCTTGAATCTGTATAGGATGAAACCTTTTAGACAAAAACGAAGATAAAGGTATGCAAAATAGAGAGGAGCAAACTTACAGTATAGCTGTAGAATTCCAGAGTGATGCTGAGTTTATATGAAAGTATGAGACTAGGTTGTGATTGCAAAACTTGCTCAACTCTGACTTTAAAAGGACGGCACACCCCTTCAAATATTCGATCTAGAACAAATGTTAGATCAGTTTCTGATTTTGTTGGAGTATTTCTACTATCTTTGGAGAATCGTCGAGCAGTAGGTCCAGTGTCAACTGCTGCATCAGGATCAAAAAGAACTAGTACAAGCTCCCGTTCTGAAGCTAAAGCCTTAACACAAGCGTAAAAACAACAATCAGTGCAACCAGATGACCAAACAGAACTCCAGCATGAGATAAAAGCACACATACCTGATGTAGCCATCCCAACATGTCGCCTACATAGCGTAAAGGATCATGGGCATGCACTTCAATAGGTCTAGGCAGTCCTCCAGGTCCACCACGCGTCAAAGCACTTATAAACCGTCTAAATAGCGCATTATGCCTCGTATTTGCCACCTGTACGAATATGAAATCATCTCATGGCATTTTATCATGAAGTTGTGTTTGTAAAAGCCCCTGTACAGGTATTATTTTGTCTGCCTCATGAAGTTGTGTTTGTAAAAGCCCTTGTACAGGCATTATTTTGTTCGCCTAAGGAACTTTTGGTCTACAGAAAATTTACCTCTTCTGCACAATATTTGAAAAGAATAGGCCTCTCCTTCAAGCAATGAACAGCTTTCTTCAAAAGATCGCTAACTTCAGTGTTGTCACTATCACCCAATCTCCTGCATTCAGCTTGTACCCACCTGCAATCCATGGATTTTGGCAGGGCAACACATAATTTTTAGTTTTGATAGAGAGAAGACTTATATAAATCAGATATTAACCGAATTCTAAAAAATGAGTGCTGAGTAAATGAGAAAAAGTATTTAGTTGAAGTATCTTGGTTATTGGATGATCACAAATTTGAAAAACACTCAAGAAAGCAGACCAGCCCATCTAAACTGTGCATTCTTTTACCTATAGAAGTTTGTAGTAATCCATAAATAGTTTGTATTTATATGATTCAATATCTTATATGTGGAACACAGTTCTAAAATGCAAGAGGAGTTTATTGGTGCAAGGCAGTAAGCCTTAAGGCACACCCCCACAAAAACAATGAGAAATATACATATAACTGCAGAAGATTATGATAAAAGGAAATTAGAAAATAGACAGAATTCAAAAGGCAAATGAAATCATTTGATAAGACCATCTACGTAGGTAACAGAAATTCAGAAGGCAATGGCATTGTTCCTACAATTCAAAAGGTGACAAAGCCACAACTTATAAGCATATTTTTGGAATGCTGAAGAAAGTTTTACCTGCATAAACGTTCATAAGCACCCTCCTGGTAGACAGCCATCATATCCATCAACTCCAAACCTGCACGCTGTAACACAGAGGCCTTTGGTATCTATACATTTTCTGGTTAATAGGAAAGAAAGCATTACAACAACTAAAGTGATTGCTCAATAATCTAAAGAAAGAAAAGTTTTTCTAATCAAATCAAATGATCTACTATTCATTTTCCCATCAGAAATATCATCAAAGATCTAAGATAAATGTGAATTAGTCTTCTTTGAAGTAAAAGATTACGGTCTAAAAGGATTTGTGTAACTAAAAGAATGCAAGGACCATGTTGCTAGAAAATAACATATACCAAATATGTCAAAAGTAATAAGTTTTCAACACTCAAAATGTGTTTTTAACATTAAACACATGTATCAAGCAGAAATAGTTGTAACTAACAGAAAAAGTGAAAACCTTCAGAACATCACTTCATTAAGCAACTGTTTTAACAGTTTCCAAGTTGGCATGGATATTCCTGTCATGGACTCATAACCGACTTCCTTTTAAAATTCTTCATTCTTCTGTGTAATTCTACAATAGATAGGCTTATGCAATAAGATGATAACAGAAGTTGCTTTAAATTTAAGGCAAAATGCTCCAGTAAGCTCATCAAATCAAGCATGGTAAAAAATACTCAATTCTAAGAGACCAAACTGAAACTGTAAAATCCCCACCACTTAAAACATATCAAGCTAATCTATTAAAAAAAATCACTATAAAATATGAAACATAGCAATAAACAGATCCAGAAGTCAAATTCCAAGGCATAATACCACATCTGCAAACTGTTTTTGACTTTTACAACTTCTGGCCTAGATACCAATTGTCTAGGCAAGGAACCTCCTCCAATCTTCAAAAACCACACCCACATTTCCATAACCAAAAACTTTCATCCAAATATCAACTTCCAGAAAATGATCCAAAAACATAACACCCCCAACCACAATGTTCATTTGCCAAATCTTAACTATATAATCAACCAATCATATTTCACTTTCTGTAAATCTACTGACACAGAATGACTAAACATACCGTAATAACCAGTGGAGAATTAACATGCATTAAAAACACCAGAAATAGTCTTACAACATAGAAAATATCTAAGGTATATTAGATTACTAACAGTTCATTTCCATGTGCACCTGTCAAAGACGACCAGTACCTGATGATGTGTCCTAAGCAATATCTTGCAGTTGGTATGAATCTCCTGAACACGAGCAAGTGCTTTGAAGAAATTCTCGTTCAAGTTTTCCTCCCTCAAAGCAATTATCTATGGTCAGTCATCAATGTCAGTCCATGCTTGTAAATATACAACAAAGTCTTGAAAATTTATAGCTAAATAAATCCCAAACCTCTTCATTGGAAAGCTGATAATCACGAAGAAAACAAGAAACAGTCTCCTGCCTTTGAGTAGTACTCTCAAGCTCCTGCTCAAGTCTCTCAGTAGTGTTAATAATATCTCCAGTTGCTGCATTACAGTTGCTCAATGCTTTTGCAATCCTGTCAAATTTGCAAATTCACCATCATGTTACATAACTGACGTTTGAAATCCATGATTCTTAATGGTTTAGAGCCTTTAAACATGAACTATGTGCTAATACAAAAGAATTCAACTATGATGAACACAACCAGAATAACTCTGCACACTAACAAAGATTCCAATGATATATTCCAAGGCTGGCAGTTGAGATCTCGAGGTATCTTTTACAAGATTCTCTCGTAAGGGTCCAAAATGACATTTGGATGACACTATCCAAAATGCTAGCAACCCAAAGAAAATCCACTTCACCAACTGATGTATGATGCCAGGTTTCTCTGTAATAGTCTCCTTGATACTGAAAAAGAATGCTTATCTGGACAATAGAAGTCCCAAACTCCAAAACTGGCACACTGGTTTTAGTTTTGCAGATAAAAACAAAGGGCCAGTTTGAGTTCGATTTTCTTGGACATGATTAAAGGTGGTTTCGGGAATCTCTCTCCAGAAATAATCCTACATTGATGTAACTATACCCATCTTGGATGCTACCTAATGCATTGAGAGAGAGAGAGAGAGACTTAGTTCTAGATCTCATGAATCTTGCTACATTTCGAATACCGAAGCATTTTCCACAAGCGGAGGAAGCACGGTTTCTGTGTATTCTGTGTATCCAATCCAAACACGGATTTGCATACTTATATCACCGACAATTACCCAAAAAATCCTTCCATAGATATGGCAATCTAGAGAGCATTCAAAGTAAAATTCCGGAAAGCAACACCCCAACGATGATTAAAAGCTGCATCATCCATCCAAGCAACCAAAACTCGAACAATTTAGAGAGAGAGAGAGAGAACAAGGGCACTTCAATGCAATCAATCATAGAAGCATCGCTTGCTGCGATAAATATGGAACTTGGGAAGCATTCAAACTCAACAAAAATCTACTTTTCTCAATCTTTCAATCATCAATGGAACAAAATATGATAAAAAAACAACTGATTTAGCCGTAATTCAAAATCAGAACGTCTAAAACCAAAACGAAACCACGAAAAAAGCAGAAATTCCACTTCAATAAGACCTAAAAACACAAAAAAAATCATACTTATCGCAACACTCCGCCAATCCATTGACGTTCTCCTCCACACGATCCAGTGCCTGCACCAACAAAAAATCGAGATCAGAAAGGAATTTCAAACACTCCCACCAATTGTTTCTTCCGAACGCGACGACGAACGGCACAAGAAGATCGGATCTACGGAATCGGCAACGAATTCCGGGGAGGGGGTATTTTCTTGGGTACCTCCAGTGCGGGGGCAGCGGCGAAGAGGAACTCCTGGTTGATGGAGAGGGACCGCTTCTCGATGGTGGATTGGAGGAGCCTGCGGTCGTGCGGGGCGTTGGTGGTGTAGAAGGAGTCGAGGGTGGCGAGCGACGCCGCCATATCCGGCGAGTCCGTCCTGCACTCCAGCACCTTCTTCAGCTTCCGGGACAACCCCGGCGCCAGATCCACCGCCATCGCCGGCCCTCTCTCTCTACAACGATTCTGAGTCGCGTCTTCTGTTCAACGATTGATCGTCTTTCTCTCCGATGGGCAAAGAGGAGAATATCAGTGCCGCGGGAATCTCCGGGTTTTTGCACTTCTTTTCTCTTTCTTTTTCCTGGTTTTTCTATTTATCTAGGGAATGAGAAGCCCGGAGAAGATATGGTAAAATGGATTGGATTTGGATGGATATCCGATTAGAATTTGGCACAAATAAAGAGCTGGGCGTAGCTGCCTACATCGATTAGGGGTGCAAATGGGTCGGATCCGTAACAGTTAAATACATGGGAGAGTTGAATCTGGTCATATTCGAAACAACCAAAAATTGCAAAACTTTTATCCTGGATCCGACCCATTTGCATCCCTAACATTGATTGGTGCCTACGGACCTACGGTCATTCTGCAGAGTTTTTGGGAGGGTTTCTTCGTGTTTTTTTCAAATCTGACCATACAGTACATACTTGATTTTATAGAAATCCACTTTTGGATTGTCTCGTTCCAACATGAGGTTAAGTTTTTATTAAGTTTGAAAATCAATAATTTAAATTTTTTTTATAAATGTTTGAGACTTAAAATATCATATTTTTTTACTGAAAAAATACAAATCAAGTATCGTTTTCTAGCAAATCGATCATGCCAGATACATCTGCTGGGTCAGATTTGTGAAACCCACCCCAAAAAAACCCCATTCCCTCGCCATAGCCACTTAACTTTTGTTTGCACCTGCTCCCATATCTGAATGTATATTTGGATTGGTTTGAACTTATACCACCAATCTATTTCTAGATTCAGATTTAGGTCAATTTTTTTGTCGCTTGTGTTAAGATCCGACTCAAATCTGATCCGCGTGAACTTTTTTCATGGAAAACTCTTGTTTCAGACCTTTTTAACTTGATCGTGTGGCATAAAATTCGGATCTGGCTTCAACTCTACTACCAAGTATTTGGATCTGGACTCAGACGTAGATGTAAGAGCCTTTGCAAGTCTGAAACCTATTAGCATTTTACCTTGTAGGATCTGATTTTGCATCCTCACATTTCTGGAGTTTTCATGGACACGGATTTTTAAACCCAATCGGATCTTACTGTTTATACAATTACGAATCCATTAAGAATGAAAATGGCTGGACATGGTTCGGGTCACGCTTGGCATTAACACTACTACATTCGCTCTATGAATAGTGGTCCAATCTAGATCTCAGTTGAATCATACCAAACAGCCCAAGGTATGACCATGATCGAAGCATCAAGCCGGCAGGGTCTCTTCCGTGCGTTTAGGGGTGCAAACGGATCGAATGTAATCTCATGTCCCATTTTTATTTCCATATTTGGATCCTTAAAAAAAGATCCAAACGTGCATTGGGATCAGATTTAGATTGGCTTTCTTAGATTATTTTTTTATTCGGATTGGATTTGGATCAGTGCTTTAGGTTAGATCTTATCCAGATTCAGGTCAGAATCTGATCGGATAGCATTTTTCACATGTAAAGAACATATTTTTAAGCATTTTCTTACAAAACCCAGTATTACCAGGTAAATTTAGGATTTGGATTCAACCCTACCTCAACGAATATGATTTAAATCCAAACTCAGATTCAGTCTACTGTTTGTATTGCAGATTGGCATTTAGATCTGGCATGATCAGACCCGTATCCGATCCAGTGTACTCGCTGCCACAGAGTCATAGTTCAAAGTTCCAATTGCATTTAGATCAGTTTTTGTATTGCTAAATGAGTCTACTCCCTGTCACAGCCAACAGGCTTCCTTCATTCACATTAGGAATTCCATTTTCTCTATAGAAGATCCAGACATTCTGATTACGAGTCGTGTGTTCCGCGGAAGGAAGCCAACAGGCTTTCTCCATGCATTTCTGAGGAAGCCTCCTCTTTCCCCCAGCATGCAAACACGCCCTTTGAGTAGATATAAAGCAAGATCAGAGAGGATCAAACTGCCAACATTTAGTTTTAAGATCTGAAGCAAAGATCAGAGAGGGGGTCAAACTGCCAATATTTTGATTCCAGTCAGCATCACAGACTTAGCGACACCAGCACCATGCCACCATACACGGGGCGTATGGATCGTTTAGCATGTTGTAGTGTTGTACTAAGCCTCTGATGTAAATGGATACACATCCCGGCCTGCAATTGGCCAAGGCGCCAGGCTTTGAGCCCGGCTCATTTACATTGTCTATTCCTCACACATTTCTTTGTGGGACTGTCCTACTCCTGATATATTCTGCTATACAGCAAATAAAACGTTGCTCAGCTTGAAAGCACTTTAGAAGCAGGATACATGACAATGGCAAACAGCTGAAATTAAAGAAGAAATCAGAAGCTGCATTGATGAATAAACCATTAACATCATCCCAGTTTTACATCAAGCAATAGATAAACGCAGTCCACATGATATGTCACAAATCAGTCCAAAAGGCACAAGTGACCAACAAACTCAGCATGGGCTTCTTACGTATTAAGGCACCAGTCCCAGCGGCTCCCTTGCTGGAAGCAAAAGCACCCCACAAGCTGGACGGAAAGCAAAGGCGATGATGCGGCAAGAGCGCCAACGAGCTCTCTATATGCATCTTGGGAAAAAGGACTGACCAACATAACCTCCAGCCATGGCCCTCCTCACATTTGTCTCAAATAACCTAGGATTGTCTCTAAGAACAACGGCAGCATCATGATTCAGGGGATCTTCGTGATTAGGTTGCTGCATGCACACAACAAAGGGCAGGATGGTTCGGATACTTTGAGAATAAGAAGAGCAACAAGAACAAGGTAACAAAATGTTGTCTAGACAATCAACCAACACACCGTAGAACATATAAAACCACAACCTTCACTTGAAAAAGTAGAAGAGGAGCATCGGTTGCCTTAGAAGCAGAAAAACAATTATCAAACTGATTTCTAACAAACCAGCATCATTTAATAATGCCTCTAAACCATAACAGAACATCGAGGTTTCTTGGTGCAGTGGTAGTTCTTCTCAGAACAAAATGCAGATCAGTGACAAAGGTAATAACGGTTCCATCAGGTGTTGACCCAATGTAGGCAAGGCCTGATGAAAGATGATGATGATATTGATCAATGGTCAGCGCAATATAGACAACAACAAAAAAAAGTTTATAGGTATCAAGTACAGGTTTTCACTATAGACCATGCCGTCAATCAAACTTCCTGAGCACAATAAACTCTATCACAAAAGATTGCTTTTTTTACTACAACCACAACCGACAAAAGACCAACTTATCAACAAAGGTTCAAATGAACCAACTCACAACCAAAGTTCTAATACATCTCTAATATAAACCTGATGAATAATCCAATTCTAAGCATTGATATGTGCATGTTTTGTATTAGATATTGGTATCAAAAGAAATTGTGTGATGATCAGAAAAAAGTAAAAGTTGGTTGTTTGAACATGATTATGGCTCACAAATATACATGACTTTGAGTTAAATATTACACATGGATAAAGACTAGAATGACTGTCTCAGAACCTCTGATCAAGTACCAGACCTTATTTTTCCTTCTCAGATTTGGTCTCACCTACCAAAGTCAAAGAACAACAATCCCACACCACCATCTCAGCCCTTGAGAGGCAACAGTACAACAGTAAACATGAATCCAAAAGTGATGAAGAAAGACAACAGGTTGATGGAAAATAGGAAAACGGCTTATTAAATCATTTTGAGCTTCACTAAGTAACCAAGCATACAGAAGCACCTGGAGTGGTGAAGGAGATGCTTGAGTATGAGAATATGAAATAAGAAACCCCTAGGAGTTAGCACAGTCAAAATACTAGAAACTCAGTTTTGGTCAAGTTATATATACAGAGTAATTATAGTCTAGACCATAAAATGGATTAAGTTGCTCAAGTGAACAAACCGTGACCTAGAAGTCAACGAGAAGGATGCCGTACCCTCTCTAAGTCAGGTGATGAGGGCAGACATTGTTCAGTTGATGGAAATGCTGCAGGTTCAAAGCCCACAGAGTTCGGTAACCAAAGACTTCACTACCCATAATCTCTTTGGCAAGGTTCATCATTATCAGAAGATAGGGAAACACACACACACAGAAGACATGGTCATGCAGCCATTTGCATCCAGTGATTTGATCCAGAGTTCGGTAACCAAAGACTTCACTACCCATAATCTCTTTGGCAAGGTTCATCATTATCAGAAGATAGGGAAACACACACACAGAGAAGACATGGTCATGCAGCCATTTGCATCCAGAGATACATATAAACACAAGTCAGTCTAAATATGCGCAATCAGACCCATCCACTTAAGCTCCAAATATAGAAATTACATCAAAATGAAAATAGCACTAGATATAATTACAAGAGGCAGGAAGTAAGCAAGTCAACATCAGAATCATAACCAGAAGGTAACTACGAGCAAAACCAAAATAAATTCTCAAAACATGTCAAAAGATTAGAGGGAGCAGAATTACCGTGAAAAGATGATTCAGACCATAAATGATAGTATTTATATTAAGAACTGGTTTCCAATCTTCACGTAGTATGTTAAGGCATACATTTCCCTCTAAGTCAATATTTGGATGATAAACCTGTAAATATTTGGATGACGGTGTTATTGAATATTAATAACACATTCGAACAAAAAATCATAATGAAAGAAGCTTTTTACTTATTTTCCAGGAAACACACCTTAGTTTTACACTTGACTTTTGGTGCTTCATGTGGATATATAGGAGAAACCTGGAAAGTAAACAGAAATGTACCACCTCTGGCACAAAACAATAACACATGAACTTAATTTCAAGCATATATTAAGCTAAGAGAATTTCAGTGACACAAAATATCAGGCAGAGGGCTTGACCAGTTCAGCACGATCGAAGAGATATGGCTCATTTATAAAAGTTATGGAAGAAATGCACACAGGATCACAACTGTTTAATATCAGACAATTTGTATAGAGATAGACAGAAAGTTGCAAGGACGTTTCAAAACCAACCAACCAACCATCTTATATTAATGAGGTAGAAATGGAGTCTCATGCTGGCACGTAAAAGGATGACAACATATAATACAAATCATATTTTCTCAGAAATGAAAGCAGAAAAGGAACCTTAAAATCATGTCTACTAGGAAATGCATTAATATTATCATACAAATTGATGAAAGTGAGTGCATCTTACAGATAATATCCTTCATCAGGCCTAATGCTGATCTCAAAGTTCATTAGGTCATCCTTTCCATTTGGAAATGATATGCTAGTTGTTTTGGGCAGGTTGAGCTCACTTATGTCTGCAAATTTCATGCTCAAGCATAATTAGAGATCTTCCAAAGAGAGAATTTCAAACAGAAACATGTGAAACATTAAGCAGGAATATATCTATCAATGATTCAATATATTTGCCAAATTGCAACGTTCATCTTGATTAAAATGTCAATTACAAGACTCAGCTGTAGCTCATAGGAAATCAATGAGTCGATTTTAAAAGCTATAGATGCTATGATAAACGACACAGAAATGTGACACCAGTCAGTTACCCATCCCCTCTTCCCCCACCGCAATTTGAGTTCTATAGCAATTATAGAACAATATAATCTTAAACATGTCAGCACCAGAACATACATTAATAACCTCATGAAGTGCATAATAGCTTTCCACTTTTCCTCAATAAAAATATGTGAAAATAACAATGAATTCTTGAAATTAGATTCCAGCATGCTTTATGCACATTTTGGCTTCCAGCAACATAAAGGAAAATTATGATGTTAAAGCAAAATAGATATCCAACATTTGGGGCACATATCAATTCTGAAAACAAAAACCTTTATGAAGTCGCAACTCCCCAGCAGTTTGCTTCTTAATCGGCCTGCCGTTAGCATTCTCAGCAGCTTCTCTTTGCTTCTCCTTTACTTTAAAAAGCTTAATCATTGTACCTACATATTCAGTTCCCAAAAACGAAAGAGTAAACTGAAATTAGCAAGCTCCTAGTGCAAACATTAAGCTAGTGTCCAAATCCCACAAACTCATCAACAACAAGGTGATGCTTAGTTATCATAAAGTTTAAAATACAAAGAGCAGAGAATAAAGGGCAATCATACAACTAACTCAAGCTAATATTACAAATGCTCTAGCAAAGACAATACCAATGATTGTTTAATTTGATTGAAAAATGCAGCAAATATGCTGCTAGCTTATAGAAATACTAATTGATTAAAATGATGGTCAACAAGTATGTCTGTTTTACAATCATGGGATAAAAACATTCCTTCCTTATTTCTCGCTAGCCAAGCTCAGGATATGCAACATTCCTTCCTTTACTAGCTAAATTTCCATAATATATCATTAAAAAGAACTCCGACAAGTTGCCCAGATCATCCCGGTTGAGACAACTGAGTCACGATTGGCATCCAAAATGAAGTTCTCAATCTTCCAACCATGACTAAAAGGGTTACATAAAAAATATACGAGGATGAGAAGAATTATGCTTTGAATAGTGACAAGGACTAGAAGTGAAGAAGGGCATACAGACCTCAAACCCTGGTATCTTTGTCATATCTGTATTCTATAAAAAAAAGAAATATTAAGGAAATTTCCTTAAATGGCGTCCACGGTTCCAACAAATTAGTGAATCAAACACCGGCCCCGCGCGCCCCTCCCTCCCACCCCGCCCCCACCCAAAAAAAAAAGAAAGATAGAAAGTGAATATCACCAAACAATACAATCACAAAATTAAAAGACAAGAATAACCAACATGCTAGATATAGAAGTCATGAATGAAAATCCTTGATCCTTTCCCTCAAAAAAAAAATCCCTCGATCCTCCATCAATTCTAAACAAACAGCACATGATGCACCCCGATCATCATATCGAGATCTTTCAAACTCCACTATATCAAATCATCTGCACAGTTCTTTCAAATTCCAAAATCTCAAAATATCCATAAGTGAATAAGGAAACCCCTCTAACCAAAGAAAATCAGAAAAAAGCTTTCCCTATGACCAACAAAATCCAAGCCATCCACACAAATCCGACTTTTTAGAGCCAAAACCCTGAAACGGGAAACCAAGGGCTCCCAATTTCTAGAAATCAAGACGCCCTTACCTCCGTCAACCGAAAAAGCAGTGACCCCTTCTTATTCTCCTCCTCCGAGGCAAATACTATCCTCTTCACTCAAACAAAAGTTTCTTCTTTTTCTGCGCCAATTACGGCAAAAAAAACCCAGAAAAAAGGTGGAATCAAACAAATTGAAAAGAAAATCGCCTTTTGATAGGGACAAAAACGAATAAAAGTAAGAAACGTAAAGAGAGGAGAAGAAGAAGATGATGATGATGAAAAAGGTGAAAATTCGGAAAATATGCAACAAAAAAGGACGAGAAGAAAAGGAAATTCGATGCCGAGAAGGAAGAAAAAAGAGGAGGAGGAGAAGAGAATTTACGATCGGATTCACGACGATCGATCGGCCGGATCTCTCTCTCTACGGTTAAAGGGTTTTCTCTTCTCCTCTTCCGCCGTGGGGGCTGCTTCCTTTACAAGTTTATGTTTCTCTCTCTCTCGCTCTTTTTCATCCACGCCATGGGAACCATGGGTTTATATAGTGCCGGTGTTGACAGGACGACCAAAATAGCGGCTCTCCTCGGATCCGGACCCGAAGCAAATACGGCTACAACGGTTCGGGCCGTAAATCCAAAACCGGACTGCATGATCCGGCAAATCTGCGAATGAATCAGGGTTTTCTTATGGGCACGTTTGGAAGAGATAAAGATGTAGGAAAAATGAAAAACCCTGATGAATTTTTTTAAGAGAGTTTTTCTAAAAAGTATATTTTTTATATAAAATATTTCTCCATGGAGGTGGTGTGGAGGAATGTTTTCGATGAAGAAAAATTTTATTTTTACACTTTCCACCTTTCATCTCACCATCTCATCCTCCTCCTCTATCTCAATTTTTCATAATTTTACATTCTTTTTTTCTCACGTTACACAAACAAATGAAAAACATTTTTTTGGAGACCTTCTCACATAAAAAACTCTCGTAGGCCAAACTTTTTTTTCCTATGAGAATTTTTCTCTCTTCCAAACTTGCCCTATAAGGATCTTGATAGATCTGAACCAGAGAAAACCTTACCAATTCCGGACCTTATTTCGGGTCGGATACAATCAGATAATTGGACCGCGGTTATTGGCCTTGGGATTAGGGGTCTCTAGGTCTGAAACGTGGCTGATCCGAATATTATTCTGAATTTTTAGTAATAAGTTCAAATCCAAGTAAGGATCCCAACAAGATAAGGTAAAATTGAATCCAGTGGGAACTACCCGTATCCAAAAGGTGAGCCAGATTCCTGTTGGGCCCGGGTCAGAGCTACACCTTTGCACCCAAGAGCCACATAAAGTACAAAACTACAAAGAAACAAAAAAAAAGAAGGAAAAGATTCGTATCAATCATGCTAATAGAGTTTGATTTAACTTACGAAACAATTAGGATGTGATTAAATACCTTGGTTTTGATAATTGAGTTATTTTTATTTGGATAGTCCAAGGAAAGAACCGCCCCATCATAAATATATGGAGCCGAGTATGGTTTGTGAAATTTCACACTAGACTCGGCCCAACCGTGTTTCGATTAAGATCTGTATTTTTTCAATGTAAAAAAAATAAAAAATATTATTTTACCGGGTATGGTCCAGGTTTGATTCATGTAATCCTTATAGGATCTGGGTATAGTTTCTTTTATGGTGGATCCAATTGGACCGGAGACAGGAACTAGTTGCACAATCTCAAATCAGGTATGAGTTTGGTTTCACCTAGATCCGAACCAAACCTGACCTGACCCGATGACACCCCCTACTAACATGTATTAGTATTTGATCTGGTCTCACTTAGTTAGACTAATTTTAGTCTTTATATTATATTCAGATTATTATTATTACTTGTTTGCATCTATTCCAAACCCGATCTTGGGACAAGCCCGTGTGCCAAGGTGAGAAGCTGATCAAACTAGCCGGTTGCCCCCTCCCACCGTTGGATTCAAGCCCACTTCATGGAATTTCAACGATATATGAACTTAGATCCAGATCCGTTCCATACAATCTGGATCATCCATATTTCAAAACATGTCCAGTCCATCTGCACTCCAGGATGCCATTATTGTGACAAAAACCTTTGAAACAGCAAAATAACGATAACCAATTTTTTGCGAGAAATTGAATTTTTTGATAATTTTCATATTTTGATTGGCAACATATCACAAATATCAATACATTAAAAATAAAAAAATCAAATTTTAAGAAGTAAAGAACTATAAAATAAAAGTACTATTTTCCCATTAAATAGCTGGCATATTATTGGTAAATATCATGGTAGAATCCTCACTTTTTTTTGTTAATGTTAAATCATGATATTTAAAAAACCACGATATTTTGGCCGGTTTAAAATGGTGGTTGTGGCACATTGTGTGTTTTCTTTATATATTTCTAAAATATCTCCGATATTTGTCAGTACGTGGCTTAACCTTGTCTATATACTTTCATTTAAGGGAAGAAAAGGTCCCTCATATCTGAAGAAAGGAATCCGTGATGTCAGTGTCCTTCCAATGACTAATCTGTCCAAGGACATTGAACTTTTTTTGTCAGGATGAGGGTTGGCCTAGTGGCGTGGGCCTTAACTGTTAGATGCGCAGTCAAGGGTTCGATTCTCATGGGGGTAGTCTTTCTGCACAAGCCAACGCTTAACATAGGTCCCGCGGCAGGGATCCTAGACTCAAAGTTTTACGCTGCCAGCACGATGACCGTGCTTATGGTAGGCTGAGCCAGCGCCACCAGGTTTTTGTGTCGGGTGCGGTTTCTTGAGCTTGTGTCAGAGTCATGCTCAAACCAAGTATTTTAGGCCCGATCCAGTTAAAGGGCCAAGCCTCTTTAGCCTTGCCTCGTGTATTTTATATATGGGCTTGGACCGAATTGGATCCAATTATTTGAGCGAGCTAGGCTGGCCTGAGTTAATTTGGGCTTGAGTTACACTTTGCAGCCCGAGCCTGAGCCCGAGCCAGCCAGGTAAGTTCAATCTGGCACTTGGCCCGATGGTCAGCCCTACTCAGAGCAGATCAGGTGATATGTCAAATCGCTTTAGGAAAGTGATTTGACATCTTCACCGTTCATTGCTGAATGGTGAGGATGTTGGACATTTTGGGTTACGGGTCCAACCCACAGTCTGACCCGGTTTGACACCATCTTAGTGGGTCACGTAAGTGGCTGATTAATGGAAATAGTGGGTGGGAGTTACGTGAATGTGGAGAGACCACATTCACGTAACTGCTCAATTCCTCCATTATATAAAGAGGATAGGGGTTACGAACTTGATGAGAGTTCGTAACATATCCCTGCCAAAAGTAAGTTCTGCATTCAGGCTTAAGCAGAATAGGGTCCTGCTCACCGTCGACATAAGGCCTGGGCTCATTATGGGCGTCGACCGGCTGAGGAGAACGCCGAACTTCCTACACGATCAATGGCGAATCCAGGTACGCTCCCTGTCTTGTTGTATTTACAGGGTATCGCCCAACATTGGGTTATGGGCCCACTAATACCACGCATTCCCGCTACGTGTGGTTGTGTAGGCCATTTTCGGTGATTTGGCATCGATGGAGTCGTCGTGGGGCGACAACCACCGATTAGCAGCAGACTGTCGCCATGGTGCGACAGTCTTCACCGGCAAATGTCACCGTAAAGGGCGACATTATATTCCTGGTTCAGGCAAAACCAAAAAATGTGTGTTTGATACCTGTGGCCGTTGGGCTACAGGGAGGTTTTGCTGTCGCCGGGATCATCGCCGGAGCCGTCGGGTTGCGGGGTTGGCCGGCGTCTGGGCTTTTTGCCGGAAAGCTGCACGTGTCAGCGGCAGTCCTGCTGGCGCCATTGATAGCCCCACCTCATTGCCGGAGTAGACGGTTAACAGGCGGCGACAATAAAAAAAAAATTATTTAAACCCTTACCTGTCGCCGGGGAGGAGGTGGGTTCGCCGGGGTTTTCGTCGTGGGGCGTTTTGCCGGCAAGGGCAGCCATTGGCCGGCGGCATCCTTGCTGATGTCGTTGGGGCTGCCGCCGGACTGGCAGGCACTGCCATGCCCTTCTACCATCGGACGGCAAGGCCGTGGATCGTCGTCGTGGGGTGACGTCGTCTGACAGGAGGGGTGGTCGCCGGACCGACATCACCGTGGGGTGACGCAGGTCGCCGGCAGCTGCGCCGGTCGCCGTGACGGCGACGTGGGTCGCCGTGGAACCGAAAAGGGCGGAAACCCCCTTTTCGGTTTCCCTAAAACTGAAACAGAAACCATCGGGTTTCTGTTCAGGTTTTAAAAGGAGACTGGATCGGGTCCGATCCAAACCCATTAAGGTCCAGGGTTTGTTTCGGACCGGGTTGAACCCGGGTCCATGAAGGACCGGGTCTTACCCGGCATCAGGTTTGGACCGGGTCGTACCCGGGTCCATGTTGGACCGGGTCGTACTCGGTATCCGGTTTGGACCGGGTCATACCCGGATCCATGTAGGACCGGGTCATACCCGGGTCCATGTTGTACCGGGTCGAACCCGGTATCTGGTTTGGACCGGGTCATACCCGGATCCATGAAGGACCGGGTCATACCCGGTATCCGTTCTGGACCGGGTCCGACCCGGGTCTGTTTTGGACTGGGTCCGACTCGGGCCTGTTTAAGACTGGGTCTAACCCGGGTTCTGTTCGGGCCGGGTCTGATCCGTATTAAGTATGGGTCAGGTCAGACCCAGATCCCATTTAAAACTGGGTTGGATCCATAAAAACAGGATCCAAACACTATTGAGACTGAATCGGATCAGGAACCTGATCCGACCTCTTCCGGAACCGGTTCGGAGCCGTTTTTGACCGGTTCTTTTCAGTTTCTCACCAGTTCCGAGATGCAGAGACTCTGTTTTCATAAATATAAAGAAATACAGGGATTTTGGCATACGGTTATGGGGTTTTATGAACTTTTGTTCATATTAAGTATCGGTTTATAAGGTTCAGAACCGGTTCAGACCCTTAGATGACCGGTTCGGGGCAGTTTCAGACTGGTTCAAAGTGTTTTTAGACCGGTTCCTACATGTGGACCCTGAGTTTTACCCATATGAGCATGCTTTTGTTATTTTTCATGCTTTATAAAGTATTTATTTTGAATAATGTATGACTTATGCATGTTAATTCATGTATTTAACGTTGGTTAAGTTATGCATGATGATTTTAAGCATGAATTATGATTACATTTATGACAATTAGTTTATGCATTTTTTGTTGAAGTATAAACTGATATTATGTCATGAATATACATGCATTAAAATGTGTGCATGGGCGTGCTCCATAATACAAATAGGTTTTTCGGTAAAAGATTTTGATTGAACGATTTATGTAATCACCAAAGTAATCTGAATCGTGTTAATTAAGGTTTCTTTGGATCGTATTAAGATTCGTAATTATGATTGTGTGTGAATTTATGAAACATCGATTCTACCCAAAGGTAGGTCGTTGTGTTCCAAATTTACACAGGGTGTAATAGTAGATGTGCATTCCAGCCCATGAAGCATGTTCGTACCCAAAGGTACAATGCTGAATTGCCTCTAGATTCATGATCTACTAGTTTCACCAACTGAAGTCAATTCCTTGAGAATTAAAGAGACGGAGCAATTATGAGTATTGTCGTTTTCACCAAAGTGAAACGATAATGGCTCAACTATGCTTGTCTCAGAAAAGGTGAATAATAAGGGGTCTCATATTTACCTTTTCAATATAAATCTCGTATAGAGCGATTTATCACCCACTCATACGAAAAATAGAAAAACTGTTTTGAAGGTTGTCTATGAGAAGTGGGAGCGCTCAAAATGATGTCTATGAGAAGTGGGAGTATTCGAATAATCTTAGCCTGTTGCTTTTGCAATCTTGAGTGGCTTAGAATATTTGAGGTGTTATCTCTTACTGCAAGACAGTGAAGGAATTTCTGAAATCCATTGGGACATAAATTATTAATTTTATACGAGATTTTATCTCAGGCCATTTGGATAAAGAACTTCATCATGGGTCTTGGTATAGTGGACTCTATTGAGAGACCACTAAAGATCTTTTGTGATAATGAAGCAGTTGTGTTCTTTTCAAATAACAACAAGAGCTTAACATCGTGTCGACACATGGAGTTAAAATATTTTGTTGTTAAAGAAAGGACTGAGAATCATCTGATATGTATTGATATAATTGGGACGAAGGAAATGACTGTGGATCCCCTTACTAAAGGGCTAGCACCAGGATTGTATTCCCAACATGTAAAGGGGATGGGTCTTTTTGATTCCTTCTGATGTATGACAATACATTAAGTAATCACATTTGTGTTTATGTTTTGATTCTCTAAGGTTTTGAGTTATTGTTGATTTTGCATAAAGAATCTCTCATATGGGTTAGAGAGAATAGCAGAATAACAATATTAAAGGACCAATAGAATAGGTGAGAGACCAACCTATTAATAAAAGTAATTTTTTTACATGCCTAAGCACTGAAGGTGAATTGTAGTGTAGTATAAGAAAATATGATATTTCATAAAGGGGTGTTCATATCCTTAACTCATACGATTCATCATTGTGATAAAGGGTGGCATGTGAACCCACATGAAGAATTAAATCGAGATAACGGTATACACCTCGATTTATTACACTTTTGGTGTCAATGGGTCAAGTGGGAGAATGTTGGACATTTTGAGTTACGGGTTCAACCCACAGTTTGACCTGATTTGACACCATCTTAGTGGGTCACGTAAGTGGCTGATTAATGGAGATAGTGGGTGGGAGTTACGTGAATGTGGAGAGACCACATTCATGTAACTGCTCAATTCCTCCATTATATAAAGAGGATAGGGGTTACGAACTTGATGAGAGTTCGTAACATATCCCTGCCAAAAGTAAGTTTTGCATTCAGGCTTAAGCAGAATAGGGTCCTGCTCACCGTCAACATAAGGTCTGAGCTCATTATGGGCGTCGACCGGCTGAGGAGAACGCCGAACTTCCTACACGAACAATGGCGAATCCAGGTACGCTCCCTGTCTTGTTATATTTACATGGTATCGCCCAACAGAGGATGCCAAATCACTTTTCTAAAATCAGATCACCTGATCTGCTCTTAGTGACTTCTCAAGGTCCAGGGAATGCCAACTATGGATGTCAAAAGATCCAAACCAGGACACCTTCTGAACCCTGTATTCATCCTTATCTGATGACCCCATCTTGAGTGATATTCTGTACTGGGCTGGCTGTATCTTAACCAGGGTGGACCACCATGTTTTTTAGGGTTTTTTTGTACTGTATACCTTTTATGCTCATTTCTGGGCCTTTTTTAATCAGCCCTACATTCATCAACAGTGGGGGTGCACTATGATTGGTGTTAAAGGATGGATGCCCACTTGATCAACTTTCTTTCCCTATAATGACATCTTTAATTTTAATTGGTTTTTTCACTTCTTTTTCTTTTCTTTTTGTTATTCCACCAATTATATATTACTCATTGAGAACAGCTGCCCTTATGCTTTCTAGTAAAATTCACAAGCAGGACAACTTGCTCTATGGAATAACTTTAAAGCACAGACGAGTACACCAAAAAAGTTGTACTGGTAGAGTTGCACTAGGGAAGAAGTCTTTGGGCAGTGTTGTCAAAATTGGATCAAGTCCACCTGAATCGGCTGATTTGATTTGAATCAGCTCCTCACCAATTTAAGTGCAAATATGCCTGAATTGGTTTTCTTTGTTAGAATAAAAGATTAGGGGAACACCATTCACTGGAAGCGGCTATTGTCGATCCAAATGATGCATAGTCTAGCATTCTCCCACTTGACCCATTGGCATGAAAAAACTCATTATCGAAGTTGTTTACTCTAATCTCGATTCAAGTTTAATGTGGGCTCACATGCTATATTGAATCACAAAAATGAATCATACAAGTCATGACGATGAACATCCCCATATGAGATGTCATATTTTCATGTACTACAATATCATTCAGTTTAAGTGTTTAGCATGTTAAGAGTACCTTTATGAACATGTTGGCCTCTAATCTCATTCATTTTGGTCATTTTAATGTTGTTATTCTACTATTATCTTTTCAAAACTGAGATACACTTTACACGTAATTCAACAATGCACAAAACATAAAGAATTAATTTAGTTTCAAAAATATGATCATATAACACTATAATGTATTCTCATATATCAAAAGAAATCAAATAAATCTATCCTCATTACATGTTGGGAGTACAATTTCGATACTAGCCCTTTAGTAAGAGGATTCACAGTCATTTTATTTGTGTTGATTGTATCAATACACACTAAATGATTCAATTGCTCTTGGAGCAATATAATTCATCTAGGATGCAAAAAAATGACAATGTAATTGACCACATAAATAAAATGCTAGTAATGACAAAGGACTTGACAATCATTGAAAATATGATTCCTAATCGTATGCAGATATCTACTATTTTGCATAGCCTTCCATCTTCATGGAAGATTGTTCAAACTACTCTTAGATTGAACTCTAAAAACGTGACACTAGAAGAGTTGTCAATTCAACTTAAAATTGAGTAGCAACATATGCAGCAAGACAAGAAAAGCGAATTATATTTCGTTAAAGATGCTTCAAACAATAGTCATAGTCCTTATAGGCACCCACATTTCAAAATAAAGTTTTTTAAAAGTAATAGCAAATTTGATAAGAAAAAAAGTTCAACATTTCGCAAGTCACAGGCATCAGCCTTCAAAGTGAAGTGTTTCAAGTGTGAAAAACCTGAATACTTCAAGAAATATTATTGGAGTCGGCCAAACAACAACAATAGCAGGAAAAACAAAAATGACAAGCAAAATGAGAGGTGTGATATCATAATCCTCATATGCGGACCAGGAACTTTCTCGATGGTGGGTGAACTCTGGGGCGACATGACATATAGCCAAGAGCAAGGAAGGAATGGTTTACATGATCAAGTATAACTCGAGGAACATCGAGTGTGCATAGGGAACAACACCTACTTTGATGTTATGGGTGTTGGGACTTATAGTATTGAAACTTCAAGAAATAATGTTCTGTTATCAAATATTTTATTTGTATCGTCCATAAGATGAAACCCAGCGTCTATTCCAGCATTGGTTGCTAAGGGTTTTGAAGTTAAGTTTTTACCTGAAAATGTTACTATGGGAAAACATGGTCAGGTTTTGTTTGATGGGGTTTTTGATAAACAACATGGTCTGTTTAAAATTTTAGATTATGAGACGAATACAATTCCATCTATTTCTATTTATATTGATAATTTCCTTAATGTAGATGTGAATGTATGGCACCGAAGACTTTGAATTATTAATTTAAAGAAAACGAAGAAACTTGTTGAATTAAATCTAATGTCTGACTTTGATGAATCTTATGTTCATAGATGTGAACCTTGTATTTATGATAAAATGACAAAAAGATTGTTTTTACATAATGTAATTAGAGCATCTGAATTATTAAAAATCATTCATATTGATATTTGTGGTCCCTTCAAGACTCAAACTCATAAATGAATGCAATATTTTATATGTTTTATTGATGAATATTCAAGATATAGTTGTATATATCTTATAACATAAAAGTATAAAGCATTAAAAAAAAATTAAAGAATATCGTCAAGAAGTTGAAACTCAACTTGGTAGAAAGATTAAAGTTTTACGGTCTGATCAAAGAGGAGAATATACCTCAAATAAAATTTTTGAATATTGTAAGGCTAATGGGATTAGACCTCAAACTACGACTCCTGACACACCTTAACAAAATTGTATGACTGAAAGATACAATAGGACCCTTCTTGAGATGGTTAGATGCATGTTATTTAATGCTTCATTACCCAAAGTATTTTGTGGGGAAGCAATACATACAACGACATATGTTTTAAATAAGGTTGCTTGTAAGGCTATTGTCACTAAACATTATAAATTATGGACGGAAAGAAAACCTAACCTAAGTCACCTTGGCAGATAGGGTTCAGTAGCTCATATAAAGGTTATAAAGCGATCAAGAGATAAATTTGATACAAGATCTATAAGGTGTATATTGGATATCCTAAAGGATTCAAAGGTTATAGATTTTATCATTGAGATAAGGGTTTAATCGAAAGTAAAAATGTTGTATTCTTAGAAGATCAAAACATGGATCCAATTATTCTTGAAATAAATGGAGATGATCTTCTTGATTTATATTATGACTCTAATGACTCACAAGAATGTTTAAGTAATGATGAACCAATTTCTAGTTCTCTGTCTTCTTCTCATCAGACTCAGGTTGGCCACAAGAGGTCTAGAGCTCCTTGATCATACTTGGATGACTATTATGTCTACTTGTCAAAAGAATTGTGTTATGCCTTATACCTTGATGACATGGAAGATAACCTATCATATAATGAGGCAATAAAATCACACGAGTCAACAAATTGAGTAAAAGTCATGGATGAGAAAATTGAGTTTATTGAGAAAAACTAAGTCTGAAAATTAACTGATTTACCTGAAAAAAGAAAAACCATTGGATATAAATGAATTTTAAAGAAAAAATTCAAATCTGATGGTAGTATCGATAAATTTAAAGTGAGGTTGGTAGCTAAAGGTTTTTCTTAGAAAGAAGGGTTAGACTATATTGATACATATTCACCTATTGCAAAATTTGCCCCAATAAGGATTATTCTCACTATTGTAGCTCATTTCGATCTAGATCTACATCAAATGAATGTTAAAACCACATTTCTAAACGGTGAGCTTAAGAAAATCATTTTCATGGGATAACCTGAACGCTATATTATTAAAAGCCAAGAAGATAAAGTATATAGGTTGAAAAAATTCCTATATAGACTCAAGCAATCACCATGTCAATGATACTTAAAGTCTTATAAGGCAAGTACTTCATTGGGATTTGTGGCAAATAAATTTAACCACTATGTTTATATTTAGAAAAGTGAGATCAAATTTGTTATCCTCTCATTATACGTGGATGACATTCTTTTGACTGAAACAACAATGATATGATTGTCAAAACCAAGTCATGATTAAATTCTCAATTTGAGATAAAAGACATAGGAGAGACATCATATGTTCTTGAAATTAAAATCACTCGAGATAAAAATTCTAAACTTTTAAGTTTGTGTCAAGAAAAATATATAAATCATATACTCAACAAATTCAGAATGTGCTATGGGCAATCCCCTGATATCAACTTTGTTGTTGGCTTCGTTAGTCGCTATCAAAGTAATCCTGGTTAGCCTCATTGGCCAGTAGTGAACAGAATATTTTGATATTTAAAAGAGAGTATAAATTTGAAATTGTGTTTTCAATATGATGATTTAGAACTGATTGGATATTTTGATGCCGACTTTGCAGGCAATAGAGATGATAGTAAATCCACTTTTGGATATGTTTTTCACCTCGGAGGAGGAGCAGTTTTCTGGTCATGTAAAAAACAAGGTTGTAAAGCTCAACATACTCAGGAAGCAGAATATATTGTATGCAATATTGTTTTTATATTTGCCGTTTAAATAAGCCACTTCATTAATGATTTGAAGTAGGATATAACCAATGGGTCAGTTCAAATTTATTGTGATAACCAAACTGCTATCTCTCTTATGAAAAGTGGAGCGGACAATTCTAAAAGTAAACATATAATGATAAAATATCATTATATTCATGACATAATTAAAATGAATGAAATCAAAGTCAGTTACTTACCTATATTTGATATGATTGTTGATCTCTTAACAAAGGGCATATCAGAAGAAATGATCTTGAAACATGTATTCTGTATGAGATTAAAATATGTCTGAGAAGACATATGGTTGGATGAATAACAAAAAAAATAACTCATTCCATGAACCTTGATGCAAGTGAAATACTCCAATGGTGGGAGGCAAAATTTTGCATTGTGATTATATTCACATGGCCAAGTGGGAGATGTTGGCCATACAAGATCATGGTTGGTCATGTTCACGCATGGGTTCATGCATTGAGGAGAGAGGTGGACTCACTCTCTCTCTATTACATGAATCACCCAGTAGTGGGCTTATCCAAATGAAGCACATTTAAATGTGTTTCATTTGGATACATATGGAGTGAGTCAGTTATTAACAAGAGAAATTGATAGATCTCCTATTTTGTTGGGTAACAGCTACCCAAAGGAAGAGTTTAACCAGCAACTCTCCTTTTTTAAAGGAGAGGTTCTCACTCAAGGTGATCTATCTAAAAATCACAAGTGAGATATCCCCACTAAAGAAGGCATATTACGCATTTTCACCTTTGCTCCTTTCTCGGTTTTCATTTGCGCACAACAGGTTCGTTGATCCCTTCAGTGGTATCAGGGCTCAGGTTCCTACTGTGCGCAGTTCCTCCTCCAACTCGTTATTCAAAGTCACCGATCATCGATCAAAGTTGTAGATTGCCACTCAAAGCTGCAAATCGTCGATTGCCGATTGCTGAAAACAGACACAAGGAAACAATAATCATGATTAATATATATTTTTTTTTGTGTAGGGTTGTCAAAATCGAAGAGGCCTAACTGTGTTGGAATCGGTGACCCTTCATCCCCTGCAACTGGATTTCCAACCAGAGTTGGTGGAAATCCGGCCACCGAAGAATAGAATAACAAAAAATATACATAAAATATAGAAAGAAATTGGGTCACCAAAACAGAGCACAAGTAACATATTTGTTTTTTTTAACTGGGTATCAGGTCATAGTGACCTACGACATTGACCCGTCAAAGGTCACCCTAGTGTCATTCATCTATGCGATGAATGGCATCCAAAACATCATGGTTGGACTTGGTGTCTTTAGTCATTCATTTTGCAAACTATAGATTTCATTCATCTAAGACATCAATGGCTCTGAAAAAATGTGGGACCCATCTATGAGATGTCGGGTCCAATTATGGTGTTTTGGATCATCGTTTATTGCATGGATGAACGACATTAGAGTGGCATCTGCCCGTAACCCATCGGATGTCACTCTCACTTAATACACACTAGTCTTCTTAGGTTTTCTCCCCATTCTAAACAATCTAGAGATGCAAACGGGTCAGCCAAAAATTGTATGGATCGGATCCAATTGGGTTTTGACACTAACCAGGGCCTACGCTTTTATTATGACAAGCCAAAAGTCAGATATAAGCAACTACAAGTTTGAGATTACTCAGGGGTTGGGTTGGCTAAAATAATTCATAATGATTTGTCATAATCCTTTGGGACTTATATGCTTAAAAAATAAGGAACATTTCATCTGGAGTCTCACCATTTACCAGATATTTTAAAAAAAGAGTCTCATGTTTTCTGAAAAGACATTCCAAGACTCGTCTTTTTACATTAACTGTCAAATGAAGATCTTAATCTTATATTTTCAAGGTTAAGATCCATATCGAATATCATTTTTAACATTTGGTTTAAAAAAAGTCGCTTTTGCTTATTTTATTATGCAATAAGGCCAGTTTCATAACCTGATAACTTGTACTCTGTTGGGAATTTTGTCCCAAAATATAGCGAAATGGAAACCTACAAAATACAAAACCTACTAAATGAAACATGATAGTAGATTTTCGGTATTTTTTTTTAAATTTTGACCCCATAGATGTGTTCAGCACTATTGATTTACTATAAATCAACACTTGGATCATGTTTTTTTAATGGAAAAAATGGTATTTGAAGCCTAAAAAATTTATGAAAATTATCCGATGTTGATTTTTGAAATCTTATAAAAACCTATCAATGCACTAGAATCAAATGTTTAAAGAAGTGTTTCCTCTAAAAATAAGCATATAGATCACATTTGTACCATCAACACTTCGAGAAAAGACGGAAAATCCACTTTCATGTTTCATTTAGTAGGTTTTGCATTTTGTAGGTTTCCATTTCCCTATATATACTGGAATAATAGACTGATGAATGACAAATTCCAAGTATAATTTTCTGCATTTAAAAAACTATTATGATTACAAAGTTTAGTTTGAGAAACAAAGATGAATCTGAAAGTACATGTTTCAAAACTTTTCTTTCAAAAAGTATACTTTTGAATCAGTGCTAACTTCTTATTAACTGGTATCGATCAAGTTGTAGCTATGGTCATAGCTAGATCATGTCTTGGTTGGGCCATATAATAATCTAACACTATAGTAGACAAACATAAAAAGAAAAGAATAGAACTTAATAGCTCAAAAAATACACCTATCGGTTCTTATATAATTGAAACTTAACATAGAATGGAGTCTTTTAAAATGAACATAACAAATTAAGGTAATTTTTTTCTCAAAAGAGTTGGCAAAGACTTATTCATTTAAGAAATTCTTTTATAATACCAAAACTTAAATTGATTATAAATATATAGCTAAAAAAATCAATTATGAATCCAATTGGATTAGATCTTGGGTTCCGATCATAGGGATTATTGAATATAAATTATGTAGCTTTTGCCTCTTAGAACCTAACTCGATTTTCAAGGGAAATTTTCACAATAAACACCTACTAAGATTTTCTAAAATCTTATGCATGACAAAGTATTAGTAATGATGATTGATGAAGGAAGAATGAAAACAAAAAAGTAGCTAATATTTCAAAAATTTGTATTATGTCGCCTTCATTATGTAAGGAAGATACACCTATCGGTTCTTTTATAATTGCAACTTAGCATATAAAGGAGTCTTTCCAAACAGATTTTATAACCTGTATGTCTATTTTATTTATTTATTTAATTATACATTAAAAAGTAACTTCTTAAATAAAAACCAACAAATTTAGAAGTTTTATATAAATAAAATAAGTGACTTTAACCCTAACTTCCTAAATAGAAGAGAAAAAGCCGTAGGGGTTCTAGATAAAAGTTCTCCAAATTTATTTCCTATGCTACTTATAATCCTAAATAAAAAACCAACACGTGTAAGAGTTTTATGTAAATAGACTACCACCCACATGTCCAAAAAGATTTTTAAATTGCTATCTTCTATCTAGTTTCCGAGATAAAAAAAACTAGAAGCAAAAACAGATAGAAAACGTTTAGGAATTTCATGTAAATAAAAGGCCAGCATTTTCAAATGGATTTTGAAACAACTATCTTCTATATATTTTCATAGAACTGAAAAAAAAAAAACACAAGACTATTTTTAATTAAACACCACCACTATTATTGAGTACAAAATAACAAAAAAAAATAGAAAGAAATGTTGGATCCCGGTATTGGATCCAGTATAACAATAGGATCTCATATATGAAACCTATATGATACATATTCTAGATTCAGGATCTAAAGTATGGATCTATATTGAATGCAGAGTTAGTCATTGGATCTCACAAGAGAATTCAATGCCCCAGAGTAGTGGGTCATCAGAAATTCTATGACTCACTTCCATAATGGGGCCCTTGTAATGTGAGCCACTAAAATAGTGGTGGGGAGAACAGTTAAGCTAAAAAATGCTACCCAGAAGACGCTGCATAAACTTAGTCCCTACATTCTGTGGGAGTGAGATTGATAAGTGTACTAAGGTGATCCTCCTGAAGCATGCTGTTAACCATAATCTACCATTCTCTTTTCTTCACTGCACACAACTTGGTCCCAAAAATCCAACAGTGGTATCAGAGTCTGCTTTCAGGTGTGCACGGTGCTGCGTGAAGGTTGTGAGCTCCCCTCATAAAAAAAAAAACAGGAACCGCTGAGCACAACCACCTGCGGGAATCTGCAGTAGATGAGAGAGACACGACAATCGAAAAGAGGTTGCCGTGTCAAAAAAGCTTATTCACTAGACGACTGCAAAGAAAAAAAATAGCAAAAGAGGAACTGGGGAAACAAGGAGAGATTGACACATGATCGTTCTTAGTGACCCCTAAGTGGTGTCGCCTACGGAGAGGGGAAGATTTACTACGATGACAACGTTGGCTCCAGGTTCGATCGGTTTCGGATTCAATTGGCTACTGCACGGAGAGTGCTCCGGCAGCTTATGGATAGAGCCAATTGAGCAGCGGCCACATGGCTCAACCCTCGCTTCGACATTTCGGTAACCTGTTCGCTGGCCAACGTCGACCATTGCACCCACCAACTTGTGATCAACTGCCCCTCAATAACGTCATTGTCGTGGATGTCCGTTAACAATGCTAGAAAATTGCTAGAGGTCGCGCAGTTGGAAGCCCTGACATCGATGATAAGGAGCATAAATCTCATACTGCGAGTTCCTCCGCGTTTGCGTGGAATACGTCACGGGAATGAATCCTAGACAAGCCAGAGACCTCTCCAAGAGGATGGATGAGTCAGAGTCTGTGATCGCCTTGGGAGATATCATGTTCTTTCGTCTTGATGAGGTGGCGAGGGCACTGGAGGAGGTGGTGATGCCATTCATGGAAGTCGTGGAGGAAGCTGTAGCAGCGAACTGTAGAGAGGCGGTGGTTCTCCCGTGAAAACCGACAGAGTTGCCGAAGGGCGGTGGAACTGCAGGAGGTGGCAAAGCTGCAAGGAAGGCGAAAAATCCCTTGTGTTGGCGTTAGAGGCAGCGCCGCTACCCACATTGAATGGTCGTGCCAGAGTCGCTGCCACCATCGGATGGAAGCTGTAGAAGATAGGCGGTGGTGGAGACCCTCGCCTAGCGGTTGTGTCAGAATTGGCGGTGGCGGCTGTGGAGGAAATGACAAGAAAAGATGAAGAAAAAAAAAATAAAAAGGGGGAAAATGAAGGAGGTTTCTCGAAAAATCGAGAACTCGTTCTCAAACTTTGTTGTTTTTGCTCATAACTATTTTTTGACTTTTCTGAATTTGCACAAAATTCTCTGGTTTGCTGCCTTACCTTCGTTAATAACAAATATTTTTCTAATATATATGATCTACTTGATTCTCACTCTAAAAAATGTTTCTATATCAAAACAAGCTTAAAAAGTTAATTTCGCACATGTACAACAACAACTACTGCTACTAAGCCTTCATCCCAAAACAATTGGGGTGGGCGATATGAACCAAAAAAGAAAATCATTCTGGGTATAACTGTTTAGTTATGCACTGTCGGTCCCAAGCCCGGATAAAGGAGGAGGGTTGCGGTAAACCTGTGACAGCCAGCATAAAAACTTAATCATACCCTATGAATATGAACCAATATAAGAATTTCATATTGCATATATGTATATATATATTTCATATAAGAGCTGTTAAGATTTACACACACATACAAGCTCATTAAATAGTAATCTACAATGAATGTGTGTGTGTGCGTGTGTGAGAGAGAATGACTTTTAGGTATACTTTACTGGGTAACTACCAACCAAATATGTTTATTGGTATGAATCATGATTTTCATAATTGTTTTTTTTTTTAATTTTACCCATACGGATGTGATCTAAACGTATAGAAACATACTCTTGGATCGTCCAATTATGATATATAAGAAGAATCTTTTAAGGGTTGAAAATCAATGGCTTAGAATTTTTATAAATATTCAAGCATAAAAAATCACATTTCTTGATTCCATTACGATGATCCACCAGTTGATTCCTAGCAAATGGACCACGCCGAATGCATCTTCAAGGTTAGATTTGCAAAAAAAACTATGAAAATCTCGATTCATACTAGCAAACATATTTGGTTGGTAAACATATTCCAGTTTTCCAAAAAGTTAGCGTGTGAGAAATGGTTGAACTGTTTGGCTTCCAAGCAATAAGAGTTTAAATCCTATTGCTCCTAGCTTTGGAACAATGAATGTTCTCCGTAAAAGATCAAGTTTGAGTTTGACTCGATAGGTTTAGAATTAATTTAGGCCTTGTTCATCCGGTGACAGCGGGGGATGCAAATACATAACCCTCAAAATTTGAGGTTTTAACAAATCCACATGGTTGTTTGGGATAAGTGGAATGGATCAGCTGAGGATTTACCACTTCCACTTGTTCAGCTGTTTGGAATGCAGTTGAAAGGAAGAGTGTTGGGAGGTTGTCAGAGTAGTGGGAGTGGAACCGGTGTGGAAACTAGTGTAGTATTTGGTAACTACCACCTCATCCAGGTGGGAAGTAAAATGTGGAACTGAAGTCGTCAAGTACCACTCCAGTTCCAATATTTCCTGTAACTACATCCATCCCAAACGATTTTGGCGCTAGGTATTCCCTACTTCCACTCCTGCTACCTCGGATGGGTAGCTTCCAAACAGGGACTTAAGTTCTATTACTTCCAGCTTTGGAACAATATCATTTTTATGCAAACGAGCCAGATCGAGCTCGGCTCAGCTCACTACAAGGATGAGCCAGACTCTTTTGGCTCTTTTACAAGCCTACATATGGGCAGGTGTGGACCAAATTCAGGTGTCCGGTGCATCCATTCTAAACCGTTTTAGTCCTTTTAATCAGACGTCTCTCTCTCTCTCTCCTTGTTACAGTGACCAGCAGCCAGCAGTTGAGTAAAGAGTAGTGATGCAAAGGGGTCGGAGTTCCAAACCTGATCTAACCCAGATTGTTGGTTCCACAGTGTATATCCTAATCCGAGTTGGATTCTGAGCAAATATGGCTGGGAAATCAAATAAAAAAAAAAAGTTGGACCCGTGATTAAACCAAGTCTAACACAATCAGCTTTAGTTCCCACTTGAAACTAAAAAGATTTTACTTATTTCTATCAGATCTAGTACCACAGGGGTCTCAGATCATATCCAGATCTGAAACTCTTTTGTCACATCCAATTCGGTTCCACATCCAAAACTGGACTCAATTCTTTCAAAATTTGATCTAGTGTTGGGTTAGACATAACTCCAATCCATATCAGACCCGTTTCATATATATATATATATATATATATATATATATATATATATATATATATATATATATATATATATATATATATATATATATATATATAGAGAGAGAGAGAGAGAGAGAGAGAGAGAGAGAGTCACGCCTTGGGTCAGACATAACCCTAATCCATATCAGACCTGTTTCATCCCTACAGTTGCACCTCAACCAGGCTGTTACAATGATCTACCTGTCCGAGTCACTCAGATCCATATCTTAGTCATAATTAGTTGGATTGTTGGTCTGTTTGTAGTTGGGCCAGAATCCAGATTCTTGTTCAAGCCATGGGGATTTCCTCACTCAACCCTGGTCTAGATTCAAGTGGGGATGAACCGAGCCCCATGCCCAACATCCATCTTCGCCATTTTTATGCACAAATCAACTCCAACTGGTATCAGAGTTCAGGTAGGATCCATATGTGTTAGAAATGCCCAAGGCAGGTTCAGCTCTAAGGGGAGTGGATCCACATCAAACAGGTAGGAAAAATACAGAAACATAAAAGTGGAGTCCCATAGACCAAAATCTAAACACAAGAGAGACTTCTGCCTGAAAAGAACAGAGCAAAACTGTCAGCATGTTCATTACATTACTCATGATTTCATCATCATAATGTTTGATCAAGTAATGCACCAGAACAAGCAGGTAGGAAAATATACATGTAAGTGGAGAGAGCCCCGCAATGAAAAACTAAAACCATGCCGCCCATGAGGCAAGGAGGATCAAGAGAAGCCTTGAAAAGAAGGGGAAAAACTCATTGTAGAATTACATCATTCATGCTGGTTAAATGTGTAACAGTAGGACATTCATCTAACGTGGTTCTGCCAAGAAGGACAAGACCACTAATGAACAGTTATGTTATCCAAATGTCAGAAAAGATAGCTAATATGAATTAAGACTATCCAACCAACTTGAATCACTAAGAACTCAATGTTGACTAGGGGCCTAAACATAAGGCCCAGTCTCTCCAAAATTCCAAGTCATTTCTGCTATTGCAGAATTTGGTACAGATTCTGAATAAGTAAATCAATGAAAACTGAAAAGAACACAAAGTAACATCACCATGATAACAAGTATGAAAGTTTTCCAAAATTTTTACATGAATCACGTCATTGGCATAACATAAGGCCTGCTTATAGACAAAAAATCTCAGTTTATCTGTAAACATGTAGATGAGAAGGATTTACAAAACTATATCCTCATGTGCAACCACATTTTTTTATCAACTCAACCAAGGAAAATCGTGAAGAATTTGCTTAACATTGCACAGAGCATGTAGCCAAGATTTTCAGATAAAGATGCTTTTGACAATTCTGATGCTTCATATTGAAACCTATCATATCATTAAGATCTAACATCAACACAAAAAGCTGACTCTGCTTGGCTATCAACCAGAATTGGCCATGAAGAGTTCAAGATTGATTTCCTTGCTTGTCACGAGCTTCTATCGAGGAACCAGCTGGAGATGATTTCTGCTTCCAAAAATTGCAATCAAGAAGCTCAGCCTGCTGCAATGATACATTTGAAAGAACATCTAGTAGTAAATCTTGTTCTGAGGAGTCATCTGTGAATTGAAAAGAATCAAGCATGACCAAATTCTTGTCTGAAGGAGAAACAAACAAGCTTCTTGGACTGAAGCATGATGCATCATAGTCGACAGCTTCATTCTCCTCAAAGTAGGCTTTTCCTTTCTTATCATATGGATTTGCTTGAGATTTTGCAGATGGTGGATCCATGACCTCGCATTTCTGCAACCTATTGGGACTCTTTATTTTGTGTTTTGGCTCTGAAAGATGCAATTGTTCAATAAGAAAGAATTTGATAATTCCAACCTAAAGGGAAATAGTACAGCAAGTTTAGCCATGTAAACGTTTTATTTTCAACTGAAAAGAGACGGCTATATTTTAGAAAAATACTTCAAAACACAAATCAAGAAGTATTTTCCCGACAATGAAGTTTGCTAGACAGCTATCTGCAGTCACTAGTCATGAAGGCTGTCAATGGATCAAATCTTGTTGGAGCTGGTAAAGAATCCAACTGGACAAACACTGAAACTGAACATATACTTATCAGGTGGGTCAATGAGATGCAAGTCCTAGTCAGATCCACAGCTCATTTGAGAAATTCTAGCCAGGATCAGATTCCAACTTGGAATACAATGGTAACCTTGATCATTCTATATATAAACTTGGAAAAAAGGAGATTGCTCTCTGATCAGGCCTGGTGGATCTGGCTTCAGTCAGGTCAGTTGGATTTGGAACTGAACCAGACTATGTAAACTTGGGAGAATGGGACTTTAACCCAACAAAACCAAAATAAGACCCGAGTTCAGCCAGTTGGATCTGCAACAAACTTACCCATACCAGACTTGTAGAATCTGTTAAAATATGGTGTATCTTGTATATATATATATATCAAACCCGATAAGGGTATTTATGTAAATCCACATGTTTTACGCATTCCTATTTTTCTATTTTTGTTTTTGTTTTTTTCCTTTTTTTCTTTTTGTCCCTTTTTACTTTTTCATAAAGTGTACC